>NC_045428.1:578703538-579303538 GCF_902635505.1 Sarcophilus harrisii
GGCTCAGTGGTGGGCGCCCCGGTGCCTGTGATCTCAGAGCAGATCTGGTCTTCCCAGGAACCTATTCTTTCTCCACAGAGAATTCCCTTCCCCCTCATGACATGATGTCCAAAGTGGGCAGGCTGGGATTCAGCTCACTCAAACAAGAGTCAATCTCGTTATGTGCAAGAGGTTAACCATCAATTCCTCTGAGCAGCTGTCGTTCTGCGGGGTGAAAGAGCACACGGGCAGATGATAAACGCCCCAGGCCCCAGCGTCTCTGTCTCCTCCAGCTGGATCTACACCGGCATCTCGGGCTCCATAAAACGTGGGTGCAGACACACGTATGCATGGGGTGTATTTAACCTACAGGAGAGGGCGTTCCCAAGCTAGGTGGGCCCACAAAACGGGAGAAGCTTTCATTTGGGGCAGGAAGTGGCATCTGAGCTGGGACCTGCTACTACATGTAGTAGCAGTCAGGCTACTGATGAATTTGGGAGTCCAGGCAAAGGCAGGGATGTGGGAGATTATGACCTTCCCTGTTTCAGGTCTGTGTGCTTTGTGCCACCTGGGGGTCCTTAGATCAAAAGATCTGCTCCCGAGCCCGAACTTTTACCCGACTTCTTTAATCTGCTAAGAGGAACCACAAAATGGAGACGAGAGTTTCCTGGCATTCAGGGTTTTTCACTTCACAGGCCTATGTGTCACTGACTCGGGTCCCCTTCCCTTTCTAGAAGTTTCACGAAGGCGCCCCAATCCCTTCCCACACTTAAAAACTGGTATGAACTCAGGTCCTCCTGACTTCAGGGCTGGTGCTCTATCCACTGCAGCACCCAGCTGCCCCAGGTATTTACATTTTTTAAATAAATGAACCAGAAAAATAATTAAAGCTGGAGATATTTGAATCACATATGATTGAAGTAGAGAAAAAAACAGAAGGCTGGGAGTCTCTTAAGGCCTCAGTTTGTGTTTTTTTCCCCCTTTCATAAAAATTTCAACTAGAGCATCTATAAGACCCTTCCGGCTCTGATACTGTGGGCTTCTGGAAGGAAGAGCAGAAGAAAGGACAAAATATTGGACCTCACAGGACCTCTAAGCTTGAAACATTTGAGGAAATGAAGAAAATCCATCAGGAACGAATATAAAATCTCCCATTTGGTGTTCAAAGCCCTCGTAACCTCTTCCCTCCCCACCTTTTTCCCCTAGCTCATCCCCATCTCCTTAACAAATACTCTTCTATCCAGTAACAAAGGCTCCTATTGGCTGTTCCCCACATTGGGTGCTTCATATCTCCCCATTCCGAGCATTCCCTTTGTCTGTCGCCCATACCTGAAGAGCTTGCCTTCCTCTGCTCTAACCACTGACCTCCCTGGCTTCCTTTAAATTTCAGTTAAAATCCTGCTTTCTATAGGAAGCCTTTTCTTATCTCTTAATTCTAGCCCTTCCCCTCTGTTAATTATTTCCTATGTATCCTGTATACAGCTTATTTGTACATAACTGCTTATATGTTCTTTGTATGTTTGTAGCATGTATGTTTGTATGTTGCCTCCCCCATTAGACTGTGAACTTGAGGGCAGGGATTATTCCCTTGCTTTGCATCTCCAGCCCTTGGCCAAGTACCTGGTACATGGTGGGTACATAATTAATACTTATTGACTGTGTGATCTTAGCCAAGTCACTTCACCTCCAGAGGTCCCTGTGGGTTCTAAATTTATCCCTCTGAGGTTTTACCCCTCGATTTACCTGAAATGACACCATGCCCAGAAGTCTCTTCTACTACTCAAGGATTAAATGGGTCTGGAAAGGCCTTTCCTCCTAGAGCTCCCCCAGAACGTGGCTGTGGATGTCTCTGATGCACACAGTGTGAGCGGTTCTCTGTGAGAGGCCTAACAATGCCTAGTGCAGAAAACCTGCTCGTGGGAGCCTCAAATATGTCCAACAAGTGCCTTGAAAATGTTCATAATAATAAAAATAATAGCTAAATAATAATTACACTACTAATAATGGTAGTTAATGACAGCATTTATATACTTATATTAATAAATATATTAATATATAAATATATGGTATTTATATATTAATATAGATAATATATATTAATGACAGAATTTATATAGTTTTCAGGTTTACAAAGCACTTCATGTATGTGATCTCCCTGGATCCTCCCCATAATTCTCTGAGATCGGTGCTCTTATTATTCTCATTCTACAGATGAAGAAACTGAGGTTGAGCAAGATTGAGTGATTTATTCAGAGTCACACAGCTAATAGGTATTTGAGGAGGGATTTGAACCCAGGTCTCTGCAGACTCTGAGTCCTGTGGTTTTACTAACTTGTAACTTGATACTTTCCCCTCCTACTGGACTGGGATATTCTTGAGGGCAGGGATCCCGTTTCATTTAACTTTGTACTTTTCTCAGCACCTACTAAGGGAGACAGCAGGTGTTTAATAAAAGACTCCTACCTGTTGACTTTCCCTGGAATGGTTGCTTATCCCAATCCTGTTGCTGCTCACACTTTCTCCACGAGGAATTAGCTTGTATTAATTTCATACGTATCCCCAATAAAATATAAGCTCTTTGAGGGAAGGAGTTACCTTGTTCTTGTCACTGTCTATCCAGTAGCTGGTCCATAGTGGGAGCCTAATAAAATACTACTGATGGGCCGATCCTCCGGATCCACCCAGATGCTAGTGGGACAGTATGATTCTCCCTCAGAAATGACTTTGTTTACTCCCTGTCCCCCTTGTTTTCCTCTGGTGCTGAGGGCAGGGACTGTTCTACTTCTGGTTCTGCACCCCCATGCCTTTGGCATGGAGTGGGTGCTGAATAAATGCTTATTGAATGAATGAAGGAAAGGGCATTTGAAGGTTGCCGGGGCTTCTGTCCAGGTTGCCTGGAGAGCCGGAAGGAGGAGAAGCCCTTGCCTGCTGCTGCCAGTGGGATCCAACTACCCAAGCTACCTGCCTGCTCCCCCAGCCAACCGAACCTATCCCGGGCAGTTGCTATGGCACGGGAAGCCACAAACAGGACGGGATGGGGAGGAGCGCTTGCTCCCTCCGCCCAGGCTCAGTCTGGAAGGTGCCAAATGAAAACCTGGTGCCAGAGCTTCCTTTGGAAATCCCTGGGTCTGGGAAGAGCTCTTTAAATCCATCCTGTTCCAAGCCCATGGAGTCTGCCTTCAAAGTCTTGCCCACTCCCAGCTGTTTGCCAGCCAGCGTGATATCGAGTAACTGTAGCCACTGTGTAGCAAGTAATTGTGAGTTAGACCACAGGATCCTAGACTTGCAATTGGAAAGAATCTTGGAGCCTACAGTTTCAATTTACAGGTGGGTAAACTGAGACCCACAGAGGTTACAGATCCTAAATAGTAGACACTCCAGCCCTCTGACTCAAGATCTGCTCTTTCTTTTATACCCTCATTTTCTCCCTGCCTTGAACCTAGTAGGTTCACAATATTACTGGTTGACTGAAAAAAGGGGATAAGGTATCAGGTGTTAATTCTATAAAAGACATACATTAAGCCTAGCTAGGTGGTACAGTGAATAGGGCACATGCTTTGGAGTTGTGAAGATCTGCGTTCAAATCCAGCTTCAGACATTTACCAGCTGTGTGACCCTGGGCAAGTCACTTAACTTCAACTACATTTCAAAAAAAATTGATGAGATTGAGAAAGGAAAATTTTTACTGCTTTAAAAATATGCAAATCCAATACTCGAGCTCCAGATAACCCAAAGAAACTATCTGTCCAACATTGTTGTTAGAGAGATGATGAAACTGAGCTTGAGGGACTAAGTTTCCAAGGCAGGACTAGAATGCACCAGAAAAAGGTGTAGAAAGCTTCGATCCTTAGGAGGGGAAACTTTTCTAAGCTGCCTTTTTCTCCTGCATTACCTAAAATTTTCTGAACATGATTGCTAAGCTTGCTCTTTAATCAGAACCATGAATAATTTCCCCAGTCAAGGAAATGAGTCATGATGAAAGAGTGAAACAGAACCATTGTTGGGGGTCTGACAATCTGAGTTCAAATCCAGCCTCAGCCAACCTGTTTGACTTTGGGCAAGGCATTACTTTTTTCTGGGTGGTGGTCCCCTCATTTGTAAATTGAGGAAGTTATAAGAGGGTCTGTCTATGATCTCGTGGCTCCAAGCAGAGTCTAACACTATTCTCAGAGGAAACCCCAGCTCCTGACTAGGGCCCAAGGAAGGGGTTGCTTACATAGGACTAAGATCTAGAACTAGAAGAGGCTCCAAAAAGCTTATTTTCCCTGACCTAACTTCACAAATATTAAAGTGTGCATTAGATTGCATGAAAAAGTCACAGAAACCTGTCCAAATGTTCTCCCCTAAGTGAAGATTTATTTGTTTGCTTGCTCATTTGTTTATTCATTTGTTCATTCTTTTCTGTGGATAAAGCAAAAGGAACAAGAGCCCCTGAGTGCAAGAAGTTTGATTTCTGAGTAGAACTCTTCCCCTAGCCCGCCACCAAATCTGCAATGCTGCAGGACTAAGAAGTGAAAGGCAATTACATCTGCTGCTTTATTTAAATGAGGAGACTAGAGCAAACTCTTACAATATGCTTCATTTTGGAACGGTGTTATTCTGGGATGTGGCGAAGTTCTGGAGAGGGGCTAGAACTCCTAACAGCTGGGAGGCCAGCGTGGTCTGAAGTGGCTGTTCAGGCTCCCCAGATATATTAATTTCCATAAATGCTAATAGGCCATTTCCCTACCGGCTATTACTTATGTCCCCTCGCCTTGGACAAATTTCAACAGAAAGGCGGAGAGCAAAAAGGGAGGGAGATGCAGAAGGCCAGTTGTGCACCAGAGTTTACCCAGAGGACTATGGCTTCCTATCTATTTGCTCCCCAAGACCTTTCTCTGCTTTCAGGGCTGTGCATCCCTGCTTCCTCCCCCACAGGCCAGATCCCCACAACGCAGGGGAGCAAACAGTTGCCAAACCCACAAAATGCTGAATCACAAAGCTGAGGCACAGACAGGGAAATGGGGGTGGGGGTGGGGGGGGGGACGGGGAAGAAAGAAAAGAGTTCCTGATTCCCAGGGGTTTCTACTCAAGAGCATGGCTAGGGAGGCAGCCACAAAGTAACTCTCCTTTGGGACTCCTGGAGAAGCTCGAAGGGGGAAAGGGGAGCCCCCGGGGGTCCCATCTGGCCTGGCACTGCTTGAGGGGGTGCTCTTGCAGCAGCTGCAGAAGGAGGAAGTGGTGAAGCAGCCAGGCCACCAGCCTTACAGAGGAGCTGCAGCAGGGAGGGCAGGGCACTCAGGTGCCCAGGATGGGGGGAGGCTGAGGAAGAGGAGGAGAGGAGGGTGACAGGAAGGACTGGTGTGGTGCTAGGGAGTGTGGCAGAGCTCACAGGCTGACGGAAGGGGGACCTGGGAAAAGGGGGAAGGGGGAGAGTGAAGAGATTGAAAGGACCGAAGGGGGGGGAAAGGGGAAGGAAATTGTTGGGCATAAAGAAAGGGGGGGGCAAAGCGGAAGAAATGATGGGGATGTAAAGCCGAATGGGAAAATGGCGGGAGAAGGGAAAGAGACTGAGAATGAGGAAGATGGGAAGAAGGTTGGGGCAGATGGGGAGTGAAAGGGATGGGAGGAGGGAAGGGATGGGATGGGGGAAGAAGGGGCTGGGGGGGGGAGCGGATGAAATGGGGGATAGGGGATGGGAGGAAAGCGTTGGAGTGGGGAGGAAGGGGGAGGGTGGAAGAAAGGATGGAGATGGGGGGGGGGATGTTGATGGGGGAGGGGGTGGGTGGGGAGGGAGGTGGGGGGTGGGGGGTGGGATGGAAGGAAGGGGCATGGGATGGGGGGGGGTGGGATGGGGAAGAGGGGTGGGTGGGGGGGTGGGTGGGGGGGGGTGGGGGGGGTGGGGGGGGTGGTGGTGGGGGGGGGGCGGTGGGGGGGGTGGTGGTGGCGGCAAGGGGTGGGTGGGGGGTGGGGGGGAAAAGGGTAGTGGGGAAAGGGACGGTGGGGGGGAGGAGTGGTGGGGAAGGAAGGAGGGATGGGGGGGGGGAGGGAGATGGTGAGGGGGGAGGATGGGGTTGGGAGGGGGAGGTGGTTGAGGAAGGGGTGGTGGGAGACGGGGGGGGGGGGGGGAGGGGGAGGGCGTGGGGAGGGGGGATGGGTGGGGAGAAAAGAAGGGATTGGATGGGGGAAGATGGTAGGATGGAGCGACGGGGTGGGATGGGGAAAGGGGGGAGGAAAGGGTGCCGATGGGGAAGAGGTGGGATGGGGAAGGAGGGATGGGGGAGAGGGGAATGGCGTGGGGAGGGAGGGGGGCATTGGGGGCCAGTTTCTGGGAGTTAAGCTGGTTTGGTGACTGTAGGTCCGGCGGTTGGACGGCAAGCAGGACCAGGAACTTTCGGGGCTTTGAGTCGTTTTCCTGTGGAGGGCTGGGAGCGGGGAGGGGAAAGATTTGGGACCGAGGGGGAGGGCGGAAGTGAAGCCGGGGCGTGGGAGCGGGCAAAGGGGGGCCAATAAAGCGCGAGGGGAGCTTTGGGTTGGTCGGTCCATGTGTTCCTTGGGGGCTGGGGGTTGTGGCTTCGGTGTCCGGTTGAGCTTTCTTTTTCGTTGGTATTGAGTCATTGTAGGCGGGTTGGTGGCGTTTCCATTGTTTGGGATTGGAGGTGTGGTTTCTTGGCCTTTATGTGCCGTATTCCTTGGTTGAATGAGTCTGGTGGAGGGTTGCGACGATTGGGTGAACCCTGGTTTGGGCTTGGCGGCCTGATCTGATTGGCCGTTTTGGCGGGGTGTGAGATGTGGGGTGGCTTGGTTTGGCAACTGGCTTTTGTCCTTTCTTGGAGTGGGTGCGGGTGGAAGGGATTCTTTTTTAAGTTTTCTAAATGGTGTGGCATTTTGATTTTCGGGGTTCCGTAATGGGTTTTTCCAAGTGGGTGTATGGTGCGGTTTGGGCGGAACCATGATGGGGGTGGGGGAAGGTGGGCTTTGATCCTCCCGTTGAGGTCTCCTCTTTCTTTCTCTGAGCCTCGTTATGGTTTCAAATTTGGGTGGAATTCCCACGTGTTGGTTTGGGGTTGGCCTTAAGGGCATCGTGATTCCTTTCCTTTGTGTTCCATTTCCTTTTCCTTGTTTGAGTTCCTTTTACTTTTTTGGGCGACCTAGAAGCTCTGGGTATTCCATTGGGTGGTTTTCTCCCTTAGTTTCCTTTCTCTGTGTTGGATGTCTCCCTTCCTTTCCTTCCTAGTCCCCTCCTTTTCCCCTTTTTTTCCTTCTGTTCCTTCTTTGGCCTTTTTCTTTGCCCTCTTCCTTTATCTCATTTCTCTTCCTCATCTATCCCTTTTTTCCTTTCCTGTTCCTTTTCCACCTTTCTTTAGTTCTCCTTCCATTCCCTTCTTACCCTTTTTGAGTTCCCTTCCTTCCTTTCCTTTCTCCACCTCTTTAGATTCCTTTCTCCATCTTCCTTTCTTATTTTTTTGAGTCTTCCTTCCTTCCTTTCCCTTTCTTTCCCTTTTCTTGGTTTCTCTTTAATTCCCTTTCTTTTTCTCTTGAGTCCCTTACTTTTCCTTTTTCACCTCTTTAGTTCTCTTTTTCCGTCCCTTTCTACACCCCCTTTTGAGTCCTCCCCTCCCTTTGTCCTCCCCTTCTCTTTTGAGTCTTCTTCCTCTTACCTTTCCTCAGTTTCCTTCCCTAGAACCCTAATCCTCCCTACTTTTTCTCCCATGTCCCTTCTCTGTAGTCCTCTCCCCTTCTTTCCTTCATCCTTCATCCTTCCTCCCTTTTCCCCCTTGGATTTTCCCTCTTCTTCCTTAGCTTTTCCCTTTATTCCTGCCTGGTCCTAAGCTACCCCCTTTACACCCTCCTTCCCATCTTCTCTGATTCCCTCATGCTGCCCTATTTTCTTTCCCTTACCTTCTTCACTCTTTTCTCCTTTTATTCTTCTTCTTTCCACACAAGTCCCCTTATTTTGTAAATATCTTACCTCAACTCCTTCCCTTTCAAAATTTCCCCATCATTCAAATTCTTTCCGTCCTCCCTTTTTTTTTTTTTTTTTTTTAAAACTTCCAAATCCTTTTCTGTTTTTAACTTCATCAGATTATCCTACCCCCAGACTAGGGTAGAAAAACCCTTAGACTTGCCTTAAAATTTTCTACAACAGTCTTACTTTCTTCATAATAATGTGCACCTTTGGGGGGGAAAAGGCCTTTAAAGGTTAGACCATATGCTCTTATTTCCGGTGACTTTGAAGCAGGGACCAACCAGTAGCACAGGTACTAGGCCCAAGCGTGGAGGGAGGAAACCCACTTCTGTGATGGAGAACTTTGCTTTTTGTGCACTTGAGCTAAAACGTTTGACAATATTTTTGGTCATGTTCTCTTGCCAATTTTATTCCTATAGAATATTATTGACTCTTCCTCCATGGATTTTCTTATGTTATTTTCTTCTCATAGTCCATATACATATGACTGAATATGGGCTATGTTTGTATACATCCATTTTTTCATATAACTATCTACTTTATCCATCTATGTATGTATGTATGTATGTATGCATCTGTCTATCTGCCCATCCATCCATGCATCTATGTATCTATCTATATATCTCTCTGTATCTCTGTATCTATCTATCCATCCATCCATGCATCTATGTATCTATATATCTCTCTGTATCTCTGTATCTATCTATCCACCCATCCATGTATCTATGTATCTATATATCTCTCTGTAGCTATCTATCTATCCATCTCTTACTTTTCCATCACCAGTTTATTAAGAATGTGGCCCAACTCTCGCATTTTGACAATTTTGGCCACATTTCGCCATATTTCAATTGGTTCTCTCATTCAATGAAGTACCTATTTTGTGCCAGAGAAGAAAGGAACAAGCATTTATTATTTTATTTCTAATGAGGTAAATATCTATATAACCCAGATAAACAAAAACTATTTGGATAGATCCTCAGTAATCTTTAATTGCGTAAAGATGCTAAGAACAAAAATTTAAGAATCACTCTCTGGGCATTTTGCTAAGCACTTTACAAGTGTTATCTCGAACCACACAACAACCATGTGGTGGGTGCTGTGTCTCAAGTTTTATTTTTGAAGATAGAGGTCTGACTACTTGTCCCGAGGGAGAATTTCAATCTGGGCCTGTCACTCTATCCATTGGCCATCTAACTGCCAACTCTTCCTTGGCTCTGGGAACATAAAGGTGTAAAACAATTAAAATTAGATATATTAGTCTTTGATAACTATTAAGATGAATGACTTGGTCCCTGAAAGGAAAACAGTCAAATGCCAAATTTGACTTGAGGTACATAAGATAAAATACATATTGAAGTTCATTAAAATATCCATAGTGCTCATGGTAAACATAAGTAAATAGATCACCATGGAGATAGTTACTGCTTATGTGCCAGCGTCTGTTACATAAAGAAGTGAGATCCAGTCAAGCCAGATCATTTTGAGAACATCTGTAGGTGAAACTGGAAGGAGACTAACAAATAAGAATGAAAGGAAACAGATTTGCCAGCTTATCTAGAACTGTACTCATCACTGATTACAGTGTAACAGCCATGACATTTCATTCTTTTGCCTCAGTATGTGGTCTGCTATAAAACAGAATAAAAATGAAATTTAGGAAGTTAGTAAGAGGAAGAAACCCTGGACTTAACCAACACATAAAGAAGAAACCAGGATTGGGGTAGGGAGTGACAATTTTCAAGGCATTTAAGCTTTGATTTTCAAGCCATTTCAAGGGCAGAGGATTCCAAAAGAAAGATGGCAATAGCTACTGACCATATGCTCAGTTTTTCATTTCTATAAAATACTTAAGGAAAATTATCTCAGATAATATTGAAAGTACCTTCTAGGAAAATATGAGCGAGAAACAGGCGGACTTTCAGAGATCATTTTCTTCAAGTCTATTTTCATAATCATCCAACTGAGAGATGTAGAGTTCACTGTGTGTAGTAATTAAAAGGGTGGGGCAGGAATGACTCTGTAGGGCAAAATGTAGCCAAGACTCTCAGGACTCCTCTCAGAATAGATTTAACCAGAAGGAGAATTTGGTTCCACAATCCTTGCCATTTAATTAAATTTAACAAGCATTTTTGAAGGGCCTCTAATAATAGTATTTTATAGTGTTCTTTGCAAAGTGCTTTACAAATAACATTCATTTTATCCTGCAACAATTCTGGGAGGTAGATAACGTTATTGGTCCCATTTTACAGACAAAGAAATTGAATCTGAGAGAGGTCAGTCAGTCAGCAAGCATTTACTCAGCACCTTCTGTGTACTAGATCTGGGGATGAAGAAAAGAGTAAAAAACAAAACAAAACAAAACAAAGCCATTGTTGCTCTCAAGGAGCTCATAGCCTAAGCGGGAGACAACAAGCAAATCACTATGTGGGATAGTCAGCCGAGGGGAGGTCTTGGTATTAGGAGCTTCCTGTGGAAGGTGGGATTTTTCTTAGGACTGAAGAGAAGGCAGAGAAGGCTGGAGAAAATGGGGGAGGCCATTGCAGGAATGGGGAACAGCTGGAACATGTTCAGGAAGTTGGGAGCTAGAGGGACAGCAAAGCAGGACAGGGGAGCTAGGAGGGATTTAGGCAGGAGAAAGCTGGGTGGCTGCGAAGGGCCCATCATAAGAAGGGCCTTGAACGCCAGAGGCTTCCTACATGATCCTGGAGCAATGGGTTGGCTATGGGAGTTTATCCTATAGGTTGGCGGGGATTGGAGTCAAGCAGAACTTTGAAGCAGGGACCAACCAGCAGCACGGGCACTAGGCCCAAGCATGGCGGGAGGAAAGCCTGCCCCAGGGCAGTGCCAGGGTTAGGGGAGAAATGGGGTTTTGTGTGAGTTGTGGGGAGGGTGCAGTGATCAGTACTTGAGAAGGGATGGGATGTAGGGGGCGGGAGGATGAGGCAGGGATCCCACCTGGCTGGGAGCCTGGGTGCCTTTAACAGTCACATAGAAATTATAAGGAGGAGAGCGTGGGGCTGGGGTGGATGATCAGTTAGTTCAGTTTAGACATATTGAGTTTAAATTGTCCTGTTCAGAATGTCCCCGAGACATCCTGTGGATGATGTCCAATAGACAGTTGGTATGCCAGACTGGAGTTTAGGACAAAAGCTGGGGTGGATAAATTGATCTGAGAATCATCAGCTTCAAGATGACAATTGACTCTGTGGGAGACGAAGAGGTCACTGAGGGACAGAGAATAGAGAAGAGAAGAGGATTCTGGATGGAGACTTGGGAGACATTCATCAGTGGTTGTGACTCGGGTAAAGATTCGGCAAAAGAGGCTGGACAAGTCAGCCAGGCAGGAGACCCAAGAGACCTCAGTGCTGTGAAAACTTAGAAGAGAATACCATTGGCAAGAGCATGGTAGACAGGGTCAGAGGCTGCAGAGAGGTCAAGAATTGAGAAAAGGCCATTGGATGAGGAAGGTGATGGCAACTTTGGAGACAGCAGTGTCAACTATAGGATTAAGTGAGGAGGAGGGGCAGAGCTAGTATGCATCTGAGGCTGACTTAAAATGCAGGTCTTTCTGATTCCAGAGCCATTGCTTAATCTACCTAGTAGCTACCATGACAGTTTTTCCAGGAATTGGAGAAACAAAGATAAAAATGAAATATTCCTTGAAATACTTACGTTTGCTGTTGGGTAATAATGTGTAAATATAAATTCAAAATAAATACAGAGTGAATACACAGTGATTTGGTGTAGTATTCCGCCCTCTACAATTTGGCATATTTAGGGGCAGTAAAGGTTATGGGAGGAGAGATCAGTAAAGGCTGGGTGTGGGAGATGGGGGAGAACTGAGATTTTGGGTGAGGTCGGGATTCTGAGTGGCAGAGGAGAGGAGGAAAACATTCTAGCCATGGGGGATGATGGCCTTTGCAAAAAGTGGAGAGACAGATGGAATGTCATCTGTGAAGAAGAAACAAGTCAGTTTGGCTGGAATAGAAGGTAAATGGAAAGTAGTGTGCCTGAACAGATAGATTGAAGCTGGGCTTTGAAGAGCTTTAAATGCCAAATGGGAGAATTGGTATTTTACTATATTTTTCTCAATAGTATTTTATTTTCCCAAATACATGTAAAGATAATTTTCAACATTCATTTTTGTGAGATTTTGTGTTCCAAATTTTTCTCCCTCCTTCCCTTCTCCCTTGTTCAAGACAGCAAGTGATCTGGTTTAGATTAAATAGTGCAATCCTTTTAAACAGAATCCGTTTAAACAGAATTTAAACAGATTAAACAGATTTCTATATTTGTCATGTTGTGCAAGAAAAATGAGACCAAAAGGAGAAAATCCTTGAGAAAGAAAAAAACAAACAAACAAAAAGGTGAAAATACTATGCTTCGATCCACATTCAGTCTCCATAGTTCTCTTGCTGAATGCGGATGGCATTTCCTCTCCCAAGTCAATTGAAATTGCCTTGAATCATCACTTTTTTTTTTTTTTTTTTTTGGCTGAGGCAGTTGGGGTTAAGTGACTTGCCCAGGGTCACACAGGAAATGTTAAAGATCTGAGGCCAGATTTGAACTCCTGACTTCAGGGCTACTGCTCTATCCACTGCACCACCTAGTTGCCCCGAATCACCACATTGTTGAGAAGAGCCACGGCCATCACAGTTGATCATCGTGTAATCTTGTTGTTCCTGTGTACAATATTCTCTTGGTTCTGCTCACTTCACTCAGCAAGAATTGGCATGTCACTGCAGAGGGAGTTGACCCTCTGGATGTTTTGGGGGTTGTGGAATGACATGGCCATACATGGGCTTCAGAGACATCCCCTCTCTGGCTGTGTGGAGGATGAATTGATAAGGTAGAGAACCAATTTGGAGGCTAATGCAGTAGTCCAAATGAGAGGTGATGAAGGGAATGATTTAGGGAGGTTGCTTTGTGAGTGGAAGGAAGATGATGAATATGAGAGCTAATTTGGAGACAGAATTAATAAAGCTGGTCAGCTGAAAGGCAGTGAGAGTGAAGAGCTGAGAATGAATAAGAAACTGGAATGAGATCGATGGCACTCTCGACAGAAATGGGGAAGTTCAGAAGAGGGCTGGACGTAGGGGGAAAGATAACGAGTTCAATTTTGGAAATAATGAATTTGAGATGCCTTCAGGACTTTTAGTTGGAAATGTCCATCACATAGTAGAGATGGGAGATAGGCACAAGGATGGGGACTGGATATGTTGATGTGAAGACATATGCTTAAAGAGGGTGGTTTATCTCATGGGCACTAATAAGGGCCTAGAAGCAAGTACAGAATCTAGCTTTTGTGCACATGGATACATTGAGGCTAGACTGAAGCTAGAAGGGGGTGCTAATCCTGCAGAGGTTCCTGACAAGAGTAGCCAGATAGGAGAAGACCCAGGAGCAGTGTCATGGAAGAGGATGCAGAGAAAGAAAAAGACAAGATATAGAGAAAGGGCTTTTCAGTGGAGTCAGAAGTCTAGAAAGTTTAGAAGGATGAGGACTGAGAGAAGATCTTTTAGTTCTTTTCTTTGTCTTCTTTCTTTCTATGTCTTCCTTCCTTCCTTCCTTCCTTCCTTCCTTCCTTCCTTCCTTCTTTCTTTCTTTCTTTCTTTCTTTCTTTCTTTCTTTCTTTCTTTCTTTCTTTCTTTCTGAGGTAATTGGGGTTAAGTGACTTGCCCAGGGTCAAACAGCTAGAAAGTATTAAGTGTCTGAGACCAAATTTAAACTCAGGTCCTCCTGAGTTCAGGGCTGGTGTGCTATCACCTGGGCCACTTAGTTACCCCGACTTTTTAGTTATTAAAGAAAATCATTGGTGATCTTGAGGAGAACAGTTTCAGTTGACTGGTAGGGTTTGGGTCCCAATTCCAAAAGGCTGAAATGAATAGGAGGTGAGATGAAGAAAGTGAACATCGTCCTCTCCTAGGAGTTTGGCTGTGAACATGAGGAGAATTATAAGACAAGAGTTTGGGAGGAGTAGGAATAGTAATAATACTCTTATGATTAACACAGGCTTAAAGCAGGTAGACACATTCCCAAAGTCTTTGCTGATATCCTGGAGGATGGTCTGTGAAAAATTCAAATGAAAGAACTAGTTCCTAGAGGTGTTCTCTTTCACGTTCTCCTATTTATAATAACTCTGTGTGGCTTATTCTGAGTCCCTGCAGATCTCCTCAGTGAGACTCACTGCTAGTCCCAATAAGCTCGACCTAGCATTGCCATCTGTGGTCCACTGTAGGGCAGAGATGGCCCCACTTTGATCAGCACTGAGTGCCTCCTCCGTGCAAGAGACACCACCTGCTAAGAACTGGGAACACAGAGACATTTGTCAGTGTGCCTTCTAAGTGCTTGCTTCATTGGAGAGAGAGCATAGCCATGCAGTGGACTCTGAGGAGGAGGGGAGCCCTGTAAATCAGGGGGATTAGGAAGACTTCCTGTAGAAGGGAGCAGTTGAGTTGAGTCTTGAAGGAAGCTAAATATTCTGAGATAAGTGTGGGTTGATGGAGGAACTGGGGGACAGTTGGGACAGCCTGTGCAAAAACAAGCAATCAGGGGATGGAATATGAAGTTTAAGTCATGTCTAATAGGCTCATTTTGGGGGATGTGGCATAGTGGATAAATGCCAGGCCTTGAGTCAGGAAGACCTGATTTTAGATCTGGCTTCAGACTGACCCTGGGCAAGTCACGTTACCTATTTGCCTTAATTTCCTCATCTGTAAAATGAGTTGGAGGAGGAAATGGCAAACCTCTCTAGTATCTTTGCCAAGAAAATTCCAAATGGGGTCAGAAAGATAGAAATGACTGAAAAATGACTAAAAAAGGGTACATAAATATGAAATAAGTATTGACTGATTCAGTCAGTTTCTATTTTTTAGACAATCACTGCAGTTTTTTGCTTGTTTTTATATCCTTAGCTCTTAGTAAAGAGCCTGGCACATAGTAAGTAAGCTCTTATTAAATATTTGTTTCCCCTTCCCCCTCCCTCTCCCCTTCCTCCTCCCCCCTTCCCTTCCCTTTCCTCTTACCCTTTCTCTTCCCTTCCCCCTTCCCCTCCCCCTTCCTTTCATTCTTCCCTTTTCTCTTTCCTTCTCTTCTTTCCTTTCTCCCCTCCCTCCCTCTTCCTTTCTTCCCTTCTTCCTTATCTTTCTTCCTTCTTTCTTCCAAAACGGCCTGAATCCTTTTGTTTCTCCTATGGCACGGTCTCAGTCCTTTCCCCATTCTAGTCACCAACTTCTGGATAAGATCCAGTCTGCCTAGTAAAAGAGGAGGGGACATTTCTTGTGGGAAATTTGGGGATGAGCATATTCCAGGAAGATAAAGATCTTTTGGTGCTGAGGAGAAGATTATATGATCATATCAATTGTCAATTACTGATATTAAACAAAGAAATTGATACCATTTCAAAAATTTTTTTTTTTCTTGCAGGAGCAGCGGGATGAAAGAAGGGTAGGTATTATAAATGGCTCAGTTAATGACAATATCAA
The DNA here is from genome assembly GCF_902635505.1 of Sarcophilus harrisii. Lineage (NCBI taxonomy): Eukaryota > Metazoa > Chordata > Mammalia > Dasyuromorphia > Dasyuridae > Sarcophilus > Sarcophilus harrisii. Next base: position 578,718,953 of record NC_045428.1, read on the forward strand.
AATAATTAATAGATTTTATCAATAGCTATTGATTAGTAGCTTTATTGCTTTAGAACTAGAGATCTCATAGACTTTCTGGTTTGGGGCTCTTAACCTGTGGTCCATGGATCCCTTGTGGGGCTAGGCTTCAGGGGGGCTGGGCATGAAAAGGGTTAAGAACTCTCTAATTCAGCCCTCTCATTTCACAAAGAAATGAAAGCCTAGAGAGGTGGTGATTGAAACCACAGGTTCTTTTGACCCTACTTGTAGAAGTTTTGCCATTACTTGATTAGAAATAAAAGCAATAATGTTTTTCTAGGTTCCCCAGAGAGGAGCAATCCTAGCTGGTGGGAGAGGAGCCAGAGGTATTAAGTGGCAGCTCTGTGTAAGGCATTATGAAAAGGTAAGTTGAAGATAGAAAGAAGGAAAGATTCAGGCTCCAGCCTGGAGCTCTTAATCTATCTGTGAGATAATGGACTCGGTGTGCTCATTCGGATGTCAGATAGAAAGGCTTGGTGTGATAAGGGAAGGGGGCAGAGAGCTCTTGTGGTTGAGAGCAGGGGTTTTTTGCTTTTAGCTGGTTTGAGTTTTTATGAATGAGTCTGAGATAACCACGTGGAGGAGCTGAAAGAGGGGCTGACAAGCCTTGAGATATTGGTAGAAATGGATGAGTGGAGCCTGAAAGAATGGGGAGCCATTCCGAGTGAGAGGCCCACAGAAACCATGGCAAAGACACAAAAAAAGGGTTGGAAGGAAGAGGATGTAGTCAGTGTGGCTGAAGGGCGCCATGTCTGAAGCGGATGACAGTTCTCATGTCTGCAGCATTTTACAGTTTGAAAAGTATTATTCCCCCATTTACAGATCAGAAACATCAGACTTAGGGTTGGTCAGAGCCAGGTTTTGTGACTCCAAGTTTACATATATCTTGTAGTTAATTCTCAATAGAGAATTTCAGATTATTGACAGAATGGGGATAAATAGATTAAAATTTGGTTGATTGACTAGATATGAAGGTAGTAATTAATAAATTAAAATCAATCCAGAAAGAGTTGTTTAGTAGAATGGCTCAGGGATCTGCCCCCTTGGTTCTCTCTTGTTTGGTATTGTTATCAATGGTTTAAATGAAGTTTTGGATAGAATACTTTAAAAATCTATATGTGACACAAAGCAGAGCGACAAAGCTAGCACATTGTCAGCAGAATCAAGATCCCCAAAGATTTTATCTTGCTGGAATCATGGGATAAAATTTCATCTGAATGTATCTAGAGTCCTAGGTTTGATTTAAAAAATCAATGGCACGGAGAGGGTAATGGATAGAACTTTGAGGCTTTTGAAAAAGAACTAGAGGCTTTTGCTAGAAACTCAGGGTAAATCAAGATTGTGACACTGAGCCAAAAAGAATCATCACTTTATTAGCACCTACTGTATGCCAGATACTGGGCTAAGTACTGGGAAGGCAAAGAAAGTTAAAAGCAGCCTCTGCCCTCAAGGCGTTACAGTTTAATGGGAGTGGCAATGTACAGATACAATATACCTCCATACAAATAAGATGTTACAAGATAAATTGGAGGTGATCACAGGAGGATGGCATTAGTTTTAAGGGGAATGGAGAAAGGTCTGTTATAGAAGGGACAACTTGAGTTGCCTGGAAGGAGATAAGGGGAGAAAGCGCCCTGGGACAAGGAAGGGACAGCCAGTGAAAGGGCAGAGTCTGGAGATGCAATATTGAGTGGAAGCCACTATGAGAAAGCCATTAGCGCTGGGCCATAGAGAATGTGGAGGTTTGTAAGGAGACTAGAAAGGTAGGAAGGGATCAAGCTGTGAAGAACTTTAAAAAACAAATGATATTTGATGCTGGAGAGAGAGAGAGAGAGAGAGAGAGAGAGAGAGAGAGAGAGAGAGAAAGAGAGAGAGAGAAGAGAAAGAGAGAAAAGAAAGGAGAGAGGGAGAAAGAGAAGGAGGGAGAGGTGGTCAGAGCTGAACTTTAGAAAGATTGCTTTGGCAGCCAAATGGAGGATAGACTGGAGTGGAGAGACTTCCTGCAGGAAGAGTAATGGAAGCTCCCTGTTAGACCAGGTGTGGGTTGGCAAGGGTGACATGGGGAGAGGAGGGAGCTTATGAGAGATGTTTGAAAGCAGAAGCCGCAGCACTGGGCAGTTCATTACACACCAAGGGGAGGGGAGAGAGCGATGCTGAGGATGTCTCCTGCGTCACGAGCCTGGGAGCATGGCGGTGTCTCCAGCACTAGGAAGGAAGTTTGTTGGAGGGAGGGTTTAGGGAGCGATGGAATGCGTTTCATTTGGGGCATCTCAAGGTATCCAGCAGGCAGCCGGAGATGCAGGTCAGGGGAGAGGTTAGGGCTAGATTAATAGACCTGAGAATCATCCACTTAGAGATAGTCATTGAATCCTTGAAGCTGGTGAGATTGCGTCACTGAGAGAAGTGTTATATATAGAGAGAACAGGAAAGAACCAGGAGCAAGCTTGGGGGGTGCCCCCACTTTGTGAGTGAGACACAGCTAAAAGTCCTCTAAAGGACCTTTTCAGTCTCCCTAAAGGAGACTGAAAAAAGAGCAGTCTGATCAATGGTGGGGAGGGCCAGAAGAGCTTCTGAATGCCCAAGGCTGCACAGAGAAGGGTCAGGGAGGCTGACCTAAAATGTCTAAGGCTGCATTGACCAAACCATCTTGTCTGCAATAATGGTTGGCGATTGTAACCCACTCGGGTCAGACCACAAAGGAGGATTGTGTTGGCTTATGGGTGCCACGTGCAGCTTGACTCATGGGAGATTTTTGGCCCAAAGAAGAAGAGATGGTAAATAGCTGAAGGATTGCCAAGTATAAGAAGGATTAGAATTGTTTTGCTTGGTCTTAGAGTGCAAATCTAGTGGCAGCTTGTGGAAGTAGCAAAGAGTGAGCAAAGCACATTGGCTAACAATGGGAACTCCAAAAAAAAGGAATGAGCTCCTTTGAGAAGAAATGAGTTCTTAATCATTTGAGGTCTTTGGGTGGAGGCTGGTTGGATGGCTTGTTGGGGATATCGAGGAGGGGGAGATTGTTCAGATGTGGTTTGGAGCAGATGTCCCCCGTTCTTCCACTCACCTTTGAGATTGAATGATATTTGATTTTGAACACATCTTTTCCTTTGCCTTATCCTTGTTTTCTCATCTCTAAACTTAAAATATTAGTTCTTTCGGGCTCAGAATAAAATTTCAGGAACTTTCAGGCCAGACTATCTCCTATATTTGATTGTGAGACTTATTGGCAAAGATTGACGTTGAAACCTAGCTCTTTGGTACTGCCCTCACCTAGGGGACTGGAGCTGGGTTTTGGGGGGGTGATGGGAGGTGAATAAAGTTCTGGGAATTGAGATTTCAGAAATGGGTTCAGAGGAAATGTTGATAAAGAAAAAGAAATACTGCCTTGGAAAGAAGAAGAAAAACATTTTTAGCAGCCAGGCTGCTTCTTTCCTTACTCTAGAAAAGCATTCAAATATTAGAGGATTTATTTTTGTTGGAAATATTCTTCCAAGTTTTAAATGGAAACCAATCAGGGAAATGATATTCTTTAAAAAAAATAGAGATATCATTTTTAAAAAATCATCTTTATTTTCTAATATATATCTACCTAACTCAGAACTATTCCTTATAACAAAGAATAAAATTTTAGAAAGGGAAAAGAGTATTTTAGTAAACCCAGTGTCAACCAGGTCATATATAGATGGCAGTTAGAAAATAGGGCTCTTTTAAGTAATATTTTTAATGACTAGTTCTACTGGAGTATATTCTGCAAACTTGAATATTCTTGTTCTTTTGACCATCTTTTAAAAAATGGGGTTGTAGATACATACAGAAGGATTCTCTTTTGTGTGCCTTAAGCCCATCCCAATGCCATTCATTGTTTCCTTTGCTCAGTTATCAAGGAGATTTTTCCAAAGCATAACAGCAACAACAAAAACAATAATACTAGCTAGCATTTATATAGCACCTACTATGTTCCAGACACTGATCTAAACACTTTTTTTAGATATCTTGTTTGATCCTCACAACAACCCTGCAAAGCTCTTATTATTTCCATTTTACAGTTGAAGAAACTGAGACAGACAGAGGTGAAGTGACTTGCCCAGAGTCACACAGCTGGTAAGTGTCTGAGACTGAATTTGAACTCAGAGCTTCCTGGTTCCAGGTCTAGCACTCACCCAGTGCCCTGCTTAGCCACTATAAATTGTGCCATGTCATCTGCAGCATGGTGAGAGACAGTGCCTCTGGCCTCTGGGATCCAATATAGAACCTTCTATTTAGCATGTAATGCTCGCCTACTTTGGTCACTTCACACCTTTCTACCTTTCTTCTACCTTATCCCATCTCTGAGCACTGGGATCCTGCAGGGGCTGTTCCTGTTCCCCAGGACTCTGTCTTCCACCCTGCAATGGTCTGTTTCCTTGCCACTATCCACTTCTTTATTTTTCTGGCTTTCTTCAAGTTTCTGTTCCAATCCCAGCTTCTCCAGGAGATCTTTCCTAAAAGGCCGAGGTCTCTCACAGCACCCAGGGCCATCTCTAGGTAAACTCCACCTGGTCACTGAACCTTATGGCTTTGGAAGAGAAAGTGAGAAAGCGGACTTTACTCAGCCCTTCCTCACAGGCATCCAACTCACTTGCATGGCATGGCATCACCTGCCTACTCTCATGGTCTTTGAGAATGAAGGCTAAACAATCACCCAAAGGGCCTTTCCTCTGTGATTATCACCATTTTATTCTATGAGGCTCCTTGAGGCCAGGGACCTGCTTTTGCCTTATATATCAGTGCTTCTTGACTGCCTGGCTGCCTGTTAATCTTACCATGTTCTCTTACCATGATATATATATATATATATATATATATATATTTTTTTTTAATTTGGATTTTACTTTTCCAAATAAATGCAAAGATAGTTTTCAACATTCACCTTTGTGAAACCTTGTGTTGCAGATTTTTCTCCCTCCCTGCCTCCTTTTCCCCTCCCCAAGACAACAAGCAATCCAGTATAGGTCAAACATGTGCAGTTCTTCTAAACATAGTCCCATATTCATCATGCTGCACAAGAAAAATCAGATCAAAACAGAAAAAAACATGAGAAAGAAAAAATCAAGCAAGGCAACAACAAAAACAATAGAAGTGTGAAAATACTATACTTTGATCCACATTCAGCCTCTGTGGCACTTTCCATTCCAACTCTTTTGGAATTGTCTTGGATCACTTCATTGTTGAAAAGAGCCAAGTCCATCACAGTTGGTCACATAATCTTGTTGTTTCTGTACAATGTTCTCTTGGTTCTACTCACTTCACTTAGCATCGGTTCATGTAAGTCTTTCTAGGCTTTTCTGAAATCAGCCTGCTTATTTTTTATTTTAAAATAATAATATTGTAGTACATTCATGTACCATAACTTATTCAGCCATTCCTCAACTGATGGGCCTCCCCTCAGTTTCCAGTCACTTCTGGCTGTATTTTAGAAATCAGAAAGTCACATGCTTATATTGATGTATAAAAATGGAAGAATATAGTTTAATTTTTAAGTTTTCTGAAATTAGCCTGCTCATCATTTCTTATAGAATAATCACATTGTGTTACATTTATATACCATAACTTAACAGCCATTCCTCAACTGATGGGCTCATGGTCTATCTCTTTAATGTATTTTAACATTTTCTTATCGATGTTTGTCTTTTTCATTGAACATGAAACAAAATTCTGTCTTTTTTGCACCAATATTTTCTTGGTGATGTTTTGTGAATGGAATGCTGCAATCTCCAGAGAGTCCAAATAATTTGAGAATCTTCCACTTCGCTGTGATGAGGTTCACATTGCAGGGGGGAGGCAATGAATACATTCGAGCTGAAACACATTACAAAAGAGGAAAGGCTGTCAGTGTGAAAAGTATGACCTTACAATAGGGGGACCGTTGAGCTTGCAGAGGAGCAGAGAGCGGCTGATTGGAGGGTGACCCGTGCGATCCGTTGGTGTCCATGTGATGCTGGGAGATCAACCACTTAGTCCACGCTGACTCGGAGTCGGTGCTTAATAAATGCTCCTTGTCTGTGATGGACTAGAGGAGGCCCCGGGATGCTGGCTTGGCCTATGGGGGATGCTCAAAGGCCCAGGTGAAAGCCTGAGTGTTCGTGGGTCTCACACTGGTGAGATCATGGGGGAGACACTGAGCTTGTTCATTTCTGTATCAGGGCCCAGTGGGGCAGGCCTCCATGGCCAGGTTTGGGCTCCGAACAGGGGGAGAGCACCTGGAGCCTTGTGTCAGGTCTTGCAGGAGAACTAAGTCTCTGTGGTTGCAGGGAAGTCTGAGCCCCCCAGCGGGCCCGCCTGCTTGCGGGCCAGGCCTGGCCTTCCCCAGACCGCCTGTGGCTGCTGCTGTCACTTTGCTCTTTGTTTGACCTGAACAGCCCAGATAACCCAGAGGCAGGAGGGACCCCAGAGCTGGAAAGATGACTGAGTGGCAGCGCATCTTCCTCCAGAACCTCTCCGTCCCTCCCCATCCCCAGCGAGGGCGCCAGCTCGGGAAGGAGTCCACGGCCTTTCAGTGCGTCTTGAAGAGGTTGGATGGACTGCAGGCCAAGCAGGTAAAGAAAGAGATGTGCCATTGTCAGCGTCCACCACCTTGTGCCCTCGATCCGAGTCCTGGGTATCTGGGGACCCCGACTGCTGCAGCTGCATAAGTCAATTGTTTGGTCAGCTTCAGTGCCTTGGAAAACCACTGACAGCACACAGATACATGGACAGATAGACACACAGACACAGGACAGATATGGACAGACGGACAGATATGGATAGACAGATAGACACAGACAGACGGACAGATAGACACAGACAGACAGGTAGACAAGATAGACAGACAGACGGACACATATATAGATAGACATATAGATAGACACAGACAGACACATGGACAGGTAGATACATAGATACAGACACATACACACAGACAGACAGACATAGATAGACACAGACACAGACACACAAGACAGAGACACATAGTTCAGAGGTCACAGTTACTCCCTGCTTATTGAGCCACATTGCTAAGAGATGGTCTTCCTTGTGCTGGTTCTGGCACACTGGTCTTTTCATTCTTAATGAAGGCCAGCACCAGGTGTTGGGCCTCCTGTCAGCCCAGTTCATTTCCAAAGCCCTTCTGCTTCAGTTCTGTCTGAGCGTTCATACTCAGGCTGGGCTGCTTGAGTTAGGCCTCCATGAGAACCCCATTAATGACCGGTTAGCAACCAATAATCAATAATGTTAATTAGCCTTATTAATGATTTCTGGGTGGTTCTTCTAGAGATGAAGGGAATAAGGACTCCTATAGTGCCTTTTAGGTGCTGACTGCTTTTACAAATATCATTTGAGGTGACCCTCACAACCACCCCGTGAGGTGGGTGTTGTTAGTGCTTTACAGCTGAGGAATCTCAGGCAGAGAAGGGTAAAATGGCTTATCAGGGTCACACGGGTAGTGTGTATCTGGATTTAAATTTGGGTCTCCCTGACTCTAGGCCTGGGGCTCTGTCCTCTCCTCCACTTGATTGTGCAATTTAATATTCATTTAAAGAATTGAAATTAATTTAACTAAAATAAGTTAAAATACTGCTTTAATTTGGGAGGGTCACTTATGAAGCCTTTTTCTTGGGGTTTTAGATTTACTGGCTCACAGATGTAGGCCTGGCAGAGACAGTTAGAGCTCTCCAGCCCTCATTCTGTAGAGCTCAGGCCAGGGAGCTGAAGCAGCTTGCTCTGAGCTCCACCCCCCCATATCACCCTCCCCCCAGCTGGGGCCTGAGCCCCAAAATCCCAATTCCTGATCTGGGGCTCTCTCCATGAGGCCAAAATAGCAGATTTTTTAAAAAGAGATTCCCTGTGGGGAAGGAGCATCTCTGGGGTGGGTTGAGCCGGGGGTGGAAAACAAGGCCCGGATCTCCTCTCCTCCCCGGTTAGGCATTTCAGCAGCTGGGAGGGAGAGGTTGCATCAGGGGCTCTGTGTGATCTGCTTACTGTGACTATCCAGGCCGAAAGAAGCTGTGAGGGGCCGGGGTCTTCCTCCCTTTCTGCTGCTTGCGCCCAGATGAGCCACGATTTCCCCCTCCCAGAGAAGCTCTGTTGCTGCGCCCCATGGGTGGGATGCCGGGCTCCGACCCGGAGTGCCTTCAGGTGAGCTCTTGTCCCTTTTGTCCCCCAGAGGCTGCTGGAAGTGCTGTCGGGCGTGGAGTACCATATCCGGATCTCTTTCTTTGATATAACCTATCGACACTTCTTTGGGAGGACGTGGAAAAGTGCAGCAAAACCCCTGAAGTCCACACTGGGGCAGCAGCCCAGGATCATCTTCAATGAGGTAGGAGGGCCTTTCTGGGGGCGGGGCCCGGGTGTAGCCCCTCACAGCCACACTCCCAGGCTATGGGGGAGGTCCCATGGGGCGCTGTGCCCGGGACTCTGTGCTGCCCTTGTGTCAGACACCCAATGTTGGTGTTCTTTTTCCAAAACACAGCCAGGTGATAAAAGTTCAGATCTTTTACTGTATCCTTCAATATAGCCCAGTTAGCTCAGAGGCCTATCTCTCCGCTTGGGTCTAAGAGCTCCGCCCAAATGTCTCCAAATCCAAAGATTTGTCCTTCCAACTCCAGCCAGCACCAAGTTGGAAGATGCAATGAATCTCTTGCCTCGAAGATAGCACTTGTGGGCTTCCTCCCAGAGTGCTCCTCTCTGACCCCAGTCAATGTTCCCAAGAAAAACTCTCCCAAGCTCTAAGAGCTTCCTGTATATATACGATCTCCCAAAGGTTAACTCCTCCTTCTGGAGAGAGAGGGATTCTGCTCTCTGGCCCTAAGGGAGGTGTGAATTCGGATATCTCATACTACGCCATACTAAGCCCTGAAATCTCCCAAACGTGTGAACTCCATTGAGTACTTATATACTTAGATGAGCTCTCTAAAGGTGTGAACACAAGCATCGTTTCTATCAGTTGTACTTAGTACCTTGTTTCAAGTTCTGGCCCAAAATATCTCCTTCTAAGATCAAATCAATCATATTGAACCATGCTAAATTAGATAATTATTGTCTCTATCAATGGCTTAACGCTTTGTAAAGATTCCAACATCTCCCCTTTTCTTTTGATTTAAAACATAGGCGAGCTTAACCTCCTTGACTTCTTAAGGAGGTGAGAACTCCAAAAAGGTGATCACGCCTTCCCTGACATCTCAGGAAGGGAGATGAAAATACCAAAGGAAATAGAAAATCAAATCAAATTAGGGGGTTTCTAAAGGGGCTCACTTGAAACAGGTATGAAACAAGGTGTACATAAATCCACCAATATGGGAGGCATTACACATAGTTACATAAGCACATAGCAATATAACACAGGCTAGTAGTAATGTAACAAACAACATGAATTAACATAAGAATTTACACATTTACACATTGTCCATTAGTTCATGTGCCAGGAATCCAATGATTCCTGTAAGCTTTGAGGTAAACAATTTTTCATAACATGAATCAACATACAACATTATTCATGTCCGTAAGTCCTAAAAATAGTCCAAAAGGAACCCATTGTCCATTAGTTCATGTGCCAGGAATTCAATAATTCCTGTAAGCTTTAAAATAAACAATTTTTCATAACATGAATCAACATACAGAATTATACATCTCCATAAGTCCTAAAAATAGTCCCAAAGAAATCCATTGTTTATAAGTTAATGTGCCAAGAATCCAATAATTCCTGTAAGCTCTGAAGTACTGCAATAGTCTCATCAACAATTTTTCATCTCAAGGAATCCAATGATTCTTGCTGGTTTTTCAACAACTTGAAATAGACTCATCTTGTGTTAGAAAATCCAATGATTCATGAAGATTTTAAAGTTATTTTAACAGTCTCATTGTTAGCCATGCTCCTTCAGTGTCAGATGTTTCTTAAATCTTCTCCTTTGTTTTGAGGTTTTTGTGTTTTTCTGTTTCTCTCTGATGGACAAGGCGAATACAGCTCATTGGCACCCATCTGATTCCTTCTCCTCCTGTAGAGATACAAGCAAATCCTCTTCCCCAAGCAGTTAACCTATCTAATTCCCTTCTGTTTACCACTTTTGGGATTTCTCTTCATCACCTGGTAATTACATTGGAGCTGTTTGCACTGGACACTGCCTTGTTGGGTTGAAAAATCTGTATTCTCTCCAACTGTAATCCTGATTGCTTTTCTGTTGATTAATGACATCAGAATCTTGAATTTCTAAAGACTCTCAGGGTGTAAACTCAGCTGCCATCATGCGCCATCTGTCCTTTGATTGGTACTTAGGAGCTGGGCCTTGCCTTTCACTTCTCTGGGTCAATCTACATTTAGAGGCCCAGTGAAAGCCTCGATTGGATTTTGGACATGGAGTTTTGGGTTTTCTCTCACCCTGTCTTTTCATTCTATCTCCATATCTACAATGAGCTCTCAAATGTCCAACTTTTCCACACTGAAAACATCGATGAATTTCTCTAGAAGTCCCTTGCCAAGAGGGACCCTGTCTTTCCATGTTTGTTATAGTTTGGGTATAATAAGCATTTGTGCCCACTGTGGCACAGCTTTTTATGATCTCTTCTAAAGGAGCATCTTTGTCTAATCTCCATATAATTCTTTTGCAAACCTCACTGGCATTTTCCTTAGCCAGATGTCTAGTCATTATTTCTGTGGCAGCATTATCTCCAATGGTTCTTATTACAGCTGTTTGCAGACGTCCCACAAAATCTGCAAAAGGTTCATTGGGACCTTGTTCTATTTTTGTGAAAGCTTTACTTCCATCTTTCTGTCCAGGGAGAGAATTCCAAGCTTTTATTGCAGCCTTAGAAATCTGCTCATATGCCGTTATGGGATAATAAATCTGTTCTGAATTCTCTGCATACTGACCTTCACCAGCTGTTGGTCAAAAGTGATTTGTCCAATAGTTCCTGTTTGCCTATTGTGTTGGGCTTGAATCCTACATAATTTATGATACTCCGAAAGCCACAACAGATTTTGTCCAAGTTCTAAGCATGTTCTCGCCATGGATTTCCAATCATTGGGGGTTAAGATTTCATAGGAAAAATTATCTAGTAATATCTTCACATAAGAGGATGAAGACCCATAAAGAGTGCAACCCTTTTTCAAATCTTTAAGTTGTTCCAAATTAAAAGGAGTGTATTTTCTCTCCTTCTGACCTGAAGGGTCAAGCTTTTCAATCACAGGATATGCATGTATAAAATCAGATATATCTTCTCCTTCATTTTTTGCTTTAATTAATGCCTTTTCTAATTTTGTCATATTCTGTTTCACAGGAGAAGCTGACTGTGTTTCTGCCTCTCTCTCTCTCTCTCTCTCTCTCTCTCTCTCTCTCTCTCTTCTTCTTCTTCCTCCACCCATGAGGGGGGAGGGTCATGAGATGAGGAATGATCTAATTCCTCCTGCTGTGAAGTATCACACACAGAATTGTACTTAACTCCATTACTGCTCTGTTGGAAATGATTTGGTTCATCTCATTGCTGAGGATGGCCAGGTCCATCAGAATTGGTCATCATATGGTATTGTTGTTGAAGTATATAATGCTCTCCTGGTCCTGCTCATTTCACTCAGCATCAGTTCATGTAAGTCTCTCCAGGACTTTCTGAAATCATCCTGCTGGTCATTTCTTACTGAACAATAATATTCCATAACATTCATATATCACAATTTATTCAGCCATTCTCCAATTGATGGGCATTGACTCAGTTTCCAGTTTTTGGCCACTACAAACAGGGCTGCCACAAACATTTTGGCACATACAGGTCTCTTTCCCTTCTTTAGTATCTCTTTGGGGTATAAGCCCAGTAGTAACACTTCTGGATCAAAGGGTATGCACATTTGATAACTTTTTAAGCATAGTTCCAAATTGCTCAGAGAAGGGTTTCTTTAGGCACTCGGAGACCTTGGATGAGGGGGACCTTCTGCCTCCATGGCTTACCACATTTGGAGGGCCAATGGGCCCAAGGACTGAGTGAGGTAGTGTCTGCCCGGCCCACCCTCCCTGGGGAGATCTCATGTCAAGAGACATGGAAGTGCAAGCTCGTCCTAGAGCAAAGACCTTGATGTCTCATGGAAGCTGGGCTGGAGCCATGTCCTGCAAGCTAAGGGGGTTTGAAAGCCAAGAGGGGGCAGGCAGCCCAGGAGCAGGGATCCCTGGGCCAAGGAGGAGATGCCACTGAGGGGGAGGGGTCAGAGCCAGGCTTTAGAGCAGCCCCCTTAGGTGCTGTGGCCAGGAGAAGACCCTCCCCCCCCCCCAGTCACATCAGTTCACCAACAGGCTTGTGTCAGCCTCTCGGACTCCCTACACTAGGCCCTCTGCCATACTGCAGAGCAGCTGGTCCAGTGCACAGAGCACCAAGTCTGTTGTCAGGAAGCTTCGACTTCCGAATTCGAATCCAGCTGCAGACTCTTAACTAACTGTGTGACCCTGCACAAGTCACTTCACCCTGTCTGCCTCAGTTTCCTCCTCTAAAGTCGAGAGTATAAGTGCCCACCTCCAAGGGTTATTGGGAAGATCAAATGAGAGCATTTGTAAAGTGCTTAGCCCAGAGCCTGGCACACAGTGGGCCCTGTATAAATGCTGGCTGTCTTTATTTGCCATGAACTTCTTTCCCTTCAAGTATATTATCCCCTATTCTTCCTTCTCCTCTCTGATGAGACTGCCCCAGCTCCTCTGTGTTGTCCTCTCAGCTTTCCGCCTTACTCTGTTTTCCAACTCTATGCCTTTGTAAGCGGTCCCTCCTGCCAAGAACATGCACGTGGCTCGTTTCAGTCCTTCATTTCCTTGACAGCTCAACTTAAATGCCCTTTGCTCCATAAGGCCTTTCCCGACCTCCTTGTGACTCCTGTCTCCCCTCTCCCAAGCTTCCTTGCAGTTGATTTTGTGTTTCTACGAGTAGATGCCATCTCCCCTAAAGAACGGAAGCTCCCTTGTGTCTGGGATGTTCTCCTTTTTAAGGCTTTGTGGTCTTAGTGACTTGGGGCTTAATAAATGTTGTCAAAGGCTGATGACAGGGAAGGCACTGAGGCACAAACCCAGTGCTCTTTGTTGATATAAAAAACAATTACTGTCGTGGCAAAGTCCCTCCTGCCTGGAGGAGGGGACCAGTGAAGGTTTCATGGGGGGTGGCACTGAAGGCAAGTTACTGCAAGTTACACCACAAGGTGTTACTGTCTGGTGCCCAGTCATGGGTGGCATGGCCTCTCTCCATCTAAGGATGGCCACTGGCCAAAGAGCTTTCTCTCTATGGCCTTAATGGCTTTAGATGATGTTATTTCGCCTTTTTCAGTCATGTGTCATGTCTGACACCTTGTGACCCTGTTAGGGGTTTTCATGGCAGAGATACTGGAGTGATTTACCGTTTCCGTCTCTAGCTCACTTTATAGATGGGGAAACCGAGGCAAACAGAGTTCAGAGAGTTGGCCAGGGTCACAGAACTAGGAAGTGCTTGAGACCAGGTTTAAACTCGGGAAGATGAGACTTCTGGGTCTAGACGGGCCATTTTATCCACTCTCCTACCTAGCTGCCTATCATGATGGCTTAGGAGACCCAAGTTCCCACATCATTAGCTGCTGTCAGAAGTTAATTATTGTTTTCTAAAAATCAGGAATTTGTATTAATTCCAGCTCCAAAAGAGAGAGATTTTGATAAATAGCCTTTTTCTGAGACAGTTCACTAACCACTAACAAAATCAGCCATTGTAGGTAACAGCACTTTAATTCAGATTAGATCAGCATTTAACCAAAAATTGACCCTCACATCTCTTCCCCACTTTTAAAGGAATGCCCAGAGATTAGGGAAGGCGGGAGTTGTTTTGCTATGGTGGTCCAGATGGAGGAAATTAAGATTGACCTCCCCTCCCCAGGTTCAACTTCCTTTAGGCCTAGGGCCACATATTAGTTCCTCTGCCTCTTGAGAGCCTGGTTTTTGGACCCCTTTCTGGAACCTCCATTTTTGCCCTCTCTTGGGCTGTCCTTTTGGTTACAGGAAAGCAGCAAGATCTGGGTTTGCTTCTCTCTATTAGGGCTTGTCGAGGCTCTATCAGCTCCCAGGACCATCCAAAATGTTGCCCTCCCGTTGTGACATTTCCTTCCTGAGAATTCCTTGCCCATTAGTCTAGCCGCCATCTCTTGGGACATACGGTTTTTTTGTGACTATGTGTTTGAGAGGCTCTGCTCTGCCCCTTTTTCCTACTCATCAGAATTGTTTCCCATTATGTCTTTATGATTTTACTCTTTTAATTGCTTCCTGTTTCTCCTGGACTTAATGAAGATATGTATTTTGTCATAGATCAATTCTGCTTCTATTGAGTGAGAGTATGTCACTAACATGACAGATAGTCTTCCTGTATTAGGACGATTTGGCCCAAGGAGCCATCCCTTATATCCATAATGTAAAAGATCAGGAAAAGGGATTGAGATAGGTCACGAAGACTCAGGCTGTAAAAGATCAGGAAAAGGAGTTGGAATAGATCATGGAGACTCAGGCTGTAAAAGAGCAGGAAAAGGAGTTGAGATAGATCATGGAGACTCAGGCTGTGAAAGATCAGGAGAAGGAATGAGATAAGTCACAGAGACTCAAGCTGTGAAAGAGCAAGAAAAGGAATTGAGAAAGGCATGGAGACTATGGAGACTTAGACCGTGAAAGAGCCGGAAAAGGGATTGAGATAGGGCATAGAGACTCAGGCTGTTTTTGGTGTTCAGGAGGCCAGGCACTGGCACTGAAGGGCAGTTTTGCTGCTCTTGTAGTGAAAGAGGATTTAATCCTATAATTGATGTGCACGTCTACTGATAACTTCCTGAATACACCTCAAATGTCTGACAAGTCCCTTTTTTTTTTTTACCACTGAGGTAGCCCGGCAAAAACGGCATTCTCATACATTTTTCTCATTCTTGTGATACATTGCTAATAGCCTTACCTTACCTAATAAATTTTCTCCCACCTTTGCAGTTTGGTGAGATAGAATTGAGATGTTCCAAATGAGAATTTCTTTCTCATGGGTGTAGAGTAAGAGCAGAAAACATACAATTTTGTTCTACTTTTGACCCTTACTATCTAGGATTTCTCCATGTTGTTCAGTTTTAAAATTTTCTACAGTATGTCAGAGGATGAAGGCTGTATCCCCCCAAACAAGTTAAACAAAAAATTTTAGGTGAGTTTATAGTATTATAAATTCATAGATTAATGACTGAAAAAAAATTAGGGGTTCCCTAGTCTAATCCCTTCAATTCATAGATAACAAAACTTGTCTTGGTGAGGTCAAATGATTTGTTCAAGGTCACACAGGTCCCAAGTGATAGAGGGGGCATTTGAGCCCAGATTTTCTCTCTAAAGCCAGACCTGATGTCTGTTCTACCTTACCATACTACTTCCTATAGTGACCCAGTGAACAAAGGACTGGTCCTGAACAAAGGAGTCAGGAAGACTTGAATTCAAAGCCTGCCTCAGACTTACCGGCTAGGTGACTCTGGGTGAGCCACTTAACCTTCTTTGCCTCAATTTCCTCATCTGTAAAATGAGCTAGAGAAGGAAATGGTCAAGCCCTCCACTATATCTGCCAAGAAGATCTCAAATGGAATTATGAAGAGTTGGACATGAACAACAATATCAGTATCATTTAGTTCCTGGTAAACCATTATAATCTATTAACTACATGCTGAAAACTTGGGTGACGCCAAACTGTTGCCAAATCTGGACTGTTCTTTAATTCCTCACGCAGTGATTACCCATGTTCAGAGGTCATTTATTCCATTGCTTTTGGATATTTTATCCAACATAGTTTTTCTCTTCCCTCTCATTTTCCCTCCTTCCCCCCATGATCCTACTGAATTAATGTCCAATTACAGGAAGTGTTTTAAATTGTGGAATTAATGTCTTCCCTCTTAGGATACTGCTTTTTTTTCCCTTCCATTTTTTTATTGAAGCTTTTTTATTTTCAAAACATATGCAAGGATAATTTTTCAAGGCTTTCTTGTAAAACCTTGGGTCCCAATTTTTCCCCTTTCCCGCACCCTCTCCCCTAGATGGCAAGTGATCCAATATATGTTAAATGTGGTAAAAATATATGTAAGTCTTCGGATAGTCCTAACAGCATTCAGGATCAGTAGGATGAAGGAGATGGCGGCCACAAGCTGTCGGAAAGAACTTGAAGGGAATCTCAGGAGCTGCTTCCGTTTTGTTGATCTCTGTTATGTGTGATCGGACTTCTTGGTTCAGAACCTAGTGGGAATCCTAGGCCGCTCCACGCTCCCTGAACCTGAGCGGTGTAGAGGCTTTTGGGGGATGTCATCTGGAGCAGGACAGAGTTCAGGAGGTCTGAAGGCCCAGCCCTGGGGGAGAGGGGCTCAGGAGGAGAGGGAGGAGAATCCCTGGCTATTCTTTCTGCCGAGGATGTTCCGCAGGCAGGCAGCAGGGGGCAGCAGAGCACAGAAAGTCGATTTCAGCCTCCAGAAGAAATTGACGGGGTCTTGCCAGGCCAGCTTTCAGCTCCTTACCTTGAGATTTGTAATTCATAGAAATAGGTTTGGTACAAGTTTAGTCCTCTAAGGAGATTTGTTCCCCCGGCCCATCAGACACAGACACACACCCAGAGACACGCGCACACGGGAGCTTAAAGCAGGCTTCTTTTAGGCAGGCGGAGCAGTGCGATTCCACTGTGCTGAGTAATCGTCCTGCCTCCCTAAGTGTGGACGTAGCAGTGCAGGCGTCCCGCCTTTTTACGGGCACTGGAACCTGGTTGAGATCTCTACTTTTGTTGATTCTGCTAGTTACAAATTTGGCTGTGCAATTAGATTTGTGGTATAAAATGTTTTGGTCTCTGCTCTATCACGGAACTAGTGGCGTGACCTTTAGTGAGTCCTTTGGACCTCACTTTCCTCATCTGTAATATGGGCATACGAAGAGTCGTCGCCCTGTCTTTCTCATGGAATTAGCAGCCATTGAAACGTAGATTGAGGACAAGGAAGTTTAGAGGATATGGGTTTGCATCCTCTGACGTCATAAGTCAAGGAGTCACTACTAGTCAGAAAATTAGAAGTGTCTGGAATAGAAAATTCCAGGTGTGTGTGTGTGTGTGTGTGTGTGTGTGTGTATGAGAGAGAAAGAGAGAGAGAGAGCGAGAGAGAGAGAGAGACAGAGACAGAGAGCAGAGGCAGAGACAGAGACAGAGAAACAGACACAGAGAATCTAAAGGACATCAATTATATAATACATATATATATATGTATATAATCTATAGGAAGAGGGAGTTTATATATATATATATATGTATATGTGTGGGGGTGATATATATCTATGACATCTGTGCATCTATCATCAAGAAGGAGGTTTTTTTACTTCCAATGCAAATCAGTAACTAGTTTCCAACTTATAGCTTAAGTGATTTGTCCAGGACCATACAGCCAGTGTGTGTCAGAGGTGGAACTGGTGACCCTGATCAGGTGACCCTGATTCCCAGCCAAATTTCTCTTCAGGATATTATGCATTGCATGTGTGCATCATAGCATGCATATTATGTGCATGTGTGGGGATACGTATTGGACTAAAGTCCCTTCCAGCTCTAAATTTATGATCATATTATTATATGTACATACACAGAAGCATATACATGTATGTATATATGTATTTATACTCTGATTAGATACATGTATATATGTAACATACATACATACACACATACACACATATTTAAATACACATAAATTTGTCTTTAGCATATATAATCAGTAAAAGCAAAAAACAGTCTAAACCAGATATCAAGGGTTTGCATGTGGGAACTTCCAAGAGAATATGATGGTCTTGAGGGTTGGGGGTGTTTTTTTTGGCTTTTTATAACTCACCTGTAAATGTTTAATAAATGTAGATTTAGTCCAATCCCTTTAATTTTAGAGAGGAGGAACCTGAGATCCAACAAGAAGAAATCATTTGTCCAAGGTCACAGAGGACATAAGTGGTAGCTCCAAGCTTCAGAGACAATGGATGCTTCCCATTGTACTGTTATGCTTGTAGTAGGATTAGATGAGATATTGCCCTAGAAAACACTTAGAAAATTTGGAAACTTACTGCAAAGGAGATGCAGATTATTATTATTATGAGCAGAATTAGACTCTATTTGGCATTACAAGACATGTCTGGCCTAGGAATGTATTAATTGATCTGTCTAACTAAAATGCTTCATTTTTTTTGTTACTGAATTACACCAGAATGACAGACTATAGTTCCGAGGACAAAATTTTATTTTACTAATTTGTATACTGCTTTTCTGTCCTTTTCAAAGTGGTCTTAACTTGAGCATGAGCTTGTAGAATAAATCTCTTGTAGACTAAATCATCTTTTTCTCCAGTGGGTCATGTTTCTCTGTGTGCTCCCAAATTTTTGTGTTTAACCCTACAGCTGTTTGTGGGGCCTAGATTACCTATCTTGGCTTTTACAGCTTAGAAGTTCTGGGATTCAATACTCTGCATACAGAAAGTCCCCCTCTGGGGAGAAGTATTACCTTTCCATTCCTTGCAGTCACTTAATATTTCATTCTATTGTGTATGTGTGTGTTTGTGTGTACGCAAATTTACATACACCATACACAACACACACACATATTTTTACACACACATACACACATATGTGTGTTTATATGTGTTTTAAAATAATCCTGAAGACTTACATGAACTGATGCTGAATGAATTGAGCAGAACTAGAACATTGTATACAAGTAATAACAAGATTATATGATGAGTAACTGTGATGGATGTGGCTTTTTTCAACAACAAGGTGATTCAAGACAATTCCAGTAGACTTGGGATGGAAAATGCCATTTGCAACCAGAGAGAGAACTATGAAGACTTAGGATGGATCGAAACATAGTATTTTCCACATTTTGTTTGTTTCTTATGGTGTTTTCCCTTATTCTTAACAATTTAACAAATACAGAAATGTGTTTAAAAGAATTATATATATTAAACATATATCAGATTGCTTGCTTTTTTATGGGGGGAGGCAAGGGAAGGAGGGAGAAAAAATTGGAACACAAAGTAGTAGTGAATATAGTAATGAATGTTGAAACTATATATGCAATTGGAAAAGTAAAATACTATTGAAAAATGAAAAAAAAAATTCTGGAGGCCTAGATCTAGTGCAATTGCTGAATTTTAATTTTGAGAGAGAAATAATTTTTGGTTAAATTTATTCCCTTAACCAGGCATGCTTCTGACTCTTATTGACAGAGTTTATCTCCCCCACTTCCTTCCCCTCTGCCTTTTATTTTGTGAAAATAACTGATCAAGAATTCTCATTCATTCTCCCACAATCCAGAGCATGGGGCGTTCCTCTTAGCCAGAGTCCATCCTCAGCCACCAGATGTTGCTAGAGCCCTATAATCAGCCTCTTCTGGAGTCTTCTCTGTCATGGAAGTTAATGTGGTTGTTTTTGCTTCTCGTAACCAAGGAGATGAGAAACTAATTCTTGAATGCTTCTTACTCGTTAGAGTAATGAGAGCACTGCAATTTGCCTGATGAGAAGTAGATGCTGTCAAGGGGTATCAGTGTCATCTGAATGGAATCTCTAAATGTCCTTGCCATTGACTTGACTATTCAAAGTATAGTCCTAGACAGAATTGTTAACCCTATACACCAAGAGAGCTACAGTATGCTGCCTCTGTAATGCTTTGGAGATCTGAGAAATACAACTGCAAGAATAGAAATCTGGTTTCAGGTCACGGAGGAGTAGTTCCCCTGAGATCTTCGGTATCCCTCTTATCTGGGAGATGGGAACTTCCCCTTCAGGGAAAGATTAGGAATCATTTGTCTGTCCTGAGCTTTACCTTTTTATGAAATCTTGTTCTTTTGCTGTTGCTCTGGTACAGTAACAGCTTTACTCATCCACTGTTCACCAACAACAAGTTTGATGTTTCTGGAAGAAGAAAGATTGTTTTACTCTGGGATGTATTCAGGAATTGGGGTTTGATCATATCTGTTCTCTCACATTGATATTTCATCTCAATTTCCATTTCGGAACAGTCAATAATAGTAAGAATGTTACAGATTCATGGCTAATTAATGGCATATTAATCAGTATTTTCTGAGTCCTCTTAATTCTTTTTTAAATTTTAACTTTTAAACTTTATCACTATAGTAGTATTGTAGTATATGATAAAACCTTTAGTTTATTATTATTATTATTAATTTTAATAGTACTTTATTTTTCCAAATACATGAAAAGATAGTTTTCAATATTTATCTTTGTAAAATCTCACACTCCAAATTTTTCTCCCTCTCTCCTCCTCTCCCCCTTCCCCAAGACAGCAGACAATCTGGTATACATTAAACTTTATCACAATTCCACCAATAATGCATGTGTCCCAGTAAAACCTTTTAATTTTAATGGACCGTGTCTTCCCTAATCATGTCCATTCTTCCGGCCTGATAATCCCTTATCCTATCCCTTTTCTGAAACCCCCATATCTAGAATCTTTTATTCCAGGATAGAAAATTTCAGTTTCTTAGGTGTTTTGTATGTACTACCTATGACTTCAGGGATTTGAAACCAATTACATTCACCCAATTAGGAACTTTTCCCCTTCCTTTAAAATATTTGAGATGCTCTGATACTCAGGATCCCTCTGAACAGAGCAAGCTGAACTGAAGCAAAAAGTCTCTGAAGACTTGATGTAACCACGTGCCATGTCCGAGAAATCTCTGGCTAGTCCATTGAGGAATCCCTCTTCCCACCTTGATCTGAGACACCCTGGCAACTTGTATTTCTTTCTTGGACCTTCCCAGGCCTCCTTGGGAAGTGTTAGACCCAGCCTATTGGGAGAGTTTCCTAGGCTGGCTGGGAAGAGAGAAAGGGGACAGGTGAATAGGCTGCTCCAGTATTTTTTCCTGGTTGTCTTTGGCTCCTGCTCACCATGGATGTCTCCAGCCAAACTACTTGACCTTCCCTTAAACACACCAATAAATGGACCTATCACTTAAGGGTAGATCTGTGAAGGCCTGTAACTCCAGCAATGGGCTGATGGGTTCTGTAATATGGGAGGAGGTGAGTTAGAGTAGATCTCTGAGGTGGTACGTGGCTCTACGATTCCATGATTCTGTGGTTGGTAAGACTGAACTCAGAAGAATAGTTACTAACTTTGGGATTCTGGCTGAGCATTCACCACAAGAGATTTCTGCATGGGCAGAGTTCACTATTTATAGGTTGATAGTAATAGCCCCATTTATAATGCTACTTTACGCTACTTTAATGGTATTTAGTATTTTCCTATGTGCTGGTTAGCTTTCTTTGATATTTTTAAAAGTTTTTATTTATGTTTTTTGATATCACCATAGTTTCTCCCAGGATCCCTTATCAACTCCCTCACAGAGAGTTATCATATATTACAAATACAAATATATTATAGCTATAATACAAATACATTACAAATATATTACAAAATTTTTCTAAAGATAAAAAAGGAAGAAAAAAATCAGCATAACTGAGCAGCACATTGAAAAAATCCCAAAGATATGCTCAGTGTACAGCTCTAGTGGATTCCCCCCTCTGCCAAGAAGTAGAGTGGGAGCATCTTCTCATATATCTCCTTTCTGTCAGACTATGAAACTGGATTAAATGTCTCCTGTGTGCCAGGCCTTGTGCTAAGTGGTGGGGACCCAGAGAAAGACAGGAGACCATGTCCCTGCCCTGACAGAGTTTACAATTCAATGGGAGGGTGCACAGGTTAGCGG
The DNA here is from genome assembly GCF_902635505.1 of Sarcophilus harrisii. Lineage (NCBI taxonomy): Eukaryota > Metazoa > Chordata > Mammalia > Dasyuromorphia > Dasyuridae > Sarcophilus > Sarcophilus harrisii. Next base: position 578,740,695 of record NC_045428.1, read on the forward strand.
GTTTGGCTAATCTTTATAATTTTGCAACATTTTAATCTATTTCTTTCTACTTACATTATGTAGTCATTGTGTGTATCGTTTTCTTGGCTTTGCTCACTTTGCTGTGCCTGGGGATCTTTCCATGCTTCTCTGTATTGGTCACAGTCGCCATTTCTTCCTACAAAGTAACATTCCTTTCCATTCCTGAAGCACAGTTTGTTTAGCTATTTCCCGATTGGTGGGCATCTACTTTGCCTCTAATTTTGTGTTATTATGAGGTGGTGAGGGAGGAGGCAACCCCATTTTTCAAATGAGGAAACTGAGACCCAGAGTGCTTGGACAACTTCTTAAAGGTCATAGGCTACTGGACTTGGAGTAGAGGACCCTTTGCTGCCTTATTGCCTGTGTGACTTTGGGGAAGTCTCCCAATCTTATCGGCATTTGCAAAAGGTGAATCTTAGACTAGTTGGCTGATCTCTAGGTTCCCCCCCAGCCCTAAGGCTGTGCCCTTCCAACCAAAGCTAACGAGCATCACCCCTAACCCAGTGCTCACTCTCAGGGGATCTCACTTTCTTGAAGGAAATCTGTGTGGGGGACTTGGTTAGAGAAAGTGAGACTGTACGAAGAATGTTTTCAGGTCTTGCTTCAAAGTTAGCTTCTGTGCAGGAAGTCTCCTTGGTTTCGGCTTAGCCTTTACCTGTCCTTGCAGCCCCGGCGTTGTCTCCCTCCTGTCTGAGGATAAAGGAACACATGTCATTTAGGAGGTCAGGCATCTCTCCAGTGAAGTTATAGGAACAGATGTGTTGAGCCATTCAGTCAGATCGCATATTCTGAAGCCCAATTTTGATTCTGTCAGTCTCGGTGAATAATGAAAACTCAACGCGAGGGCTAAATGGTGTCAGTGTGTTTTAAAGATGAAAGCATTAAGACAGAGAATGTTTAGATGATTTATTAATCTGTTTATCCCGTCATGGAGAAAAACTGTCAAATGCAGATAAGTGACAAAGCCGGGTGAATAGAAGCCTCATCTAGTCTGTCACAAGTGGCCATCTCTTTGCAGATAATTTGCTGAGCTTGATTTGAATTTTTCTAATCGGGTAATTCCAATTGATGAATAGAAATTTGTTCTCTGATTTTATTTAATTACTTTCCCAGCATAGCTGCCTTGGACTCAAGCACTTGTTTACAGTTATTGCTAAACTGTCTTGATAAATAATTATATTTTTTGTTCACCTTCTGGAATCCTATCTTAGTTGGATACAGTTAATGTGAACATTAACAGTGGATGAACTAAACTTGCATGAAAGATTAAACCCCTCAGGTTTAAGTCTTTAGGACTTGCATTTCCCTTGATGTGGGGTAAATGGAATAAAAAGACAATAAATAGAAGTTAAAGTATTACCTTTGAGTCTTCACTGTTGTGATGAATTTTGTTATTATAGTAATTAAGGATTGTTCATTCCTAAACACATACACACACACACACACACACACACACACACACACACTCCCCCGAACGGTTTTGATTATTATCTAGTTTTGAAATAGTGAACTGCAGGGCCATGTCTTCCAAGTTCTTGTAAATCCTTTAGCAAAATGCTATATGCTTTTATGCTTGATAAATGTTTATTGAAAGGATGAAGTGTTTTTCTCAGTAATAAAGCAGCACTCAGGTATCTGAATGGCTTTTTTTTTTTTTTAAGTAAGGTATGCAAACCGACCAAAAATTCAGAACCCAACTCCCTTGTCAATAAAACTCTTTCCACCTTTCTAGACATTTTCCACCAGTTTCACTGGGTCCCATCTTCCTTCAGGGCCAGAATAGTCCTTGTGATTCACAGTATCAGCCAAATGTTAGGACCAGATTAATCTTTGGTGCACGTTAGCCTTTTATTAGCCTTGGCCATCAAAATTTACAGAATATATCTTTAAATGTGAAATCTAATGGTGGGTCATTTGAGATAAATGACAGAGGGAATTTGGTTTTTGTTGCAAAATAATTGTTTTCTATCATCGATGAAAGGCAAAAACATATAACCGTAAATCTGGAGTTGCTGAAAACCGCTGGGCCCAAGTGTTCTGACGGAGCCATTTCAAGGTGACCTCTAGGCTAGGGGATTATTATTGTTCCGTATCTGGAGTTTAGAGCGTTTGCATTTGTTTTACTGCAGGAGGGAGAGTATGTGGTGTTTGTAAAACTGATATGCGGAGGTATAAATATAAAAAGTGCAATGATGACTGGCTTACCTTTCGAGTGGGCCTCTTTAACGGTTCCTGAGCCTTTGGAAACAGAAACATAATTCTCTCTTAGTCCAACCACCTGTCAGCAGTAAGTGGTCATTATTTCATCATTTTGCAATAAAAGATAATAGAATAACGATTTATATCTCATGGCTGATGTTTTAATGCGTCTCTCTGTTATCCCTTGCTGACAGTCTGTGATTACAGTAAACGTTTTCTTAGTGACACCATGGTAATGACTCGTTAATAGAAGGATTATTCCAAGTTTAAATCAAATGGTAGGAAGGCTGGCCTCTGTCCCTGCCGGATCTTTGTCTTTGTGAGCATCTTCTGGGGGTGATTGGGGGCTGAGTCAGGGAGGGCTGCGCCGACCGCCTCATTGTCCTCCAGCATTGACTTTGTGCTCCATGGAACATTCAGGTTCTGTCGCTGTAGCTCCACCTTCCATCTGACACTCATGTGGACTCTGATTTCCCTAGTGTTTAGCAAACCCAATCGGCTGAACCAAGTTTCCATCTTCTGTGTCTGTGACATTTATTAGTTTTAAATAAAAAGAAGTAAATTTAATTTGGAGAAATAGAAAAGCTGTAACATGATGAACGTACTTTCATTCCCATGTGGGAACATGAACATCGAGAGATGAGAAAACAAAAATGTGGATACATCTCCATCAGCCTCACGCTGTCTGTTCAAATACAGACGTCCCTGCTGTTGTCAGGCAGATGAGGGGAGAGAGTACATGATGGGAGATGTACCTCCTCATCTGACGACTTGAAACAAAAGTCATCCCGTCATGGGAATGATAAAGTAATTTGCATTCTCTAGAAAAACCTCATTTAATAACATAAATTTCAAGATGGTTCTCTGTCTGTCTTTGTCTCCCTCTTTGTAAAACATTTTATACATGAAGAAACCTTAACCCCTTTTCATTTAGAAGAAACCAACGCCCAGATTAATTTAGTAGAAGTCACAAAATTGGCCAGTGACATGGCTTGGGGGAGAATTAGTTCTCCTGATCTCAGCCCTATATTCCTCTTCCCTGAACCACAATGTGTCTTCTATTAATATTATTTAATGTTTTCATTATTGTGTACAATTTCATAGCATCCTATAAAATTCATGATGATATTGGAATTTCAGAATAGAATTTTTACAATCTGAGCCACATAATGTCAGGTACATTAAATTATTTCAATAAATTTCTTTGCAATTGAATAAGTTATCTTGAATACACACACACACACACACACACACATATGGTGGGAAGGGAATGTGGGGGTTGCTTTTTATATAATCCTTGTTGGCCATAAGTCACTAGAATAAGGTACCTCTTTGGGCTATTTCCATTATGTTCTTTAATGTGATAATGATATATATCACAGAATTCCACTTGTAATTATCCCCTTGAAATGTGTTTGTTGAGCCTTGGGATATTTCAATGGGATTTTTTTTTTCAAGTGAAAACCTAATGCTTCAGCAGGAGAATAGAGTATCGTCCTCATGGGGAAATCCATTGTACCCTTCTAGATTCTGACAGAAGATCCCATAAAAAAGAAAACTGATATATTTGATGGGTTACCTTTATTCTTTCACAGTTGGGCCAGGGTTGTGGAAAGGGATATAGTGGGAATTCATGACTTTTATTTTTTTAATTATTAAAGCTGTTTATTTTCAAAACATATGCATAGATAATTTTCAATATTTGCCCTTGCAAAAATTTGTGCTTCAGATTTTTTTCTCTCCCTTCTCCCCCTCCACCCCCAGATGGCAAGTAAACCAATCTCTCTCTCTCTATATATTTTTAAATTATTTATTTTTTTATTTGCAAAGCATATGCATGGGTAATTTTTCCAACATTGACCCTTACAAAACCTTTTGTTCCAAATTTTCTCCATCTTCCCCCATCCCCTCCCCTAGCTGGCAGGTGGTCCAATACATGTTAAATATATTGAAATACATGTTAAATCCAATATATGGATACATATTTATACAGTTATCTTGCTGCACAAGAAAGATCAAGAAGGAAGAAAAGAAAAACTGAGAAAGAAAATAAAATGTAAGCAAATAACAAGAGAGAGTGAGAATGCTATGTTTAAACCAATATATGTTAAACATGTGCAATTCTTCTATACATATTTCTATAAATATCAGGAAAAAATGAGAAAGAAAAGAAAATACAAGCAAACAACAAAACAGAGTAAAAATGTTATGCTGTGACCCACACTCAGTTTTTACAGTCTGCTCTCTGGGTACGTATGGCTCTCTTCGTCATAAGATCATTGGAACCGGCCCAGAATTCATGACTTTTAGCAACATTTAGAGGAAAACATTCTTTGGGACAAAACTGAAATATTTCCAGTCCCTGCTGGCCATTGGGGATGTGTTACAAAGAGCCTCCTGGACTGGATTTGGGAATCTCCATTTGCCTCCTGGTCCTTCCTGGCTGTGTGATGTTAGGTTTCCTCATCTGCAAAATGGGTGTAGTAATAAACCCGCCAGGATTGTGGCGAGGATCAAATGAGATGGTAATTATAAAACCGTGTTTGGACCCTAAAGTGCAATCTAAATACTGGCTTTTGTGTGCTTTGTGAGCCTTAGCTGGATGATCCAGACGCTGACATTTCATTCCTATGTTTCAGCCAGTGTATTTCCACACGTCTCTGAATCACCCAAGTGTCATTGCGGTAGTGGAAGTTGTTGCTGAAGGCAAGAAACAGGATGGGAGCCTGCAGACGATGGCCTGTGGCTTTGGGATTCTGCGCCTCTTCAGCACCAAGCCAGAAGCTACGGATTCTCCTGCCCAGGACAGACGGTAGGTGTTCTATCTCTGCATGCAGTCCGCTAGGACCTGAGCATGGCAGGCGTGACCAAGGCTGCTTCTGGGGAGAGCAGAGGCCCCTCATTCCCCACCCCAGGACAGACGGTAGCTGTTCTACCTCTGCATTTAGCCCGCTAGGAACTGTCCATGATAGAGCTGATCAGAGGCTTCTGAGTCCATGAGCACTGATAGACGGGGGTGCTGGGTGGTGTGGGACACTGGCCCACGGTCCTAGGCAGACCTGTACAGGTCTGATAAGCCTCACCTCATATAGACACAAGGAGGATTTGGACCCAGGTTTTCCTGTGCCCCCAAGTTGAATCCACTGTCTAGCACCCCTTAAGAAAGCACTGTAAATGGAAAAGAGATACTATGTGCCCTCTGCTTCTTTGAGAATAGGCTTGGGTGGGGATAAGAGCTCAAAAATCTTAAAAACAAATATAAAAACAATTATTTTGATTTGAGTAGGGAAAAATGTTAAATAAAGAAACGTCTTTAAAGAGAAGAAATAGGCTTGAATTATGTTGACTGCTAGAGGAATACAATGGTTGTTGTCTTGGTCCTCTTTTCTAGACTGAAACTCTATCATGGCACCCCCAGAGCCCTCCTGCACCCGCTTCTTGAGGACCCCGTCGAACGTAAGGACCAAAATCCCGGAATGATTTTCCAAGATTTTTGATGGGTTTTCCCTCGGCCTCAGGGATTCCCGTAGAGCTTCCCCAGAGCACTGTCCCTGCTTAGGCCTTCTTGGAATCGGTCTCAACATGAACTGCCATGTCTCAAGCCCAAGCTCCAAGAACTTGGGGGTTGGACTGTTGAGCCCTTTCAGCCCTCTGCCCCATTGGAAGTGAAGGCTCGGGCTCCTCAGGGCCCGAGAACTGAGGGTCCTGCCTCAGCCTCTCCCTCTGGGACCCTCAGCATCTGTCTTTAGAGCATCTGAGAGAGGTCTCTGGCAGGAGCAGGGAGAGCTTGTTGCTGGGACAGCAAGCCCCCTCCCTGCACCTGCTGCTAGCAGGACAGACCTCAGCAGGAGAGTGAGGGATTTGGGGTCAGCCTGGGAGATGCCAGGCAGGCAGGGAAGCTTGGAGCAGGCTCAGAGCGGCAGCCTCCGGCGCCTTCACACCCAAACTGTGTTTCTCAGCACAGACTCTGTTTTGTTTGTGAGACCCATCTGTGGGAGCTCAGCCGGTAACTTTGGCAGGGATGTGATGATGAGAGAAAGTTGGAGAGCTACAGGCTAGTCTGCATCCATTAAATACGGCCCAACAGTCAGGTAAAGTGAGGGAGAGATTTGCTTGGACTAAATATCAGCTTTTAGATGATTTCCACGTTGAATTAAATTAGCAAATTGCCAACTTTTCTCCTGAAAGCCCCTTAAAATCAGGCATTTTGACAGCTCATTGCTTCTGGTGGTGCATTTATTCAACATTCAGGATCCTCAGGCATTATTCAGATGCATGTCAGGAAATAAATATGTAAAATAGAAAGGAAAAAATGATCCTATTAATTAATTCATCCTAAAGAAATGTCAGAGATGTAGGTGATTGGGGGATAGTCCAAAGAAGGGCCAAGGGACAAGAGAAACAATTGGCTTGCTTTATAATTTGAGGAGAAGTATGAATGAACTTAATAATAGGACCCTCCTGTACTTGCTGACTCCTATTAGAATATGAGCTCACTGAGAGAGATCTTTCCACCCAGGAAGGGCTTCACAAATGCTGGAAAAACTGACTTATTCCTTCATATGAAGGGTTCGGAAAGAATAGGGCAAGTCTGTGCTTGTCACTGGAGTCAGTCAATTGATCTGAGAGCCTTTGTTAAAGATCCAGACAATTTGACCATGAGTGTTTCCTCATGTGAGATAAAGGAGTTGTATTAAGATTATTTATTTCTTAGGTCCCTCCTGAATAAAAACATTCAGGGTTCTAAGGGCCCTCCCATCTTGGACATCTTATATTCTAAGGGCCCTCCCAGTCCCAGCTCTGACCTCCCGGGTTCTAAGGACCCTCCCAGCTCTGACAGCCTGGATTCTAGGGCCCCCTCCACTTGGACATTTCCTAGTGGATGCTGGGTAGCCAGTCCTCTCATTTGGACACAGTATTTTAGGGGGGAGCGGGTGACTTCTGGTTCTGTGTCGATGCTGATTTTCTGGGACAATGTTGTTTCTCTCTTTTCTAGAAAGCAAATACATGACGCTCATCGAGAACTGCTGCATTCTCTATACCCTGAAGTTCCACCATTTTCTGGATGCCGTGTTCCACCTTCTTCCTGAGAACTTCCTGGTGTCTGGTTCGCAGAAAATCCCCGGTTTACTGCCAGCACATGGAGAGACAAGTAAGGACTTCTCGAATTATCTCAGCTTTGGGGAGTCTTGCACTTTCTGACCAGGCCCGTGCCGGACAGTCCTCGGGAGCGTGGCAGCAGCAGGTCCCGGCGCAGACTCAGGCCACATGTTGTGGGGTGGTTTGTTTTGCTCAGAAGCCCCACAATGCTTTTATCGCCATCCTTGGAGAATGATGTGTTTAACTCATGACTCTCACGATGTGTGTTTCCTGAACAGCAAGGCATTCCCCCAGGACAGCTGCTTAGTGGTTATACACGAAGGGGTGAGGGAATAGGGGACTGGGCTGGGCTGGCCATGGACATTAGGCCCCGGGCCCTTGCTGGGCTGTGTGTAGAGCCTGTCCGATGCAGGAGAACTTGCTGTAGCTCATGCTTCCCTGGAATAACCTTCCGTCACCTCGAGGACAAGCTGGAATAGGTCTTTTGGAGGAATACTTATATTTGTTATTAAAATATATTTTTGCATCTGATTCTTGTTTCCTTCCTTTAGAATAGAGCTGGTCTTTGAGTGTAGCAGGACAGGCTCATAGAGGGAAGCTGAGGTTGGGGATCACTTGAGCTTAGGAGTTCTAAGCTGCAATGGGCTAGCCTAAGTTTAACATGAACCTGGGTAGTAGGGAATATTGGGATGCCAAAAATGGGTTGGGAGCAGAACAGATCCAAGGTCCTTTGCTAATGGGACCATGTGGTGTGATCTTGTCCTGATAACCTGTATGAGACAGGAAGAATCGGGCGTTGAAAAAAGACAGGACGTAGAGAACCAGTACGTGTACTTGGGAGGGAGCACAAGGTGGGCATTGGAAAGAAAACAGACCATGTGAGACCCGAGTTCAAACTCTGCCCTGATTACTTGTGTGTGACTACTGGAAAATCATTTTTACCTCTTTTGGTCTCAGTTTCCACCTCAGCAAAATGAGGGGATTGAATCAGATGGGGTGCTGTTCACTTCTTGATATATGCCTGTTTGGGCACTGGCTTTGGAAAAAAACGGAAACTGATTTTAATTCATTTCAAATATAATCTGTCCCTGATTGGCCAGTGGTGGAGGGCATCTCTGAATGATCTTCCTGCCCTTGTTTAGTAGTCACTTTGAGAATCAGACCTGTAGGTGTGGTTAACTTCCCAGTAATAGGGAGCAACCACAACCTTTTCTCATTAATCCATTGGGCTTTGCCGCAAGGTGCTCTCTAAGGACTTCTCCTTTGTTGGTCTTTCCCACCACTGGATTTCTGCTTTCTGACACCAACTTGGGCTGCCCACCTGACTCTATTTTATAGAACCCAGGGGAACATTTTGAAGCATCCCTGTTGTGAGGAGTAATGGGAATTTATAAACTTTGTTTCTCTTGCTGGAATATGACTTTAGCAGTCATTTATTAAGTATATACTTTGTGTCAAGGTGCTGTTCTTGGTACTGCAGACATAAAGACAAATGGTAAGTGTCTGCCCTTAAGGAGCTTATGTTCTATAGGAAAGGCACTGTAATGTCATAGGTTCCTGGGTCTAGAACTGAAGTAGACATGTATACAAAAGGTTTACTTTATAGATAAAAAAGTAAGTTTTGGCTACCTGGCTCAATGGATAGAGCACTAGGTCTGGAGTCAAGAAGAGCCAGAGACATCTACTACCTGTGTGATCCTGGGTGTGTCACTCCACTCTGCCCTTAAGGAACTTACATTCTTTAGGAAAAGACAAAGTAGCATCATAGGACCCTACAGCTCAAGTGGACATGTATACAAAAGATATACCTTATAGATAAAAGGATCAATGGGTAGAACACTGGGCCTGGACTTAAGAAGAGTCAAGTTGAAATCCAGCCAGAGCTGACCTGGGCAAATCATTGTACTCTGTTTACCTCAGTTTCCCACTCTGTAAAATGAGCTGGAGAAGGAAATGGTAAACCAGTATCTCTGCTAAAAAAAAAGAAACAAAAACAAACCATTAGGGGCATGGAGAATCAGACATGACTGAAATTACTGAACAGTAACAACACTAGCATCTTGGGCTGCAGCATAAGGAAAGACAAGGCTCATTCTGGTCAGTTGAGGAGAGAGAAAGCTCTAATCATTAAGGACATAAGGATAGACTTTTTGTGAGAAGTGGCCCTTGGCCCACCCCTTGAAGGATGCTGGATTTTCCAAGAGGTGGAGAGAGCATTCTAAGCAGGCAGGCATGTGAGGTGAGAAGTTTGCCTTGTTTGGGGAAGAACAAGGAAGCAGCTCATCTGGCTGAAGCTTAATCCAGGGAAGGAGAGTCCCGTGCATTAAATTTGGGAAGGTAGGCTAAAGTCAGATCATGGGAGTCATTGTAGTGAAGGAGCACAGGGGTGGAGAAAGTTAATTCTGGGTGTGTGATCGGCTAAGGATGGCCAGGCCTGGCACACATCAGTTCAGAATGGGAGCAAGAGTTTGAAGACAATTGGAAAGATGGGCAGGTCATGGGTGATGAGATGCTGGCTCTTGTCTGTAGTCAAAGGGCTATAGATATCTATGATTGAAGGCATTAGTGGAGGGGAATGGAGTTGGTAGGATTGATTTTGGTTTTGGTTTGAAATGGTGGGCTTTGTCTGGGGGCCCATGACTCCCAGATGCTTGTGAAGTTTTCTGAGGAGATGAATGACGAATCAGGTGGCAGCTGATTCTCTGTAAACGAGACCAATTTTATCTTTCATTTAACTCACCCAGACAGGAGCTCAAGACTCTGATTGTTCTTCTGTCATAAATAATGGGATTTCACATGTTAGAGGTATTTGTGATTGGCTTGTATGTTCCCTGAGTTCTTTGCTTTCTAAATTTAACAGAAAGTAGAGGAGGAATTCATTATAAAGGATGCCTTCAAGTCATTAACCTGACAGCTGATAGAACCTGAGTTCTAATCCAAGCACTAAATATTAAATGACTCTATGACCTTAGCCATGATCTTCTTCTTGTCTTAGCTTGTTATTAGAAAAATAAGGTTAACTTTGATAGGAAAGATGCTTGAGAAATGCAACTCTGAGTCATTGCATTTTTGGATAGAAATACCAAGAAACTATCAACACAGTTGCTTTTAAATCCTTCTATGCATTCGATTTCTTGTTCAGGCAGAGTAGCTTTTGGGTTTTGTTACTGTCCTTCCCTCTGACACGACAGTGGATATGCTAATGCTGGAGGGAAAAGGAAATCAAATAGTTAAAATTTTGGCCCTTCGCTGCCATTCTGTTGATGGTGAAGAAAAAGCTTAAGCACAACAATGAATCCCTACAATTCCTTCTCTGACATATTAGAAATCTCTAATATGTTATGGGGTGGGTATCTGGGGCTTGAATTATATAGAAAGACGCACATATTTTGGATCTCTTCCCTTAGCTCATTGTGTTGTAAGTTAATATTTTCAGAAGCTTCAATCCATGTACATTTGCCCTCCTCTGGTGACGTGGCCCATCAGTCACTGAGGCACTTAAGTCTGCAAAATGTAAAGAAAGAAAATACAATTTATGTTGTTGTTGTTGTTGTTTAAAAACAAATGATCAGGGAAGACAATAGATGAACATGAATGACTTCTAGCCATTAGAAGTCTATGCTGACTCTACAAAGGAAAAAGCGATGAAGCCTCCTCTGAGAAATAAAGGATGAAAACCCATTTTTGCATAAGCTCCCCTGATGATCATTTGGGGAAAGAATTCTTTCTGCTCAGCCTTCACTTATGTGGAGAGGAACTGGTAGGCACATATAAAATATGACTTGTGGGCTTATGGGTATTGGGTCTGCATCTGACAATTGTTATTATCTCTATTATAAATTTAGTCTATGAACTTTTGGGCTCCTGTGTATTCTTCCTGAAATGAAAGAGAGCCTTGTTGCTGTCTCCCATTTTATAGCACTGAAAAACCCTAGGTGGGTGAGAGCTGGTACTTTGCATTCTTAGTATTTTTCATTTGTCTAATTTGGTGAGTTGTTGTCTTTGTCTATACTGGCCGCCACATTGGGGATTAGCAAGTCATTCATTTTATGAGGTGCCAGATGACAAGCATGTTGAATTTTTCATCAGCGCTTAGCCTGACCGTGACAGGAAATTGACAAAGTGCTCCATTTTAGTAACTTTGACCTTCTGTACCAGAAACGAGACAGCGACCCATCAAATGGACTCTTAAAAACCAGTCTGTTCATTAGAGTCACCACTCTTTTTCCCCTTCATAAGCAAATATACATAATTTAGTCATCTTTTTCTAATGTAGCCAGAAGTTTGTGTCAGATTGGAGTTCTCATATTAAGTAATTCTTTTTCATTTAAAAAACAGCAAACAACCCAACAGCATCAAAAATAACTTCACTAGAGTTCCTGGAAGTATTAGTTACCCTAGCCTGGAAAGATTACAGCTCAGTTAAACTCCGTAGTAGACCCCATTCTTGGACCACCGATTTAACATAGTCTTCCTTATAGTTCTTGATTCAGGAACTTTTTGGTCATGTTTTATGAGACAACATTTATTGTTGTCCAACAGACACCTTTGTGGATTCTGTTACTGCTTCACATAACATTCAGGTTATTTTATTTTATGTGGTAATCTTGGGATAAATGAAACACGGAAAGAAGTGAGACTGGAGAAATAGTCTTGTCTTTTATGGGGAACACTTTGGACAGCCTACTACCTTCTGTGTCCTCAGAACTCTCGTTTTTTTCTGGTGGCACTGTACAGTTAATGAAATAAGTGGAGAGATGTGGTCCTTGACAGCCCATGGTCCCCTGAAGGAGACAGCACGGACACGAATACCACGAGTTCATGGTCCTCATGTAAGAAATGCTTACTAAAGGGTGACTGGCAGAGCCACTGAATTACAGGATGCATGACTGTGCTTGTAAGCTGTGAGAGATTGCGCAGGTGGGAAGATTGGAAGACTGAGTCAGTAAGACAATTTTCGGGATGATGGGCGAGCCCGGTGAGGAAGGCACTTCTCAGCACACTCCATGGAGAGTGCATTCTTCCTTTTAGATTGGTGCTAAAAGGGGTGAAGTTACTGAGATGGGTTTAATGGCCATACATGTCTCAAAATGATTCAGGTTGGAAATGAAAAAGGTCCTTTTAGAATAGTTGCAGTTTTATATACATGTATTTAGAGACTTAGGGAAAATAAACTTTAGGGCTTCTTTCTGATACTATTTCTTTGGGTTGCTTTGTCACCAAAAAAAAAAAAAAAATCTTCATTCATTATGTTACCTTTCCTCACAGTGCATTAATATTTTGAATTTAAACAGTTAAGAGTTTCCTTTTCCTGATGCATAATTCAAAGAGAGAGGCCTACAGTGTGTAAAACAGATTTCAAATTGACTGTTTTGTGGCAGTTTGGCCAGCTTGCTGATCAGCCAGTGGCTCCCTGTGGCCTATGAGGGAAATCTGGACCCTTCTGCCCGACGTTCATGTCTCTATGGCAAATAGGATTGGCAGCTAGGATTGGCACAGTACATAGAGTTCTGGGCACAGAGTGAAAAAGACCTGAGTTTTAAATCTGGCCTAGCTGTGTGACCCTGGGCAAGTCACTTCACTCTGTCTCAGTTTCCTCATCTGTCAAATGAGCTGGAGACCTCTAATATTATTTCTTTGAGTTGCTTTATAGCCCCCCCCCCCAAAAAAAAAGAAAGAAAGAAAAGAAAGATCTTGGTTCATTGTGTTACCTTTTATTATAGTACATTAATGTTAATGAATTTAAAAAAGTCAAAAGCTTCCTTCTTTTGACATGTAATTTAAAGAGAGAGCCCTACAGTATGTAAAACAAATTTCAAGTTGAATGCTCTGTGGAAGTTTGGGCAGTTTGCTTAACAGCCAGTGGTTCCCTGTGGCCTATAAGAAAAAGTCTGGATCCTTTTGCCTCACATTCATGTCTTCCTGGCAGCTAGGATTGGCACAATACATAGAGTGCTGAGTGGGAAGTCAGAAAGACCTGGTCTTGAGAATCAGGGATTTCAGAGCTAGGATGGATCTAAGCTATCATGGAGGTCAGCCCATCAACAGAAAAGAATACTTCAATAAGTAATGTGATTGTCAGGACCTTGCTTAAGGGGGAATCCACTGTCTCCCAAAGCAGTCCCTTCTCTTGGGGAGCTCAAAGGAGGGTTCTTTTCCTCCTCACTATTAAACTTACATTTGTCTTTTTTCAATGTCCACTTATTATCCTGTTTCTGCTTTTTGACTCTAAGCAGAGCAGGTGGAATCCCTCTTCGATGTGGCAGCCCTTCAAAAACAGGAAGATGATGGTCATGTTATCCTTTGAGGATCCTCTTTGGCTCTTCCAACATCTCCATTTCCTCCAGCTCATGTGCCTATGGCATAAACTTGTGATGCATCACCATCAGATTGTCCTTTTCTAGACCTTTTTCAGCTTATTGATGCCCTTCTTAAAACGTACTGAACACAGCATGTAGTCCATTTGGGGGCAGAGTAAACAGGACTGTCACCTCTGTGTTTTTGAAGATTCTTCCTCTAAATGCAGCCCAACGCTGCATTGCCTTTATTGAATCTTGATTCATTTTGAATATGCACTCCATTAGAACCCCCAGATCTCTTTTAGATAACCTTCTTTCTCCCTTAGCTGTCCCCAGATTGTCCCTTTGAAGCCTGTTTTGTAAACTCAAGGCTAAGACTTTGTTTATCCTTTCCTCTTCTGAGATTTAGAGTTGTGCTCTACTTTTTGAGATCTTTCAGGATCATGACACTGCACCCAGCATGCTAGCTTTGTATTTTCTGCAGATTTTACAAGGAAACTACATAGAATTTAGAAGGAGTTTGAGAGAATGATTTGGTTGATCAGATTTCTTTAAGAAGTTGGAGCCAATTGTAGCTGTTCTAAATTCTTTCACAAAATTTCCTTCTAGCAAACTCAGTATTGACCTTGGGAGAGACCCTGAAACTTGTTTTGTTGAAAAAGCCCTTGATGTCAGCTTGTTTTTGGTAATTTGAATCTTTTTTATAAAGTTGGTGAGAAAAATGTGTAATTTTGTGATCTTCCTGGCTCTGTGTCATGGCTGATTTTCTGCAAAACTGATTTTTGAATGAAAGACCAGAGTAGTCTTCTCCCAGATGAATTCTTCACCCTCAGGAAAATGATATTTTTTCTTCACTGGAGCTCACTGTCTTGTTCATTGCTTCTGGGTCACTTAAATGATGAGTCTCATATCCCTGCTTGTCAATTTGTACCCACTTCTTGCTCTTCCTAATACTACAGAAGCATGAAGAGAGGCAAACATCTTTTCAGGATGTGTTTGGGGTGAGAGCTTATTCCACAGCACATTCTGCATCAGCAGAAAATGATGGCGAACTTTCTGCAGATTTCTCTTAGCATTTGACTTTTTCATGGAATTTAAGCAAGTGCTTAATTAAATTAAATTTTAAAAAATTAAATTAAAAAAAATTAAAATGTATCTTTAAGATCTTAATGAAAATGGAAGTCCTCCCTAGTGCCTGCATCCAAGATTAACTTTCTCATGAAATATTCCCTTATAGTTACTGCCTCTTTTTCTTTGGTGACTTCCTGGCTTAGTGACTGAATCCGTAAGGTCGTGTTAGAATACAGCATGGATGGGAAAAATGCTACTAATCTTGTGTGGACTGAAGTCCATCCCTTTTTGGTCTCCCAGGCCTTCCTTGATACTTTGCTTTGGGTTCACCTCCATTTTATCTTTTCTACATTGGAGTTAACAGTGCATTTGGAATGTGCATGCCCTTACCTATTGTCCATTTAGAACATTTGGAAGAGCTGGAATTTTCTTTCCCATTCTCATCTTTGTGAAATCCTTTATTAACAAACTGTGTGAGGCTCTGGGAACAATTAGGTGGCACTGTTGTTTAACTTCTGCAGGAAATCTGATTTATCCCTGTTGGAGTTGCCACAGGAGATAGTGTTCTTTCCCACATATCTTGTCAAACTCTGCTACCTCCAGGTCTACCGGCCCTGAATTTGTTGGAGTACAATGTTTATTAGCTTTGTAGTCTCCAGCAAAGTCACTGTGGCTTGGATGTGGCCTGGAACCAAGGCTTGTTTGGGTGTGAACATCTGTGAATTTTTGTCTAACTTCTTTGTACGATTCTGTCACTCCCTCAAATCTCGTGGCTTAAGCCTTTATGTAGGGAAGGCTTTGCATATTCCTTCCCTTATTTTCTTCAGTTCTGACAAATCAGTCAGTCTTCTTTATGCTTTGGAATGGACTTTTATTAACACATTATCACAGGCCTGCCTAATGCATAACATTTCAGTTGTTATAACCAACTCAGGGAAGACTGGGTAAGGGGAGAAGTGAGAGCAGTCCCAGAACAATTAGGATTGTCAGAACTTTTCCACCCCATTATACAATTTTCAAATCTCTTCCAACAGGTTTAGCTGCTGGGAGACGTAGTTGGAGAGGAAGCATGGCTCAGTGCATAGGAGACTAGACATGAGGCAGAATGATCTGGATTCAAATTCTGCCTGGCAGTTATTAGCTGTGTATTTTTAGGCCACTCACTTGACCTCACCAAGTTTCTGTACCTGTATTATGGAGAGGACAACACATATACTTAACCTGTACTATAGAAGTGACAATACATGTAGTACCTATCTCACAGTTAGCCATTGAGAGGATATCTATAAATTACCTGCAGATGTTCAGTGTTAAGCTGTCAGCTGTTATTTAGGGAAATGACCAGGGATAATGAGGGAAACTCAGGCTGAGAATCAGAAGGATCTGGGGTTCAAATCCCCTTTTCCCCATTTTCCAGTCTTACAAAGATTGGATATCCCTGGTAAATCCCTGAGGTCTGGTAAATAATAACAACAGCTATTTATTCTATGATGTTAATTTATAGTATAATTAATTTATATTATAATCATTCATATTCTATATAGGATAACACTATATTAATATGATTATGCCAAAACACATCAGCCTTATTGCCTTCTTACTTATCCAAGTTTTTATTACTTTTTTGTAACAAGTTCTCTACCCCAGACTTTCTCGATTTCCTTCATTTTCATCGTGGTAACGGTGTTTCTGGTTTGTTAGCTTAATGTGTGCACGAATAAGTGAGTGGGTTCTATGTGGATTTCCAAATGGTCCAAAGTAAAGTCAGTAAAGTGATTGATGGTACTGTTGGCCAATTCTTCTTGC
The DNA here is from genome assembly GCF_902635505.1 of Sarcophilus harrisii. Classification (NCBI taxonomy): domain Eukaryota; kingdom Metazoa; phylum Chordata; class Mammalia; order Dasyuromorphia; family Dasyuridae; genus Sarcophilus; species Sarcophilus harrisii. Next base: position 578,757,191 of record NC_045428.1, read on the forward strand.
TGGAGAGGATTCTAAGTGATAAAGGAGAACTAAGCTGAAGAGCAACAGATGTTGTTTTGGGTTTTGTGATCCATGTTCTTTGAATTACTGAATTGTAAAATTTGTTCCTGGAGGAGACTCGGATTGTGACTGAAGCCTGTGCTTGTTTCATCAGTTAGGACTTCAGTCTGGAAGGAGGGTGAACCGTGACTTGGGGTCTGGTGTGGGTGCTTGGTCTGTTGCTTACTCTCTGAGTGTCCAGAACATATCCCCAGTTTTCTGGGAGTGTCCCCAGCCTGCGGGATGAAAGCAGCTTTTTGACTCTTCTTCAGTCTTGGATTGATGATCCATCCACATACCACACTCTCTCCCTGTTCAGATGATGCACTGCGGAAGCCTCGCCTCCAGAAGTCTGCCACGTGGTATTTGGACAATCTGCTCTTCAACCTGTATCCATCTCTTGAGAAGTTCGAGGAGGAACTTCTGGAGCTCCTCGGTCATGACCGCTTGAGGGAGGTATGGTGTCATCTTGGGCCCCTGCTTTTATAGACAGAGTCCCGAGGACTGGAAGAGTTTCCCAGTCTTCTTAGAGGGAACGTGCCTTGGAGCCCTGCTGGGAAAAGTGGGCTCAGGCTAATATTGCTGAAGATGGGGAAGAAGGCCATTGATGAAGTGTTTTGGGCCTTTCATATAGCAGAAGTAAAACACTTTTGTTCCAGGCCTTGATTCAGCATTTAAAGGAGGTAGTTATTAAAGGACTCAGAGCTTTGAAATATAGCAACATCACAAGCTCAAAGCAGAGGCCCCTGAGAGCTTTCGGTCCATTGGTTCTCCATTATGACAGGAATGTAGGATGGATGCTGTTCTCCCAAGACTAGATCCTTTATTCGGCTCAGACTGGCCCTAATTTTAACAGTTATTTTGATATGTCATGAACACTTTTCATTTTAAAAGGAAATTAAATTGCTAAATGAATGAAGGGGAAGCTTTGGAGCGGCACCATATTTGCAAAGGACATTTTAAGGCTATTTGGCTTAGTTCAAGGGAATAACCAGGAATCTAATTCCTATCCCTTATGCAACTGATTCTTTTAGAGGGAATCCTGTTGCTACTTAGGCCTTTTCTGTCCTGTATAAATATTTCTCATTAGGCAGAAAGTTCAAGAAAATGACAGAATGTTATTTAAAACCAGTGGCTGAGAGAGTTTTTCTCTTTCTTCCAGTTGCCACATAGCATTTCAAGAATTGTTTTTTAAATACAGCGATGCCCTTGCTGGGTTAGAAAGGAGTTTTTTGCTTCTCATTTCTCTTAGAATTACCTGTGCCCTTGTTCACTTCTCTTTGCATTTTCCCCTATAGGAAATTTGCTTATGGCATGCCTTGTCCTGCCATGTTGAGAAAAAACAAAGAACAGAGAGTTTTCTCTCCTTTGTGAATAGTACGATCCTTTTGTGCATATAGGATTTTTCATGAGCATCCAGATGTGTATGTGTAGAATGAAGCCTGTCTTGCGTTACATTTGTTCCTCACCCTGTTTTGGCGTGATAATTTGTGCTTTGGGGGAGGCTGGCTCTTTGTGACATAGATCGGAGACCCCCTTGACCTCACTTGGGGCTCATATACTAAAGCCATTTGAAATAATAGGAAGATCTTCTTATGTTTGCTTAGTACCTTGCAGCTTAAAGGGAACTGTTGCTTGTGTTATCCACAAGAAACACTGATAACCATATTCTGCACTGGGCTGGGCAGGGACTAGCCAAGGCCAAAGCATTAGTTGTGCAAATGAATATTTGCTTATGGATTTCTTGGTTCCCAAACTAGCTCAGTGCCATTTGGATACTTACTACAATTTGACTGACTTGTGAATTGGTATTTAATGGTATAAATCATCCGCTGTTAGGAGATGGAGAATTTGAGAACTCCTCTTCTACTTGCTGAGGAGTACCATGTGTGCTCATCTGTCATACACTGCTAGGGACAGTCAAGACCATCGGTCAAGACCATCACATGTATCATTGAAGGCAACCAGAGCCAATCTGGCTTCCATGTTCCTGCTGAAATTGATGATAAGGGCAACCTGGCAACTTTGCTGGCTCAGAGGGGAACTTTTGTTTTCTTGCAAGAAATTTTCAATTCAAAGCTGGTCTCTCCCCCCTGGACCATTTCTGACTCCTGCCAGTTCATCTTAGACACCATTTGTTTGTATAAACAGACCTTGTAACTTTTCTTTCACTGAAATGGTCTCTTTTCTGCTGTTGGTATTTATTTATTTTGTAAGCTCATGAAACTGGAACTTTGTGTGTCAGAATGAGGAAAACTTTCATTTTATCAAGAAACTTTGTACACCTGGTTCCTTGAGATTACCATGTTGGCTTTTGGGATTTGGAGGCCCTCTTGAAAGTTTGAGCTGAAATGAACCATTATGAAGAGGCTCTCTTCTGGGGCTTTGAGCAGATTTGGTCAATTTCTGTAAATCTTTTCTAATTTCTTAAGATCTCCCTTCAGAAAACAAATCCGAACTTTCAAGGTGTTGTATTTTATTACAGTGGTACTACTGAGCTCTAAATATCTTTTTTTATTGACAGAATGATGGTAAAGCCTTAACTACTGGGAATATTTTGTATTTGGAAAAATCTTTGATTTAAGATAAATGTCAGATGATTGTTAATGTTTCAGAAAGAATTGCGCATTGCAGGATTTTTTTCTTCCTTGTTAAATAGAATCTTTTTACAATAAGCATATTTTAAAACACACCAAAAAACCCTTTCCAGAGTGCAAATAAATCTAGCGATGTCATGCATAAGCATCTAGACAATTTCATATCTTAATTAATTGTGAAGAAAAGATCAATCAGTGATTATTCCTTGAGTACCTATAAGGTACTTAGTATTGTGCTGAGTAAGGAAGACACGAAGCAGAGCATTTTTAATGGGATAACTTGCCATTAGAACAAAGAGAGAAATGAATTCATAAACTAGGAGCAAGTTTCATGGTCCTGGACTTAGCCCCTAGGAATATGACATGTGAGAAATACACATTGCCTTCCAACCACTCTCTCCCATGGCCATTGATGGCACATTATGCTTTCTTAGCATCTGGGGACGATTGTTCCTATGAAACAGAACTCCAAACATCATGTAGAGAAGGCATTATGGTCTCTCGTAGATTAGGAGATCCTTATTCTGGGCTTGTGTTAAATGCTTGTGAGTCCCCAAGGAGAAGTGTGGCTCCAGAAACGAGCTGTAGAAAACTGCTCCAGGAATGGGTCCATCTTCAGACTCATTGAAACTGTCCCTGGCCACTAATCATAGTTGCCTGATCGTAACAATTCACTCAAAGCAATGAGTACTTTTTATGTGTTAGGTCATGTGAGGAGCATGAATGGATGGATGGATGGAGTCACATTTATTAAGTATGTGCAGAGCTGTGTGCTAAAAAGCTTGGGGGGGGGCGGGGATGGGGAAGGGTATGGATATAAAGAGAAATAAGTGCAAGACAGACAGCCCTGGCTCTCCAGGAGCTCACATTTTAGTAGGAGAGACAATTCAGAGCTTTTTCTTCTGCAAGTCAGATGGACGGAAAGGTTTCTTATAGTCCTTGAGGTGCAGGGATAAAGGAGATAAAAATAGATCTTTTATATATTTCTGTTGGTAATCAGATCCATTTCTCATGTTGAACCATTTGACTCTGGCAGTAAAATTTTTGTTTTGTAGGATCTCAGTAGATGTGGATGCTGAGAAAGCTGGGCCGCCAGCATGTGCAGAAAGCTCCCTTTTGGGCTCTCTGGGATGGTGGCTGGGTGAGAGGCAGGAACAGTGGGCTGGGGGGCACTGCCAGTGGCAGGGCTCTTGGGCTTACCTGCTCAGTGGAGATGAGGGAAAGTGGGCTCCTCCTCCACAGTGCTTGTGGGACCCAAACTGGAAGCAAGGCCAGCGGTCTGGGAGCCAGCACTCTTCCCAAAGATCTTGGCTTTGGGACCCGAGGCTGTCCTCTTCGTCAGGCTCTGAGGCGAGATGGTAGTCAGCGTGATGGTAGCGGTTTGCCTTGCTGGAACATCTTGTCTCCTCTCCTTTCCTTAGAGCATCTTGCTGCTTTACCTGGGCCACCTTGTGCACTCTGTGGTGGCGCTTGGTTGGCACGTGGTGGGAAAGTAGACATAGAAGATGTAGAAGGTCTGAACTCTACCCACTAAAGGACTTCAGACTTATTGGGCTGTGGGGTGTACGTGAGGACCTTTGCAAGAAAAAGGTACTGAACACTGTGAGGTTGTAGGTGGAAAGAGCCTCTCTTCCTACCTTTTATCTCACTCCCCTGCCAGCCATCCGGTCAGACTGATTCTCCTAATACCCCACTCCGATGATGCTTAGGAACCTTCAGTGGCTCCCCATTGTCTGCCACAAAAAGTCCAAACCCTTTAGTTTGACTTTAGAAGGACAGTCTCCTCATCTGCCTTTGGGGTCTGATCCCTCCAATGGTGCCCACAACATACTTCCTGTTCTGCAGGTTCTGCTGCTATGCTTTGTGCCTTGGAGGGCATTGCTCCCTGCAATGCCACCCTTTTTCTGTTGGCATCCTGGATATCTGCTGCTGTTAGGCTTTCCAAGCCTGCTTCAAGGGCTGGCTCAGGTGCTATCTGCTCCTGGGGACTGTTCTTTAGTCTCCTGTCCAGAAATCAGCCCTTTGTCTTTTGAACCCTTAAGCCACCTTAGATCATTCTATTTCCCTGTAATTTATAATTTATGTAATTGTATTGCTAAATTATAAACTCCTGGAAGACAAGTTCTGTGTCTTACTTATCCCTGTATTTCCCAAAGTGTATGTGCATGTCTGTGAATATGATGTATATGTATGAGGATATATGTGTATTATATATAGACATATATAATACATATTATATATAGACATATATAATACACATACATACATATTATTGTCTCTAGTGATACATATAGTCTATATTATCATTAATTTATAGATTACATATGTTACATGCAATATAATGACATTGTGTGTGTAATATACTATATTATAATTAGGGAAACTAAGCAGCACAATGGATAGAGTATTAGGCTTGGAGTCAAGCAGCCTCCTCTTCCTGAGTTCAGTCTGGCCTCAGAGGCTCATTAGCTGTGTGACCCTGAGCAAGTCCCGTAGTCCAGTTTGCCTCAGTTTCCTCATCTGTAAAATGATATGGCAAAATATTAACTGTGTGACCTTGGACAAGTCACTTCATCCTGTTTGCCTCCGTTTCCTCATCTGCAAAATGAGCTGAAGAAGGAAATGGCAGACCCTTCCAGTGTTTCTGTGGAGAAAATCCCAAATGGGGTCATGACTGAAAATGAGTGAACAACAGAAAACATTGTAATTAACATATTAATAATATGTTCTTTTTATATGTTCTCTACATACATAACAGCTACCATTTCTATATCCTTTAAGATTTGTGTAGCACTTTACAAGTATCTCATTTGATTCTCAAACAACCCTAAGAGGCAGATGCTATTATCCCTATTATACAGATAAAGAAACTGACACTGAAACAGCTAACGTATCTTACCCAGAGTCACACAGCACTAAAAGCCCAAGATAGGATTCAGACTTAAAGCTTTAGAATTCAAAGCCTAGCACTCTGTCTACTGTGCCATCTGGCTGCCATATTAAGGGCGTTTGGGTGGCACACTGCATAGAGCACCAGGCTTGGAGTTAAGAAAGCCTGAGTTCAAATGTGGCCTTAGATAGTTACTAGCTTTTTAACTCTAAATATTGAACATTTAACTTAACTTCTGTTTGCCTCAGTTTCCTCAACTGTAAAATGGGGAGAATAATGTACTCGTTAGGGTTGCTGTAAAGATCAAATGAGACAATATTTGTAAAGCACTGAGCTCAGTGCACGGTAGGTGCTATTATAAATGTTAGCTGTTGTTATTGCTGTTTTTCTTAGATGCTTAAAAAATGCTTGATGTCTTGTTGTACCCACCAGTTTTTAAGCTCCTTAAGAGCTAGAATCTTATTTATCTTGAGTCTTTTTCATCTTTTTATCACAGTTAATGCCTTGTATATTGGCAGCCGGCATGTGTTAAATGTATGTTTGAGTGGCCTAAAAATGGTAGTTAGTCATTTCACAAGCCTATTTGGTGCTCCCTCTTTGTGCTGGCCATCTCCCGGGATGCTAAGATTAAAAACCTACCCTCAGGGAACTTCTGTTTGCAGTTAGACTAGGAGCTCAGAGGAAGGAGTTCTCTTCTAGAAGGGGTGATCCCGGAGGGGCACTTGATTTGGGAGTGCCACTTGATTTGGGAGCAACTTCTGAAGGTGGGCTGTGATGGACTGATGGGATTAGGTGGTGAGAAGGGCAGTAGAGGTCACTTTGCCAGGGACAGTGGGGTAGGAAACCGTGATGTGCGTTCAGAGTTGTTGTTGCCCCTCCATTTGCTATCTGTTTTTTAAATAGTACTTTATTTTTCCAAGTATATGCAAAGATAGTTTTCAGCACTCACCTTTGCAAAACCTTGTGTTTCAAATTATGGTCTTCCATTCTCAAAGAGGACCATGATATATCAGGGAGTTCGTGCTGTGCCTTAGAAATTAATCGGTTTTAAGTGAGGGAGGATTGTGCAAAATCAACAGCTTCACTTTCTCCTCCAGAGCCAGTGGCAAGATATAGATCCGGATGACCAGAGATGACTTTTGTAAAAAAGAGGTAGCAGGGAATGAGGCTAGAATGTGGCTTGGAACTAGATTATGAATGAATGACCTTTAATTTCTTCTTTCAAAGTTCGTATTTGTCCTATGGGCGATGGAGAGACACAGGTTTTTGAAGAGGATGAAAGGGGTATTTAAGCCAGATTCATCTGGAGTCAAATGCAACATGGATTGGAAGGCAGGAGACAAATAGGGAAGATGTTTAATTTCTCTAGTAGGCGCTCAAGTAATCAGGGAGCAAGCATTTATAAAGCACCTCTGCAGACACTGCTAAAGAGCAAAGTAAAAAGCAGAGTCCCTCAAAACCCAACAAACTCCCAAACAGTCCCTCCCCTCAAAGACCTCAGGGTTGGTGTTACAGAAACTGGCTTCCAGTCCCCTGCACTCTGCTTTCTTTTTGGGGAGATGTTGGGCAGACTTCTTGTCTTGAGGTCCCCTTGGAGCTCTGAATCCATGATGCTGAGATCCTGGTGAAATTGAAGCAGAGGATTCAATGTGAAAGGCATTCTGAAAGAAGATCCACCAGCCCGATTAGCTGAGGGGCAGGAAGGAGCCTGGGATGATTTCCCAGGGCCAGTGTAGAACAGTTTCCCAATTCTGATTAGGCAGCTCCATCTTGGCTGTGTTGGCTAGCCATCTTCATCTTGCAGCATGTGCTGTTAGCAAATCAGAAGTGACATTTTAAAAATGGCAAATCCAAGATAGATTTGTGTTTACTTACACCTTTTCTGCCCAATACAGTCTCATCACTGAGACTCAAATGCGAAGCAATAACCAGGATTCACATGGAAACATAGATCTCTGTGGATTTTGTGCAATGGATTTCACAAGGGTAAAAATGTTTTAGAAACAACTAAGTCATGTGCATTAATGGAAAACTTTTTATTTTTAATTTTTATTGTCTATTTTTTATTACTCTTCAGCAGTCAGATACCCTGTTATGCTCTGCAGTTTTGTTTTCATTATCTTAAGACTAATAGGCCGATTTTAGGTTAGTTCGACTTGATTAATGGATGAAAGAGAAGACTTGAAATTTCAAGGATCGTTTTGCAATGATCCTATAATTTAATAAACAATAATAACCTGAAGGAATATCCCTGTTCATTTGTCAAATTGCTTGTATTTTTTTGTTAAGATAAAATACTTTAATATCCAGTGATCACTTTGGGGCAGATTCCATTTTTATTAGTTTATGACTTATTGCCTAAATATTCTTTTCCTTCCTTCACACTCCAAATGTCCTGTCTCTGAGTACAGCAGGAGTCACAAAGCACAGAGTGTCTCCACTTTGGAAGTGCCTTCTTCATTTCCGCTAATAATACTCCTCCCTCCTCCTCCTAGCAGCCCACACTTAGGTAGCGTTTCCCAGGTGCCAGGCTCTGTGCTACAAGCTCACAAAAAACATCCTCATGACAGCCCTGGGAGCTCAGGGCTTCCAGATGAGTGATCATGTGGCCGTGGGTGAATTATTGCAAAATAATTGACCGTGAGCCCATCGAGGCTGTTCTTGGCAGAGATCCTGCTGGGACTAGGCTTCTTGACCATGGGCTGGCGCTCTGGGCACTGTAGTGCCCCCCGTGGTCCCAGTCGCCCAGGCAGACTCCGAGATTGGGGGACCCAGGTCAGGGGATTCCTCAGTTAACATTTGTGATTCCTTGGGGGCAGACTCGTCTGTTCAGCCCTGGAAATCTGGAATGAGAGTTTGCCAGCCAGCAAAATGGTGAGAGCAGCAAGCTGGTGCAGTGGGCAGAGCTCTGGAAGCCTGAATTCACACTCAGCTTAGCTGGGTGACCCTGGCCGAGTCACTGAGCCTCATCTGCCTCAGTTTCCCTATCTGTAAAATGAGCCAAACAAGGAAATGGCAAACCCCTAGCTGTGTGACCCTAAGTCATTGATCCCTATATGCCTCAGTTTCCCCATCTGTAAGATGAACCATACAAAGGAATGGTAAGCTCCTCCAGTGTCTCTATCAAGAAAACCCCGTCTGGGGCCATGAGGAGTTGGGCCTGTTTGAAGTGACTGACACACCGACAGCTTGCTGAGAGCTCTCCTGAGAAGAGCCTGAAGTGGGAAAGCTGCGGTCAGGTCACTGGGCCTCCACCTGGGTCTCCGCTTTCCTAAAGCTTAAGTGTCCTAGAAAAGTCCTGGTCTCCCTTGGAGGCTGTGCTCGGGGGCACCCTTGTTTCCTTGACCGCATGGGCGCTTTTCTCTTGCAGGATGGAGGCCTCTTGGAGGGGAAGGCGATCACGATTCAGGAGCGGAGGTTGCACGTTGGGGTGCACAACGGCCTGGTCTTTGTTCAGAAGCCCCAGGTGGTGGTGCTGATGCCCGAGGTGGCCCTGGGGCGCCTGGGGACTCTGGGCAGGAAGCCTTCCTTCTCGGCCAAGATCAGATAGTGAGTGGACTCTGCACGGAACTGCTCGGGCGTGGGTGGTTGGGGGGCTGTGGGGCAGCGGCAAGGAGGGGCAGACCCGGGGCTCTCTACTCGGGAAGTAGCATGTCCAGGAAAGGAGGACTCGGGGAAGGGTTTAGGGAGAAATGGCGCTTTTGTTTTGGTGAAGAGATTTCCTGCCTCCCCCCTCCCCTCCCTGTGCCAGCCTGCCCATTAAGTGAAGCCCTTACAGGCCTTCTTCGGTTTTCTAAGAGAAAGGGCCGTTTGCCCTCCCGGCCAACGCTCCAGGGCAGCCCAGACCTCTCCGGCGGGCGCTGGCCTGTGGCGATGCTCTGCCCATAGGAGAGGTTTTGCCACCCACCACAAGTTCTGGTTTTCGGGCTTGCTTTGGGGGGGCGAAGTTTAGGTGTTCCCCTTGGGGCGTTTAAAGCCCCAGCGGATTTAGGCGCCTTGGCGGCGTTTTTTATGGCGGGGGAGGCGGGGCCTTGGGAAGGGAAGGGATTTGGGAAGGGTACTTTGGGTGTTTAGCGTGAGGGCTGGTTTCGCCCGTTTGAAAATTTGGTTTGGTGTGAGGGAGTGATTTACCTTGCCGGGATGGTTTAAAATGGGTTTCGGTGGTTTAAAGGGAGTATTTGTTTAAGGGCTTTGGGAAGGGAAGGTAAGGAGGGTTATCCGTTTTTGGGTTGATTGGTTGGGAGCCGGTTTGGGGGGGGGCGGGGCGGGAGGGGGAAAGGGAGGGGGAGGGGGAGAAGGGGGGGGTGGGGTGGGGAGCCCGGGGGGGAGGGGGGGTTTGTTTGAGGAGAAAGGGGAGGGGTTTGGAGGAAAAGGGGGGATGGGAATTTAGAGGAAGAAGGGGGGTTTAGGGGAAGGAGGGTTTGGGGTTTGGTGGTGGAATTTAAGAGAGGGTTTGGGGTTTGGGTTTTGTTGTTGTGACGGTTTGGGGGGCCCTTGGGGATTGGGCCTTGGAAAGTGGTTGGGATGGGGAGGTGGGGTAAGAGGGAGGGTGTTTTCCCTGTTTTCCCTGGGTTTGGGAGGGTTGTTTTTGCTGTGTTGTGGGAAAGTGGAAGCCAATTTAAGGGGGCCGAGGGTTGAGGGGATTTTGTGGTTTTTTTAGGTTTTGTTTTACTTTTCCGACCGGTGGTGGAGGTTGGTGGGTTTTGGGGGTTTTCCGCATGGGGTGGAGTTGTTTAGGTTGGTTAGGGGTGTTAGGGTGTTTTGGATTTTTGGTTGTGTTTTTTGCCTTGGCGTTTACTTTTCTGGGCTTTGGGAAAGGGGGGAGACATTGGAGTAAAGGTGTATTTAGGGATGGTTTGGTTGGGGAGTTTTTGTTTTTTCAGGGTGTTTTGTGGTTGGAAGTTGTGGGTTTGAATTTGTTTTGGTTTAGGTTGGTGTTTTTATGGTTTTTTTGGTTTTTTTTGTTTTTGTTTTCTTTTGCTTTTTTTTTGGTGTTTTTTTTTTGTTTTTTTTTTCTTGGTTTTTTGTTTTTTCGGTTTTTGGGGTTTTTTTTTGGGAGGTTTATTTTGTGGGTGAGGGGGAAAGGGTTTTAGGGAGGGGTTTTTGGGAGTGGGAGGGTTTTATTTCTAAAATTGGGGTGGGGTTTTTTTTTGGGTTTGGAGAAGAGTTGCCTGGAAGAGTTGGGGGGTTTTTGGTGTTTTTAAGGTTTTGTTTGCTTTTGGGGTTTGGGCTGGAAGGGGTTGGTTGGGGGTTGGTTGGGGAGGGGTATTAAAGTGTTTTAGAGGTTGTTGTTGTGGGTGGTGTTTGGTTTGTGTTTTTGTTGGGGAGTAGTGGTTGTGTTTTTTTGTTTTGGGTTTTATTTATTTAGATAATGTTTTCGGTTTTTTATAATTTGTTTTTATGGGAGTTTTAACAAAGGTGTTTTTTATTTTTTGTTTTTTTTTTAATTTTATTAAGAGTTTTGTTTAATGGGGGGTGGGTTTTGGATGGTTAATTCTTAGATGGGTTTTTGGGGGTTTGGGTAAGAAGGCTTGGATGTTGGGTTTTTTTTACGGAATGGGAGAAAGGTGATTGTTATTTTTCGAGTTCGAGAGGAGGGAGGTGGGGAAATAAGGGACGAAGGTGGTTGTTTTGTTAGGGGAGTTAAAAAGGCCGGCTGCCGGTTTTGGCTGGGCTGGGGTTTCCCTGCCTCCTGCCCTGGAGGGAGATGATTCAGTTAAGGCTGGTTTTTTTTAGGTTTTTGTGATGCGCGGTTGGGAAGAGGGAGAGGGTTTCCTGTTTTCTCCAGGGCCCCGTTTTGGGAGGGAGCAGAGAGGGGGAGAGGGGAGCCAGGTGGGTGGGGAGGGTGGTGGGGTGGGATTTGGGGCTCAGAGGGCCGAGGGAGGTGGGGGGAGGTTTGGGACCGCCAGTTTGGAGGTTTGGGAGAGGAAAGGGGTTCCTGGAAAGAGTACGCCTGGAGTTGGGAGGTGGCCGGCAGAGTAATTTCTCTTTGGTCCGAGAGCAGTCCTAGCGCATTTTGAGTTGGGGCTAGAGAATGGTGAGGACATAGCAGCTGTTAGGAAGGGAAGGACTGGGAGTGGTAAAGACCTGCAGCAGGGACTCCAATTAGAGGGGAAGAGATGGAAGGAACCATTAAGCACCTACTTTGTGCCAGGGCATGTTATACATATTATATCGATCCTTATGTCAACCTTATAATGGAGGTTTTATAATTTTTAAAAATTTCAATATTCCTTTTCCAATTATGTGTAAAGATGGTTTTTGTAATATTTTTGCAAGATTTTGAGTTTCAATTTTTTTCTCCCTGCCTCTCTCCAAGAGGATCTGCTAATAGATTATACGCACATGATCATTTTAAACATATTTTTATGTTAGTCATGTTGTGCAAGACAAATCAGAACAAAAGAGAAAAATCACAAGAAAGAAAAAGGAAACAAAAAAAGTGAACAGTATGTTTTGATCCACATTCAGTCTCCGCAGTTTTCCTGGCTGCAGATGGCATTTTCCATTCCAAGTTTATTGGAATTGTCTTGGATCACTGTATTGCTGAGAAGAGCCATGGCCATCATAGTTGATCATCTTATAATCTTGCTTTTACAGTGTACAATGTTCTCCTAATTCTGGTCACTTCACTCAGCATCAGTTCATGTAAGTCTCTCCAGGCTTTTCTGAAATCCTCCTGCTGATTGTTTTTTAGAGAACAATCATATTCCATAACATTCATATATATAAGTTCTATTATTATCCCAGTTTTACAGTTGAGAAAACTGAGGCAGCAGAGGTTAAATGACTTGTCCAAAGTCATACAGCCAGCATTTGTCTGAAGGGAGATCTATCTGGTCTTCCCAACTCCACGCTTAGCACTTTTTCCACCATGCTATGGTCTCACATCATTGGTGAGGTGAGAGGTGATAGCGCCCACACAAGGGCAGCAGCTCTGTGAGAAGAGAATGGGTTTTGTGGGAAGGATCTGGAGGAAGAAGTTACAAGATTGGCCAACCGGTGAGCCACGAAGAATGAAGGATGGTGCCGTTCTGAGCAACTGGAAAGATGGCAGTGCCCTCGGCAGTGAAATGGGGATTCAGAGGAGGAATGGTTTGTGGAGGGAAGATCGTGGATTCTCTTTTGAATTTGCTGGACTTCCAGTACCTGTGGGATTGGTGATACGAACCGGAGGTTATCAGGGACCAGGGCTGATTGTCTACACCTGGATGTCATCTGCAGAGAAAGGAGAATTGAACCATGGGAGCTGATGAGGTCCCCAGGGATCACATAAAGGGAAAAAAGAAAAGCCTGTTTGAGGGACATTCATGGCCAGTGGACCTAAGTGGGATGAAGAGCAGTGAAGGGAACTCAGAAAGATTGGTCAGAGAGGGAGGAGGTGAACATTCAGTGGCCTGCATGGTGTCAGGTGAGACAGCTGTGGGGTCTGGCTGGGTGCAGATCCTTGCTAATTCAGTAATGAGCTCTTCTCTCAGGCTGCAATATGGAGATGTGCTTTCTGGGTCTTAATCACCTCTGTAGTCTTTTAGGAGGTTTCTTGTTTTCCTTGCGAATTACTGACACTCCCTGAATATTTGTGGAAATAGGTTAATAAGTTAATCAATAACCAAAAAGAAAAAAAAAAGCAAGGAGAGAAGAAAAATAAATTTCTTATTTGACCAGCTTGTTTTTACAGATCTCCAAGGTATTGGGCTTTTTGAAGGTGAGGAAGCGATGGTTTAGAATGGCAGCTCTTAATCTTTTTTTTTTTTTTTTTTTTTTTTTTTAGGGCAGAATGGACCCTTTTGACAGCCTAGTGAGTTTTGTGGCCCCATGATTAGGACAGTGTTTTTAAATATTTGGAAGAAATGTTAAATTTTACTTAGAGGTTAGTGAATATAAAGAATTATTTTTTATTTTATTTTATTTTTAATCATCTAAGTTCACAGACCTACAGAAATCTAATTGGACTTATGTAGGAAGATTCTATGTAGGAAGCTTTTTCTTCTGTCAGAGTCCCATAAATGAATGAATGAATGAATGAACATTTCTTAAGATTTTACTCTGTGCTAGATACTGTGCTAAGTTCTAGGGCTATAGAAGCAAAGACTGTTAAGAATGAGGAGCATTCAGGTGGTGCAGTACATAGAGCACTCTACCCAGTCTCAGACACTTAACCCTTTGTAGCAAGTCATTTCATCCCAACTGCCTTGCATAAAAAAAGAAAGAAAAAGAAACACAATTAAAAAAATAAAAATGAGTGACTGTATCTGCTTATAGGAAATGAACGGGGCAAGATCTGTCTTTGAGATTTCTTGAGCAAAGACCACTGGTACTGGATGTTTGGTCTCTTCTGGCCCAGCTGCTCTTGCCTCCTTGCCCCTGCTCCATGTTAGACACCCAGCACAGACACACACGCTTGTCAGAGGTTTGAAAAAGAAGTTGGTAAATATTGTTTGAGGGAGGTAACTTTACACTTTTGTGAGTTTGGGGACTTTTCCATTAATATTCATTTTTTAAAGTTACCCATATAATTTGGTTTTACCCTACCTTTGTTTCAGAATATCCCTTTGCTGAGTTAGCTAGGCATTGTAACAAGAGAGAAAATGTAGGGAAACAGAATAGTTCAGTAAAATAACCAGCATGTCCATGGAATCTGACCATTAATGCAGCCGTGCATGCCTGTGGCTCCTTTTCTCCTCTCTCAATGAGAGAAAGGTGGATTGTTCTATCTCTTCTTGGTACAACCCCCAGTCTTGACCCTGAAATCCAAATTCTAGGGTAGGACCTGGAGGTGAGGAAGCAGACAAAGATTAGACCTGGTCACCAATTAAATTTAATTGTAAAGGAACTCCTAAAGATGTCCTGTAGAATCTGGGTGTGTGTATGCGTGTATGTGCATATATATGTATTGTATATTCATATATATACATATATATATATATATATATGATGTGGAATAATGTTTTAACTAAGATATGGATAAGGGATACATATTTGTATCCATATAGAGAGATAGAGTCAATCTTTAATCTTCATGTGCTTGACTTTTGTAACTTTAAGTATTTGAGTGATTTTTTAGTAACTTCATTTTAACTCTCATTTTATTAGCCGCATCCATTCCAGACGATGCACAGTAGAGAAAATAAATGAGATACAATGCATGTGAAGATGTAGAGGGGCTGGTAACCACTAGGCACTTCACTGGCCTTGTGCACCCTCCAGTTGTAGAGTCAGAGCTCCCTGTGCATATTTTTATTGTTCGCCTTTAAAATTCAAGTTTTGTGTTGCAATTATGCCTAGAAAGCACAGTGTAAGTCCTTTGGGCTCTGAGCTGAAGCGTCCAAAGTCAATCCTGTGATTTAATGAGAAAATAAAGATGTCATATAACTTTTTGCGTTGGAATGCTGCATCCACTGATGGCTGTGATTTTGGTGTTATTGAATCAAGTGGTTCCTTGGCATCTGAAACAGTGGAAGGGAAAATTAGGATTAAAAAAGTCTTTGTTTTGAAAATTTTATTTGCTGTACAGTATTTATGGGATTTTAGATTTCATGTATTATGAAAAGTGAATGTTATCTGAAATCATTTTTTTTTTTTTATTGAGATGTTGGCACAAAAGGTCAAGCACTTTAGGGAATTACTAGTGAGAAAAATGTTTTGCATGTTACCAGTTTTATTTTTGTATACTTCATTTTATGGGTCATTTCATGGTTATTTTGTTAGGAAAAGTGCACATTATCAGAATTAATGTTTTGTTATAAAGAATTTTATTCAGAGAAGTGCATTTTCAGCAGTCTTTAGCAAAAGATTAGTTTTTGATGGTTATAGGAACCTAACCTTCTAGTTCCCATCGGTTCAGTGTATCAGCATTTGTGTTTTTGGACTCTTACATGATTTTCTAGGAACATTGCCCCCATGAGAGTTAAGGTTGATTGGATGTATTTTGGTGAAGAAGCCTGCCATGTGGTTAAAGTACTGGACTCGAGTCAGGAAGACCCACTTTTAGGTATTTGGTTTTGTTTGACTGATTCTTGATGTCTCATTGAGTCATTTACTTCCATTTGTTCAACTCTGATTTTTAGTGAATTATTTTTTTCTCTTAGCTTTTTTATCTCCTTTTGCATTTGTCCAATTGAACTTTTAAATAGGTTGTTTTGTTCATTGGGTTTTTTCTTCCAATTCACAAATTCTGTTTTTCGAGTTGGTTTCTTTTTCTATTTTTTAAGGAGCTTTCTTCAGGTAATTTCTGTGTTTCCTTTTCCAAACTCTCCTGTAGAATTCTAATTTCTTTTCCTCATTTTTCTTCTCTCTTTTAAGATCTTTTTTGAATTCTTCCAAGAGAGCCTTGTGGGATGGAAACCAACTTAACATTTCTCACTGGGGCTTCATCTGGAGATGGTTTGTCTTTAATGACCTCAGGATTTGAGGTCTGTTCTTCCCTGTCTCTATGAAAGCTGTCTGTGGTCAGAGTCCTTTTTGCTTTTTTGCTCATTTTTGAAGATCGAGGTCTGCTCTTGGACAAAGGGAAGATTGTCTCAAGCTTCCCTTACAGTGCTCATGCTACCCGGAGGCTGGCGCTTCTGGCTTCTTTCATACTTATCACAATAGAAAACAACAATGATGATCTTGCCCTAAGAAGTCCTTTCTTATTACTTATTTCCAAAAGAAAATGACTTCTCCATTTCTAACGAGGGTCCCAGAAGAAGTGGCGTTAGCACAGGAAGTCCCCCTGCTCCATTAATTGTACAAGTCCTAATTAAAAATATGGAATGACTTTCCTTCTTATTTTTTTCCAATCTATTTTTAAGATAGGAATTTTAAGACAACTTTTTAATAATGGAGCTGACCTCTGCTCCTTCTCACTGTTGGAGTCACAGAACCCCATTGACAGACTTGGAAGGAAACAAATAGGCTTTCTAACTTTTCTCCTTCATATCACAGATGAGGAAGCTGAGCCAAGAGGGCTTAAGTGACTTCTGCAATGTCACATGGCTAGTTAGTGACAAAATGATCCTCCAAAGGCAGGTAGGGTTTGTGTAAGGCTCCCCCCTTTCCACCTCATGATTCAATTTAAGAATGTTCTGAAGGTTTCATGGAAGGAATTGGTTCTAGTTTCACATTATTAGAAAAGGTTCCAGAGAGTCATTTTATTCCATTATTAATTAACTTGATGTTAACTTGGTGAGAATAACCTTGAATGTTTTTACATTCAATGGTGTAACAAATTTGACTTCTGAATTAAATTTCTTCTCATATTTATTATTCTGGCTTTATTTCCTTCCTTATATAATCCCTACTTGGTTAGTTCAGTCAACTGTTTTCCCTCGCTCTTGAATTCCTTGTCTCCTTGACCTTCAGCTCTCTTTACCCTGCTAAACTCCAACCCCAAGTCCTTCCATCATCTGTCTCTTCTACTCTTGAGCTGCTGAATGATGCTCAAAGAAATCACAGAATGTATGAATCATGGACTTGGGCCAATATAAACGTACGAGAAGCAGCATAGTCATTAAAGCTTTCAGATCTCAGCTTTGACACTGATTAGCTGAGTGACCATGGGCAAGTCCTATCAACTTTGAGCCTCATCTTTTGGGCGATGGTAATGCTTGTGCTTTCCATCGAGAGTGCTTTTGTGACAAAAATGCTTTGTAAATTGTGAAATGTTCTAGAAATGTGAGCTATTAATATTATCATTATCGTCAAGTTCTGTGCTTATTCACTAAGTAAAGGTGTTATTTTTAACAATTACCTGCACTTCCCCCTTCCTTTAGCCAATTAATACAATTGTGTCTCCCCTAGTCAAATATCACACTCTTGACCCTGATATCTCTTCAAATGCTCTTCTTCTTTCTTCTTTTTATTGTCAAACTCTAACAAAGGTTGGCCCAAGCTGGTGATTTCTATTTGCTCAAAAGGCCCCCCCTTCAAAACAACATTTTATTGATGCCTTTTATCTTTTGAGTGTCACTCATTTCTGTCCCCTTTCCCTTGTCCACAATAAATCTTCCTTGGTGCAGACAAAATGATTACAAAAATCATCCCATCCAGAGACTGCTTTTGCCATTGTACATGGGAGGAGGGGTATAAGCTGTTCATTGCTTCTTCTCTAATCCCTTCATTATTTTCTCAGTTTAACTTCCTTTGATGCTCTTTTCACATTTATTTGTTGTAGTCCTGGTTCTATTGTTCTGTTTTCTTGGTTCCTCCTTTTGGAACCTGTATTGATTCACTTCCAAGATAGTAGGAGTTACTCAGGGCCCTGGGGGAAGCTCCCTGAAAACCGAGCCTGGCTTGTTTTTGCCTTTGGCTTTCTCACCACCAAGGCAGTGTCTTGTCTCTGGTAGATGCTTAATAAATGTTTGTAGAATTAGAGGTCCTGCTCTTGGTCTTGTTGAATAAGTCAAACCATTGCCATTGGCTTCTTGCTTCTTGCCAGGCAGGACTTTTTATATCTGAGACTCTCAAACCCTTGGCTTGGAAAATGAACTGGCCACCAGAGGAGCTCTGAAGGCTGGCATTTCATCTGCCTAAGGACTAGAGTAGGTCTGAGGCTGAGCCAGGCCTGCAGATGGGGGGTCTCATGGCCTCACCTGGAGGGACACAAGGGTGGGAAATCGGGTCACCCACTCATTATGGAGGGATCTGAATTGACCTCAGCCAGGGGACTCTAAAGAGACAGCAAGAGTCACAGAAATCTTGCTGGGGCTGCCAAAGCGCCGGTCCACAGAGACCATCGGGAAATGTCTCTCTTCATGTATCGTGGACACATTTCTTAACTTAGTAACTGTTCTCTTCAGATGCTGAATATTTTATTATTAAACTAATCTCTGTCTTACAAAGAGCTCTTCTTTGCTTGAAATGCTATAAAAGCTTTAGCCAGAATGAAGAATTATACATGGTTATATAACTACCTTCAAAATCATATCCTGGTTCTTTGCACTTCTCATTTATGTGTTTAAAAATAATTACTTTACTCAATAGGAAGAAGGGCAAATATTGCCCATCAAATTATTAAAGTGCTTTTAAATGACACCACTTAGAACATGGCACAAATGGGCTTATTAAATCACTTTAATTATATGTTGTTAACTTTATCCACCATGTATGTTTATGGAGGAATTTAGCCTGCAGCAGCAACCAAGTGCTCTATCAGTTTAATTTGGAGATGGCCTAAACGAGAAATTGATCTACATTATAGAAAATGTTACTCCTTCAGACTAATTTTGAGTTCCTTACATTCTACTTGAAAATGTGAATTTGCTTTTTCATAGTGATTCAGTTCAATCCACTAAGCACTTATTAAGTGTCTAATGCGTACTTGGCACTGTGTTGGGTGCTGGAATACAAAGACAAAAATGAAAATCAGGGAGCCCACAAGGGCTTAGGTTCATCTGAAGGTGAGACAATGCATGTAGAGCAAATGCTGATCATTCAGGGTTGATGACTGGGCAGGAAGGAGTGGGGGCCAGGAGGAGCCCTTTCTGAAGGAGCTCTGAAGGGAGCTGGGCTTGGCAGAAGCGAGAGGGGAAGGCATTCCTGGTGAGGGTCACAGTGTGGGCAAGGGCTCCTAGAAAGGAAATTAGGAGTGTTGTGTTCTGGGGGAAAGAAAGAAGGACCACAGTGGGGAAATTATTACCAAGTTGAGATTCGAACCAGCTTCTGGAGGGCTTCAGAATGCCCAGCACAGGAGTTTGGAGTGAACTCCAGAGCTGGTTGGGAGCCATTTATAAGCAGGGGAATGACATGGTTAGACCTGTTGCTGTTGTTCAATCATGACCCTGATTTGGGGTTTTCTCTGCAAAGATATCAGAATAATCGGCTGTTTCCCCCCTCCAACTCATTTTACAGAGGAGGAAACTGAGGCAAACAGGGACTTGCCCAAGGTCACCAGCTAGCAAGGGTCTGAAGCTGGATTGGAACTCAGGAAATGAGACTTCTCAATTGGCAGCCCAGGACTCTACCTGCTGTGCCATCTAGCTGCCCCAGTTAGGATATAGAGTTGACAATTGTGTGGGTGATAGATCAGGGTAAGAGACTGTGACAAGGGGGCCAATCAGAAGATTAGAGGAGATGAGGGTCTGAACTGGAGTGTGCTTGTATGAATGCTGCAGTTTTTGTGTTCTCAAGAAATGTTTGCTAATTGCTTGGTGGTTAATGAATGGTTTTTCCAAATTTAATCAGCAACGTCTTTGACATTTTTTGCTCTCTGCCTAGTCACCTTCTGTAGAGATTTTAAGATTGTCTTATTTAGAACGAACTACAATCCCTGTTAGTCACGTGCCATAATTTGCTCAGGTCATTAATCTCAGGTACTCAAAGGGAGCAATTTAGAAAGCTCCTCCTATGTGCTAAGCATTGCAGATATGAAAAGAAGCAAAAAATGGTCGCTGCCTTCAGAGAGCTTGCAATCTAGCAAACAAATACAGACAGACGGCTTATGTACAAGCAAGCTACAGATGGCATAAATAGACATCATCAGTGGGGAACAACACTAGCATTTAGGAGGTGCTGGGAATGATCCTGTGTGTCAGACACTATCTGAAACACGGGGGACAAAGAAGTGAAAATAGTTCCCAATTTTAGGGAAGAGGGTGGATTGCATAAAAAGTCCTTTTTAGGTGGGGATGGAAAGTGCTGACAAGTGGGAGGCAGTGGAAGGCTTTTCGCAGGTACTGGTGCTTCAACTTAAGTCTTGAAGGGAGCGAGGGGTTCCAGAAGACAAAAATAAGAGGAGGGAGAACATTCAAGGCAGGAGTCATAGCTTATGCAGACATGGAAGCAGGGGATGCAAAGTGAGTTTTAATTGGCAACTAAATGGACTTTTGGAACTATGAAGACAGAATGTATTGAATACTATTTTCACCTTTTTTTGTTAGTTTTTTTTCTTTCTCGTGCTTTTCCCCTTTTGTTTTGATTTTTCTTTCACAACATGATTTATATGGAAATATAGATTGCTGGCTGCCTTAGGGAAGGGGGAATGAAGGAAGGATGGGAGAAAGAAAAAAAATTTGGAACTCAAAAATCTTAAAAAAATGAAAGTTGAAAACTATCTTTACATATAATTGGGAAAAAATAAATGCTATTAAGTGAAGAAAATGGATTTTTGATTTGCTCTAATGACAGATGCAGTGGTAGAAATCTGTGTATCAAAATGTTTCCCAAAGTAAAATAGATGTGAATCAGTTGAATTTTTTATTCCTCCTGGTGGATTTAGATAAAGTCAGGGTTAAGTTTCATCACTGATGTCACTGAGGACAAAGACTAGAGCGTGCAGTTCCCATGACTAAGCTTGATTTGAAAGCCAAATTTAATTTCTTTTAGCCTGTGTGGTATTGTTGGTGCCTAAATATAGATTCAGGTGTTTGACAGTTCAATTAAAAATCAATCCATCAGCGTGATTTGCTTGATTTGCATAAGTTGCAATCCAAATGTCTTAGCTGTGCTTTGGTGGGATGAGGGATTTTTGGTAACTCCTCTCACTTGACCCGTTGTAGGCCAAAGGCAGGGAAATGCTCTCCATTTACACTTTCAGATGCTGCAGATTTGGATGGGATGACCATTGGCTTGAGAATCTGAGCTAAATCCCACTTCTGCTCTCTAATACCAGGGTAACGTGGATCACCTTGTTTCACTTCTCTGGGCCTCCATTCTTGCATCCATAAAATCCAGAAGTGGAATTAGCTGCTCTTCTAGTTAGCAATCAGAGAATCTCTCACATGAATAGAGAGGGCAGGGACCTCAAAATTCAGTTCTCTGGCCCAATTAGAATAGTGGGATTAAATTGAGTCATAGTCAGGGCCAAATCAAGGTCTGTATAGACTAGAACAGTGTCGAGTCTGATCAGAGATCACAGGATCAGCAGACTCGCAGTCGGAAGGAATTTCAGAAAGTTTTCAGTTTGGCTGCACCTCCCTCCTCTCCCTACAGTGTGCTGAATTTGACTAGTGGTTCCCTTTGAAGCTTTTCTCTGAGGGCCTCCAAGGAGGGAGATCTCACTATTTCCTTCTACTTTGGGGAAGCTTAAGCTGTTAGGACACTAATTCTACAAGTTGTCCAAGACTTGCTCTTTGGAGTCTGTAGCTGCTAGATGACAACAAGTTTGGAGTTAGGAAGACCTCTCTTCCTGGGTTCAAATGTGGCTTCAGTCACTACCTGCAGGACTCTGGGCAAGTCACATCATCCTGTTTGCCTCAGTTTCCTCATTTGTCAAATGAGCTGGAGAAGGAAATGACAGACCATTCCTGTATTTTTGCCAAGAAAACCCTGAATGGAGTCATGAAGAAAGAGTCAACAGGACTGAAAAATGACTAACCAAAACAAATCTAATCCCTCCTTGAGATGAGAGGTCCCACAGATCCATAAAGACTTTCATCTCTAAGTCTTTTATTCTCCAGATGAATTGTTCCTAGTTCCTTCAAATGATTCGGTGCAGTATGACATGGATTCAAGATCCTTTTTTTCACTATATTGGTTGCCCTCCTGGATATTCTGTAGCTTATCAATAACTGCCTTTCCGTTAATCCTGATGTGGTCTGACTGAGCAGAGGGCAGTGGGACTGTGCTTTCCTAGTGCTGGAGACCCTCCCTCTCTGTGTGATAGATCACACAGCTGACTCATATTCAGCCAAATCATAGCCATCCTTTATTACTTAAGCCATTAGAGTCGGTCCATTTCTTCTCCATTACACATTTTCCCCTTGGTTTTATGGATGCCTTTTTTTTTGTTTTAATGTGTATCAAACATCTTCATTTCTAATAATATCCCACCCACCTCCCTTATATTAGCAATCCCCCTCTTGTAGCAAAGAGAATGTAGAAAATAAATGAGAAAAACAGTTCAGCAAGCCTAATCAATCATCACCAAAATCTGACAATATGGGCCATATTCCGGACATGTAATCACCCACTACTGAAAAGCGGGGAGAGAGGGGTTCCTTTCATCTATACACATGCTTTTGCTGAATATATACCTTGTCATTTTTTATGTAATCATCCCTTTAAACAAAAGTTAAAAAAGAAAAAAACAGATGGTTTCCCCGATATAACCAGTTCATGAACGATTTCTGCCAGAGCCCCACACCCGTTGTCTTCCTATTTCTTGCACTGATAGGGAAGAAAGTTCATTTTCTCAACACTTCACAGAGGCCAATCATGGTCATTAAACTTATATGAAATCTGGTTTCCTTCTTTCCAGTTTTCTTGTTTCTTTCCCATTTCCATTGTTGTAATCATCTTAACCTATTTTCCTCAGAAAGGCTGTTGTCTAACCATATGTCCAATGTCTTTTACTTTGATTCAATAAGCATTAAGTACCTATTGTATGTCAATACTCTATGAGGAAACATTAAAAAGATAGAAGAAATGAAACACCTCATGGTCTCTAAAAATTGTTTCCTTCACCTCCACATCTTATTTCTCTAGATTCCCCCAGGGATGTGGTAGAGCCCCTTCCAAAGCATTCAAATGCTCTCCTTCATAGGTATCCTTTATTACTAAGCCATTAGCTGGGAGTGAGAGTCGGCTGGATAATCAATGGCAATCGATTTGTCACCAGTCCCTAATTGTCCCACTAAAGTGTCTGAGAGGAGAATCATTGATAATACACTAAACATCTCTTCTTAGAGCAGTTAAAGACAAAAGTGGGGGAAAATGGATATTTATGTAACTGACATATATTTGACATATAACTGACAGAAGAGATTATATTGATTGAGAATGGGAAACCTGAAAAAACAGCCATAAAATGAAAAGATTAGATATTGGATTCATCTCATTCAAAAGTTAAAACAAGGATATACACAGAAGGCATAGATTTTAAGTGCCTTAAAAAAGACTCATGATAAACTTCTATAATTTAGTTAAAAGTTTTACCTTATAATTATTCCAACAATAGGAGAATCTTATCATCTATACAGATAGGGCTTGCTTTGAGAAATTTCAATGCAACAAACATTGTCATTCTGTGTGTCAGGCACTGTCTTAGGCACTGGGGATGCAAAGTCCCCAAAGAAGCAGTCCTTGCTTTTAGAGGAAGGCCTATAGGGAGATTGGATGCCTGTGGAAAAATCAAACCATGAGTAGGCAAATCAAATTATGAATTTGATAGGGGTGAACCCTCAAACTATGTCCCCTTTAATCTGTAGAAGAATGGTGATTCGGGGTCTCGGGCTCTTCCCTGGGAAAATCCTGCAAAACTTCCAAGTTAAGTGGTTTCATTCAATCAGAGATCTTGGTCAAATCACTCTCCATTGAAACTGAGATCTTTTGGGAGTGGCCCAGATCCCCTTCAGGGAATTCCCAGTGAAGTGATTTCATTCAATTGGAGATCTCTGTCTGATGGTCTTTTATTGATTAGCCCAGACTGCTCCCAGCTGCAGACCAACATTTGCCCATATAACCAGGGGTCTGTTAACACACCTTTGCCAAATTTCTAATGAGGAACTTGGCCCGCTAAGAGAGCCTCCTCCTTAGTGAACAATAAACTTCCCTTTTGCCATGCTGACTTCGGGGTTTGAGAATTCTTTTGCATTGGACCTGCTCTGACCAGAGGGAATTCCCCACCCCAATTCTTGCACCTCTTCACTACCACTAGCACCACATCAAGGTGGACATGGTGGAGGGGATGAGGGAATTGGATGTTAGAGAAGGAACAACTGGGAATATAGACAAAAGTAAGGACCTCGTGGGAACCTAAACTGAGTCCTAAAGGGAGCTGGGACTTTCTTGAGACTTTTGAGATGATGCCTTTGGGGAGTATCTTCCCAAATGGAAGAAGGCAGGAGAAAGACTGCTCTTCTTGGGCAGCAGAAAATAGACCAGGAGAGAGAATGAGGTGCTAGATCCACAACCTAAGCTGGATCTAGATTGTGAAGGGCTTTGGATGCTAAGAGGAGGAGTCTCCATCTTGTTCTGGTCCCTATAGAGAACCCCTGAAGCTTGATCAAACCAGCCCTTTTTGATATTGCAAAGATCCTTATTTACAAAACTAATAGATTATATCTATCATTTTATAAAATAATTGGCAGTGGGCTTAAAAAAGTCTAGTAGCTCTATTCTCATGCTTAAATAGATTTTCTTTACCCAGATTGGACTGAGAGGCCAATTTTTCAGTTGCACACATAGAGTTGTTTGTCCTTCGTTCTCAGAGGGGATCAGTGATAGAGCAGAGTGATTCTTGACTTACAGTGAGTTGGATTTAAGTGAGGCAGGGCTCTGCAAAGTCATTTTCTGCCAGAATCATCGGAGCCCATGACAAGACTTTGTCAGTTGGGATGACTGGTGATGGTCCTGAATGCAATGGTACAAGGTGGAGAACAGCTTTGTGTGGGATTGCACTTAAGTCCCCTCAACATTCCCATGAAGTTGGGAAAAGACAATTATTATTTGGCATTTAATAGGTGGGGAAGTTGTGGCACAAGGGGAAGCAACTTGGGCTTCCTAATTTTGTTTAGTTCTCAGGGCACCAGACTGCCCTGAAAGGATTTACTTGCTGATTGAGTTGTTGTATTAGACTGACAGTGATAGTCACATCTTAACAGAATAATCAGAGTAGAAACTCTGGCGATATTGAACATTTCCTGGCTTACGCAAAGTTAAATTAAAAAAAGAGGATTGAAGTTGATATCATGAATCTTTGTTGTATACAGCTTTTTAAAAAAGTAATTATAAAATTTAACATGATAGTTCCCACACTACTCTACTTGTCTGTGTCCCTTTCTGAGTTTCCATCTGCTTCTTTGTGTATTTATAAAAAATGTTCATTGATCGTCTTCTCCCACCTTTTTTTGTATCACGTTCTCTACTTTATTCTCTCCCTTAACTTTCTCTTCCTCTCCCTTCCCCATACCAAAAAAGTCATCTCTTGTGACAACTAGAATCAAGTCAGAAAAAGCTACATAATTGGATGGGCGATTGCTCTTAAATTTTGCGCCTCTGGTCTATCGCCTCACTTGCCGAGAGATGGAAAGCGTGATTCGTCACTGGGAGCCACAATGGGTCATTGCATTGGTCATGGTTTCAAACATTGGAGTCATTATATATTGCTTTCTTGGTTCTGCTCGCTACACTCAACATCACTTCATATAAGTTCACCCTGGTTTCTCTGGATCCACCCTCTTACCATTTTTTCTGGTGCATAAAATCTTTTTACACTACTATATTGAAAGCTGTTCAGCCATTCCCTAAATGACAAACAACAATTTCATTTCCAGTTTTTTTCTAACAACAAAAAATTGTGACATTAAGTATTTTTGTGCATAACAGTAGTTTTTCTTTCTTTGGTCTCTTTGGAGGATACGTCTGGCATTTCTGTGTCCAAGGGTTTGTACAGCTCAGTGATTTTGAGAGATATTGCTCTCCAGAAGAGCTGGATCAATTCACAGTTTCACCAGCAAGACAGAGGATGCTCCTCCTCCCAAAGCCCTTCCAACATTTGTCATCTTCCTTTCTTGTCATCCTTGCCAGTTTATTAGGTGTGAGGTAGAAGCTCAGAGTTGTTTTAATCTGCATTTTTAAAGTGGTTGTTGATAGCTTCCTTTTGAGTAATGCCCTCATGTCCTTTTACCATTTATTGCCATATGACTCTTGTTCTTACATGTTTGAATCAATTTCCTGTATATCTTAGATATCAGAGAAACTTGTTGCAGATAGTTTTTGATATTTAATTATTTCCCCTCTCATTTCCATTCTTATTCTCATTGATTTTGTGTAAAATCTTTTCAATTTTATGTAATGTTTTACATCATTTTATCTCTAGTGAGCCTCTCATTTTTTTATTCAATTAAGAATTCTTCCTTCATCCATCGTCATGAAAGGTATCTTCTTTCCTGTGTATAAATGGTTTATGATGTAAACTTTTATAATTAGATTCTTTTAGAGCTCATTGTGGAATATGACATGAGGTGTGGGTCTCACTGAATTTCTGCCAGATTGCTCTCTAGTTTTCCCAGGAGCTTCTGTGGAATAGTAAATCCTCACTCCAGTGATTGGTTGATTCTTTGTGCGTTCATTGTGTCTTCTTGGGGTTGGGAGTTTTAGTTTATGTAATTATAGTCTTAATCTCTATTTTTTTGTTCCTCTAGGTCAGCAATTGAAGGCTAGTAGAAGCAGTTTCTGTAGGTGTAAAGTACATTAGATTCAGAGTCAAAAGACCTTGGTTAGAGGCCAGTTCTGTTGCTTGAGTTAGATGTACTGTCTCAGCCTCAGTCTGCTCTTCTATAAAATGGAGGCATCATTTTTGACCTCCTTACTTCATATACTTGTTGCTTTGGTCACTTGAAATTTTGTGTATGCAACAATTTTTCCAATAGAAAGTGCTATATAAATATCAGGCATTAGGTATTTGCCATGACTCTAGGTAGAACTGGTGACTGATCTGGAAGAAACTGCTTGGACTAATAAATAGAGTACTGGATTTTAATCATCATCATTGATGATTCTCATCATGTCTTTAAACATTTTTAGTTTTGTGACCATGAGTAAGTCACTTAGCCAAGTGGAGCCTCAGGTTCCTCATCTGTATAATGACGATAGTAATATATGTAATATCTGCCTTATAGGATTGTTGTAAGGCTTGCATGAGAAAGTGAATTTTAAACTCCTTTATGAATTTTAAAGTGCCATCTTATTATTCTCACTGTTACTGTTATTCTAATTCCTGATTCTTAGAACTATTTGTAGGCAAATCTGGTTGTAGAAAAATTTAATGAAAAGTTGCATCCATTGAGATTGTTACCTAGAGATCACTGGGAAAGTTTTCTTTTGTATAGTGTGGATCTTCTGCCAAAATGCTGTGATTTTCTGGATCCCCAGCAGAAATGGGTCTTGTACAGTCCCATTTATTGTCATGGTTGACCCTTCTCTGCAGTAGTGGTGGTGTGCTCCATCTTTCACTTCTGGCTTGTCCTTCTTGAGACCAGGAGTATCCAGAGGAGCTGGATTATACGACAGCCATGGTTAGAGGGGCAGTATGCAGCCTTGAAAAAAATAGAGCAGTTTGGGTTTTTGAAGGACCAGATGTGATGGTTGCCACATTAGCCAAATACTCAAAGATCCATTGCTTTTTATTTTTCTTTACATATGGTATACAAAGTTTCTTTTTTCAAAATCCATTATTTTTAACATGCTTTTCTTTTTAAATTTTGAGTTCCAAATTCTCTACCTCCTTCCCATCCACTGAACAGGCAAGCAGTATGATATCAATTATACATATGAAATAATGCAAAACATTTGCATATTAGCCATATAAAAAAGAAAAAAAAAGAAAATTATACTTCAATTGGCACTCAGAATTCATCAGTTTTCTTTCTGGTGGTAGACAGCATTTTTTCATCATGAGTCTTTTGGAATTCTGTCAAATCATTATATTGATTGAAGTAGCCAATACTTTGACAGTTGGGCTTCTTTATAATATTGCTGTAACTTTAGACTGGTTCTCACATCACTTTGCATCAGTTCACATAGATCTTTCTATGTTTTTCCAAAACCATCTTCTCCAGCATTTCATCTAGCACAATAATATTCTATTATAATTATGTCCCAAAACTTATCCAGCCATTCCTCAATTGTTGATTATTTTCCTAATTTCCAGTTCTTTGCCACTGCAAAAAGAGCTGCTATAAAATTTTTGTATATGTGGATCCTTTCCCTTTTTCTTTGATCTCTTTGGGTTACAGATCTCAGGTATTGCTGAATCAAAGTGTTTGCCCAGTTTTATAGCCCTGTAGCATATTGTTCTCTGGAACATCAAATTGTTTTCTGGAATGGTTGAATTATTTCATTACTTTACCAATTGTAGGTCATTAATGTACTATTTTAACTTTTGTCATTTCTGATAGATATAAAGTAGCACTTTAGAGTCATTTTAATTTGCCTTTCTGTAATCAATAGAGATTTAGAGCATTTTTTATATGACTATAGATAACTTTGATTTCTTCTTCTGAAAAATACCTGTTTATATCCTTTAACCACTTATCAATTGGGGAATGGCTCTTATTTTAGAAATTTAACTCAGTTCTGTACCCAGTATATATTTGAGAAACTTGCTGTAAAAATCTTGATATTACTTCTATTAGTTCATTGTTCATGGTACCCTTTGACATAATGTAGTTTCCCTGATTCGCTCTTTTAATTAGGTCTATTTTTGCTTTTGCTTTATCTGAGATCATGATTGCTAATCCTGCCTTTTTTTTTCTTTCAGCTAAAGCATATTAGATTCTGCTCTAGCCCTTTATTTCAACTTGGTATGTATCTTTCTGTTTCAAATGTGTTTCTTATAAACAGCACATTATTGGATTCTGATTTCTTTCTATACACAACTGAGTGTATGTACATGTTCTTCTTACTCTGAACCTATTCCATTGAGAGTGAAGTTAAAGCAATTTTTTGCTATTCCCCCACTTCACCTATTTCTCCTTCCACTCTTCCTTGTGTGCCTCTCTTATGTAAATAAATTTCCTTTCCCTTTCTCTGAATGCATCTCTCTTTCTTATTTGATTTTTGGGGGAGATCATTCCAACTTAATCAACTTATACTCTTGCTTTCCTTTTAACTGCTATAATAATGACAAAGTTCTTGGGAATTACATGTATTATCTTCTTCGAGTCTCTTATGATTACTCTTTCATATTTATCTTTTTATGCTTCACCTGAGCTTTGTGTTTGAATGTTAAGTTTTCTGTTCACCTCTGGTCTTTTTTTCTTTTTAAATCAGGAATGCTTGAATGTCTTCTCTTTTAATAAATGGCCATTTTTCCTATTGAAGGATTACACTCAGTTTTGCTGGAGAGAATATTCTTGGTTGCAATCCTAGTTATTTTGCTTTTTGGAATACATATTCCAAGCTCTCTGCTGCTTTAATGTGGAAACTGCTAAATCTTATGTTCCTGAATGTGGCTTCATCATATTTGCATTCTTTCTGGTTGTTTGAGTATTTTCTTTTTGACCTGGGAGTTTTTAATTTGGCTATAATGGTCCTGGGAATTTTCATTTTGGGATCTTATTAGGAGGTGATCAGGGGATTCTTTTAATTTTTCTTTTAACTTCCAGATCTAAGATATAAGAGTAGTTTTCCTTGATAATTTCCTAAAATATGAGCTCTAGCCTCTTTCTTTGCTTGTAACTTTCAGGTAGTCAGTCACTTATCAAATTATTTCTCCTCAATCTATTTTCAGTTTACTTTTCCGATGTGATATTTAACATTTTCTTCTATTTTTTTTTTCATTCTTTTGGCTTTGTTTTATTTTTTATTGATGTTTCATGGAGTCATTAACTTCTCTTTGCCCATTTGTCCACTTGCCCAATTTTAATTTTTAATAATTATTTTCTTATCTAAGATTTAGGCTTCTTTTCCCATTTATTCAATTCTTATTTTTAAGGAGTTATCCTCTTCAGTAGATTTTTGTGATGTGATACCAATGATAAATTCTTTTTTTCCCCCGAGGCAATTGGGGTTGTGACTTGCCCAGGGTCACATAGCTAGGAAGTGTGAAGTGTCTGAGGTCAAATGTGAACTCTGGTCAAACATCCATCCAAACATCCAAACATCCATCCAAACATCCATCCAAAAACATCCATTGATCCAATTAGCATGTTTCTTTGAGTCTTTCTGTAATTATTTTCACATTGTTGTCTTCTGAGTTTATGTCTTAGTCTTGCCTTAGTCAAATTCTTTTTTCCTTGTTTACTCTTTTTTTTTTTTCAGCCTCTTTTGTGACTTTGAACTCTGTGTTAAAGTTGGGCTCGGCTTCTGGGGCTGGGGAGGCATTATCCCAGTCTTCAGCTTTCTCATCGAACTGTGGTTCAGAGCTTGTTCTGGGGGCTGCTTTTGAGGCGAGGTGATCTGGTCGCTGCTCTCCCGGTCTGGGTTCTGGTCTGCAACATCTCTTTCTGATTCCTTGTCCAGCCCCTTGACCATCTCTGCTCTGAGAGCTCCCACAGAGGCAGCTGCAGGGGCAACTTCCCAGGGCCCGCTGCCACAGACTTGGATTGCTGACCTCGGAAAACTGTCTCCCCCCAGCCTTCTCCTGGGCTGCTCCCAAATTTGGTTTGACGGGCTGATTTACAGCTGTTTGGAGGTGATGGTGGGATGGGGAGTTCCTCTGGGCGGCTGCCCCTAGTCCACCACCTTGGCTCCTGGGGCAGATTGGTGCTACCTTGTTTTTCTTTAGAAAACCTCCTGAGGGATAATTGATGCCTTTCGGTGTCAGTACTATATTATTGTGTATTGATTTCTTTCTTTCTCTGCAGAAAGTATAAGCTTCTGGAGGGCAGGGACTGTTGTATTTTGGTCTCTGTAGTCCCCAGCACATGGTAAGGGCTTCACTGCATTTGGAGAATTGAATTGAATCTCTAGAAACCAGTAACAAGGGAATAAGTCATTGATCTGCATTGATCAGGTTTTTTCACATTCAGCAGGCTCTAGATTTATAGGACAGCTCCAGAGGCAGAAGGGTGACTTGGAACTGCTTTGAATTGATTTTCTTTCAGGTACCTTTTAGGTCTGTTCAGCCTGCCTCAGGGCCCTTGTTCATAAGCACTGTCCCTTATAGCCCCTCTTATGGCACTGTGGAGCTGAGGGCTAGGCTTTTACTTTCAGTCCTCAGCTGTGGGGGGTCTCTGGGGTGCAGCTATTAGAGTTTCATGGTGATTTAGTTTAGTTATTCAGGAATATTCTCAGAGAAAATGCTTTACTCTGGCTTCATGAATACTAAGCCCTGGTTGGACCTCTAGGAGAAAATTAGCTTTCATGGGGTATACCAGGGTACCTGGTACCCACTGGAAGGAACTTGTAACATCTGTCAATCACAGCTTTGGCTTGAACCTGGTTAATCTCCAGAGGCCCTTTATTACAATGGCAAATCACAAAGCTGATTGCTGAGCTGAGTGAGGGATTTCACGGAATGAAGAAATTCCCAGGTTTGGTTTTAAACTCACATCTCTGGTATAAATGAATTAAAGTGGTAGCCTGAAGGCCCTTTTGAATTTAAGCCCTGAAACCATATCGTCAAGATTTATTTCTCTTCCTAATATAGTATTTGTTTTATCTTCTAGGCTAGGTTTTTTGGTTGTGTGCTCTCATTTGGTCAGCTGGCCTGTGATATGGAATGCAAATAGGAAAGGATGCAGGAGATTCATTTGTTAATATTGCATATTAAAGCCTGGTTTGTATTCAAGCAGAGCTGTAACTAGGGCAGGATGCTGAGGGCTTTGTCCAAGGACACCTGGATTTAGAGTGTGCTGCACTTGTAGTTGGGTAGAAACAAGCATCTGGTTAGTCAGAATTGTGGTGCAGAAAGCAGTTGGATGGAGCTTCCTCAGAGGTGTGCCTCCGAACCACCACCCTCCACACCTGTCACCAGAGGAGCTTCTTTTAGCCGAGTTCTTTCTGCTCCCCATTTTTCTTTCCTGACGCCATAGAATCTGGCCTGGAGTCACTGTCTCCTTCTCTCCCCCGCTGAATTTGAGGGCAAAGTTAATGCTTGCTGCAGGTGCTTTTGGACTTTTTGCTTTGGACATAAACATCTCTAGGAGGAGAGCTGAAACATCCACGCCAACCTGTCCATTCCCCAGGCATCCTGACCTCACATGATGCCCCTGGACTGCAAAAGAGACTGGGGCTAGTTTGCTCAGTTCTGCCTCACTTAAATCCAATTCACTTTGCAAGTTAAGACATCACCCTGCCGACGTCATAGGTCTTTGAGAATAAAGAAAGGATGGGGGGTAGAGACAAGATGCCCAACCTTTCACCCAAACCACTCCAAATGCCTTTAAATAATGACTAAACACATTTTAGAGCATCAGAATACCCGGAAAGATGGAGGAGAACATTTTCCAGGAAAAGGCAACTTAGAAGCTCAGCAGTTAAGGTCTGTGGCAATGGGCTGGGAGGCCGGTATGCAGTCCCATTGCTGGCTGTCCCTGTGCTGAAGAACTCCTCTTCCCCATTAGAATGTAAACTTTTTTGTCGTGTTTGTATTGCCATCGTGTTTGGAGCATAGTAGGTGCTTGTTGATTGCTGGACATGAGTCTTATGCAGACACACGAAAGACACACAAGTCAAATGAGTGACGGGAAGTTTGAATGGATGGGAATTGGATCAGGAGGCAAGAGACTTGAGTTTTCCTTGTTTCTGTCGCTAAT
This sequence comes from Sarcophilus harrisii, assembly GCF_902635505.1. Taxonomy (NCBI): domain Eukaryota; kingdom Metazoa; phylum Chordata; class Mammalia; order Dasyuromorphia; family Dasyuridae; genus Sarcophilus; species Sarcophilus harrisii. Next base: position 578,789,836 of record NC_045428.1, read on the forward strand.
TCTTTGTGACCATGAAGGAGGAGTAATTCTCTTCTTGTTTCATTTTGTTAACGAATGCCGTGTGGTGGGGAGCTTGAATATACCTCGTACCTCAGTGTTATTTGTAATCTCTCTCAGTTCAGTTTAATAAAGATTTATTAAGAATAAAGATTCTGCCTTCCTACTGGGAGGATACACCATATGCACAAATAAACATGGGGTAAAAAAAAATTGAGAAGAAGGATAGAAAGGAAGTAGCGGACAGCTGGGGAGATCTGGGAAACCTTCATATAAAAAGTGATGAAGCATGATCAGAATACTGAGAAGCACAGGTAAAAATGGAGGAAATTACAGGCCTGGGCAGTGGCCTGGAAGAATGCTGGGGGGGTGGGAGATGGACTTACTGGACTTAGGGAGTAATAGATGGCAGTCCAATTTGGTGGAAACATAAAATCTGTGAAGGGGAATAGGTGAAGTGAGAAAAAGCTTGTGGGGACTACACAGAAAAGGATGTTAGGTGCTAGGCAGCGGAGTGGGGAACTCCTGAAGATCTATGAGTAAGAGAGTCAGACTTGTTCCCTAAGAAGAGGATTTTGGCATTCATGTGGAAAGGAGACAGTAGGAGGAGGAAGCCATTTGGGAGAAGCTGTGCTGGTATGGTCACTGTCTAAGTGGACAAATGGGATGGTGCAGGAAGAGCTGATGAGGGAGAGGGAACAGGTAGGAGCTGATTGCACCATTACACTCTGGTGCTGTCCTCCGTGGAAGTCTTGTCCATGTGTACGTTATCCCTGCCCTTGCCTTTTTGTCCTGGGTGATGCTCATCCATGGCCTATCATGCAGTATCCAACATGGCCTCGAGTCCTTCCTCTAGGTCTTTCAACATTCTGCAGGTACCAGTGATAGAGGGATTCTGGGTGCGAGCAGTATGTCACGTCTCCCCAGCAATGGCTTGTGCAAGAAGTGCCTTTTGAGATATCTATTAGAACAAAGTTTCTTCAGCTGTTGGTTGCAACTCAACATGGGGTCTCATAACTGAACGTGGGGATTGCAAAATGGTTATCATCAGGTGTTTGATTTATATATCTATTTTAGGTACCTACATACCCAGGGTCACTAAACATTTCTCAGGTGAAAAAGGGTTGTGAGTGGAAAAAGTTTAAGAAGGCCTTGATTAGAAGAGATAGGTCTGGACAAAGAGGTAGTGAGCCAGAGGGATAATCATGCTATTTCACATTCTTCCTTTCTTGTTTCCTTTCCAGGGAACTTCTGTTACATCTTTGTCCAACATGGCCTACATGCACTTAGTTCGATGGGCGGTTTGGAACCCCTTGACCGATGGCCTCTCTAAGAAGGTGGTGACCTTGCCCCTTCGAGGGGGACCTCAGCTCAACCCTGCCCACTGTTTGGTGTACAAGATTCCTTCAAGTTCCATGAGCTCAGAGGAGGTAATAATGCTAACTTGTCTCCTCTTTCCAATGAATTTGGCTCGTCCTGTGTGGTTACATCTGTTGTCCTGCTAACACATACATAGTGACTTAAAATAACCTCGCTAGTCGTCCTGAGCCTATTTTCAGCCATGCTTCATATGCAGAATTTTTCCATGACAAGGACTTAGATATTTTTAAAATTACAAAGTGATATTCACTTTGTAATAAATGTTTGCTGAGTAGTTGAATTAAATCCAGACCTATACTCACTGAAGTTAATTAATTTAATGACATAATACCTTTTGTCATTCCCATTTAATAATTAGTCTCTTGGGGAACTCTCAGTGCCCTAAACTCTTGAATAAATGCATTCTGTAAAAGAATCAACATGTGCCAATTAAAAAAAAAAAGGTTTCTTAAAGCATTTAATTTATGGGGAAAAAGTTGAGCATATGTTTGGTGTCTTTGGTGGTAGTTTAGAGTCAGGGAACAATGTGATCGTGTAGAGCAAAGCTACTTAAACTGTGGGTTGCGATCCCATAATTAAATGTGGGGGGTTGTGAAATTATGATTTATTGTCAATAAATGTTTGATTTATATACCCATTTTGTCAATCTACATGGGGTCATGTAAAAATTTCTCAGGCAAAAAGGGTCATGAATGGGAAAATTTTAAGAAGCCCTGGTGTAGGGGAGGAGATTTCAGTGGTCCTCTGATCAGCAATGTTGAGGAATGTAGAGGAGGCCTCAGAAGCCTTCTGGTCTGACCCTTTTTTGAGGAAAGATGGCTCAGACCTGGAGGAAACAGTGCCAGAGTTTGGTTTCCAGGTCCTCGCACCGAACACAGCAGACTCTATTGCAGCTTGCTGCCCCTCAGGAATTGCCCGTCCTTTGCCATGTAGTACCTGTGACACAAGGCCAGTCATTTTGTCTTTCTGGACCTCAGCCATCGTGTCTATTGCCTTTTTGCATTTTAATATTGTGATTAAATTTTCTTAATCGTTAAGCATTTTCATTGAGACTCACATTTTAAAACTATGTTCAGGCCCTTTCTAGAGTCCTGTTGTGTGTCCTTCATTCTGGAGGACCACTGTGACCTCAGGGAGGTGAATGACACACAAGTGAGCTGGATTTTAGCGAGGGAGGGCTGAGCCAGCTCCCCTGCCTCACTTTCCCCTCCAGAACCTCTGGGTCCAGTGGCCAGATATAGATCATAATAAGTGGAGACGGGCCTGGATGTAATGGGAGATTCTGGCTTTTTTTAAGCTAAAGATTTCACGAACTTTTTCCCATTACTAATTACCAGTTTTCTAAGATAGGAAAAAGGTTTTGCCTGTTACTGACTCTTATCTCAATGGGTCATCTAGATTTGGACCCGAGAGACAATGTCATTTTTGGAGACAAAGCCCTTCCTTGATGGGCTGAGGTTACGGCCCTGGGACCCAAGCCAGTGACATCTATCATCGCTAGACCTTTCTGTCCTTATATAGCCGAATTTGGCTGCATCCCCACAAGTTCTCATTTGTCCTCTTTCTCTAGGAGATTGCCATCAGAAGTACCCGACCTTGAAACCAAGGTTAAGGAAATATTGTTGAAGACGCCATGTTCTACTAAATTCTAGGCCTCCCATGATGCTGTTTTTCACCTCTCATCTTTTAGATGTGTCATCTGTGCTGGGGAGGAGAAACACTGGAGGTTCTGATAGCTTTTCAAGAGCCATCTGTGCTACTCTGTACACTGCAGTCAGAATTTCTGAGACGCACACTGTGAGCCCCAGTGCGGTACAAATGCCATTAGCTAAAATTACTCACTGGCTTTACTCACGGTTGGACACAATAAGAGGTGAAAAACCTCTTCCTGGCACCTTTATTCTCCAGAAGCTGGTGACTCTGATGAGGAAAAGGTAGCTTTCCTGAATCAAGCAGTCAGTCAACATTTATTAGCTTCTGCTCAACTCTGAAGGTACAAAAAAGGCAAAAGCCAGTCCCTGCCCTCAAGGAGCTTAGAATTTAGCAGGGGAGACGACACGTGAAGAAATATATACAAAGTCAGGTATATGCAGGATATGTAGGAAATAGATAAATGAGGTTAGGCACTGAAATGGAGTGGGATTGGGGAAGGCTTCCTTTAGAAGGCGGGGTTTTAATTGGGACTTAAAAGAAACCAGGGGTGTCAGTAGTTAGCGTTGATCAGGGAGAGAGTTCCAGGCCTATGGGACAGTCAGAAAATGTCTGGAGCCAAGAGAAGTAGTCAGCCAGGAGATCAGTGACACTGAACAATATGTATATATGGATAAGGTTTGAGGAGACTGGAAAAGGTGGAGGGGGCTAGGTTGTGAAAGGCATTTTATCTTGTCTCCTAAAGGCAGTAGGAGTCATCAGTTTCTCTCCATTTTTCTACTAGTTCAAGAATTTAAATAGACTAAGACCAATTTGGGGCAGCCAGGAGTGCCTTAGTGCACAGAGCACTAGGCCCGAGTCACAAAGACTCATCTTCCAGAATTCAAATCTAGCCTCAGACATTTACTACCTGTGTGATCCTGGGCAAGTCACTTAGCCCTGTGTGCCTTAGTTTCCTCATCTGTAAAATGAAGAGAAGGAAATGGAAAACCACTCCAGTGCCTTGGCTAAGAAAACCCCAAATGGGTCCCTAAGGAGTCTGACATGACTGCAATGATTGAACAACTACAAGAACTTGAACTTTTGCTTAAAATTAAATTTGTGTATAAAACCCCAACAGCTTGGAGGATCTGGGTCTTTGCAGCAAGACACTTAAAAGAATTTGGGGATCTGGCCCAATAGGGGTGACCCCTATACATAATTTCCAACATTTTTCTATTTCATTCATATGTGAAACTAATTTCAAGAAAGTGTAGTAAAGAAGGTTTGAACTAAAGGTATCTTCTCTTCATACCTGAATGTCCCCTTCTTTTTCCTGAAAGAACTATAGCATAAAAGTTGTTTGTTTTTATTTTAAAGAAAACATCAAATAAAGCAATTATAGTAGATATATGTATTCATCAGCCTCATAGAAAACTCCAGATAAGAACACCTCTGAACCTCATCCTCATCAAGAATTTTGTCCCATGGTTGATTCTGTGAACATCTCATGGTGCAATACCATCACACGATATGAGTCATGTGATTAAAGTTGAACTATCTGGGAGTCCCTAATTTAATTTAAACATTCTTTCTGGAGGAGAAACAGGGAGGTTGAACCCGGAATTGTCTCAGCATTGTGTGCTGAGCAAAAGTAAATAATATTAAAAGGGTATACCAGTCTTTTTTTTTTTTTTTTATAAGAACTTATTTTCAGCATTGTTAATTTCAGGTTAAGCAAGCTGAGTTGGGTACCGTCCAATTCCAGTTCTCACTGAGCTCTGAAGAACACTTGGGAACCGCTCTCGAGCCCTCCAGCCCCATGAAAGAGGAGCTACAGCACTCCAAGAAACCTCCCACATCCCCTTCAAGTGAGTGTTTTCAGGGTGCTAACTTTCAAGTACACAGCATGACTTCCATCTGTTCCTGGGAGAAAAAAGCACTTAATACTATACAGTAATCACCAACTTTAGAAGGTGACTGCTGTCGATTGCTTTTAATTTGAACCCGTTAGTTGGGTTTGCACTGGCTGTGCTGCTTTTTAAGCTGTAAAATTGAATGATGATAAAGTGGGGTGCAGAGGTTTCTAGTCTGTGGATCAGCCCGTCAATCAGTTTGTACCATCATTTGAAGAGACGCACAGCTGGAGCTCTGCAGAAACAATCCCCCCTTCTCCCCAGAAGTCACTAAATGTGGCACCTTCGGACATAAAGGTTTTCAATATTGTGGATTCTCCAAAAGCCACTGATTGCTGCCAGTGCCGTGTCTAGGGAATATGCCCTTTTTTTAAAAAGTGCCTACTAGAAGAAGTATCATCTGAGAGCTGGAGGCTTGCGATGATGCTGTGGGTCTTTAAAGTGGAGTCCTAAATTGCTATGAGCCAAGGCTAGGAACCGAGTTAACATGCCTTGCCCTAAAGGCAGTGCAGGTGTGTTTCTGCGGCTTACAGTGATGGCAAAACTGGTTCATAGTGTTTGTTCATTTAGTATTTGTTTTGCCCATTGGTTTTTGAACTACATGGGTAATGTTTTATATTCTCCATCCATCCTTTCATCCTTCCATCCTTCCATCCATCCATCCATAGTTAAGAAGTGCTTTGATGTACATCATGGTGGCGTCAACAGTAGCTTCCCTGGGCCGAGTGTGGCTGAAGTGGTGGTAATATCCTCCCAAAAAATTGCTGTGCCTTTGAGCTCCATCTGAAGCTGAGATGAGTTCCTTATTTCTGAGGGCTAGGTTAGCTTGTGTGTTGAACATTTGACCTTTGGTACTCAAGCATCTCTCTTGGGGAAGGTATTGTCAGAGAACCCTAGATGACGCCTGTTTTTGGATCCTACATTAAATATGGTGAATGGTCGGAAATGGGAGAGACAAAAATAGGACTCCAAACAGATTTATCCTTTCAGTCTTTCTGCTATTGTGTCTGAGCTGTGAACCTAGGAAAGAGAAATAGCAAGGACTTCTACTAGTTATTTGCTACAGTCATCAAAAGGGTGCCTATTTTACCTGTAGAAAAAAAAAGTAGAAAATTGATCTCTGAGATAGATTATGTGACTTTGAGTGACGTGATACAATGAACTGAGCTCAGGGCCATCATACACAAGAGATTTATTTTTTTATTAGCAGATGACAGCACTATTAAAATAATTTAATCTGCTTTCTTACATATATTTGTAGATGGGACTCCAGGAAGGTTTTTTTAAACAATTATTTCTAAGTTGTATGTCTTTTGTAAAGGCATGGTTCATTTTATTTTGTGCAGTTGTTTTTTGAGGATGGATACCTCTGTTACCTTAGTCTCACACTGAATAAAAATGCTTATTTCTTTGGCTGGAAACCTAGGATGTTAGTACTCATCTTTCTGCTCACTCAAGTTTTGCTAAAAGAACTAAACTCTTACTCATTAGGAGAAAAGAATAATTAATTGTATTCATACAAAGTACATCATCAAGTTGCATTCTTCTCTGAAGGTTGGCTCATTCTGCTGGTTTAAATACATTTTTTCTTTTTATGACTGTTCTCATCATAATTGTTCTTCACATAATTCAATATCACATTCAATATGTTGGTTTATTATAGTACCTTATTAATATGGCAGCAGTCCTGAAGTGCACATAATCCTTGTACTTGAGGTATAGCCAGAACATTCATCTACTCAAGTGGATTTTGCTAGGATACATGTTGAAGTGACTAGTGGGCACCTAGCTTCTGTAAGGGATATACTGAAAGGGTGGTTAGATGAAGGAGGAAGAAAAGGAAGGAAGGAGGGAGGAAGAGAAGAGGAAGAAGAAAGGAAGGAAGGAAAGAAAGAAGGAAGGAAGAAAAAAGGAAGAAAGGAAAGAAGGAAGGGAGGAGTGAAGAAGAGAGGAGAAGAAGGAAGGAAGAAAGGAAAAGGAGGAAGAGAAGGGAATGAAGGAGAGAGGAAGAAAGAAAGGAAGGAAAGGAGGGAAGGAGGAAAAATCTTATTAAAAGCCTGCTGTGTGCAGCACTATGCTAAGTGCTTCACAAACATTATTTCATTTGATCCTCACCATACCCTGGCAGGTTATCATTATCATCCCTGTTTTCCTCTTGAAGAACCTAAGTCAGTCATTGCCCAGGTATCTGGGGCTGAGTCTGAGCTCAAGCCGCTGGCCTCTGTTCCACTTTGATGCCTGTTTGGTCATAGAGAGAGCTGGCAAAGCTTTGGGCCCAATGGCTCCATTTTCCATCTGAACAGAGCCCCTCACTGTGACGTCAGATCCCGGTGCCCTCTCCGCCATCCCAGACTCTCAGTACTCTAGGACCTGAGCATCCTGAGCACTAAGACCGCTTGTCTGGCTCAGAGCTGACAAACTGGCAGGAATGGGGACATGTTTAACAAATTAAACGAGCATCCTAAATACGACATGGATAGTAGTAATCCTAAGTCAGTCCATGGCCAACAGGATCCCTGTGTGTTTGAGTCTGACCCCAGTGGCCTAGCTCAACACTTGTTTGTACTGTTGGGGAAACTGAGGGGCCAGCAAGGGATGTGCTCTGTCCAAGGCCAGCCAGGCATTTGTTCGCTGAGCCAGAGTTGGACTTGTGGGCGGCTCAGGGTCCTGGGACCAAGCTCAGCTCCCGTGTGCTCACTGTCCTGCTCCTGCTCCAAGAGATGGAGCAGAATGCCTTTCCTCACTGACCTTCCTCTGCTAGAATAGAAACCGCCTCAGTTCAGAGGAAGACACACATGATGTTGGACACAAAGGTGTGGAGCCTCGGGCTCTTACTGTTGGCAGATGCTGTTCGCCGGCCTAGCAGCACGCCTTCCTTGGATTGCTTGAGCTGTCAGAAATGGGGGGGGGGGGGGGGGGGGGGGGGGGGGGGCGGCAACTCAAGAGCTTCACATAACTGGCTTTTTGTGCTTTGGGCTGCCCGTCAACAATTCCTGAGTGCCCACTGAATGGGCACAGAGCCTGCCATCCAAAGTTGCCCAACTCCTTGGCAAGATAGAATGCAGATGCATGGCAACATCCTTCTTGGGACAGCACGGGCTTTGTGCACCAGAGCCTGGTACCGTCCCAAGGGCTCTGCCCCCTAGCTCAGAGGGCAGGCACCCTGGGAATACAGGGTGCCATCTCTAGCGTCCCCAGCCCATCCAGCTTAGAAGAGACAGGCCCATTCTCCTAGCTCTCCCATAGTCCCTGGCCTGGACCTCATTTTCTCTATCTGTAACATGGGTGTGTTGTACATCTGTAGCATCCATTCCTTAAGCCATAATGATCTTAAACAGGGCTAATGTCTGTGAGGGCAACCTTGGAAATGCAGTTTCCTTTCTCCCTCCCTTGGTTCTCTTATCTCTCAGTGACCCCTGAGGTCTCTCCTTTATGTCCTCCAGGCACAAAAGCCAGTCTCCAGTGGGCCCAGGCCCAGGGCCTCCGCCTCCGGCCTCCTCGGCTCCCCTGGCAAGCGGCTCTTTCTTGTTTTAGGGGCCTGATCTTTAACACACTCACACTGAGTTCTTGCTGCCCTGATTTTGGGGGGGGGGGTGTCGCACATTCTCTGGATATCATCAGGAGCAGACGTTGAACTATTGTGCAAATATACCGTAGCAGCTTAATCTGTTTTTCAGATGCTGCTCGGGGACTCTGAGATCTGCATGGATAGGATCTGATTTCATTAGGTTTATTTAATTTGGATTTATCGCAGCATTCCTGTCATGCTAATATGATCATCTCCAGCTTAGGTGCCACACATTTTAAGGCATCGTCTCCTAAGACTTAATATGAGCGACTTTAAATATATACCGGTGTTTAACTTATGATGGAAACTTTTCTTCCTTCAGTATTTTGCCAGCTTATATGGTTCCTTTGGAAACCTTAATGATATTGTGGCTGTCACCTTAAGTGAAGTGCTTTGGCTTCCGGTGATGAATAATGTTCTATATTTTTCCTCTAAGATTACAAGGGACTGAAGGGGTCTATTACAGCTCAAGACAGATCAGGCCTCGAACCACGAGGGGGCAGTCAATCCTTACGTTTCTTAGCAGAAATCCACTTCAGGTTCTTTGGAATATTCTGGTGGTATCAGGATTTTGTTTAATTGGTTTTAAAACAGAAATCTAGATGGAGTTAATTGAAAATATTTAATAATGGTGTTTTCTAAGATGTATCAAGTTAGCTTGTTGACATAATTACAGCATTGTGTTAGTGATGTTGCCTGGAACATACCTCCCTAAGTGCTGAACCATCAGCTCGCATCGCAGGATTCAGTGAATTTCAAAGTGTTCAAGGAGAAGTCAAGTTATGTGAGTAGCTTATTGTGGCCTCTCAGTATGTAGGTACAGGAGACACTGTTAATTATCAGCTTGTAAAAGAACTCGAGATCGCGTTCCTTCTGTCAGTGCTGAGCAAAGACCTCGGAATAAAAAGCTTGAGATTTAGTTTCAGCAAGTCTACTTAAGAGACATTTATTAAACACATAATATGTGCAAAGATTTATTAAAACACCTAATCTGTGTGAGGCATTGGGGAATAATGCTGTGATTGTTCACTTGTTCCCAGTCACGTCCGACTCTTGGTGACAACATTTGGGGTTTTCTCAGCAAAGAAACTGGAGCGGTTTCTCACTTCCTTAAGCGGGCTCATTTTACAGATGAGGAAACTGAGGCAAACAGGGAGAAGTGACTTGCCCAGGGCCACACAACTTCTAAGTGACTTGAGGCTGGATTTGAAGTCAGAAAGATGAGCCTTTGTGACTTCAGGCCTGGCACTCTGGTGTCACTTTGGTGTCACTAGCTGTCCCACTGAGGATACAGAGCTGGATAGAAAAGACAGTTATTGTCCTCAAGGAACTCACAGTCCGCTGCTTTTTTTCTGTGGAGCTTAAGATAACTCAGTTAATTTTCTCAGTCCCGGTCTCATTATCTTTCAGAGAAAGTTATATTAGGAGAGAATTGATAAGAGAGTAATTTGAACTTTTGCCCTTAATATGGGGATTGGAAAAATTGGGATGATAAGTAAAAAATAGTTGGTCTGTCCCTTTTTTGAAAAAAAAAAAAGTAGGGTGGTTATCAGGACATGGAGTAAGTGTACAAACAGAAAGAAAAAGTCAAATTTGGGTCTGATGTGCCACAGATATGGTGGAGGGGATAACCTCATCCCTGCTCTCTAGCTGCTAAGCAGTACCCACATTAAACATGGTACCAGGTAGGCTGGGAGAGATGAAGGAGAACTCCAGGATGAGGAAAAAGTGCATTCTCTGCTGGGAGAGCAAGGAAGGGCTTTATCCAAACTCCGATAACAACACAGCAGCTCTGTGGTAGGGGCTGGGGACACAAAGCCAAGCTTACTTTCCATTGGGGGAGACATCATGTACATATGTGAATGCATCCATAATAAATGCAAATGGTATTTAACCATTCACAGCCTTTCTGGACTGGTTAATGTGAATGGTAAGCAACTGAGCAGATGGGGAGCAGCTTCATGGGGAAGGTGGCGATTGAGCCAAGTCACAGAGAAACCGGAGGTTCCTGGAGGAGGAAGGGGGAAGGAAGGCATTCCAGGCACAGGGGAGAGAGGCAGCCAGCGCAAAATGAGTCCTTTGGGACTGGACAGCTGGATCCTCTGAGGCCTTAGCACTTGAAACGAGTCTCAAATTATTACTACTACTACTAATAATAATAATAATGTGAAATAGCACAGAATAGATATATAGCACTTTAGATTCTGGCAAGTACTCCCATCAGTCATCAGGCATTTGTTAAGCACCTACTTTGTAGCAGTCTCTGTGCTAAGTGTAAGGGTACCAAGAAAAAACAAGGTCAGTCTCTCCAGAATTGTAATTGTAATGGGGAGACAGCATATCCATGAATCAGAACACACAAGATCAATGCAGAGATGGTTGGGGAGGGTTGGGGGGAAGGCCCTTGCAGCTGAGTCATGAGGAATTCAGACATTTTAAAGGCTAGGAGCGGAGAGAGAGCTTTTCAGGCCTGGGAAGGGGCTTTGACAGCCACGTCACCATCAGACACCAGTCATTCCCTGTGGCACGGACTCTCCCCACATGCTTCTGTATGAGCACTAAGGGATCACTGAGACTTCGGAACATGGGACCCACCAGTGAGTCCCACCAGTGAGAGAGTTGGTGGTGTTGGATCCAGTTTCCCTGATTCTTTACCTCTGGGGCCCTGGGCCTGCGGTGAATCATTAAAGACCCGGCCTGAACTGTTACTTTACAGGTCTGATAAAGTGTCCTTCACCTGGGGTTGCTTTCAGTCACAATAATATGTCCTTCAACAAGCACTTTGCCCGGTTTTTTCCCCTCATTCTCAGGAACAACTATTTTTACCTCTTTTGTAACACTGGCAAACTCCATCCTCGTTCAAAGACCAAAGCCTGATCTTTCCCTGTCTTTCTGTCTTAGCTGCTGAAGGTTGCTAAGCAACTGCTTCCTCATGCCGGCCTTTCTATCTCTTCATTCAGTACTTTTTCAGTTTAATAACTGATCTTTTAGTTAAGTACTGACAGGTTGGTTTCACTGGGCAGTCAGTTCAGCAAACTGTGCACTTTCCTCTATTAATAACTCTCATCAGACTCTGTGTGCATGCTGATTATCCTTTCCTACATCACCCCCACCAAAATGCACAGTTAAATAAAATTACTGGCATTTAGTAAAAATATTCTTGGGAAAACAAGCTTGTGTTTTGTGCTCACGCGCCGTCATGCTGCCTCCCACACAGGCTCCGTTGGGGTGACAGGCAGGAAGGAATCTGGACAACCTTCTTCCAGCGCCATTTGTAAACCTCCATTATTAGCATTCCCATCACTGGGACCAGGAAAGACCATAATCCCTCAACATGTTTCCTGATATTTCCAGGGGCTTCACAAATGTCTAGCTTGGGAGAATGTATTTGAAGGTGATCCTTGCAGAAGCTTTTGTGATATTCAGAAATTATGCATAACTGTTTTGAGTACGCAAGGTTTTGTTAAAAATTTTTTTTTATTAAAGTACCTTTAAAAAACCAAAACAAAAACAGAGGGCAGCTAGTTGTGCAAAGGATAGAGTACCAGCCTTGAAGTCAGGAGGACCTGAGTTCAAATCTGGTTTCAGACACTTAATATTTCCTAGCTGTATGACCTTAGGCATGTCACTTAACCCCAATTGCCTCAGCAAAACAAACAAAAAGCAAAAAAAACCCAGAAACTGAAAAATTTTTACCTGCTCCTTTAGACACATCTGAGTTTTCCCCACATTCCCTCTTTTTCTTATGTGATTTTTTTTCTTCTCTAAGCTGTGATTTTTCTTTTTTTTTCCATCCTGTTTTTCATTCTGATTTTCTTCGCTGTCTTTAAGTGTTAATTGGTGGGGTTCTTCCTAACCTCCTTGTATCCTTGATAATTTCTGAGAAGCCAAAATACGCAAGAAATAAGAGAACCTCTATGACCTGTGGTCCTTTGGAGATGATGTTCCTTGTTTTTATTAAACAGCTTGGTTGAATCAGATTTTTAAAGCTGGAAGAAGCTATCTAATCTATTTATTTTACGGATAAAAATCCTTTGGCCTAGGAATGTAACGTGCCCTGTCTAGCTAGGGTCATGCTTCTAGTTAGTGTCAGAACCAGGATCATCGCCCTAATCTTTCATCTTCTGGTATTGTTCCACTAAATTGTAGTGCTCCTTATGGTCCTGTATACATGTCTAAACTTGAATCCTTTTTAGCTTCTTGAAAGGCAGGGTAACCCAATGCATAGAGTACCAGACTTGGAGGTAGGAAAACTTTGATTTAAATCTTAACCTCAGATCCTGGGCAAATCACTTAATTTTTCCATGCCTTGGTTTCCTCTCTATAAAATGAGAATGCTAGCACCTATCTCACAGGTTTGTTGTGAGGATTAAATGAAGTACTCTGAAAATTTTAAAGCACTATATAAATGAATAAATTATTGAATGAAAAAACCCATTTATCAAATTCAAAATGCTAGAGTAGAGCAAGTAAAAATAAGACAGTCTCTGCTTAATTTCTGACTACTTAGATGTCAGGGAAGATGTTTGTCATCATCTCTATAGAGGGACATTGAAATCCATGAGTCCATGAGGCAGAAGTAGGAGAGAATGAAAGTGGATGGGGACCGAAGGAGAAACTGAAGCCCTGCCTTTGGGGAAATTGACTGAAGCAGATGGAGGATCTAGGCAGTTGCTTGGCTCCAGAGGAACTTGTCATTGGGATTTTAAGAATCCAGATACTTTCTGGAAGTCTAAACTTTACTACTAGTAGAGAAATCACTGATTTTGTTTGCTGGTAGTTTAATCTCTCAGAAAACAGAAGAAATGACAGGGAACTTTGTTTAGTCTTTTCCATTGCATCTGATACTGACCTCTTTTAGGGTTTTTCTCGACAAAGAATGTTTTGCCTTTTCCTTCTCCAGCTCATTTTCCAGATGAGGAAAATGAAGCAAACAGAGTTTGGTGACTTGCTCAGAGTCACACAGCTAGGAAGTGTCTGAGACTGAATTTGAACTCAGGAAGATGAGTCTTCTTGACTCCTGGCCAGGTGCTTTATCCATTGCACCTCCCTAGTGGCTGACAGGGGAATTACTACTCCTTGTTGGTCACTGACTATATATAGTCACGGACTAACAAGACAAAACTGGTGAAGTGAAAGGGGTGGGAAATATGAGGTGAAAAGGAATTATGTCATTTTTGGGTTCAAGATTCTGGAGAGTTATATATGTGCCCAAAATATCAACAAAGCATATTTCCAAAAATTTAGATGAATTACATATATATATCTCATGGCCCGAGACAACTTCTGGGTGATGGACTGTTTGTTGAAGGAAAAAGGGAGGGCTCTCAAAAATGTAAGTCTGGCAAAATCGTTTTGTGTTGTTTTGGTGAAGTTTGCTGAGGCCAGACGTGTGCAGTGGATCTCACAGGAAACCCAGGAGCTCAGAGATGAAGTTATCTGGCCCAGGACACTCAAGTCCTCAGTGAGAAAGGCGGCATTTAAACCCAAGGGCATGGAATGAGAAGGCAGAGGTGGGCTGCAATGCATCAGTGAAGCCCTTCTGGGAGTCTCCTAATGGCACAGTGTGCCCTCCTCAGAGGTGCTGGGCTCTGTGAGCAAAGCAGAAGTGAGTTAACCCAAAGGAAACATGAGATGTTCAAAGTTAGAGAAGCCCCCCCCCCCGCCCCCAAATGTTCATAGGGACTATTTTGTCTGACCTGGGGCAGAGCGTTCGGAGTCCCTATTGGTCTGATCAGCCATAGTTGAACTCACTAACTTGACTCTTAACAAAGTGATATTATTTTCGTGCTCTGCATGAACAAAGGAGAACAACCAACTCACCTGAGCTGGAAGAGCCCATAAACACCACTGAGTTTGATCTCCTTTTATAGATGAGGGAGAGATGAGGGAATACCCAGGGTCAGACAGGACGTTCAGTGGCAGAGTGGGAGCTCATGCAGGTTCCCTGTCCTGGCCTCTCCAGGTGCCTTCTGACAAAGACAGATCAAAAGAGGGCTATGGGATTTTTCTTAGTGAGGAACACTGCTCCTTTTAGGGCCAGGAGGTGCTGCTTCTGGGCTGGGTGATGGACATTCAGGAGCAGCCCCTGGAGAGGAGTTCCGTGGCTCTTCCATCCTCAGCTAATTCCCTTCTAGGCCTTGGTGCTGGCAGATTCAACTCAGGTTGACAAATGACCTGAAGCTAACCTCGCTTCTCAGTATCACCTTTTTAAATGAACTCTGGCACCTGACAGGTAGCTGAGTCAGCCACATCAGTCTTAAAGCAGGGATAAGAAACCAGCAAGCCGTCTCTGAATGAAACTGTTAGTCATCGTGAAATGCAGAGATGACCTTGAATTTTTAAAATGTATTTAAGTTCTGGAAGTGGTCTAGCCTTGCTTAGGCAGAGCAGCAGGTCATGGGGCTAGCGATCCACCAGAAACCAGAAGGTCCACCTGGGAGTCCCACCCAGCCACACACAGGATAATGTGGGCAACACATGATCTCTCCAGACCTCAGGTCCCCATCAGTAGAACAGACTGGACCAGGCTCACATTGCCCACCTATCCCATTGGGCAGCCATGAGCCATGTGGACTCATGGGAAAAAGGAAGATCTTGGAACCAGCCGAGTACCATTAGGCAGTGAGGTGGTGCAATAGATTGCATGCCGGGCCTGGGGTCAGGAAGGCCTGAATTCAAATACAGTACTTACAAATTATGACACCCTGGATAAGTTACTTCAGCATGCCTCAGTTCCTCATCTGTGAAATGGACTGGTAAAGAGAATGACTAACTCCCTCCCCACATTGTCTTTGCAAAGAAAATCCCGACATGGGTTTACAAAGTCAGACCCAGCTCACACAGCTGAATCACAACCATAAAGTACTGGGCAGTTCAGACTGGCCTCCTTCCACTCCATCTCTAGACTCCTAGCATTTTCTCTGGTTGCACCCCATCCCTAGAACTCTTCCCCCTTTGGATTCCTTCAGATCCTGGCAAAAATCAAAAACTGATTCTCCCTTAGTGGCTGGGCCTTCTCTCTGCCATTTTAAAAAAAATGTTCAGGTCATCACCAATGGGTGGAGCAAGTAATGGGTAATATAATAAATCCTTCGTTTTTAGGCAACTATTGTGTCTTAATCTTCTTACTCTCTTGTAAACTACATGAGGACAAGGCCCTCGGTTTATGCTTCTTAGAATTCTCTGCATACAAGGTATGTTTCATAAATCTTTGTTCTAGTCACTTGGAAAGTCATTTATAAAAACAACTCTTGGGTCCTAAGGATACACTTACCTGAATTGAATTACCCTCTGTTGCTCCAAGATTGCATGGAATTGATAGGGAGGCAGATTTCACCTCGATTCCAGGAAGAACTTTCTAACAAACAATAACACCATCAGTAAATATTTTCAATTAATTCCAACTAGATTTTTGCTTCAAAACCTCTATGTATACATATTTAAAGTCACTCACATTGAATCTTGAAAGACAGTGCCTCAAAACTCAATCCTTAGGTTTCTTAGTAGAAATCTGCTCACCTACTTTTGGTTCTTTTGAATGTTCTGGTATAATTGGGTTTTGCTTAATGGTCATTCAGAAATAGAAGGCCATCACTGCTTTATTGGTTGGTGAATTCTTGAGTTGTTTTAAGCACTGACTTTTTTCTCCATTCAGTCTCTACTTGGACATGTGTCAGGGAGGCTTGTGAGAATGTAGAGACTGACATGGAATGGAGTTTGGGACTAGATGGTTTTTCAAGTCCCCACAGATGCTCAGATTCTGTGGTTTTGTGCCTTCTGATCTTTGCTGTGGATCCCCGTGACTTAGGGAAGCAAGGGATTAGGTGAACTGATGTCCTTTAGAACTCATGTATTCATTTAACACTTACTCTGTGGGTGTGCACCAGGCATTAATGTGTTAGCGATGATTTCTCTTTCGCTGTCTGAATGGGATATTTAGCTATAGATCTTTTAAATTGCCTGGTTCCATTTGAAGTCTTTCTAGAATCTCTTTCACATGTGTAAGTCTTATTTCCTCCAGACTATATTCTTAGCTTTATTTCACCTCATTTCTCTTCATGAACTCTGTATTCCCACAAAACTGGACTCCCAGTTGTTCCTTGAACCTCCCAGCTCTGTGCATTTACATTAGATTATCTCCCCCATTCCTAGAGTTTCCTCCCACTGCTCCTATTTCTTCCATCATCTCTTTCACTGCTCATCTCAGACCCCATCTCCTCCGTGAAGGCTTCCTGGATTCTCCCCAGTTACTAGTGCAAATTACTTTGTATTGTACTTATCTGGGGACATTGTGTGTCTCCTCAGTAGACAGAATGACTTCAGAGTAATGACTTTTGGATTGCCTTTCTATCCACTGGTAATCACAGTTCCTGGTATATAGTAGGTACTTTATAAATGCTTACAGTAATATTGAGTTGGATACTGTGCCAGCCCTAGAAGCCAAATATAATTCCAAAAAGTGCAGCAGCTCCCATGAAAGGCCCTTCCTCTGCTGAGCCACTAATTGTTCTCTTTCTCCCACCTCTAAGCAGGCTCTGGGAGAGCTCTACCCACTGAGCTTCTCGGACAGCTCCAAGGGGGGTTCCTTTACAAATCAGTCTGAGGCTGAGGGGAGAATGGCAGAGCTGCTTCTTGTTCTGGCCCTACCCCTGCCTGGCTTCTGAAGCCAGAATCTCAATGAAGCCTAAGATCAAAGGAGTTTTGATAAGCCAGATTGAAGGAAAAGTTGAATGGGAAATTCTCATCATTTTATTGACAGGGGCTTTCAGTGAGTGGAGGTTGATTGGAGCATAATGGAGTGTCGGGGAAAATTAATCTCAGCATAGGAGATGGAATTTGCTGCAGTTGAAAATCTAATTCTTCCTTTGTCTCGAACAATCCATGTAGACTTTTTCCAGATTGAAGTTAGCTTTTGTGTTGTTGGGAAAACAGTAGCTGATGTTCCAGCTCCTTAACACTGTTATCCCTAATAGAGAATTGAGTGATGTTGTAGAATGCTGTTTATGTGTTATGCAGTGTCATGGACCCCCAGGTTCTAGAGAGCTGCAGCTGCATGCTGCAGGGAGGAGCTGCAAGTGGTGCTCTTCCTGCGTCTTTGCTTTCTTCTTACACACGGGATCTTATGAGGCAGCCTGGAGTTGAGAACAGAGAGCTGACCTCAGTCAGAAGGACCCCTTGTGGGTCCATGGCCTTGCCCCTGGTCCATACTGACCGTGTGACCCCAGGCAAGTCCTAATTCTCTTAGTGCCCTAAGAAACTCACTAAGACAGCCCAGGAGTTGTGCTATCTGCTCCTTCTGTCAGATTACCCCTCCTTAAGTGTATGGACCACCTTGCTTTTCTACTGGCATAGTCAACGCATGATAAGCACTGAAAAAATGAAAGAAAATGCTTTTTCATTCATTCATAATTTGTAAAGCAGCAAGGAATAGTTTGAATCAATATCAATACAGGGAGTTTCCTTGGAGAAAGAAAGGAGGGAAGAAGGGAAAAGGGGAGAAAGGAAAAAAGGAAAAAAGAAGGGAAGGAAGGTAGGAAGGAAAGAAGAAAGGGGAAGACAAGGAAAGACAGGAAGGAAGTAAGGACAGAAGGAAGGAAAGGAAGGAAGAAAGTGGGAGAGGAGTGAAGGAAAAAAGGGAAAGGAGGAAAGGAAGGAAAAAAAAGATGGGCAGGAAGGAAAGGAGAGAAGAAAGGAATGAAGGAAAGAAGAAAAGAAAGAAAGGGAAAGAGAAAGAGGGAGGGAAGGAAAGAAAGGAATGAGGGGATGGAAGAAAAAAGAAAGAATGGAAGAAGGAAGGAGAAAGGAGGAAGCATTTTTCCCAGACACTTTTTACAAATATTTCATTTTGTCCTCCTGACAATCCTGGTAGGTGGGTGTTGTTACTGTCCTCATTTTATAAATGAAGGAACTAAGACAAACAAGTTCAGTAACTGGCCCAGGGTCACCCAGCTGAGAAGGGTCAGAGGCTGGATTTGAATTCAGGGCCTCCTGCTTCCAGGCCTAGCGCTCTTGATGTTGCATCCCTGGCTGTTTGTTTTGTGGTTGGTTTGCTTTACAGTCACATTACAGACTGTGATGCATCCCCGGTTTGGGAATAAGTCCCAGGAACAGACCCATCCTCAGTGTCCAATTGACATCCTTGGTTATGATAGGAAACAGTGTAATGTGACTGTTCCGGTAGTGAACAGGACCAAGAGCTTAGCCAGCCTCAAACAGCTTTCTTTTAAAACAGTGAAACAAAGGAAATTTTCACAGGAGAACAGGGCATTTGCTCCCCGGGATCTCATCCTCAAAGCTTGGGGATAGATCCCAAGCACCCTTAACTTCTCTTTTAAAACAACCCATTGTATTTGTCATCTGTGGATTTATCCTTATAATCTTGAATAAATATGAAATCTATAAATCCAAGCAATGTACCCTTATCTCCCAAAGGAAGCTTGCATTTTCTTTATGTGTTTTTCTTAGTCATGAGACATTACCGAAAGGTTTTTTTAAAAATCTATTTGGAAGATGGATGAGGTATGGATTTGGAGTGGTGCACTGGTTTTTTCTCCTTAAACACAACACAAAAATCCTCCTAACAGCATAGACCAGAAAGTCTATGTCCGAATGAGTGTTGTTGTCCTTCAAAGTAGTTATCTTGAAAGACCATACACTTATTATAATGATATTACTATTGCTCAGAACCTTTTTAGAATTTTTAGAATTTTTCTTTTGAAATTGCCTTTAGAGCCTACTTTACAGACTCTTAGATGTCACCTATAACCCTTATTTGAAGCATGAATTCCCTTGACTACATTCTGCTAAGTAATCAATGAGCCACAATCTATAGAAGAAAGTAAATATTGTTTTATGGTCATACTTTGTATTTTGACCCAAAGCCTTATTATTCTGCTTGATCACCTGCCATATTTATCAAATTTGTGGTTTAGACTTAGGGGATGCTTAAAATTTGCTTTGTGGAATTGAGCTGCATTGGATTTTGCTTCTAAATGACATTTGGCCATTTCCCAGAATCAAATCCTTCCCACTCCCTATTTTGGCCTCCCCCCACAATGGAGAAGATTTGTAGCCATTAAGGATATTAAAAAGAACATATGGTAGACTCTGAAGGCATTTCCAAGGCAGCACAGCCACCTCCCATTGGCAGCAGAAGCTGGCACGGTAAACAGGAGCACCAAAGTTCAGAAGGAGCAGAGGTCATGAGAGCCCCCTGATTGATCGATCGATTAGTTGATTGATTACTAAGGGCAACCAAAAAAAAAAAAAAAAAAGATTTCAAGTAACTGTGGAAGAAAGAGGGAGATCTGGTAGGGGACAGGATTATTGCTCAGTGTGGACGGTGTAGGGAGGGAAGGATGAACTACTCAGGTCACTTTGTGGTGCTCTTGTTTCCCAGGAAAAAGAAGAATATGATTATTCTTTAGTCCCAAAGGGCCGAGCTGGGAGCAGTCGCTGCAAGTGGCCAAGGACTAGCTTTAAGCTTGAATTAAGGAAAATGTGAGAGACATCGGCAAGCCTTACTGGGGGCCTTCCAGAAGGGGCGGGCTGACCGCGTGTCGCTGCTGCAGAGAGGGTTCTGGGTCAGGTCCGGTTCCTGAGGTGGCCCCGCCTGCGCGCAGCAGAGGGAAATGGAGGCGGGGCCCTTATCCCCGCCCCCACCAGGCCCCCAGACTTGTCTTCCTGAAGGGCTTCCCGGCGCCCAGCAGCGGGCGCTTCCCTTCCGAGCGGGTAATGGCATTTCTGTGGCACCCGGCAGGGCTCCGCTCGCTTTCACCTGATCCTCACGTCAGTGCGTCAGGCGGCTGCATTTGAACCCGGATTCTCCAAGCCTGACCCGCTTCGTCCCCTGTGGCGCCACCTAGCTGCCGAGGAAGGGTTTGCAGAGCCTTTTACAAGCCGTATTTCATTTGATATTCACAACACTCTGGGAAGTGGGATAATAATCTCCATTTTACAGATGAAGAAACTGAGGCTGAGGGAGACTGACTTTCCCGGAGTCCCACGCTCATAATGCGTCTGGGGCAATGTTGGAGTTGAGGACCTCCGGACCCCCAGCCCCGCGCCGGTTCACGGGGCCGCCACACGGGGCCGCCACACGGGGCCGCCACACGGGGCCGCCACACGGGGCCGCCACACCGCGCCTGTTGGCCACCCAGCTGCGCTCCCAGGAGGTGTCAGGATGGAAAGCGTTAAACCGTAGTATCGGCTTTCTTCCTCGGGAGGCGAGAGAGCCCACTGCCCCGCCGGCACCTGAGAAGGGGGATGGCCCAGGGGACCGTCAGCTTGGGGGGCGGGGGGCTTGGGACCTGCTGCCCAAGTGCTGGCTTTCCGGGGAGAAGATGATGGGGAGATTTCCCGCCTTTGGTTTTCTCCTTAACTATAGGAGGCCTGTAGAGCCTGAGGGAGGAGCCGCTTTGGGAAGGGCAAAGGCAGACTTCCTCCCGCGCTCATCTCCTCTCTATTCATCCTGTAGCCTGGTCTAAAAGGAAGGGCTTCCTGCAGAGGGAGGGGGCTGTGTCAGGAGCAGGTGGGAGCATCTGGGCCCGCATGGATGCTTCCGTCTTCCAGGGAGAAGTGAGGGCACCTGTTTGATGACTTCCTGACTCCTTACAAAACAGAAGAATTAATTTAAACAACTGCAGGCATCTTTGACTAGATGATTATAAAATGCTGCTGTTTTATAAACAACTTCCTTCCTTCCTTCCTTCCTTCCTTCCTTCCTTCCTTCCTTCCTCTTCCTTCCTTCCTTCCTTCCTTCCTTCCTTCCTTCCTTCCTTCCTTCCTTCCTTTTCTTCTCTGTCTCTCTGTCTCTCTCCCTCCCTCCCTCCTTCCCTCCTTCTTTCCTTCTCTCTTCCTTCCTTTTTTCTTTCCTCCCTCCCATCTTGCTCTCTTTCGTTCTTTCTTTCTCTTTCTTCCTCCCTCCCTTCCAAGCTTCAAGTTGGTTTGATAAAAGCAGAGACTATATGCATGATGGGTGAATTGTAGTGGGTTTCTCCTGTGGTTACTAAGCTGCCCCAGTTCCATGGGCTAGACTTGGGGGCATGCTGCAGTCTCAGGCTTTGGGAGTGCCTTTGCTACTAAATAGATGAAGAGACTGCTTCCCCTTGCCAAGTATTCTTGAATTCCCTTGTATTCCTCAGATGTCCTTCTCTTTCTAAAACAGCCCACAGCCTCAGAATCCTGGAGCAAGTGGGCTGGATGATTTGATTTGGAAGAGCATCCTTTAGGGGGTTCTTTTATAAATGCCTGGAATTAAACCTCGGGATGCTTGATTTCCAGTCATTCAGTTCAGGTGCCTCTGGGTGGCAGGCCCTGCCTGTTCACTGGACACCAGACCAATGACATTTTCACACATGTGTTAAGTCAGGAAGGATACAGTGGGACTCGAGGTGGATGCTATTTGTAACGTTAGCCTCAGGTTAGGGGGATTGTGAGTACCCCTGTTCTAGTCCAGGACTCTCCTGCTGTTTTCCTCTTATGTCTTTCTCCTTTCTCTTCCCCTGCCTTGAGGACAGAAAGGTGTGCTGTTCACATTTTGCAGCTCCCTAAGCCCGTATCCTAGAGCCCTGGCCCCTAGAGGTCTCATTGTTTTCTTCACACATTATGCAGGCAGTTATGCTTTTGTCACAGATTGAATCCCTACTGTGTGCTTGCTCACCACTGCTTATATAAGAGAACTACAAGACAAGGGCCCTTCCCTCAAGAAGCTTAGGATTCCCCTTGGGAAACAAGACTAAGTACATGGCAGAAATGGAGCGTTGTACTGGACGCATTAAGTCCAACAGATAATTATAGGCTTTCAGTGCAGTGGTAGTGGGGGCATGGCAGACTGGAGGAGCAGGTGGGCCTGGAAGTGGGCCTGAAAGATGGCTGGTATTTAATTGGTTAGGCAAGACCAGCAGCTGAGCAGCCTCTCAGAGAAGGCAGGGCCCCTGGCAATATGGGTTTGGTTAGCTGGATGACCCTGGGTGTGTAACTTTAATTTCTGTTTGCCTCAGTTTCCTCCTTCATAAACTGGGCATGATATCAGCACCTACCACCAGGGTTATTGTGTGGATGAAATGAGGTAATAATTGTAAAGTGCCCAACACATAGTGGGTGCTATATAAATATATCTTTGTTACTATTATCATCAGGAGGAGACAAGCGTTCTCTGTTGGGATGGGGAACAAATGCAGCAGCAGACAGTAGAGAAACATTTTGACCATCAGAGAATTTCTCTTCTTTTAGGGCTTTGCATCCTTAGAAAGTAATGGTGAATGTGTTTCCATTATAGACTTGCTTCTAGGCTTCCCAGGGAATAAAATGCCCCAATAAGATTGACTGGACTTAACTTTTGGATCATCATGGAGGCCGTTCTCAGGAGACAAAATCAATCTGTTGACCAACAGGCATTTATTACATGCTTGCTGAGAGCTGGGCATTGTGTTAGACACTGTGGTTGTTCAGCAAAGCCGACTCTTCTTGACCCAGGGAACCTCAGCATGCCAGACTCTTGTCACCCCCGCTACTTCCCATAGTCTGTCCAAGCTCATGCACGCTGCTTCTGTGACTCTCTTTTCATCTTATCCTCCGCCATCCCCTCTACCTCATGCATTCAATCTTTTCCAACATCAGGGTCTTTCCCAAGGGAGTCTCATCCTCTCACTGTGTGTCCAGAGCATTCGATCTTCTAGTGAATAACCTGAATTTCTTCAAGTATATGTGCCAGACACCAGGGATAGAGATAAGAAATGTCTTGAGATTTTCTTTGAATGAAGAGCTCTGGAAACCCCCTTCTTCAAGGCAGATGAGCCTCTTCACTGCCATCTCTTCTTTCAGAGCTTGTCTTGTCCAAGGCCCTAGGAGGTCAGCTTGCCCCAAGTCCTGCAGTCAGTTGCCATCTGTGTAGGAGGCAAACAAGAATTTACCAGATACCTGGGACTGCTAAGTCAGGTCTGGGGAAACAAAGGCGAAAACCAAACAAGCAACAGAACAAAAGCAGCTCCTGGGGAGTACATTGCACTGGGGAAGTCGGACACTGACAATCGGGCACATGCTGGATAAGGGAGAGTAGTTAAAGGTCACTGGAGGCAGGGAGGCTGAGACTGAAGGACTCCAGGGGAGCGGGGAGAGGCTGTCTCAGTGCATGCAGCGGAGGAAGGGAGAGCAGGAGCGAACAGGGGGCTGGAACTTGGTCAGGTTTGGGCCTGACCCTGGCAGCTGAGGGGAAGATGAATTGGAATGGAGATTGACCAAGGCAGGGGGACTGGTCAGCAGGCTGCGGTGTGGAGGAGCTGATATCTGTACAAAGAGGGAAAAGGGTTCGTGTGCACAAGGCATATTGTAGTCGGATTTGGATTGGATCTGGGAGCTGAATGGGAAGGGAAGGGGCCTGAGGCAGCAGGTGTTGGGGACAGGAAAGGCACCAGGCCTCTGATGGTAGAAAGGAAGTTTAGAAGGAGGGCAGGTTTCAGGACAAGGAGCTCTGTTTTGGACATGTTGAGTTTAAGATGCTGATGGATATCTACCGTGAGATGATGAAGAGCAACCAATGGCTGAGCTGAGAGATCAGGGAATCACAAGTGAGACGGTGTACGGCAAATGTCAGAATCTCAAGGGCATCCATAGCTAGAGGCTGGGACCGATTAAGAACTAGCAAAGGAGACCGAGAAGGGGCAGTCAGAGACAGGAGGAGTCCCAGGAGAGAGCAGTGTCCCCGGGAGGTGGGCCGAGGTCAAGAAGGGTGATGAGGGAGGAAAGCCCATGAGATTTGGTAATTAAGAGATCACTGGTTTCTCTGGTTTTTCTTCAGTTGAATGATGAGGTTGGATTCTATATCCAAAGGTTTTAGCAGAGGTTGAGAGGTGTGGAAGTGGATACCCCAATGATGGATGACTTTCTCCAAGAATTGAGCTTGGAGGGGAGAAGAGATGGGTGCTCACTTAAGCCCACCTCTTCCCGGCTCGAAAGTTTCTGTCTTCTTGAGAATATGAAGATAGAGGTGGAAGCAATTCTTGCTCTGAAGAAGTTTGCATTCAGTTAGAGGAGCCACATTTGGGCACATAAAGTTCTATACCAATTAGATACAAGGCAGTTTAGGGAAGGGAGAGCACTGGCAGCTAGAGGGATTCTGGGTTGTGGGGTAAAGAGGGAAGCTTGCATTCCTATGGAAAAGTCTGTGGCTTCCCCATTTGCATTGGGGCCCTTTTTAATTGGAAGAACATGGTCACTCTTAGAAAGAAATGGGGAAAGCAGGTTCTTGGCAGAACTATGTGAAATGGAGAAATCCAAAGGAAGTCTGAGCCAAGTGAGGAACATCTGTTGTGGGTTTCTCTTCAACAAGAGTTTCTTGCTTAACAGAGCGGCAAGTTTGCTTGGGCCTGGGAATTGCTAGAGCGGCCTAAGAAACAAACCCTGGCAGTTTCAGGGCCCAAGTGTGTGAAGAGATGAAAATAATGGAAAGCAATGATATAAGCACATCAGAAAACCTTAAGTGTCCTGAAAATTTCATATCTCATTAAACAGTGCACTTAACAAGACCACACAGATTAAAGCAGCAAGCAAGGAATGAATAGGCAGGGAGAAGCTACGCTTCATAATGGAGCTGTCCTAAGTGGCAGATTGAATTTCTTCTCCCCAAAAGCAGTGATTCAAGAAGACTGCTGCCATTTGTGTATTTTCTTTAATGCTGGCCAAGATCCTTTTGAAGAACAATTAAGCATTTTGACCCAATTTCTCTTCCTTTCCCAGCTCAGACATCCATAAGAAAAGTTAAAATCCCAAACATCAGCAGCAGACACAGTTGGGAAACATCTTGTAGTGATGAGTGTATAGTGTAGAGGGAAGCATTTTGCAAACTTTAAGGCACTTGGAGAACAGGAATTATTGTCCTGATCATCTTGGGGTGAAATGCATTGGATCGTGTTGGGAGCCCAGTTAATGACTGAAATGTGTCTTCCTGGTCTTTCCTTCTAGCACCCCTCCTGCCTCGAATGCCATCTTCTGCCCACCTGTCTCCAGTGGGACCTGGAGTAAGTATCTGCGGTTGGTTTACTCTTTGGATTGGGGAGTGGCTGCCATTGGGAGAGGGAAAGATCATCTTCTTCAGAGTTAGGATAGTTCTCCTCCTGGCATAGAGAGATTTTTATTTACATTAATAAAGGTCTTTTCCAAGAAGCTGATTGTCAGTCAGTTGAACACTGACTTCTGAGTCAGGAAGATCTAAACTTAAATGATTGTCTTCCATCTTTTCTCCGCTCCATGGCCAATGGAGGTGATGGAGGCCAGTGGCAGAGGTAGAGAGAACATGCTCCTCACAGCTCCGCTGCTTGGTGTCCAGTTTTGTCACTTGCTGTTTTTCAGGGGCACTCACTTGCATTGTCAGATGGTCAAGGTGACGGCTTTCTGCTGCTCCTCAAGGAGCCCCCTCTGTCCTGTTTAGGACAAGTTCCAGCCCCTAACAAAGCAATCTGTTCTCCCTGGTAATTCAGTGGAAGGTGGCTTTATTTTTCCAAAGAGGCATAGGAGCAGTTATTTTATTTTCCCCCCCTTATTCCTTCTCTTCATTCTCAGACTGAGCCTCAGCTAGCAAACCCTGGTAGCAGAAGTTTCATCGCTCTGCAAACCTTGCCAAGAGTCTGGCCACATTGCCAGCCACCTAAGCTTGAGGGAATAGTCACGGATTTGTATTCTTGGCGTTTTACAGAGTGATTTCATAAGTAAAGGGAACTCCCAGATGAGGGAAGTCTCTCAACTAGTGCTGGTCAACATCCTTTCCGCAGTTACATAGTTTTGGAAGTACCTTGCCCAGCTCGTGCAGCACGTGTCTGAAGTGGGTCTGGGTCATCCTAACTCTGGAACATCTGTTAAGCCATTTTCCCTGGCCCAGAGCAGGTTCTTAAAGAAAGATGCAAGCCTGACTCCAGTCCTTACACCCGCCTCCACATGGCTTGTGCCAGGCACTGGTCTGCTCCGTTCCACTCAGCATGCTGGGGAATGGCTTCAAGGGTATCCGAGACTGCCCCAGGATGCTGTGCTCCTGTCACTATGGTATCAATGAAGAGCGGGGACTTGGGGATTGCTTTCCAGCCCTTCTCCCTAGGGCAATTTCCGTGGCAGTCCCAGAAATGGGCTCTGCAGTCCCAGAGCTGGTGCTGTAAGCTCCGTAAGCTGGGGAGAGCCGATGTCATATTAGTCTGAAAATGGCAGGTGTCTCCCAGGAAGCTCTGACCACCCAAGGGGCTGAGGAGCCTTTTGTCTTGGAGGATAGTGGTCCTGACAGTAGAGGAAAGGGGGGGTGCATTGGGGTCAGAGAGTAGTGTCCAGGATTGAAGTGCACGTGGAATTAGAGCTGGGGGGACCTCCAGGGTCATTGAGACCCCCTCCTCTTATTGTGGAGGTGTCAGATCCTCCCTCCCCCTTATCATACACACAGGCATGCATACACACACATATACAGACACACCCACCCCCCCCCCCCACTACTCCCCCCCCCCCCCCCCCCAACAGATTCAGGAATTTGCTCAGTTTCCTAACTCAGGATCTCCAATGCTGAATCCCATGATCTCTCCCCTCTACCATGAAAATGTTTCCTGATGATGATATATACTCATTAATTTATTGTCTCTTCTGCTGTGAGACTTTTGGGGAGTCAGCATGAGTGGACAGAATGGTGGATGGAGAGTCAGGAACACGCATTCCAGCCCCCCTTGGTGCTTACTAGATGATTGGCCATGAAGAAGCTCCTTCCCTGATCACAGCCCTAAGCCTATGCATTTGCCTGAATCATGAGCTGTGTGGATGGGGACGTTCCCACTCTTGAGCAATCCCAGACCCTCATTGGGGCATTTTGCTTAACATGGAGGCTAAGGACCCCCAGGTCTGTCCCTTGGGGTCCCCTCCCCTGTGAAGTTTGGCTGTGGCAGGAATGTGTCCCTTGCACAGTCTGCCTTCACGTGGTCTCTTTTCATGACCTCCTCCTGCTTCCTTCAATGTCCTCTCACCTTGAGTCCTCCCACTGCCTGATGGTGGGCCTGATGTTGCCATGTTTTGCCTTGCAGCTGTCCATCTCCCAGCTGTCTGCCTCTCCCCCTGCTTCCATCAGGAGCCTCTCTGCCAAACCTCCCTTACCCATCCAGCTCAACTCCCAAGTCTCCGAAGCCCTCCTAACCTCCTACGGAACCCAGGAAGTAAGTGCTTCCCACTCATTTCTCCTAAAAAGGTGGGGCACACTTGTTCTTAAAGAAAGGGCCAGTGGAGTCTGACATCTTCAGTCATGGCCTTTCTTCATTTGTGAAGCACGTAATGATTTGATATTCTGAGCCACAGGGACAGGGGATGTCACTGACTTTTCCATTGGTTGGTCTTAAACCCATAATCATTACTTTCCCCTGGGAAAGAGAACCAAAGGGGAGCTTCAGCTTTATAAAGTGGTCCCATAATACTGGATTTTCTGTGCTTGCGTTTGATGCTAAGTCAAATTTAAATGGTTCTTAAGTGCTCTGATCCTTAAAGAAAAGAGAAATGTCTGTTCAGTGACCCCAATATTCCCTTTTAGGAAGGACAGCATAGTGGACTAAGATGCTGAATCTGGAATCAGAAGGCAGTATTCTAGTATCAGTACTAACTAGCTGTGTGATCTCAGGCCTAACCTTTCTGAGCTTGTTTGTTCATCTCTGAAATAGAGTTAATGTAACTATCTCACAGGATAAGTGCTCTCTATAGAATGTCTATAAAGCACTAGAACGATATCACATCTTACCTGAAAAATGATCAAATTATGTTTCAGTGATAACCATCAATTTTTTCTTCAGTGACATTTTCATATGACGTAGCACTGGAGAGACATAGCACACTTGGATACGAAAGACTTTTGGCTTATAGGTTTCTGGACTGTCTCAGAGGGTTCTGGCTCATAAACTTTGTGTTTAACTTTTAGCAATGTGTTGAAGAAAGAGCTTTATTACATAAGGTCTCTTGGAAAATGAATGGAAATACGAACTTAAATTTTCTAAACGATCAATTTCTAAATGGATTTTTTCTATAGTTATACATTTGTCAGCCATATTTTTAATATCATGCAGTCATTATGCACTTCTTTTTCTTCAAGTGTAAGATATTGGCTTGAAATTTTCAAAGACAGCATTCCAGACACAGCATCTGGCTCCCACACATGCCAGTCCTTTAGATTTTCTTTTGCTGGTCTTTCCTATTGTTCTGAATTCCTTGTAAGGTAATTATTAGACTATAAGCTTCATGATGGTAGACAGGGACCTCATCTTAATAGAACTATAAATTTCTCCCATCACTTAGTACACTTTTGGTGCTTAATAAGTACTTGTTGAATGCATGAGTAAACAAATGGATGGATAGTATAGGAGAGTAGAGCATGTGACTGATTTCATGGGTTCAGCCATGGAAAGGGACAAGGGAGGAAGAACATATATTTATCTCCCACCAGCATGCTCTGTCCACTGGCATATAGATGCCAGTATAAATCTTTAGTAAAAAATAATCCCTCATTGATTAATAAATTGGTAGAATTGTTTTTTTTTTTTAATTCTTGAATCAGTGAAAGCACATCATCAGGAAATTTATTTAGATGAGAACAGCATCTTTGTGCCTTAGTTACGAAACTGCAGTGTGGATAACCCTTCATTTTGTTTGAGTGTCTCCTTCTTACCCACTAGGAACTCTCCCCCAACAACAGCACAATAGCTCATCTGGAGGTTGACCTGAGTCAGAGATCCCTCACTACAGAATCACCCAGTGCTGATCAGCTACAAGAATTGCCTTTCACACCCTTACATCCTCCAATTATCATGAGCACTGAGCCTCAAAGGTGGGTCCTAAATCTCTAGATGTGTGATATGGGTCCTGGTGAATGCTTTTGTGTTTGTGTAGCATCGCTTGAGAGATGACTAGCTTAGCAGATGACTAGAGTCAGGGGATGTCTGGTTTGGGCTTGGATCATCCTGATGCAGCAGATGACTTTGTACGGAATTCTGTTGTATTGCAGTTCTAGATCTAAGCTGTCCCGGGCCTCGCTCGTCCGCCTGCACACATTGGGCTTTCCAGTAATTCTGGACCGCAGCAAGCATCCGGCTGAAGTTGTGGATCCTGCCATCCCTGTGAACTTTAATCCTCAAAAGGAAGAGGCAGATGTGCTACAGAGCAATGAAATAATACTGCAGTTTCTTGCCTTCAGCAGGTAAAACAAGAATGATTCCGCAACCTTGTTTTGATGGTCCTCCTGTTAAAAGTGAAATTCTTAATGTAGTTCTCATCCTCTGTAGCTTCTCATTTCCTTGTTAAGTAATATTATTCCTCTTGTTATTAAAAGGCATCTTTTTTTAAAAATTGTATTTTATTTTTCCAAATATATGTAAAGATGGTTTTCAACCTTCACCTTTTGGAAAACCTTGTGTTCCAAATTTGTATTTCTTCTTCTCCTCCCTCCTCCACAAGACAGCATGCAATCTGATAAAGGTTAAACATGTGCAATTCTTCTAAACATTTCCATATTCGTCATGCTGTGCCAAAAAAAAAATGAGATCAAAAGAAAAAACCATGGAAAAAAACAAGCAAACAAACATCAACAAAAAGGTGAAAATACTATGCTTTGATTCAGTCAGTCTCCATAGTTCTCTCTCTGGATATGGATGGCTCTCTACATCACAAGTGTATTGGAATTAGCCCAAATCACCTCATTGTTGAAAAGAGCCAAGTTCATCAAAGTTGCTCATCACATAATCTTGTTGATATGTACAATGTTTTACTGCTTCTGTTTATTTCACTCAGAATCAGTTCATGTAAGTCTAAAAGGCACCTTTTAAAAACAGGACTTTGGGGAGTTCAATAAACCTTTAAAAAGTGATTCTCTATATTTGTTGTTATCATCACAATTAGAAAATTATTGGATCTTTAATTGGTACTTTTTCTCTGACTATAGTTCTTCTTTCTCCTTATCTTTCTTCAAAGGTAAAGTATTGCCAATAGCTAGAGCCTCATTAATTGCCCAACCAGCTTATCCAGAGCTATTCAATACCTGAGGCAACCTCTTAGAACTGTAGGAGTAATAAATCTATATGATATGAAAGATTTCTCAATAGGCCAAATGTTCTGTAAAGTGCTATTGCTGATGGATTAATTCAAAGATGCAATTTTATTTAGAGCATCTGAGGACCCCAGGGGAATGCCATGGCCAAAAACAGTATATTTCACCTTCCAATTCTATCGTTTCCCACCGGTCACGACACCACGGTTACAACTGGTGAAGCAAGACCAATATGGGATGACTAACTCTAGTTCTCTGTTCCACATCCTGGTTGCAATTAACAAAGATGGCTCATGTAACAATGGTAAGCGTGTGTTTGATATGTTGATATATGTGAGTTTTGTCAACTTGTGAATTTAAGAATGAATTTTTCAGGTTGTTGGACAGGGAGAAAAGAAAGCTAAAATAATGGCCATATGTTTAGAAGATGTGGGATTTTTAGACTAAGAATAGCAAACGAAGTTGTTTATAAACTAAGTACCTCAGAGACCTTAACTAATCCAGTCATTTAAATGAGATTTTTGTCGATTGGAATTAAGACTGTTGAGCCGTGAAATATGCATTTAGATGTCTTCTATTTGTTCACATAATACATAATTAAGAGTAGATCCCAAATATTGAGAATGATCATAAGGTGTGAAATCCATAAAAATCTAGTGCTGTGGGAAGAGGGAAAGTCAATAAATATAGGCAGCTTTCATCCTTCAGAGAGATTATTTACTTACACTTGTGTATCTTTTCACGTGTCCTCATGAATATGATACCTATCATAGAAACTTTTTCCTGTTTCTGACAAAAACAATTTTGTAGGTATGTTTAAGTTTGCCATTCCTTGAGAGATTTAAGAAGTTGATTCTACTTGTAGTAGATGAATCATTTGAAAAAGTAGTGTGTGTGTGTGTGTGTGTGTGTGTGTATAATCTAGTTCAGTTTTGTTGGCAAAAGCAGAAATTGTGTATCTTAAAGTCCTTATCCCTTGTGACAAAACCATTTAGTATCCATATCAGTTTAACAGGGCCCAGCTGATAGAAGGCTTCGTAAAGAGTTGGACCAAGAAGATGTCGGCTTAGGCATTGGGTAGGGCTCTGTCTTGCCCAGCTGGAGCTTTTGAGACTTAGTTGTTGTTGTTATTAACTCAAGAGCATTATGATTTCACTTGATTAATGTGTTTATTTAATTGTAATTATAGCTGAAAGTGAGATTGGGTTTTGGTGTCCAGGGCTCACGTTTCTCTTCAGAAAATAAGGATGATGAATGAGTCAAATTTACTTTTAGACTCTTATTGGTTTCTTCTGGGACAGACTCTCCTGGGCTCCAGCTCCAGTATCTAGTGGATCCTGCCTTCCTCAAGCCTGGAGAACAGCGGTGGTTCATACATTATCTTGCCGGGCAGACTCTACAGATCGATGTCTGGGATGGAGATTCGCTGCTTCTCATTGGGTCTGCAGCAGTACAGATGGAGGTAACATTTCCTTCTGCAGTAAAAACATGATAACATGTTGCTCATTGAAAATCCCATTATGAAGGAGTCCAGAAGAGTTGTTAGTGTGGCCTCTTTATCCAATTTAGGTGCTATAATCTGCCTATTGATTCCCTCTGATGAAAGCACGTTCACTTTTCTTGCAAAGGAAAATATTTTTCAGAATGAACAAATTCTACATTTTCAGTTGTTTTCCCATTTAACTCTAAGAACAAACTCAGAGGTTCATTTGCTTCCTCTAAGAAATTTTAACTTTCATTGTGTACATCCCACTGAGGATAAGGTAAAAAAAAAGATCTGTCCTTAATTATTTCTTATTTCCATGATTGCTTCCATAATGATTTATTAAAACAAAAACAAAAATGAAAATGACCAGTGAGGTATAGTAGATACAGGGCTAGTCCTTATGTCAGGATGCCCTGGATCCAGATAGCACCTCTGACTCTTACTGGCAGTTGATCATGGACATGACATCAGCCATAGTACCCACATGTAGAATTTGAAGGGTCATCAAAAGTCATCAAGTCCCACCCCTTAAAGTACAGATGAGGAAACTGGGTCCCAAGGAGCTGATGAATTTGGGGTAACACTTTAAAAGTTGGTGTAATTACCTAACAGTTCCGATTTGATTAGTAGAAAGGAGCACCTTCTCCATGGTGTTTTTAATAAAACTGGTCTAAACATCAGGTGGATGGGCCCCTGCTTCTTCAGGTGTGGCTGGTCCATGGCCTTCCCATGATGACTTTGCTCCTCTTCCTGCACTCCCAATGCTGATTTGTTCTAGTGGCCTTTTGTGAGAGAAGGCTGGACCATGGACTGCCCTCACACTCGTGCTGGGCTGTTTGCGTTTTTAAAGCAAGTCAGCTGATCCTCCACAGCTGATCCAAGGGTCAGGTGGGATTCCTGGGTTTGAGCCCTTGTGATCATAAGGGATAGGAGAGTCTTCTCACCGACGCCAGGTGCCTCGGGATGTTTCCTGAGCATCCGGGTTGATGGCAGGGCTGGATGTGGGCCTGTGCCCACCGGGGTCCCCTCAGAACTGCCACTGATTACCTTTTACCTGTCATGTTTCCCTTGCCCCACAGCACATCCTCCGCCAGGGTCACGCAGCTGTGCAAGTCTCCCATGAGCTCGATGTGGTCACCACTGAATACGAACAGGACACCCTGGTGGTGAGTGGAGATCTCACCAGGCCTGGCACTGTCAAGCCCATTGGAGTCCACCCTGTGGTCAGAGGCCGCCTGCACCTGACTCTGGCTAACGTGGGTAAGGAGCCACGCTCCCAGGCTGGGTTTGCCTTGGCACTCTGCTACCTTGGCTCCCGAGGCTGAGGAGAGGACTTTGATTTCTTTTGTAGCCCCCTCTGCATCTTGCTTGGTGCTGTCCCTAGCAGGTATTCAGGAAATGCCTCCTGAGTGATTAGGAGGGTTAATGAGACTGTCCCTCCCAGGGCACGTCCTGCTGTATTTTAGCCTTGTGACTTTTCAGTATGCGAGTGAAGCTATTAGGCATCACATTGCCACTTGTTTTCCCTCCTTCCTATTCCCTGTCTGTCCTTTGGTCTGTCCTCAAATAAAGGGGATAGCTTGTGAGAAAGCTTTTTTATCTGTGCATGAAATGTCAAGCACAGTGACATAAGGGTGAGTGGGGGGCCTTCGGTCTTCAGGGAGCAAAATTAAAAAAACAACAACTATCTCCAACTTTCAGGCAGCTGAGGGAGGAGGAGAGAGGGGAAACACAATTTTTCTGATCTAAAGCAATGATCCTTTGTGGAAAGAGTCATAAAAAATCTGTAAGAATCCTAGCCCAGCATCCTGATGCTTCCTCCCATTTTGTCCTTTTTTGACACTCCTGCCGGGGACCAGAGGTTTCTCACAGGGCTTGGCTTTGGGGAGAATCGAGTCTGGGTCATTTGGAGAGATGCAGTTCGTTTTTATTTGAGACTGCCTTTTGTCATGGCAGGCCCCAGAGGGCTGCAGCTGATAGAGAGGGACGCTGCTGGCCGGTATAGGTCACAGAGTTGGGAAATGGTGACAGGCAGAGCACAGAATTGCTCCTCCTCCCTTTGCTCACCAGATACCTTTGCAGAGCTTCAGGGCTAAGCACTGGTGTGCTTTACTGCATTCAGTTAATGAAAAATGTTTAAAAAAAGAAGAAGAAGAAGAAGACGACTGTCATCCTTTATTATTTTCCTGGGGCAAGTTAGGGGGGGAAATTTGAGATTGGGTTTTTTTTTTAGCAAAATGGATAACACAGAAATACTGGGGACTTTTGACCCATGACAGGTCAGGGCATACAGTCCGATCTCTGTAGTTTTATGAGGAATTTTCCATTTCTTAAAAATCACCTGAATTGAAGTCCACAAGCCATAGGAGACAGAAACACATCCTTTTTGTGCACATCAGCAGCCGTCCCTGGCAGCAAGAAGACGAGTTAATGCACAGTTCATTAAGTCTGGTTTGAGTTTTCTGCTTGCTTGTTTACAAATGTAAAATCGGAGGCAGCTTTGAAAACAGACAATATGGAAACCGCAGAACTCAATTAGGTTCTGGAGAAATAACTGAACGACATGTGAGAAACAGGCATTATTCCAAAGCTCCCAGAAGCCCCGGCTCCAGAATGGTGAGGAGCATTCTTGCTTCCTAGAATGTATTGGTTATTTTTATATTTAATTCACAAGCCCACAAATGTGCAGTGACTCCAGGTTTTAAAATCTTATCTTCAGAAGAAAGATTAGCTCTATTATATGTTATCTTAAATTGTCATTTTCATACTTTGCCTGCAAGAGAATGATAAGCTCTTGGGAAAGAGAGTCTGAGATACACAACCCTGAGAGGACCTAAATGCAAACTTAGAAAAGGGAACAGAAGAACAAAGGACAAATGCTGAACACAACCCACTTTGTATCAATGCAGCAGCTATTTGATTTCTCCATAAATTTGGTTTTGTTATTTTTTTAACTTTGTGGCTTTTATTTCTTTATAAAATTGGTTAGTATTCACTAAGCAGTGGGACCACTCCTGAAAATTGGATGATGACTGTATAATTATTTGGAACTACAGAATCGGAATAAAAGCTAAATGGCAGCATTCCTACGGGGAGATGACACTGGGGCTGAGCTCTGGCTGTCTTGCATTCTCTTTCCATGTGTCCAACTTTGATGACAAGAACTGAATCTTTAACCAGAGGATTTTCTACTTTTCAGATTTGGCTAATTATTTTCCTCTTAACACAATCTATATTCCACCTCAATTGGCCTACTTGCTTTTTTGAAGACTCAATCAACAAACATTTATTAAGGGCCTATCTGAGTACCATGCATTGTGCTAGGAGAGGGGATCCAAAGATAAAGAATAAAGCAGTCCCCCAAGAGAAGGAATTTAATTCTAGTGGGAGGACATAGAAAGGTCATTAAAATATATATATATATAGATAATAATTATATGTAAATATATACAGAATATTTAAATACAAGCCAAGAAAGGTGGGTCCTCGGAGCTTGACTGAGAAAAGGAGAAGCTTGAGGGGATAAATTGAATCTTCATTTGCCAGTATTTGAGGGTTCTTTGTTCAGACTTTGCAATATTCCTCCAATGTAATCCCTTTTTTTCTTTGGCTTCTTAGAATCCTAGAATCCTTAGCTTCTTTTAAGGCACAATCTTCTATGGAAAACTTTTCCTGTTTCTAGTACTTATTGTTGCTTTCTCCTTTATTTCAAATGATCTTTTACTTGTCAGAATCAACGTCTTGTTGATTCCCCTTTCTCACTTTTATAGTTGTA
Organism: Sarcophilus harrisii; assembly: GCF_902635505.1. Taxonomy (NCBI): domain Eukaryota; kingdom Metazoa; phylum Chordata; class Mammalia; order Dasyuromorphia; family Dasyuridae; genus Sarcophilus; species Sarcophilus harrisii. Next base: position 578,825,629 of record NC_045428.1, read on the forward strand.
ACCTCGATTTACCTAGCATAGATCCTGGCACTTTTAAATGCTTGTTGGCTGATTGATTGATTGAATATCTTACCAGGAGAATGTCAGCTGAATGTCAGCTTCTTGAGGAAAGAGGCTGATTTTCATTTTGTTTTTGTAGATCTAGTGCCTAATATATTGCAGAGCCCAGAGTAGGCTCTTTAACTGCTCATTGGATGAATGGAATGAAGGAGAAACTGTAGGGTTTTCTCAGCTGTTAAGTTTCAGCTGTCCTTTCCTCAGAAGCTTTAAACTCATGGTAAAAGCAACCTCATAAATGATGAGATAAAGATAACATTATTACCAGCTGATGAGATCAAGAGGAGAAAATAGTAGATTTGAGAGTTAACTCTGGCCAGGTTATATTCCTTTCCCAGTAGACTCAATCAATTGACAAATATTTATTAATTACTAGCTGCTGCTGAGGATATTAAAAAAAAAAAAAGGATGGGGTGAGGTGAGCAAAAAAGTCTCTGACCTTAAGGAGCTAATGGGAGAAACCACATGACTAGAATTAAGAAATCAGTCACTAAACATTTATTATGTACCTACTATATGCTAGGCACTGTGTTAAATGCCGAGGATACAAAATGAGGCAAGAGACAATTTCTGACTTCAAAGATCTTATAATCTAATGGGGGAGACCACATACAAACAAACAAATACAAAGCATGTTATATTCAGGATAAATGAGAAATCATTAACAGAGAAAGGGCACTGAAATTTAGAGAGGTTGGGAAAAGCTTCCAACAAAGGAAGGGATTTTAGTTAAACTTGTTGAAGTCAGGAAGATTTCTTAAATGTTTTCAGTGGCTGCATCCCCAATCGTTCAAATTTAAGAATCTTGTGTGGAGGGAGACTTTAGAGAAAATGAAGCACCTGTGGAGTCAGAATTTTAGGAGTTTTAGGTTAGTTTTAATTTCTTTTAAAAATATGTAAATGAATAAACAGCCCAGGTATTAGACTAGTGCCATAGATGATGGCATAGTTTTTCTTTTTTTTTTTTATTTGAAACTTTTTATTTTCAAAACATGCATAGTTTTCAACATTCACCCTTGCAAAACCTTGTGTTCCAAATTTTTTTCTCCCTCCTTTCCCCCACCCCCTCCCCAGATGGCAAGTAATCCAATATATGTTAAATATGTGCAATTCTTTTATACATAATTATCATGCTGCACAAGAAAAATCAGATCAAAAAGGAAAAAATAAGAAAACAAAATGCAAGCAAACAACAACAAAAAAGTGAAAATACTACACTTAGTCCTCACATTCTCTCTCTGGGTCTAGATAGCTCTCTCGATGATAATATATCTTGATACTATGAAGTGCATTGCTGGAATCACAGACTCTAAACTTTAGAGCGCCTGGATTCTTATATTCATGTTACTGTCATCTTATTTAAGTAGGATTCTGTCTACAGACTTGGTGAGGATCAATTTAGTTAACATACCCAAACCACATAGAGGATCATCAGAATGTTGCTTATGAAGGAATGAAATGTTTGGACGTAATCCATTAAAAAATAGAAAGACAAAACCATCTCTTGGTCTCATGCAATTTGCAGGTTGAGATTTGTGAATTTGTTAGAAAAGTGGGAGAAGGTTCTCAAAATCATACTATTCTCCAACTATCTGTGAACATCAGCATAACCATTGAATTTCTCTTGTGAGATGGGGTTTTTCTCTGAGAGCCAAGAATTACTGTATTCCTATAGGAGTCAGAACTCCAGTTTTTACTTTTCTAGAAGTGCATTTATATTGATATTCTCCCCATAAATGAAACCTGAAATTTGAGAAAGCTGCAGTTGTTAAGGGACAGGTCAGTTCTTCGAGAACCTCCACAGCTGTGCAGTATAACATCTGAAGGAGCTGCAAGGTAGCCTGTGCTGATACAAGTGTTGCTGACTGGGAATGAGATAAATTGGAGGCAGAGGGAGGAGGAGAGAGGTCAGACAACACAAAGGCCTCTCAGTCAGAGAGGTCAGAGAAACAACAACTGCCTCTCAGTCTCCTCACATCATCCTCTCACATGATCCATTCTACAGATCTGGGTTGGATCTCCAGCCCCACTGTGTTAGGTGGCTCCCATGTATTCCAGCAGCTCTCCCGTATATTTCAACATGCAGTTAAAAGGAAGAATAAATTGTAGTGTTTTCTCAGAGAATTAAAATTAAGGAATCTCCAAAAGGACATCTAGGTGGTACAGTGGATAGAACACCAAATCTGGAATCAGGAATCTGAGCTTAAATCTGGCCTCAGACACTTACTGGCTCTGTGATCCTGGAGAAGTCACTTATTCATGCTTGCTTCCAAAAAAAGAAGGTATTGCTATATATCGTGTACTCCAGAATAGCAAAAAATTTCATTTTGTGGATTATGGCCTTTTTCACTTCAGGATTCATGAAAATAATATGCCATTTGACCACATGAAATTAATTGCTGTTTATGGGCCAACATTTGTTGTCAAGTATGAGAAAATGGTGTTTAGCATCTCTCTCTGCCCTAGAAAAATATAGTGGATGAAACAGTACATGAGCAGGTAGTCCCTTGGTCTGTGTGTCTTCCCTATGTTGGCAAGTGCCCCTCATGGACTTGGGTATTCACAGTAAATGTATCTTGTCTCAAGGACCCATCCCTAAAGTCAAACTCAGGTTTACATTTCTCTTTTGTTACCATGCTAACAGAAACCTAGGAAACAAAAGCCCAGAATCAGTGAGAGCATTTAATTGGAACAGAATTGGAAGCAGGAAAGAATGGAAACATTCTCAGCACCCATCTCTCAAATGAATACCCTCCCCCACTTCTTGTCAAGGTTCTTTCTGCCTACACACTGAGGAAAACAGAAAATTTTTCTTGGCAGACTTATTCAGGCAGCTCTTCTTATAGCTCTTTCCTCATACTTCATCTCTGGTTATGGCACTGTGTAGCTCATGGGGAGGTATAGTCCCAGCCACTTTCTCTGGCTTTGTGGACTTATTTCTGCCAAGCTCAGCAGGAAGCCCACCGGTCTGGATTCTTGGACAATGGAGACTTCTTGCTCACTCCACCCATGCGTTCACTTCTATTCCTTCTTTCACCTCCTTGTCATGCCCTAGTATCAATGGTACATCATCTTGTACTTTGAAATCCTAGCCCACCTCATGGGGAAATAGCTAGTACTTGCTACCCTATACCCTGGGCAACACAAATCTGTCCTCATCCAGGTCAGCTTTTTTTTTTTTTAAATTTAATAGCCTTTTATTTACAGGATATATACATGGGTAACTTTACAGCATTAACAATTGCCAAACCTCTTGTTCCAATTTTTCACCTCTTACCCCCCCCCCCCCTCCCCTAAATGGCAGGATGACCAGTAGATGTTAAATATATTAAAATATAACTTAGATACACAATAAGTATACATGACCAAAACATTATTTTGCTGTACAAAAGAATCAGACTCTGAATTATTGTACAATTAGCTTGTGAAGGAAGTCAAAATGCAGGTGTGCATAAATATAGGGATTGGGAATTCAATGTAATGGTTTTAGTCATCTCCCAGAGTTCTTTTCTGGGTATAGCTAGTTCAGTTCATTACTGCTCCATTAGAAATGATTTGGTTGATCTCATTGCTGAGGATGGCCTGATCCATCAGAACTGGTCATCATCTAGTATTGTTTGAAGTATATAATGATCTCCTGGTCCTGCTCATTTCACTCCAGCATCAGTTCAGTATAAGTCTCTCAGGCCTTTCTGAAATCATCCTGTTGGTCATTTCTTACAGAACAGTAATATTCCATAATTTTCATATACCACAATTTATTCAGCCATTCTCCAACTGATGGACATCCATTCAGTTTCCAGTTTCTAGCCACTACAAAAAGGGCTGCCACAAACATTCTGCACATACAGGTCCCTTTCCCTTCTTTATAATCTCTTTGGGATATAATCCCAGTAGTAACACTGCTGGATCAAAGGGTATGCACAGTTTGATAACTTTTTGGCCAAGTTCCAAACTAACTCTCCAAAATGGTTGGATTCGTTCACAACTCCACCAACAATGAATCAATGTCCCAGTTTTCCCATCCCTCAACAATCATCATTATTTTTTCCTGTCATCTTAGCCAATCTGACAGGTGTGTAGTGGTATCTTAGAGTTGTCTTAATTTGCATTTCTCTGATTAATAATGACTTGGAGCATCTTTTCATATGACTAGAAATAGTTTCAATTTCTTCATCTGAGAATTGTCTGTTCATATCCTTTGACCATTTTTCAATTGGAGAATGGCTTGATTTTTTATAAATTAGAGTTAATTCTCTATATCCAGGTCAGCTTTTGTTAAAGCATCTTGCATTGATGCTGTAGATAAACAAAGGGCTAGGGTTATAAGAGAAAAGTAAAAATAGAATGGGTCAGATTGCATTTGGGGAATTGCATGATCCCAAGTTTCTCATTTCTGTGAAAGGCCCACTGTCATGGTGGAATCCACAAAATAGTGAACCAAAAGGTGGTCTCCAGGACATTGGGAGGATTCTGTGTAGATGATTTATGTGACGATGTGGATAAGAGCAACATGGAGGAAGAAGCCAGACTGCTGTGTACGCATTCCCTCCCACCCTCCCTCTTTTCTTTCCTTCCTTCCTCCCTTCCCTCCCTTCCTTTTCTTTCCTTCCTTCCTTCTCTCCCTCTCTCCCTCTTTTTTCTTTTCTTTCTTCTTTTCTTCTCTCCCTTCTTCCCTCCCTCCCTTCATCTTTCCCTCCCTTCCTTTTTCCTTCCTTCTTCATTCCCTCCCTTCCTCTCTCCCTCCTTCCATCCCTTCTCTGTCTGTTTGTCTCTTTCTTTTTTCCCCTCAAGACTTGTATGTACTATCTCTTTGTAGCCCTTGTTGCTATTTGGACAAATCATCCCAAGTTTCTCTGTCTTCACACAATTTGCCTTTTCTTATAGGACAATGATCTTTATTCCATTACATTTTTATACCACCCTTTATTCAGCCATTACTGTCAATAAACATCTACTTTGTTTCCAGGTCTTCACTACCACAATAAAAAACAGAAAAGTGTAATATTTAACAGGAAGACAGAATTATTTGCAGAAGCTTGTTTGTTTTATGGGACTCTTGAAAACATTTTATCAAGTTCTTGGGAAGCTTTTAGTGGGTTGTGAGAATTTAGAAGAGTGCTGCGGCTACTCTTGCAAAATTAGCAGTTACACTCTGAATGTTTGTGAGAGTTTATTCATCCTTCTTAAACACTAGGCTTGCTCTCTCTAAACTATTGTGTAATGTAGGAATTCTAGCTATTCTAATGTGAGTTGAATGTAGGGTCTTTTGGCTTAGGATGTGCTTGTGGTTAAAGACATTTATATATAAAAGCTTTTGAAAGCTCATATTTTAATGTAGCCCATAGCAGAGTTACAGAATTTAAAAGGGTGATTTTGTGACAGTTTTATTATAATTTTAAAGAGACTGAAATTCTATCCAGTTTAAGACCACTGGAGATTTGTCCAGAGATCAGATGAATAAAAGTCCCTGGGTCAGTCTCATTGGTGTCAGGTTGTTTGTACATCTCCTGCCTCATAGAAGCCAAGAATGTAGAAAACAAAAGATGAATGAATTGAGCAAATGGCGTTCTTTTACATGTCAGCATTTCTGTATAATAGAACAAATTGAAACCAGAGCTTGGGAATAAGGGCTTTAATATGGTGTATAATTTAGAAGTTAGAATTCTACTATGTGTTTGCCTCTCGTTAAGCTTTTATTAAAATTACAAAAGGTTTTTTTTTTTTTTTTTTTTTTTGCTATTAATATATTCTTCTAACCCCTATTGGGGGTGATTTCAATTTAGGTCGTGTGTCTGAAAAGAAATCAAATGAATCCAACTCATTGCCCCCTTCACGATCGCGGATCATTTCTTCTAATGATGGGACAAGTGGCTTCCATGGAGGCAGTCTTCTTAGCTACGAGGGTCGTAGAGGTAAGCCGCAGGAGACCTATATCTTGGGGAGGCAAGCAGGGGAATGAGGTGATAGGAACTAGAACTGTCCTTCCTTGAAAAACAGTGCTAACTGAATGTCATCCAGGCTTAGCCTTGGAGCATGTGTCCTAAGTAATCTTATTGATTTTTCCGGTCACGTTTGTTCTCCTCATTAATCAAATGCCATGGTCTGTGTACTTGGTTCTGTGGAAATCAAGCTCTATTCTTTTGACAGAGTAATTGGAATCCTGTGAGTGGCATTTGTTGTAGGTTAGCGAGCCGTTCATCTGCAGTGGAGAGGGGGAGAGGATATAGGAAACAAGGAAATCATTGGATTATTTTTAATAGAGGTGAATCATCAATAATAGTAAACATTTATTAAGCACCACTATGTACCAGGCACTGTGATAAGCACAAGGGAAATAAATATGAAAAAGAAAGAAAATTCCTACTTTCAAGGAGCTTATAATTTATGGGGGGAGTAAGGGATGTTGGGGGGAGATGATACACAATAGAAAGCTGAATGGGGGACTGGGGAGGTAACCTAAAGCAAGGCCACTGTGGGGAAATAAAAAGTCAAAACCAGTGCTGCCATAGAAGCCACAGAAATCCATAATGAGTGATTTGGGGATGGGAAATGAATTAATACCATATTTTAGACACATGTGGACATTGCACCCTTATATTTGAAAATTGAAGACCTTAGGGAAGTCAGCTCATTCCTCAGAGTCATCTGTAAGATGAAAGAACTGTGTTAACTGATCTCAAAGGTTGCTGCCAGCTCTAAATCTCATACCTTTAGCTTGGGAAATATCTCCCTTTTAGTGAAAAAACAAACAAAAAACTGATAATCTTTTTTGAAGGTCTTTTCCTCCATAAGTAACCAGAATAAATGTGATACAACTTGAAGTAGTTTCCATGTGTATTAAACAGAAGAAAGGCCTAGTAAGTTAATTTTCTTAACACTTTGTAGGTTATAGTTCTAGAGATGCTAGGTACCTCTGAGACATTCTCATTTTACAGATGAGGAAACTGAGGCCCAGAGATGAAGATTTTTGCCCAAAGTTATTCAGGCAGTAAGTATGTTGCAGAGTTTGGATTGGAATCTAGTCATTCTGAACCCAAATCCATTGCCCTTTTCACCATAACACATTGAGGAAACTGAGGCCCAAGAAGATCTCATTGAATACAAGATCATACAATGTATAAGTTAACAGAGGTAAGATTAGGATTCCAGACTCTCTCTCTTTTTTTTTTTTTCCCTTTCTCCTCTACTTCAATATAATCACTAAGATAATGTAATCCTTGTTTGAGAAGCCCTTCCTTGACACAAGGGGCCTGATCACACCTTGAGGGAATGTTCTCCTTTTTCTACTTTCATTTCCCCCATAAAGATAACATCTGATAACCTCCTCCCACTGTATAGTCACCAACTCTCTTTATAAATAGGAATGTTTATGAAACCCAAATCACGAATATGTTTCCGTACAGGCTAAAGGAAACAGACATAACTCCTGTCAGGCAGGGGTTTAGATACTGTTTAGATACAGAGTTGGTTTTTGAGCCAGGGAGATCTACCCTCCAGGCCTGCCTCTGACCCAAACTGACTGTGTGATCCTTAATGCCTAGGCAACCCTCTGAGATTCTAAGATGCCAAGGATTCACTGAACTCCATTGGGGTGGGGTTTTATCAACTGAGAGAATTCCTATCCCCAAGGGCCATCTTGAGCTGTCCTGATTTATATTTGGCCACTGGACTCCGATGTCTCTAGGGGGTAAAGTGAGGCAAGTGACCTTGCATAGTCCTCCTTTTTAATCCAATTCATTTGCATGACATGGCCTGCTTTGAAAGCAAAGGACAAACAGGAAACAAAACTATCCTTAGCCTCTCATTCCACTATTCAGAATAGGACTGGACTCAATAAGACCTGAGTTTTAATCTAGCCTTAGATCTTTACTTAGCTGTGTGACCCTTGGGAAATCATTTAACCTCTGTCTACCTCATTTTTTTCATTTGTAAAAGGGAGATAATTAATAGCAGGGTTATTGTAAAGATCAAATAAGATATTTGTAAAGAACTTAGCATAATGGCTAGCACATAGTAAGTGCTTAATAAATCCATCCTTCCTTCCTTCCTTCCATCCTTCTATCCATCTTTGCATCTTTCCATCCTTCCTTCCTTCCATCCATCTTTCTATCCTTCTGTCCTTTCTTCCATCTATCTTTCTATCCTTCCTTCCTTTCTTCCATCCTTTCTTCCTTTCTTCCTCCCATCATTGGATCAAAAGGTCTTTTCATGTGCCTGAAGAGTATGTGTTATATATACTTGTTTAAGCAGATGCATCTGTTCAACCAAAATTTCCCCTTACCTCCCTACTATCTCAAATACTTTATACAATAAGATTGCCACTGTATCTAATATAAGGTAACTAATGATGTGATAATTTTTATAGATGATCTGCAATCTTAATTTGTTGACTTTTTATTAGCATTGTGTAGTGAATAAAGTGCTGGGTTTGGAAGCAAGAACATCTGGGTTTAAATCCTGTCACAGTACTTACTATGTAACCTTGGACATGTCTCTTAACTACTTGAGCTTCAGTTTCCCCATCTGTTAAATAGAGATTATAATACCTGGAGTACCTTTCTCACAGAGTCAATAAATAGCAGCAGGCTCAAATGAGGCAATTTACATAAAGTGCTTTGATAGCCCTAAAGCATTATATGGTAAGTTATTAATAGTATTATCAAACTTATAAAATACATTAACTGCAGTTTAATTCACCAACTACTTATTAAGCATTTACCACATAGAAGAAATAGGATTTATGAGCTGGAAAATATCCTCTAAAGTAAAATATCTTTATTTTAATATTGAGGAAACTGATTCCTAGGCATGGTACCTGATCTGTTTTGGCCCACATAGTGGCAGACTTAGAATTAGAACCCAGATCTCCACATTTCCAGTCCAGGACTCTTTATGTATTCATAATAATTAAGAAAAGTTTTCTGAGTTTATATTTCATACTTCAGAAAGAGCCATCTTTCTCTTTTCCTTGTTGACATAGATCCTTGTTCCCCTATAACTTAGAAGATGAGCTTTCACCATTGTCTTGGCTTAGCTCATCATTTTCTGGCCCACCTCTGCATGAATCTATTTAGTTGACCCTCAGATGAAAGAAACAGGTGATAGGCCACTGGAAATGTCCTGCAAACTGGCTTTAAATAATGTAGTAGGAGTTCTCCCCATGTTCCCAGAGAGAAAATGCCAGTCCTCCCAGAACACAGGTTGAGACCATGTTAATGCTCCTGCAGAATCAACCTCAATGGTTCCCAGAGCAGGCGTGTTTATCACTCGTATCTAAGGGTGCCATCCATTTGGTGATGGACAACTAAAATGGAGGGATATTAGCATATTTCTAGAACCCTTTTAGTGAAGTGAAGACAGGCTGTCTCTGAATAGGAACACAGTTGCTACACTTGATCTGAACCAGAGAAGGAAGTGTATGACATCTGGAAATCCTGCCATTCCTTCTCTTGGCCAAAGGCATAAACTTGGTTAGTCTGTTCTGAAAAGAATTCTGATGCTTCCTATCTTAGATAGATCCCAGCGAGCCAGTCTTTCAGAGCAGTGCTAGAAGTTCCCTTCAGTCTCTTAATGGAAACCAGAAGTGACACAAGTGGAGCAATTTCAAAATGAAAACATATATGTGGAAGTCCTGAACTTCTTTGTATCTCTCAGGAACAAACTGAGTGAGAGGAGACACCACAGCCCGCCCCCACTTGGTTGATTTCATGCAAGAACATTTGTTTTGGAAAAATCCATTCCTTAGAATGACCTTCCTTCCTCTAGAGGCCCCTTTCTCAATAACTTTTATCCCACTTGTCTATTCAGACCCCATCAACATTTAAAATTATCATTTTTAGCAGTAGTTTAAGACATCTGAGCCAATTTGCTGCATCTGGAAAGCAATTAAATAGCTTTAAAATAGAGTGGTGGGTCGCCTGAAAATAGCAGTTGTTTACTTGTTCCAGAGGAAGGGGTGGGTGAGAGTGGGGAGAAGAAGTTTAGTTCTGCTTCCTAGTGAGAAGAAGCCGCACATTTGGGTGAGAGAAAGTGGGAAACAGGCTGATGACGGATGAGACACTGGAATGCAATGTTGAGATTGCTGACTCATAGTGTAGAACACCCAGCGAGTAGCCTACAGGGTAATTTGAGGGTAGGCCACAGATGATTTATTTTATTCTGTATTTAAATTGTTTTCTAGAAATACACTTTTTGTGTGTCAGGTGTTAGGTTTCACAGATTAACCTTATTAGCCACCAATTTCACTGATCGCTTGAGCTTCCAGCATTTTAAGAGAGGAGTAAGTACAGAACAATATTCTCTCTTAATATGCATTATAAATTATTGTACCTTCATAATACTCTGTTCTTGTAGAGGTGACCCAAAGTTCTTGAAGCTTTGATATCAGAGAATAAACTTAGTTAGGTTCTGCCGTATTGGAAAGACTCCAAGGTTCATTTAGCAATACGTGCAGTGGCATCTTACTATGAGAACTGAATCATATCAATATTTATATCATTGCTATAAAGAAAAGGAGAAGACAAAATGAGGTTGTAGCTAAGTGGAAGGGATAGCTTTTAAATTTCTCCTTGGAGAAGCACATAAATGAGTTACTTTTTGTCCTGTGTCAAAAGGCAACAAAGAGACATAATTTCATGAGATAGTTGGTAATTTCATGTTTTAGATAAGTATTTGGGGGGAAAAAAACTCCACCATAAAGATAATGGAAACTAATGGGATTACAGAGGAACAATTCCAAGAACTTTGTAAAACTTTCAAAATTATATCAGCATATACTTTATTACCACTTACTTGGATACAAAAGGTAGGTGGGTAAAGTAACAATAAAAATGTGTTGGAAAACATTGTTTAGGTGTAAGAAACTTAAGAGGCTGTCAGTTTATGCCTCCTAACTTCATATCTCAAATATTTTATTTAAAAGACACTTAAGAAATGCTACACTTGGCAGACATTAAATAGTGTCATGAAAAGTAAGTTTATTTTCATATATATTGACAGGAAACCATTGTTTACTTATGTACAGCCTATTTCCAGATCAGCTTTGTACATTGAGTTATTAGAGCAAAGATTAAAGTCAATGTCAAATTGGACAGAAAATAAAAGGGAGAAGATATATGTAATTGAGCAAATGCCAATCTGACCTATTTAAAATAAGCACTTAATACTAAAAAATGAGAAGTAGATAAAAGAACAAACATCAACATAGTCACTGTTTTCTAAGAAGCTTAACTCATAAATTAGTTACCATGATGAAAAGACCAAAAGACCACACCTGCCAGAAAACACTTAATAGGCTTGCTGGGCAGAATTTTGTGGCAGCCAAGGAAGATGCTGGTTAGAATATAAAGTCATTTAACAATTTTTCCAAGGGGAACAGTAACCCACGTTATGGGTAGTATTGTCTCAAAAGAATGAAAAGCAGGAAAGGAAAAACCACAAATTTATTGAAACCTTCACAAGAGGACCAAAGAAATAATAATTTTCTGCAATCATTTAAGGGTGAAACTGGAAGAGGGTCATAGACAGATGAAAAAATTTTAAAACTAGACCAAGATGTCTATAGCAAACTGTCTTCTTATGGAATACACACCTGGTCTCTAACATCTAGGTCCAAGCTGTACTTGAAGCACAAGGAATTAGCGTAGACACCCAGGAAGACAAAAATGGCAAGAGCAGATGGACTAAAATGAGAAATTGTTTATATTGGAGGTGACAGTCTTGAGGATGTTGAGGGATCCGTTCTTAAGGTATATGAGAGAGAAGGTTTAAATTGGCCTTATTTTTATGGGTGGAAAAGGTAAGAAAATATCAACAACTCTTGACCTATAATAGTTGCATTTATATGTCCTAATGCATACATATTGAGGGTATATTTGGGTAGAGACAGGCTTTCATTAATAATATTCTTCAGTTAAATCAAATCTTGGAGGACTGAAAGACGGAGGGGTGAGGAGCAATAGGAGAGGGAGAAAGAGAGAGAAATATCAATAAAAAAGGAGGAGAGAGAGAGAAAGCATTTTTAAACAAGTTATTATTTGCCAGCCTGCTAAGTGCTAGAGATGCAAATACCAGTCAGTCATTGGACAGTTCAAGGACTTTATGTGCAAATGGAAGAAGACAGCACATAAAAGGGAGATGAAAGAAATAGGGGAAGTGAGGATTGGGTTAAGGGGTGGGTTGCTGGCCAAGTAGTAGGGAGAGTAGTTAGGAGCTGAGCCAGATTGTGGGTACTTCTTCAAATGAAAAATACAAGATCCCATAATGCTTTTTGGGTACAAATAAGAAAAATTTGATTGAATAGAGCAAAACAATTCCTTAAGGGTTACCTAACCCCAAGAGTTGTTCCATGTATACAAAGTCATTAGATTCCTTGAAAGATATAACCAAATAGTTATGAGAATATGGAAAATTGTTGTGATATGGAAGCCACCTGCCAGTGGCTGCCAGGGTCTAACTCAGACCTGTATATTGGATCTCTTCATGTGAGAGGATGATGATGATACAAGGAGACTGAGAGGCAGTTGCATTCTCTGACCTCTCCGCTGAGAGTTTGCATTCTCTGACCTCTCTCCTCTTCCCTCTGCCTCCAATTTATTTCATTCCCAATCCACAAGGAACACCTGTGTCAGTAAAGCTGCTTTGCAACTCCTTCAGATGTTAGGATTCACAGCTGTGGAGGCTCTCGGAGAATTGACCTACCCCTTCACCTAGTCAGGGTCCTTACCAGAAAGTAATTTTGTAAGACAGACATAAATATGGGTTCTGACTTGAAGCATTGGAGACAATACCCACAGTAATGGGATCACATCTCCATTAAAGGAAGTTGAGGGAGGAACTGTCTATCTGTATAACTCTCATGTGTGGCTTCAAGAAGCTACAGCCTGCATAGCCATATCCTGATAAAACCATCTTGGCAGACAGGCTGAGCCAGGTTGAGAGTAACCACCTGTCAGGGAGTTAGGGGGATGTCTATTCTAAAAAAGGGAAGACTTCTTTCAGCAGAATGGGCAGATGAGAACACTTCATTCCAGTGGCCATAAAGGCGGCTGAAGCAGGTGCTTGGAGAATAGTCAAGTATTGGATTTGCCAAGATTATCCACTGCATCCTATGCTATCGCCAGTGGTCTTGACTTTTCTCTTGCTCCTGGACTTTTGTGACTCTGGAAAAGAGTGAAATATTGACTTTGTGCAGTTTCACCTTACTTAAATCCAGTCCTCTCAGGAAGTAAAACATCACCCATGATGTCAGTGATCCTCTTCAAAAACAAAGGATGAATAGCAACAACAAGAAGTTTTATTCATTGACCTTCAGATTCTTTATATCGATTGACCTTCAGACTGTTTATCCCATATATTTGCCAAAGGTATTAGATGCTGTCATGGAGGATTTCCAGCTAAACTCAAATAGAAAAATTCCTTTTAGATAGTAGCATCCCTTAGATGCTTCTGTTTGCAGATGGCATTGTGCTGATTGCATCCATTCTTAGAACAATTCCTAAGTGAGATCTATAATCACTTCAGAGTTTGATACAACAATCCACATAGGAAAAGCCATATGGAAGGAAAATGTCTATTGTGCAGACGGTAGAGATAGTTCACCAATGTATACACACACACTCATATATGTATGTATATGTACCCACACATACATCAGTATATATGTATACACTGGAAAACTTATATTGAAAAATTATATACATACATTATATCTTGCCAGATGCTACAAGTAGAAAATATGTGTGCAAAAATTAAATAGGACAATATAGGTTGGATGTTTTTAGGGAAATTGCATGGTACTTCTTCTTTACAAACACTCACAAACACCTTTTTCTCCCATAAAATGTAATTTTATTTAACTTTAATATGCCATCACATAGGGCAGATTTCATAAGACTTTTTGAAATTGTAGTCACTGATTAGTGGCACGCAATTATGGTTCAGATTTTCTACTTATCAATCACTGGTCAAACTCCATATCCCTCACACATGGACAGATCTGCATTGCAAGGGTTAAACTAAGATTTGTATATTTTAATTTTCCCCCTCTTTCAAGCATATGAAGATGTGTTGGATTCTTTTGCTTGTTAAAAGCAGGACTTGTGTTTTATCAGTTGAGTGCTATTTCTTTGTGTTATGATTGTGTAGATGAGAGCTACAGGGAACAGGAACACAAGGGGATTTTTGGAGAATGAGAGAAATCCCCAGCTAGATCTGCAGCAGCTGGAGAGTAAGAAGACTGTCTCCAAGACACATTGTATAAAAGGCATTTTTCAGTTTGTGCTCTCTAACCCTGAAATGCCAGTCTTGTTTCCAATTCACATAATACTTAGAGATTACTCTTAAAAAGGAATATATAAGAGGAGCATGTGAGAAGTGTTAGCTGAAAGCAAAACTCTGAAAAATAAGATGGGAATATGGTATAGGGGGAAAAGAGCTATGTAGAACACTTGAGTTGCAATTAACTCCACTTCTGCATTTTCCCTGGAATACAAAACAGTCCTTGTAGAAGTAGTTCATATTTTAAAAATTCTAGATAGGCTTTCGTCCTCTTACATAAGTGTCTGGAAATTACTTACGTTCATAAGAAATGAAGCCATTAGTGCATTTCTACAGCAGTGACCATGGGCAGGAAGATTAGGGCAAACACAAACCAAGGAATGGAGTTTTCCAAAGCTTCAATGGATAACACTGGGAGGGGCTGATTTTCAAGCTATAAACATTCTTAGGAGCTGCAAAGGCTAGAAATAGATAAAAACAAAGAGTCCCCTCCTGCCCCTGAAGCCAAAATTTCTGGATTTTCTGAAGCCTCCGTGCCCTGCTCTGCATGATGTCCAGAATGTGGGGTGGTCCCTCAGCAACTGTGGGATCACGGCACTGTCTGTGATTCATCTTGCATTGTATCAGGTTCTGTGCTCTGGATCCCTCTTAAGGCTGCAAGCTCTCTGAGGGCAGGGATGATCTTTTGCCTATCTTTGTCTCCTTGGCACTTGCAGGGCATCCTCAGGTGTCCTGATCTAAATCTGGCCCCTGGACCCCTGTGGCTCTGGAGGGGTGGGGAGGCTGCTGATCTTGCCCTCAGTGTCCTGGCATCTCCTCCCTGATGCCAAGGCCCTCATCTACAACAAAGGACAAGCAGCAATAATTCCTAGCACTTAACACTGTGCTGGGTCAGCTCAGTTTTGTCTAACTCTGGGTGACCCTATGGACTTTTATCTGTGGGGCTTTCCTGCCAAAGATACTGGAGTAGTTTGTCATTTCCTTCTCTAGCATGTCTCCATTTTACAGGTAAGCAACCGAAGCACATAGGGGTTAGATGACTTGTCCAGGGTCATACAATAGTAAATATCTTAATGCTGGATTTGAATTCAGATTTTCCTGATTTTAAACCTGGTGTTTTATTCATTGCACCACCTAGCTGCAAGCCTGGTATAGAGTAGGCACTTAATCAATGTTTATTGATTGGCACCTCACCAAAAGCCTTTTTAGCCAGTATGTAGGTAAACTCTGGGTTACCAGGGAAGGATCTCCTAATAAAACAAAAAAGTTCAGAAAACAACAGCAGATGAATTGGCCATGTAGGTTATTCTTATTGACACCAAATGCTCCTTGCTAAGTGTCTTGGGCATTGTTTATTCTGTGTTTCCGGTCATCACTACAAATTCTTCCAGTAAGGTTTTAAAAGGGTCCCCCTCCATCTTAGGAGAGCCGATCTCCCTCTCATTTGTTGTATTGGATGTTAAACATTTACCCCCTTTCTCCTCATAGTCTTTGACGAGATGCTTCTTGTTGGTGGAGCTGATGTTGGGAACCAGGCTGACCTACATCCTCTAATTGTGCTCTTGTAGGCCATGCAGAATTGATTGTGTTCTTCATCAGAGAACTCAGCCCCTCAGTTACTGCCTTTCTTCTGGAAGACCTTGTTATCCTAGAACTCATCTGGCTTTACCTTGCAGTTGATCTTGGGGTTTCTCCAAAGTGGATTGGCCAAGGATGGGGCTAAAGGTAGTGGCAGCAGAAGCAGCACTGTTCCAAGGAAAGGGGAGCAGAAATCAGTTTCAAAGATCCATCACCTTTTGATATTGCTCTATGGCTGTTAGCCCTGGAGTATGTATTTTCAAAAAAAAAAAATAAAGTAGTAGTTCACCCAAAGACCAATGAAAAGCATGATAGACAGGCTTGGACTGTAGTACAACATACAGGAAAAAAAAACATATGAAAGAAATGGCATAAAGGACCAGAGAGATGTATGAATAGGAAAAATGAGCAAATGTGGACTGATCATGTAGTGAATATAAAGAATCACTGACAGGAATCCTGTGAGCTTGACTGGTATACATACAGGATGATGAGATCTGAAGGAAGGAATAGTGAGTGGGGAATTTCTCTTGTAGAGAATGTGAGATTTTTGAGAGGCTGTAAGCAGATCTTATAATGTGGTAAGACATTGAGGGGTTGCCATTTGCACCCAGGAAGGAACCCACATCAGTAAGATCCTAGATTTGTTGAGAAGCATCAGAGTTTGATGATCATAACACTGTTGATAGAGCAGGTTTGCATCCATGAGGGCTGAGGAGTCAAGCTACTTCCATGTATTGTCATTGTTATTGTCTCTAAATGACTGTCCTTATAAAATAACAGACCCCATAACTTTTCTTTCTGTACTTGTTGATTTTTTGTTACTCTGATGGTCCTTCCTTACATTCAACAAAAACTTCTGCTTTATTTGTAGCCTGCTTTCTCTTTTTCATTCATCTCTGAACAAGGAGAATAGTTATTCATATCCTTCTTGTAAAACCTTCTTGTATACAATTTTGAGATGTGGAGTGATCTCCTTTCCAAGTATTGTATGACTTCCCTTACCTAATAGAAATTTCTGCATAGCAGGGCATGTTAGTATTACTTAATACTTAAGAACACAGACCAGAGTCCTTTATTTGAGTGATGCTGGTGGGGAGGGTGCCATAAAGAGGGATCCTGTAGAGGTGCTAGCCACCTATATAATAGAATCATTATGTGACTCAACATCCTGGAGCTTAATAATTTTGACTCGTAAGAGGAAAGGGAGATATAGTCATAGCCTTTGAAATGATACCCTCACAGCTTCCTTGCCTAGCAGGATAAACTTATATTAACAGGTTTGGCATTTGCACATACTTAAAGAATTATCCCTTCCAATCTAGTTTCTGACTTTCATTTGCCAACTTTGCAGCTTTTAGAAATGTGGCCCAAGCACGGAAACTAACCGATGTGGACAGCGAACTAGCCGCGATGCTCTTCACTAACAAGCAGGAGGGGAGCAAGATCCATCAGGTCACCAACCAAGAGGCAGATGCCACACGGAAGCGGAAGCTTGAGAGGATGATGGTGGTACGGCAGCAGGAGTCTAAAACCAATCTCAGCCTTGGGACCAAAAACCTGCTGGTGAGAGACCCACTTTTAGCCTCCAAGCCATCTGCGGCTGCATTTGTGGCTCATGATACTGCTTGATCTCATCCAGTCTGTGCCGGTCCTTAGTGGCAGAGGATGAGGCAGCTTAACTTAGGGTCCCTGATGTCATAATTTGCAGTTGTGAAAACAAATTTTCCTGTTGGAGTGGGTTGCACGACTATCTGAGATGGGTTCTTTCCATATACAGGCAGAAGAGTAGACCTAGGAGGGATCTTAAAGGAGACGATCCCATCTGTCTGGCATTGATTCAGGAAGATGAATGTCAGAAAGATCTTACAGATCCTAAAGAACTCTGCAGCTTCCTTTATTGTAGCTGCCAATTTTTTTTTTTTTTAGTCAGGATGTTCTTTCCTTACATTCAAACTTCTCCTCCTTTACCTGTAGCCTATTTTTTTCTGGTTTGTTCATCTCTGAACAGTTATTTAGTATCCTGCTTCTAAAACTCATATATTGAGATATGAACTGATCTTATATGACTTCCCTCCCCTATTTTAATCATTCCTATAATTATTGATGTATAGGGGATTTTAGGGTGAAAAAAATTAGTCAGTTTCTTTGCCATATTTATGGTTTTTTTTAAATCCCTTCTAGAGCTTTGGGTAGGTGGGGAGGGAAGAGAGAATCAATTAAAAAAAAACACCATATTTTAAACATTTATCTTCTTTTTAATGTTGTGTATGGCCGTGAGCCATGGAATGTTATATTTTCCAAAGAATTAAAATTGTGAGTCATTCTGAGGCCACCCAGTGGGCCAGCATGGACAGCCAACTCACAGAAATGTTGTTCATCCAGGTTGGGGAGAGGGCAAGGCCCATTAGCTAGCAGCCATTTTCTTTTGGAAAAGAAATATTAGATGACCTTAAGAGGTACATTGAAAGAAAATTTGTTCTCACTTTTATCAAGTTTTTAACCAAAAAGCTGCAATAGTCTCCAGCTTAGGAGTCTAGGATCCTACATTCAGAGCATAAGGGAACCCTCTAGTTCGAACCCCTACTTTCACAGATGATGAATCTGAGGCAGACAGCAGTCCAATATGACTTGCCCAGGAAGTGGCAGAGGCGGGGCATGAATGCAGGTTTTTCTGACTCCAATAGGGGTAGGAGTGCTGATCAGACTTTCTTGACAAGTCTTAGAGAGTTATGTAGTACCCTGAGAGGGTAAGAGAGCTGCTCAGGCTCCCCTAGCCTAGAGAACACTCTCCATCTGTCACACAATATTCTGCCTTTTGTAGTTTGGAGCATTTTTGCCTTAGATTACCTTTTCCCCCTGCTTGCTAATAGAGTTGTTCTCTGGGATAATCGTTATGCTTCTGAGAGAATGGGAACAGCACCTTTGGGGAGACGGTATTTAGCACAATGCTGACCTCAGAGAATCTTGCCAGCGCATCCTAGTGGTTTCAACTGACTCAATCTCTTGAGGAAATCAGAGGAAGCTTGACCTGTTACTCTGGAATATTGACCACATAGGAAAAGAGGAAATCTGGGATCGTAACTAACTGCTGGGGTTGGGGATAGCTGTGGGTGGTCAGGGGGATTCATTTCCTTAATTCAATATTTTCCTTTCTAAAGATTCAGCATAATGTCCAAACTCAGCACTCCCGGGATCTCCAGATTATTGATGCATATCGCGAGCGGACCAAAGTAGAGAGTATCACCAACATGCTCAACCTGGTCATCACCACCCACCATACTATCTACGCCACTTTGGGCACTGCTGAGTTCTTTGAGTTTGCCCTCAAGAACCCCCACAACCTGCAGCATACAGTGTCCATTGAAATTGATAACCCAGAACTCAGGTAAGGCTCGCTGTGGCCAGGTTTTCAGAAATATCCCTCAGTAGCATCTTCTTAGGGAGAATAGCATTGCTTTACTCAGCTGATTCAGTCCTCAGAAGGGGCTGTCACTGATATGTACCCCCCAAAGCCAGGAATCTTTTAGGCAGGGAGTAGAATGCTTTCCCCCAATGTGGACTCACCAGATAGAATAGGCCCTTCATATGTGGATCCACAGTAATAATGGTATTGACTTCTCTTCTAGTGTCATTCTGGATAGTAGGGAATGGAGACACTTCAAAGATACTACCAAAGTGCATACGCCACTGGAGGAAGACATGTTCCATCTCCATGAAAACCGCATCCCACAACTCTACCTGCGCCCCAAAGAGATGGTTCATGTCCCTTTTAAATATCAGACTTTCTGCATAGATCCCACTGTCATGATGCAGGTAGGAAATCTTCTCTATTTTTGGCTCAGATACAATCAGTGTTAAAGGAGAACAGAGAAAAATCCATTTGACTAAGTGATTTTGTGGAATTCAGTTTTTTTTTTTTTCTTCCTTTCATTTTATGTGTTTCTAGAGATAAGCTATAGATATTCTAGAGATTTAAATTGATGGTTGACTTTGTTTCTTTCTAGGTAGTTTTCTGCTCTCATTTGTGTTAAAAACTAATCAAATTGTTTCTGAGAAATTTGTCTTCACGTTAGAAAGACTGGTATCATGGAGAGAGCACAAATTTGTCATCAAATGACTTGTGACTGAGGCTGGCCATGGCCCCCGTGCCCCTTCTTCTTCTGTCAAGTCAAGGCATTGGACAACATGACCTCAAAGGCCCTTTCAAGGTCAAGATATTCTGGCAAGATCCCTCTTTTGGATTTTGTTGCAATAGTATCTCCCAGGGCCCATCCTTTTAGGCTACTAGACACCCCAGAATTTCTTTAATTTATTGGGAAAATAAACTAGGTATTTTTACCAAATCTTTGTTTGATTTTCTCTCTAATCCAGCAAGTATATTAAGGAGCTGCTCAGAGCAGCCTTAAATTATTCACTGTTACCTGTGATAGGTGATAGAAGAGGCCAGGATGTCTGCTTTCAATTTTCACAGAATCTATTTATGTATCTCTTCTTGCTTAATAAAGCCAAATGGAATGAGAATTCCAAGTATTTTGTGCTTTCTCAGTTCCACAGTCTGCTATTCTGTCTTAAATGGAATGATCTACACGCTCCTGTCATAGTGCGTATGCATGTGCACATACATGTATGGATACACTCATGTAGGCACACATGTACACATGTATGTATGCATAATTACACACATGTAATTTTTAAATTTTCAATAAATTTTATTGATCCCTAAGCTCTTTGTTGCTGAATAGGAACCAAAATTCCCGATGGTTATGTGAAATTCCTGGAAGCTGGAAGCTACACAGCTGTTAATTTAAATTTATAAGTTGTCTCTAATATTTCCATTATATCTTGTGCTCTCTTATATCTAGCAATATCCTGCTGAATGTAGATCTGACAATGTCCCAGAAGCCATATTGCCTTGGAAATCCAGTGAAATACCCACCAAGAGCATTAAGGTAAAAATAGTGGGAATAGGGGAGACTGATTATGAGTAGTTGTCTTACACCCAATTACTATAAGTCAGGGAAGGAAAGGATTATGTAATTGGATTGGACAGTCAAAATACACCCACCCATCCAAAAGTAGAGGTTTGGTTTTCAGAGAATATGCAGTGTTCGATTTCTGCCGTTATTTTTTTCATTGTTTTTGTGGCTTCCACTATTCGTATCAGCACATCAAACTCATGGCATTCATTTGTGTTGTTTATAGTGTCTTGGGAAGCTGAAGTCATCACCAGTAGGCTGGACATTGGTGATAAATTTTTTGACCATAACCATAAAAAATACAAAATAGCTTTCAATTGTGTGTGATCCATTTCCTCTTCTATAGGGATATGATAGAAGAGAGGAAAGAGGAGGCTAAGAATCTAGCAATTTTTAGATCCTCTAAAAACATTAATTTAAGTCTGGGTACTATAAAAAAAAAGATTTGGATTAGCAACCAAATGGACACAATACTGGAGATCCTGAATTATAACTATCTTGACATTCTGGATATAAATCATATGAAATGAAAGAAAATGACTTCCCAGGATGGCTCACAGGTTATCTAAACAAGCCATGGCCTTTTCCGAGCTAGTTTTATCATTTGTCCAAAGGAAAAAGGAAACATTATTTAATGCAAGGCTTGATCATCTTGTGCCATGCTATTCATTATTATTGGCAAAAACTTCCCAATCACCTAAAGCTTAGACACCAAAATATGTTGCAAAGAATAAAATGGAAAAATTCTAGCATTTAAAACCTTGAAATTAAATCCACATCTATATGAATGCTGAGGGACTTCCATGCAAAGTTGGCATAGAGTAAAATGATGAAAATGTGTGGAAAACATGGCTTGAAAGTAAGAAACAAAAGAAGCCAAGGTTTTTAAACTAGACACGTCATAGCCATACATAATGAATACTTTCTTGAAGAAGGGAATTGAGAGGCCCCAGATACTGTGAGCACCAAATGATATCGCTAAATTGAAATTGATTACTTGCTAATGGACCTAGGAAGATCCTGTGGAACTCATTTTTGAATTAGCTGTCAGTGTACAGTCAGATCAGTGACTTGTTAGATCAAAAATAAAATGAAATTAGAAGAAAGAATAAAAGTGAAAAGAATATATGATGCGCAGTTGAAGCACCTCCAACATGACCTATTTAAATATGTTGTTGAAATAGAAAAAATGGAAAACTCCACAAACGAGTAGATATTGACACAGATTATCATCCTTTACTTAGGGAGTTTAACTAATACAAATCAATTCCTACAATGAAGAGACCAAATGATCCCAGAATCGTCTCAGCTGGCAAATACTTCATCTCCTCACCAAACATAGAGGTGTGACAACTAAGGACAATATTGTTTTAGAATAAAAACTTGTTTATAAAATTTCACAGCAGAGGATGGCGAAAGACTATGAGCAGTAGAGTTGCTCTAAAGCAGTGAGAATCCATAAAGAGAAAAGAAGATTTATTAAAAGTTTGGGGCGATTCTAATTAAGTCAGATAATCCTGGGAGCATTTAGTTGATCAGTCAGTAAACCTTTAAATGCTTACTATGTTCTAGATAGTGTGCTAAGTGCCAGGAATACAAAAAAAAAAAAAAAAAAAAAAAAGAGAAAAGAAAAATAAACTTCCTGCTCTCAGGGAGTTTATAGTTGTTATGGGCCAGAACTCTGAACTTGAAACAAAGGATTCTTATAGCGTGTTAAGTCAGTGGAATTGATAAAGACAATGGTTATTTAGTTTAGCATGTTGCTTAGTACTTAATATAGTTCTACAAGATTCACAACTATGATCACGGACATATAAGCCCAGACAAACTCAACCAGATTCAGAGGCAGAGAAGACAAGAGAACGGGAGGCAGGTGCTTAAACTCAGAGGTTCGGAGAGAGAGCTAGAAGACAAGCAGACTGGAGGCTGAAGCACAAGCCCTTGGACTCACATTCATCTCATCTCACACCCTGTGGTGGCAGGCTGTCCTCTTTAGTTTCTCCACTAAAATCAAGAACATTACATATAGTCTAATGGCAAAAGACAAAAGGAGGCCAAAAAGTGGGGCTTGGGGCGAGGATAGGAAGGTACTTGACATGATGAGGGCAAGATAAAAGTCACAAAGAAGAGCAAAAGGGTAAGAAATGAGATGTTCTGAGCTGAGCTTAAATAGAGATTTTGGAGTTCATGATTTCACTCCTTGATCAGAGGGATGGGGGTGGTAATGAGGTAGATATACAATATATGTGTATATATATATACACATATATATTTACTTATACACAGACACACACACACACGCGTACATATGCATGTATATATGTGTCTAAGTTCAGTGTTATGGAAGATGTCCTGCACATAGCAAATAGAAGAGTATACGTCCATGGTGAGGCTCTCTAGAGACAATGTGGCATGGATCATGTTGTATTGATGTCATCAAGCTCCAGAATAATACAAAGCCTCTTTTTCCTGTGATCATTCAAAGAGACTGATGGCCATCCACAGTGAAAAACAAAGTGGATGAAATCAGTTGCTCAGATCACAGCAGATAGTCATTGCTGTAAATAGTAAAGTGGGCCTATAATTGAAAAGGAGATTATTAGACTGGGAATTTTGTAAATTGCACTGAATTTTTATTAATCCCCAAAGTTTCAGTGTCATAAAAACTCATCTTTTAAACATGTAAATTCTTCTGATGATTTCTGTTTGTTTGTAAATGTTGGGATGCTGCTGTCTCAGGATTGAAATTTCTAGTGATCCAGAAGGACCATGGAAACCTGTGTCAGGCTCCTGCATATTCCTGTAAGAAGTGGCATTTTTGATCAAAGGAGGATGAGAGCTGTTGTTATGAGAGTAAAGAATAGGAGACCCACAATGAGTGATACATGGGTATCCATGAAATATTAAATGAATTGGAGAAAGGCCTCCGCAAGTTGGACAGACTTCTTGGGGAAGTTACAGAAAGTACTGGAGATGAGCCGTGCAGGGTGGAAAGGCACACAGTTGGAGGAAGGACCAGATCTCGGAGATCCCAGGCCTGCTGAATCATCCAAAGGCTCCCAGAGGGGATGCAGCCTGTGGAGCTGCCAGAGACTTCCATTTTGCAACTTGCTGCCTTGCAGTCCCTTGGATCAGGCAGTCCTCTAGAGATGAAATAGCCCAGAGTGCTGGGGTATTCAAGTCAGGTATCGCTGAAGTCTGCCGCTGTCCTTGAGGACAATTTTGTCATAGCATGAAGGCCATTTAAAACATTTAAACTTGTTATGTAAAAACTCCTTCCATAGTGCTCCTGAATCTTGTAGGATTAATATGTTTTCTCTGTGCTTTATCTCTTCTGGACAGTAAGACTTAAATCCTTAATTGCTATCTCAAATGGAAAATGGTATTTGTGAAGAGGTCTTGCTTCACACTTCTGCTGGCATGATACCATAAGGGGAAACTCAGGGTTCTGATGTTTTTAATGGAGGTTTCTGAAGTGAATATTTTTTTTTACTAGCAAATGCCTTTTGCAGCAGTCTTGGAAAAACACAAAGACCTTCATTTCTGAAGATGCCCTCGCCCTCAGCACTCTGAACACCAAGTAGGAGACCGAAATGAGATGCAGGCATTAACCAGGAGCCAGCAGCTAGAGCTTGGTTTCTTCCTCAGTCTTTCATCCCAACTAGGTGAAAAGCGAGGCCCTGGTCAGAGTAGCTACTTCCCCCCTCTGCACAGCTTATCTCTAGGGAGAGGCTAATTCATAAAATCTTTCTTGAGTGTTTTTTATCCTCTATTTTGGGCCATAATCCTTCACTGCTGCTTCAAGCAGGCCTGGGAACGATCCTAGGGCCTTGAAGGGGATGCTGGTGCATCTCTAGATCAGATAGGTCTTCCTGAAGCACAGAGGCCTCGGCACCAGCTTTCCAGCTATCAGAGGACCGGTCTAACTGGGGGCAGGTGAATAACATCAGGGCAGGAATATGCCCATGGAGCCTTGGAAACTTGGGGATCCATGACCTTGTCTACAAGGGAGCTCCCCATCACGAGGCAAAGCACAACCCTCCCCCTCTGTGGGTCTTGTCTGTGATCTCCAAAAGCTTAGCAGAATGGGCCACCCAACATGCCAGAGACCCTTCTGCAACAGCATGAGGGAACCCTTGGAGTACTCCTGCTGCCCACCTGTCTGTCATTCCTATCTCTGCTTTTCTTTCAGTATTGAGGGAGAATTAAAGTACTATTGAAGTATGAAGGAAATGGGGAATTAAACAGATTATTCTGCATAGCAAAACTATTTGCTGGCCTTTAAAAATGTTCACTAACCCTTCTGATACATATCATGACCAAATTGGTATTAGGTTGATGGAGTCTGAAAGCTCATTTCTAGTTTCTCTCGAGGCAAAATAAATTTTCCCAGCCACTTAATATCCTAGAAATCTCTGAGTTCTCTGAAAACCTTTTAGTTAATGAGTTTCTAAAGAACATGACTCCAAGAGCTCAACTTAAGGAAGAACTTTCTAACAATTCAAGGTATGTCATGTTGAACAGACTGCCTCAGAGGAGAGTGGTCCAGTGGGTAGAGATTTAGACTTAGAGTCATTTGCCGTTATGAAAGGTGATAATGATGGGAAACATAAGCAGAAATCTGCAATTCCTGCTCTTTTCTGATATCAAGGGTGGTTCTGTTTATATACCAGGTATCATTTAGTGTGAGCAGTGGCAAACCCATCGCTATCCTGTGCATAAACGTAGAGTATCAACCCCACGTGGTTGATCAGACATTTCGATTTTATCATCCGGAGCTCTCCTTCCTGAAGAAGTCCATCCGGCTGCCTCCTTGGCACACCTTGCCTGGTAAGTCATAATTCAGGTGTGCAGAGCAGCTGTTTTTGGTCCTAGATTTCCCCGTGGTTACACACAAAGCCCCATCCAGATGTCACCCTTTATGTGTCATAATTCACTTTTTTCACAATGGCCCAGCTTTGTTTTCATCTGCTTGTCATTTCTATTTGCTTGTGATTTTCTTTGCCAACCCCAATGAGATAGAATGCTTACTCCTATGTTCCGAGAATTTTCAGTCATTGTGGGATCCCCTCAGCTGACACAAATGGGTACTACTCTGTGACTTGGGAGAGGGTCTTCAAGAGTTCTATGACTGCGAAATTTATCACCTGTAGCCAATGTGGTGAGAAGTTCCTCCAGATTTAGTGCAGTTGTACATTAGACAACAGGCTTAGAGTCTGCCCTTTGATATCCTTTCATAATGGCAAAATAATTCTAAATCAGTCAGCATTTATTGAATACCTACTGGGTATACAATGTTGGGTGGCAGGAATAAAATACAAGGATGAGACTGTGCTAGTCTGGAGAGATTTTACATTATGAAAGGATTTGAAAACACAGAATTCCAGTGTGCTGATCTGGCACATTGTTTATTCTTGTATTTACATGTTGCAAGGTTACAAGGTTAGTTTTTCATCTTAAAATACTCTTTGATGAATCCTTAAGGAATGAAGACCATTTAAAAAACCCAAACAGCTTAGAACTAAAATGTCAATATATACATCTTATACTAACTTATCAACAATAATAACAACCACTTCTGTGTTCCTTTGAGGTTGACAAAGTGCTTTAGGCATATTTCCACCACAATCTTATGAAGTAGATGCTATTATAATCCCCATTTCATATAGGACTTCTTGACCTAAGAACACAGAGCTAGTATTTCAGTTCTTGACCCCAGGTTTAAGACTCTATTCACTGTGCCATCTAATCTTGCTGTCTCATACATGTCCCGTCAAATAATAAATCCATGTGTAACTGAAGTTCCCCATATGGATGAAGAAACTTTGGGCTGCATTTTTGCTTCTTCCATGATTTTGCCCATTTCTGGCCTAAGTGATGATGTGTAAAGGAAGCTGAATTTTCCATAGATCCCATTCTGCCTTTAAGTCTTTGTATGGAACTCCTTGAGAGATTAAAAGTGATTTCTCACATGGCCAAGAGAGTAAAGCCGTTTTTGTCACTGAAGAGGAAAGGTATCAATTTCTGAAGCTTTTTCACTTTCCTAGGTGCCCCTATAGGAGGAATGCCCGGTAAGGAGCCCCAAATCTATGTTCGTTGCAGCGACCCAAATGTCATTTGTGAAACCAAAAAAATGGTAAGTGTGTCTGCAAGAAGGTAGATCTGGAGTCCAAACAGCGTGCCACCATTTTGTTTATTCCCACTACCCATGAGTTTGATTCCACATCTCAGCTTTTGCTTCAGGAATAGATTATCCCATATCCTACTTGCTGCTTGATCAGCTGGCCATCTCTCCATTTTAGGTTAAGCTGGTTGCTTTCCATGCTTCTGGAGGATTATTTTGTAACCCTTGTGAGAGTCCCCATGCCTGAGTTTTATTACTCTTGATAGCCTCTGGGTTCCCAGATCAGCTCTCTGAATTTAAATAAAAACAAACAGAAAAAATTACATGTAGCAAAGTAAATGATAATTAAGGCACTTGTTAATTGCCATTGTGTAAACGGGCCAGTGCAATAATTGTATTATGACTGGTTAGAAAACTTGATAGAACTCTTGCAAAATCTAATTACTGAAACCAATATGGAATTATAAATTCAGTAATTTTTCTCTGTTGCAATGAAATCATAACAGCTTTAGCTAGTTTTAAAACCCGAATTTGCTTTTTTGGTGGTGGGGGAGGAAGGTTGAAATGGGATGGGGTGTTCCACCAGTACTAAAAATGCTTTGAGCAGGAGGTGTTATTAGGAAAAGCCAACAAAGCCTTGGGGATCTCATTTGCCAGTTTGATCTTTAGGTTAACTCTTTTAATGATGCTGCCTGATGTTTATTCTCAGGGCCCAGGGGAACCACAGGATGTGTTTCTGAAAGTAGCTGGAGGTCCAAGCCCACAGATCAAAAAATTCTTTGTTGCTCTTTATATGTAAGTAAGGAAATTCAGAAAATGTAGAGACTGGGAACATATCTCTGTAAGAGCTTGTGTGGGGTGGAGAAAACAAATTTATACAGTTCTTTTTTGAGACTTTAATAACTAAGATGTTATTCCTAAAAGTCAGACTTGTCTGTCTAACAAAGATATTTGAGAAGTCATTTAGTCTGCTCCCCTACCTTCTCAGCAAACACATATGTCAAATAAGTGTCTCTTCTCTTTAAAAAGCTTTTCAGAGAGGGATGGTTCTTTTATTCACTTGTTTATTCCATAAATGAATGTCTACTATGGGGATAGAACTATGCTAAATGTTCTTGACAAGGCAATAAAAGAAAAGGAAAACATTGTATAGCTTCTAAGAACTTAGGTTGTAGTTGCGTTCAGACCACTCTTGTGACCTGCTTATTTAAAGATTCCGCAGCTGCCCTCAGGAACTCTCCTATTGTTTCCTTTTTTGGTCTTTAAACTAAATCTTTCACAACCTTTGACTTATTCCATTCCCAGCAATGATACCTTGTGTTATTACCTTCCTCTGCCTGAAGACCATCATTAAGCCTTCCCTTCGTCTTTGCTTTTCTAGGTGAAATCATTTGTGTTCACCTAACCTCCCATAGGTGTTATTTCCCAGGCTTTTAATCGTCCTCTTGCTTTTTTTTTGAATTTGGTTCAGGTTAGAAGGAAACAATTAGTCTTTAAGTGGTGTAAGAGAATAAGCTCTAAGACTTTCTCTCAGGAAGATTCATTTCAGTTTGTATGTTAACCCGGGGTACAGGTCCTGCAGTCTGGAAAGAAAACTGTGAGAGGCTGAAAAAAAACTAAAACAAATAACAGCCATTCCAAACCAATGGAAAGGGCCTCCAGTTTATTTATTTGTGAAAGAAATGGTCCCTTTGAGGGTTTAATGAAGTAGCACATGTAGCTCAGGGGTACCACTGAGGAAGATGGGATACAGGAGCCCCTTGAGGGAAAGGGAAGCTGGATGACAGGATTTATTTTTGCCTGAGTCTAAGATATCAGACGTTAGTTCTAGTTTATTCTGTTTTTTTTTTTTTTTTTAAAGATTTAACCCAAAGCTCAGAGAAACTACCTTGTTCCCTCCCCTCAAGCAGGATGATGTGTAAATTATTTCAAGTAAAGGATTGTCTTATCTTTGCAGACCTCCAGAGAGGGAGAGTTCATTCATTCATCTAGCAAATGTATTTATTTAGTGGCTACTGATGTATTGAAAGCCAGAGACAGGAAATTTGAGTGTTCATTGAAAGAGAAACTAAGTAAAATGACAATATGATTTAACTGAAAGTGAGCCCGATCCATTACTTCTTTGGAATGTTAATGTGAGTTGACTAACATAGGACCATGGTTTTTTCCCTTTGGTAAAGGATTAACTAAGCCATGTTTGTATCATGCTGTAGGGATTACTGGCTGACTACCCCTATTCAGATATGGCAGATCTACCTCCACTCTCTCCAGCGGGTAGATGTCAGTTGTGTCACTGGTCAGTTAACCCGCCTTTCCCTTGTTCTTCGTGGTACCCAAACTGTTAGGAAAGTGAAAGTATTCACTTCACATCCTCAGGAGCTGAAGGTAAGCTTTTCTACCGGTATGGATTACTTAAGGCTCTTCTCTGGCCTTCCCCTCGACCTCATCTTTTGTCCTGCCTGCTGATTGATTAAGTTTTGATGGGTGGGACAGATTAATGCAGTACCCTGTAATTAGAATTCACCTGACATATTCTGTTGATAGGCTAGTTTTTAAAGGAAAACTTTACTGATGAGCTCAATGTAAATAACATACTCACTTATTAAGTTAAGTCCCATTTGGAATTAAGAATATTTCATTACCATAAAGTCTGTATTGAAATTACCTTTCATTAAACCTGTCAAATGTAAGCTCATTGGTATAAAAACCCAGAGGGCAAATTATTAGAATTAGTGAGATCTAGAGACTAATCATTGCTTTAGAATTAATGTAGTCACAGTTATACATTTGAATAATAAGAGAAACATCAATGCCATTACTAGTATCTTAATTTTTAAAATGAAAAGAAATGTTTAAATTCTGTCTTGTTTGGGAAGCAGACTCGTCAAGAACAGTTAAACTTTTGGAAGAAAGACTGAGATGAAGCCTGCCATGACATATTTATGGTTTTTCCCCAACTGACGGTGATTCTTGAAGTCTTAGATGGTGGCATTATATTTATTTTTTTTTCTTAAGGCAATTTCAAGGCAGAAATTGGTTGGTGGAAACTTAGGTGATATTCCAGACAGATTTTTTTTTTTTGCCTTGGGATATCCAAAAGGAAGGTCCCAACATCTTAGAGTTAGAAGAGCCTCAGAAGGTCACCTAGTTCAGTCTCTATAGAAATAGGGATCCCCTCAACAACACTCTATAGTAGGTTGTTGATCATCCACCCTTGAGAAAGGAAATCCTTCACCCTCTGAGGCAGTTCTAATTTTCTTCTCTCCAAAAAATCTCTGCCCATTGCAGGATAGGAGAAAAATGTTTTTTTATTGTGAAGTTTCCTCCTCAGAAAAGACAAATGACTACTCTTGAATAGCAGGTAGAACCCTGTGTGTCAGGAAGTGGGATGATGGACGGATCGTGGTGAAATCAGTTAATATAATCGTGTAGGGAAAGCGTTTCTTGACTTGTTTAAGAATTACCTTCTGTTTACCCCAAGTAAGACTTAATAGCTCACCCTCTTTCTGCTCCTTTTGCCATTGGACAGCTGGACCCTGACGATGTTTTCATGCTTGCGCGCAACAGTGTCTATGACCTGCAGGTTGGCATCAGGCCCCAGCGGTCTGGCAATCGGTTCCTTTATCTCAATCTAGTGGATGTGGACTACCACCAGCTGGTGGCCTCTTGGCTCGTGTGCCTGTCCAGCCGACAGCCTATTATTTCCAAGGTATGTGAAGGGCCATGTCAATTATGTAGTGGGGAGAGCTGTCTGACACCCCGAGGCTTGGGGTATGTGAGTCAGAGGAGCATGCCTGGACTTGCTGGCTTCTCACTCTGTTTAATCTGTCTGTGACTCACTTTCCTGTTCTGCAAAATGAAGATAATACTTGTACAACTTGCCTCACAGGGATGCTATGAATAAAGCAATTTGTAACCCATGAGTATTGTGAACTTTTACTATCACTGTTGTTATTGCTTCCAGTGAATATCACCTCTGGGCAAATTTTTCAATTCTCTTTGCTTAGATTTGTTAGTTGAATATTCGATGGTCTGCTTTTGATAATTCTCTGCCTCATTCTTTATGGGAATAAGGTAGAAGCTGTGCTGAGGACATGTTTTCTTTCTCTTTCCTTCATCTATCTATCTATCTATACATCATCTTTATATATAAATTCTATTTTGTAAAATTAGATATAAATTATTAAAATGATATATAATATATTAAAGTATATATATGGTTTATAAAATGATTATAAATTATATTTTTACAAATTATAGTTTAATAAAATATATACAATGTCTGGCTAATATGTATAAAATGTATGGATAGATATTTATGTGTGTGAGTATATTTGTGTGTATGTGTATGTATGTGTGTATGTATTCTCTTTTAGAGCTAGGGCTGTCCTAAAGAAAATAAAACTGGCTATCTAGAAAGCAAGGCTGCTAAGTTCTTCAATTTGAACTATTTTTCCTTTCTGGATCAGACATGCAAATAAAGAAGAACTAAATAGAGGAATATTGGAGCTTCTAAAGGTCATAGATGTTATAGGATAGATGATCCTACATTTAGGTGAAATGGGAACAGCTTCAAAGATTAGTCATGAACATTTTCATTAACCTGGGAGGAGATCTTGAGAAGAACTCACAGGAGTCCTTGCTGGGCCTTTTGCTGTTGAACATTTTGAGTGATTTGGGTGGAGCCACAGATGGCATGCTTCTAAGTCTTCAGACAGCACAAAGTGGAGAAACCACAGCTGATTTAATGAAGGACAGAGTCAAGACTCAAAAATAGCTTCCTGGCCTAGAATACTGGGCTAGGCTGGGCTCTTTCTGCTATATGTGCCAGTTGTGGAAGCCCAGAATCTCAGGGTTACTAAGTTCAATAATGATACATGCAGTTCAATAACGATTAAATGAGAAGTGTGGCCCTTGGGTTCCAAAAAGTCATCTCCATGGGCATAAGATGGGGCAAACATGCTTGAGTAGCAGTTGGTTTCCATGGACTATAGCGTCAGTCATGCTAAGTCAGTAGTGACAAGGGGCCAAGATCGTTCCTGTGACCTGAGGTTTGTTAGAGATTCCAGGAGCCGTATTACACTCTGCTGCAGTCAGACCCTATTGGGGTTGTGGGGTTCAGGGCTGAGGCTGTACTTTAGGCACATCGCGGTCATTGACAGGCTGGAGGTGGGTGCCATGTGAGAACCGTTTGTAAGTTGTCCAGTTAGCCTGGACAATGTGGTTACAACAATCTCCAAGTCATTAAAGACTCCTTTTGTGGTCAAGGCTTTGGGCTTACTCTGCCTGAATCCAGAGGCCAAAGCTAGGAAAAAGGAGTAGACATTACCAAGAACCAGATTTATGTTTGATCAAAGGGAAATAAACTTCCTAGCAATGAGAGCCACACATCAGTAAAATGGAAGGGAATGGGATTTTTCTCATAGAGGTCTTTAAGGAAAGACTGAATGACTGTGTGCTGGAGATATTGAAGGGTGGATGGTTTTCAGAGGTTTTTCAGATGCTAGCTCATCTCTGAGGTCCTTCCCAATTCAGAAAGTCCAACCCTTTCATTGTAATAACAAATGAGAAATAGTAATAATAGCTTTCATTTTTATTATTTTAAGGATAGGGATTAGAGCTGTTATTTTGTTGGTATAGTGAACTCCCTGATGAAGAAACTGAAGATGAAGATGAAGGTGGTATCTTCACTTCAATTTATAGTCTCAGAAAGTTTCCTAGAGCATTTTGTAGTTCAGAGAGTTGCTCAGGGTTTCATACCTACTGTGTGTCACAGGCTGCTTTGGAACCCAGGTTTTTCTGACTCCAGGGCTAGCTCTCTATTCATTATACCATATTGCCTCGCAATAAAAGCAACAACAATAGTAACAGTAATTGTTTGTAAACTATGCATTTATTTTTAAGGATGAAGAAATTGGATTGCAGAGAAATTAGGTGATATACTGAAAATCACACAGCTCGTTAGTAACAGATACCATTCTAGGGACGAGATTGCCTGCCTTCCATTTCATCGGTTTCTCCCGTGGTGTTTCAAAAGCATTGTCATTTGCTCGCTAATTCACTGAAAAGTTAATCCCTCAAACTTAAAATTTTTTGCATTGCCACAGAAATGACACGGTGATCATTGTCAGACATTCTGTACAATGATTGAATGGCTGTATGTGCAGTGTCCTCTGAAATTGCCCAGTGGTGCACCTGGTCTTTTACCTGGGACTATTTGTATCATTTATGATAATTACAAACTCCCAGAATCTCAGAACGGGGAGGACCTTCAGAGTAACTGATCAAGGACTCCATTCCCAGTCTGCTTGATACCCAGTCTCTACCTGAAGAAGCCTTTCAAGGAAAGGGCCTTTCACTGCTTTCCAGGACAGCCTTTTCTACTTCTGGACTGCTTACACTGTTGGGAAGTTTGATCTCTCTGTAACTATACCAGCTGCCTAGTTCTATGTCCTGGAGCCAAGCACAGAGAATCTAATCCTACCATCAGAGAACAGTTCTTCAGCGCATTTGAAAACAGCTGCTTAAGTCTTCACTTCTCTGGGTTAAAAACCTCTCATTTCCTTCGGTGATTCTCATACAGTGTCCTCTTCAGGGACCCTTCACCATCCTGGCCATCCTCTGATTGCTCCATGCTCTTCACCTTACTGTGGGAGCCATACTTGACAATAGTATTCCAGATGTCACTTACCTGGGGAGAGGACAAAGGCCACCTTATATTGTCCAGGTGTCTTAAGCTCAAATTCTATCTCATGATGACTCTTTTCTAGTCCCATTACTTTCCCATGATAATGATTTTTTTAACTCAAAGATAGAATTTTACACTGATCACTATTAAGTTTTCTCCTATTAGACTGGAGCCATCATCCTAATATCTTGAGAATTCTTGGTGGGTTGCCTTTTTCAGGCACACATTAACTTGATCCTGCCATCTCTTCAAGCCTTGTCCTTTCTCTCCTCTCTCTCTTGGCCAGATTCCTAGAAAAATCTGCCTGCACATGCGGCCTCCACTTCTTCTGTGTCTTATTTCTCACTTCTTTTGCATTTCAGTTGAATCCCTTAGAAGTGACCTCTCCAAACTGGATGTCCAAAGTTATCCCAGAGAGCAAATCTGATTGCCTTTTCTCCATTCTTATCCTTCTTTACATCCCTGCAACAATTTACACTGCTGACCTCAATATTCCTTTGAGGATTTTCGTGACACTGTTCTTTCACAGTTTTCTTCCTAATAATAATTAAAATGAACACTTATGTAATGTCTTAATGCTTGCAAAATTCTTGGCATATATTCTCATTTAATCCTTACATGAATCCTGTGAAAGAGATGTGAATATTTCCATTTTACAAATGAGGAAACTGAGGCAGGCTGGTTAAGTCTAGGGTCACACACCTACGGTCTGTGACAGGGTTTGAACTCCAGTCTTCCTAACTCCCAGATCCCAGTGGTCTGTCCATTACATTTATTGCCTCTCCTACCCATCTGACTGCTCAGTCAGTCTTCCGTGCTTGATTCTCAGATGTGTCCCAATGCCTGACTGGGCATGCGGGCTGCAAGACTGCATTGGGCTTTCTCCTCTCCCCATGTTCTCTCCTCAGGACTTTAATTATCATCTCTCTGCAAGAGACCTCTAAAGCCATCTGAATCCTGCCTCTGGCCACATCTCGGACAGTTGGACACTGGACATCCCACAGACTCTCCACTCTGTGTGGGCCTGATAGAGCACATTCTCCTGTTTCTGTTAGGGGCACTGCCTTCTCAGTGCCCATGGGGCCCTCTTCCTGCCACTCTTATGCCCACTTGCACATATGTGAGTTGTCACGCATCCCCTTGTTTCCCCATGTCTTCCCTGCCCAGCTCATGGCCTTCCTCGCCTTTTGCCTGGACCATTGTGGTTGCTGCATCATTGTTCCCCCAGCCTCCAGTTTCTCCCTTCCACCATCACCTGTCTTCCACACAGCTTACCGGGGAGCTTCCTAAAGCCGTGGCTCTGCCCATGTGGCTTCCTACCACCTTGAGAACCATTTACCAATTTCCTGGGCACTTTGGATTTTCACAGCTCTGCTCTAACTCACTTTCCCAATCTTAGTATGCATCTCTCCCCTCTTGCACTTAAAGTCCAGCCAAATTGGCAACAATAATGATGATGATGATGATAGTAATAATAATGATGATGATAGCCAGCATGTATGTGAGGCCGTTCCTCGCACATCTCATATCTCCATGCTTTTGTGCTGTCAGCTCCCCACACCTGCAGTGCCCTACATTCCCACCTTGGGGATTTCTTCCTTTCCTCCACTCAGTCACTGCCTCCTCCCGGCCTTTTCCTGATCCCTCCAGCTGCCAGGGCCCTCCTCCAATCATCTTGGGTTTATTTTACTGATTCTAGAATAATAACAGAGTGTAAATTCCTTCTGTCTAGGGTGTCCGTTCCTCTTGTCAGTTCTTCCACCTTTTGAAGGAGGAAATCGTCTTTAAGACAAATCCTATTTTCTCCTCTGCTCTGCTTTTGGCCGGGAAACTCAGGACTATCTGCCAGGCTTGGGATCTGTTTCCTGATCTTATCCTATACCATGACTATATCAAGTCTATTTTTCCCTCATGGTTCTTGATTTGGGAACCCTGGACCCAGAGTCAGAGGTGGTGGTGATGGTTCACTTCTTTCAGCTCTGTCCACCATTTTAGGACCCAGTTGGGGTTTCTCAACAAAGATACTGGAGCAATTTGCCATTTCCTCTTCAACTCATTTGACAGATGGGGAAATTGAGGCAAACAGGGTAAAGTGACTTACCCAGAATCACACAGCTAGTGAGTGCCTGAGGCTGGATTTGAACTCAGGTGCTCCTGATGTCAAGTCCAGCACTCTACTGATTGTGCCCCCTGAATTCAAATCCTGCTTCTGACCTTGTGTGACGTTGGGTTCCACTTACCTCCTTGGGCCTCAGTTTTCTCATTTGTAAAATGAGGGGTTGGACTATGGCCTCTTGAGGATTCTTTTGGCTCTTTGGATCCTTTATCCATATAGGGTCTGAAGTTTTTTCTTCAGGGTCCTCAGTTTATCCCTTGGGCTTATCTTCCTCTGTGATGATATGTTCTTTTTATACCATTTCAGAGCTTTCTTACAGCACTTACATGCATGTTACAATTTACATTTTGTGTGTCTCATTCTATGGGATCAAATTTGCCTCTTGGTTTACCTCATTTGTTCTCCAGTCTTTGTGTATTTGAATATTAGAGACAACGGAGGCCGTGTTTGTTTGTATTGGTATCTTTGAGTTACTTGTTCTCCTTCTGCTGTTCCTCATGTTGTACCTATAGTTCTAGGATACCAGGTGTGAGAAATAAACACAGTTTTTTTTCTTTTATTTTCATTTAAAACCCTTGATCTTATTTCTCTGTCAGGAAAACACACATACACTTGTACATACACACATACCACCACAATTATTATATACACATTATACACATATGTATACACACACAGCCCAAATACACCTACACACATATGTGCATACATATACACATGCACGCACACATACATGTGTACATACATACATAAACACTCATATCCCTTGTCCATAGCCAAGAAACTGTAGAATATTGTATAGTTGTATATTGTAAGTTGTGTTCCAAAATCTAAGTCCTATACTTAGACATCATAATTTTAGTGAGCTATTTACCTCCTGAATTCCCCTTTCTCTTCTAAATCCCCTATCTTCCACCAGCAGTGATGACGAAAATTCCACTGGTACCTCCAAAGTTTTCAGCTGAGTTGAGTTTTTGTTTGTTTTGCTCAGGATTTATTCCTTTGCCATTCTCTCTAGTTAATCCCTGCAAGTGTCATTTGGCCCCCTGTGACTCACCAATGGGTAATACATGACACTGACATGACAAAGCTCCCTAGATTTTATTTCATATCCCTGATAGGTGCTCTAGGAAGACCTCTCCCAAATCTCCTTGTTTATGTAAGCTAGACAGATTCTTCCTGGAATTTACTGTCTCGTGGGATTATTTATCAATAACTTTGCCTATTTCTTCTTCTGATGATGAGACCCCTTTACCTGATAACATCTTCATTCCTTGGAGCACATGCTGCTGCTTCTTCCTGAGCTGGTTTTGCTCTCTTTTCTACAGTTTCATAACCTCCTCATTGACTCCAATGATCAATAATCTTCTTCCTTCCCTGTGTCATATTAGCTGTGTATTCTTGCCTTTTCACATAGTTTTTCTCTATAGCCCCTTCCCATATGTTGCAAGAACACTTCCTTCTTCTGTATGTTCCTTCTGCCTCATTGTCCTACTAGAGGATGCAGTTTAGCTGTTCTTGGTTCCTACAGAGCTGTTACCTGACCCCAGAAGAAATAATTTTATCACATTCATTACAAGTTACTAAGAGTTTCTCCTTGACGTCCATACTTACTTTAAATCAGACTTTTAGTCTTTTGTCCTTTTGGTGGGAAGTTCTTTTCACTAACCTTTGTTGTGGCAAATTTCTTACTTCCCTGATGAATCTTAGATGAAGGTTAATTTATTTAGGATGGACTCTGCAGTCTTTGCTCAGGCTAGGACTCTGTTATCTATTCAGATGCTCTGTTTGGCAGTTAACACCCTCCTGCTGCACTCAGCACAGGGAGGAACAAATCGAAGCTGAATCATAAGCATAAATACAATTACCTCTTTAGATCTACCTGTCTTTTTTCACCTTGATATTCATTTCTAGCATTGTTATTTTGCATTATTCCATAAGGTTTTGCATAATTTCCCCAGAATTATTCTATCTTTCTATCTTCCATAATTACAAGAGCATTTTATATATATATATATATATATATATATATATATATATATATACATACATACATACATACATACATATATTTATGAGGGTTTGCATTTTTTTTTAAGTATTGTGATCTTGGACTTAAGTTGGATTTCCAAAGTTAGCAGATCACCATACTTGTCACTTTCCTACCCACTAAGTTCTATTAGCTCCTTAGGGTCTCTGGAATCAAAGACAATCACCTCTGGTATTTAAAGTCCTCTGTCTTTCAGGCTTATTACATGTTGCTCTTTCATAGATTCTAATTTGGACTTTTCCATTTTTTTTTTTTTTGCCATTTTTGCCATTGCTCACACAGAGCATCTCCCACCTCTGTGTGTTTGCACACAGTCCCCCATGCTTGAAATACACTTCCCTTCACCCTGTAACTCTTAAGTGTGATTCCCCTTAGCTGCCAGTGCCTCTCCCTGAAATGACCTTGTATTTACTTGATTTGTATGTGTCCTCTCCCCCCAATGAATGTTGGAGTCCTTGAGGTCAAGGACTTTGATCATTGTACCACCAGTGCTTAGCACTGTGTCTGTCACACACTTGGTGCTCAGTGTTTCTTCATTTAATTGGTCCTGTGATGCTGCCTCTTTCTGTTTATTTTCCTTCCCACCCCCCGTAGGCTTTTGAGATCACGTTGCCAGCTGGTTCTGGCAAAGGTGCCAACAAGAGGATCACGTACACCAATCCCTACCCTTCGAAAAGAGTGTACTATCTATTTACCAACTACCCGGATCTGCTACAATTCAAGGAAGACTCCTTTGAGGTAGGTGGTGAGCATCTCAGAAACTCCAACTACAGAGATTTCGGTGCTCTTTTTCTGTATTTTCTGCCTTATCACTCTTATTTGGAAACATTAAAAACTTTGGTAAGTAGTGCATTAAAAGACTAATTCCCACTAATAATGGCTAGATTTTCTGAGAAGAAAGAAGTACATTCTCTAAATTTAGGTTAAGCGGTTGGTTACTGTCCTTCATTCTTGTTCTCAAAGGGGACCAAAATAACATCGCTGTATTAAAATCAGGTAAGTGTGTCCAACTGAGGCTGATCAGACCAATACGAGCTCAGAACGCTGTGCCCCAGGTCGGACACAAATAGTCTCTACGAACATTTGGGGGCTTCTCTAACTTTGAGTATCTTGTATTTCTTCTGAGCTCATTCATTCTGCTTTGCTCATAGAACCCAGCACCTTCCTGCTGCACATCTGCTTTTATTTCCAGACAGCTCTTCTGTAGACATTCATCAAGTTTTCTGTGGATGCACCTCTCCTGGTGTTTGCCCAAATGTCTTTGGTACACATAATGCACTGAGATTACCCAAACTTGATCAGAGACATTCATGAGTCTTGCCTGGGTGCAGAGTATGATACTAGGAACTAGGCAGGATAGACAGTTTGGAGGAGATAGGTTTCTTGCCCTCAAAGAGCTTACAATCTAGGTAAGGGATTGACCCCTAAATGACTAGCTTGTGTAGAACCAGAAGGTAACTGAGAGGCCACAAAGTCCAGCCTCCCTCCACTCATTTTGCAGCAGGTGGGAAAGGACTTGCTTATGGTCACCAAGCCATGAAATGACAGAGGCCTTCTTGGAGCCCAGCTTTTACTGAATCCAAGTCCTTTGCTCTCTTCACTCTGGAGGGTCGATTGTATTGACTAGGCTTTAAATGGAAGAAATGGAAGTCAGGGGTTGAGGAGGAGGAGCAGAGGGAACATTTCACACACAGAACAGCATGACCCCAGGCACTGCGATTTGTATGAGGAGGAAAGGAAACAAGGACTTTATGAAGCACCTACTGTGTGCTGGGCACTGTGCTGTGCGCTTCACAAATGGTATCTCATTCGATCCTCACAGCAATCCTGGGAGATAGGTGCTATTATTATCTTTATATTACAGATTTTCAAACTGAGGCAAGCAGAGGTTAAGTGACTTGCCCAGTGTTTTGGGACTTGCATGTACCAGGTCAGGTCATTCCGACTCCAGACTCAGCAGTCTGTCCATTGTACCACCAGCATTGGAAAGATGGACTAGTGGCAGATTGTGGAGGACCCAGAGAGCCAGGTGAACACATTTAAGCTTGATTCAGTTTAAAATAGGAAGCCACTGAAAGATGTTTTGGGCAGGAGGTGATATGACCATATTTAGTTGGGGAACTTGGGAACCATGTGCAAGTTGATTTTGAATGTACCCAAGGCTCCCCCAAATTCATGTGAGGAAGGATGGCCTCTGATTTATCAAGTTGTCATGATTTCTTTTGCCTTTGAGTGCTGTAGTCTTCAGGCTTTCAAGATGGCTCACTAGACTATCAGACAATTTATGAATTTCTTCTTTGTCTGATGAGTCCGTTTTGGGGAAGGGGGAAGGAAGATGTTTGGAATGTAACCCAGAGTTTCTTTAAAGTGTATACACCCCATTCACTTTTTCATAGAATCTATAGAGAGGAAAGATTGAAAATCCTGTCTGTTTATCACTCTCGTTTCCAGGTTGATGCTGGAGAGACATATACCATAGGCCTGCGGTTTGCTCCAAGTAACAGTTCAGGAATGGAGGAAATTCTGATTTACATCAATGACCATGAAGATAAGAACGAGGAGACGTTTTGCGTGAAGGTCATCTACCAATAAAGGGGAGAACTTTAATCAGACCCACGTGTTCTCCCTCTATCTGTTGAAATGTTAGTCTCATGGAATCTCCTAGGAGGGGGCCATAGTCCCATTCTCTCTCCACCAGCTGAATAGTATCATTGCTTTTGGATTTTGCTGCTGGATAGATTTTCTTCCTTTGGTACTTCCCCCTACCATTTGTCTTTGGATAC
Source organism: Sarcophilus harrisii (assembly GCF_902635505.1). NCBI lineage: Eukaryota > Metazoa > Chordata > Mammalia > Dasyuromorphia > Dasyuridae > Sarcophilus > Sarcophilus harrisii. The sequence continues at coordinate 578,866,284 of NC_045428.1, forward strand.
AGATAACCCGTTGAGATTATCCCTGCACTTGGCCAGAGGACCGAAAGCATATGTTCCCTCCTTATTTATGGTGTGCCTGAGTCTAATCAAGCAGCAGCCCAAATCACAGTGATTTATTCCAGAGCACAGCCCATAAGCGGTAACCCAAACGCCTGGGATGTCACGTTGGGGATGCTGCTGTTCCCATGGTTGTACAGGGAATTATCATTTTCTACCAAATTGTTTTGCTTTTGACTTTTGCTGATTTTTTAAAAAGTATTTTTATGAAACATTTGTTTTCCTTATTGCATTTTGTACAAATACACTACATATTTTATATACGTTGATGTTTTCCACTGTTGTTCTGTTTCTATCATTTAAATTGCTATTTTTTTAAAAAATATATCTTTTTTTTCTTTTTTCCCTTTCAGCAGTTTCCCAAATGTTAGTAAGAAAACGTTGTCTGTTGTTGGTAGTATGAAGGTCCTTCTTTCTTGATCAGTTATTCTTTTGGGAAAGACTGATGAGCCTCACCCAAGAGACTGTATGTAGTATATCTCCTAGGCACCTAGTCAATTAATTAATGGGGTATTAATGCATGTACCAAAGACCAATGCCTAACACAGTGCTTTGCACTGGTCTGAACGCTGCTAAGCTCAGAACCAGAAGACACCTGGATTTGAATCCTGCTTTTGAAACTTGCTACCTGTGTGGCTGTGGTTGAATTATTCAACATCTCTGAGTCATATTTTCTTCATCTGGAAAATGGGAACAGTCATGTTTATAGAATTTACTACTGAATGGATTGTTGTGAAGGTCAAATGAGACAGTACGTGCAAAGTGCCCTATGGGTTTATACAGAATCCTTAAAGCATTATGTAAATGTCAGTTATTATTTTATTGTTGATATTTTTTTTTTTTGGTTCAGACTATTTTGGGGGAGAGGGGAGTCAGGAACTCCCAGTGTGGTAATTCCTCCCACCAATATAGATGATCATCTATATTGTATTTGTACAATATATTACATATTTGTAATGTAGAGTCTTGCAGTTGCCTGGAGCACAGAGATGTCTTAAGTGACTTGCCCAATAGGTAGAGATCTGGGTTTAAGTTCTACCTATCATTGTAGTTTCACTTTTGTTTGACTCTCTGTGACCTCTTTTAGGGTTTTCTTGGCAGAGATACAGAAGTGCTCTGCCATTTGCTTTCAGTAAAAATTTGAACTAATGAATCAACTCTTAGGCCGTTCCTGAGAATTCTCTGGGGAACTTGCCCGAACAAATGCCTTTTCTTCAATTCCCAGGATCGAGCTATCTTCCACAAAGTCCTAGCTGCTGCAGCTGAGAGTTGAGATGATTATTGTTAACTCTTGACAGCAACACAGCTTTGTCTGCTGTTGGGTTTGTTGTCTTCCCTTCTCTTTTATTGAATGGAGATTATGTGTTTGTGGTTAGACAGTAATCTTCTCACAAAGAGCACCCTTTCCCATTTGTATTTTCAGTAATTAATGTTAGCTCTGTGTGGAGAGAATCAGTAATTCCTATCTGTTTCCCCTACTCCATCAGGGCAGAGTTCTTATCTTAATCCAGTTGAATCATTGGGAATCATTCAAAGCCCACTTTTCATGTTGGGTTTGGTTGCTCTCATTTGGGTCTTAGATGTGGCTCTGCCTTTCACCTTTTCTGGGTAGCTAGATCAGAGATGCAGCGCCCTGGGAGCATTTTAGTGTCTCCTTTTTATTTGGATCGTGCATTTGAGATGCTCAGAACAGCACCCAGATTTTCTTTCAACCCAGAAGAAATGAGTGAAGTCTAGTTTTCGGGCTGAGAGATGTGGATTTGTTTCTAAAGTCAATGGCTCTATTGCAAGCCACTGTCTTTATGCCTTAGAGATACTTATATCAAAAATCTTCTTAAAAACTAAAACTAAATAGATCCCATCCTAAAGAAGCTTCATTTTGGAGAAGGGGGAGGGATAAGTTAGAGCTAGTGAGCTCCACTTGAATGAGCAGTTGTAAGAAGCCCTCACTCCCCTCAGCCCAATCCCTTGTTATTGGAGACTCTGTCTAGTAGCTGTCTCCTTGGAATGCATAAATTAGAAGCCGAGTCACCAAATTTTTGACCTGGAAAGGATCTCAGTCGCTATCTGTTCTAATCTCTACCTAAGAAGGAATTCCCACTCTAGCCCACCTCCCCCCCAAAGTGGTCATCCTATCTGTGCTGGAGGCCTCCCAGAATGGAGGAATTCCCTCACTGAGACGGCTTTCATCGCTAGGCTCGTCTGCCTCTTGAGGCAGAGATCACAGAGATTTGGAAATGATTTGGAGGCCCCATCCATCCAAACTCCAGTTTTTAACAGTTGAGGACTATGAGGTAAAGAGATGAAGTTGCTTATATAACTTTTAAGTATCTGAGGTAGAATTTGAATCTAGATCTTCCTAATTCTGAGTCCACAGCCCTCTCTATGACAGAAGGTTACGATGTACTCATTGCCCTTTGTCCTGGGCTCTTGGATCAGACAGAATGGATCCATTCCCTCTTGCCAAGATAGTTAAGGTTCATCATAGTGCATGGAGCAGTGGGCCTGGAGTCAGGAGGATTCATCTTTCTCAATTCAAATCCAGCCTCAGACACTTAATAGCTGGGTAACCCTGAGCAAGTCATTTCACCTTGTGTGCCTCAGTTTCCTTATTTGTAAAATGAGCTGGAGAAGGAAACAGAAAACCACTCCATTATCTTGCTGAAAAATCCCCAAATGGGGTCATAAAGAGTCATACATAAGTGAAAAACAACTAAACGACTGATCCCTTTTCCATGAGAGCCCAAAGCCCGAAGTCTCCCATTACATCCCATTGCACGGGCCATCTCCAGTCATGCTGACCAATGTCTGGCCACTGTATCCACATGGGTCCCTCTCAGTTATGGCACCGCTTCCCTGATGTCCTGGTCCTCTCTGAGATACAGGCCCAAGAAGTAGAACTTCGGTCACTGGGAGACAGTCCAACCTACACCTGGGGCTATGACCCCCCCACCCCCAACAGTCTGGCCTGTCTGTCAGCCCAGATCTCCCTCCACTCTGGGGGAATCGCTAGCCTTCTGCACCAGCCCACCTTTGAACAGCTCTTCCCTGACATCAAGATTAAATGTGTTTGTTTTTGTCTTCCAGTGGCTTAACCTTAAAGTTCATAAGGTTACTTCTGGATAGAGAGGTTCCCATTAACTACAGCTAACCAACCACTAAGCAATCATCAAACACCTACTTTATACCAGGCACAGTTCAATACAGGGGAGACAAAAAGGAAGCTCCTGTCCCCAAAGAGGTTATTTTCTATTGAGGGAGACAGGATAACGATCTGTAAATACATACCAAATATCTGTATGCAAAGTAAAATAAGGTAATTGTGTGCTGGCAGAGGGGGAGCAACAGGAAAGCTTCTTCCTATAGAATCTGTGACCTGAGTTTTTAAGGAAAACAGAGAGTCCAAGAGATGGCAGTGAGGGAGAAGGACATTCCAGGCATGGAACCACTACAGTTTATTGGGTGAGGAGAGTGTCCTGGGGAGACATTTTGTAACTCGGGTGTCAGGTGATTAGGGCCTGTGCTGGAGTGATCGCTGTATGGGTAGAGAGAGAAGGATGCAAGAGATATTGTGGAAGTGGAGACAGGATTGGACAATTGACTGTCGATGTAGGACAAATAGGGGAGGAATTGGAAGATCACAGATTCAAAGCTGGGAGGAGCCTGAGAAACCACTGAATTCAGCCTGGTCATTTTTTTTTTATTATAGCTTTTTTATTTACAAGTTATATACATGGGTAATTTTCCAGCATTGATAATTGCAAAACCTTTTGTTCCAACTTTTTCCCTCCTTCCCCCCACCCTATCTCCCACATGGCAGGTTGACCAATACATGTTAAATATGTTTAAGTATAAGTTAAATACAATATAAGTATACATGTCCAAACAGTTATTTTGCTGTGCAACAAGTTGGACTTTGAAATAATGTACTATTAGTCTGTGAAGGAAATCAAAAATGCAGGCGGACAAAAATAGAGGGATTGGGAATTCTTTGTAGTGGTTCATAGTCATCTCCCAGAGTTCTTTCGCTGGGTGTAGCTGGTTCAGTTCATTACTGCTCCATTGGAACTGATTTGGTTCATCTCATTGTTGAAGAGGGCCACGTCCATCAGAATTGATCATCATATAGTATTGTTGTTGAAGTATGTAATGATCTCCTGGTCCTTCAACCCAGTCATTTTACATTTGATTGACACCCAGTGAGCATATAGGACTTGCTCAACGTCATTGAGCTAGTCTCTTTTAAGGCAGGATTTGAATGTGAGTCCTGATTCCAAGTTTAGTGCTCTTTCCATTGGATATTTCAAGCCTGTATGATCAGAAGGATGATGCCTTTAGCAGAAATAAGGACATTTGGACGAGGGCTGGAGTGGGATGGATATGTTCAGTTGGAGATATTTCTGTGATGTTCAGTCTCAATGCCCAATGGATAGCCCAATACAACTGGAGCTCAGGAGAGAGACTAGGGCTGGATATATAGATTTTGGAGTCTGTCAGTCAGTATTTATTACAGACCTCTTGTGTGCCAGGCATTGTGTTAAGCTGTAAGGGTACAAACAGTCCCTGCTCTCAAGTAGCTCCCAGTCCCATGGGAGTGAAGTCAGGAAGAGAGAAGATGGCCCAGGGCAGAGCCTTGGGGTGAACGTATAGAGAGGAAGCTTGATTAATGAACCAGCACAAGGGCCTGAGAAGGAGCAGTTAGGTCAAGATGCAAGAGTGTTCTGGAGGAGAAGGTGCTGGGGAAGGTCAGAGGCTGTTTATGAGCAAGCTGGGCTCAAGTGAGCTGTCCATAGTTACATAACTATTTAAAATGTAGTTTAAGCCCAGATTTCCTCGTTCAAGTTTGGTGCTCATTGTATTCTCCCATAATGCTCTCCTTAGCCACCCATTAATTTTTTTGTTTGTTTTGGTTTGGTTTTTTGGAGGCAGTTGGGGTTACGTGACTTGCTCAGGGTCATACAGCTAATACATGTCTGAGATCGCATGTGGACTTGGGTCCTCCTGATTTCAGGGCTGGTCCTCTGTCTACTCTATCACTTAGCTGTTCCCTCAGCCATCTGTGTAGGAGACATAGGACAGTGACTTGAGGTGTCTAGTTGCACCTGTGGAGGAAATATCAGTCCCTCAGGAGAGAGACTGCAATTTCCCACATTTCCCCTCTTCTCCTCCTGCCATTAACAATGCTGGACCATACACTGGATGGATCCAAAGGCAGCCGCTGACCGTAGTCAAATACACCCCAAAGAAACAAAGCACAGTAGAAAGGGAGCATGTGGAGGGACATCTCAAAGAATGGCTTCCTTGCCATTCAGTGCAATGGCAAGAAAGGACCCGGGAGCATGTCGACAAATGACTTCCTCTGAAAGGCCGCCATGGAGGCCGGCTCAGCAGCAAAGGACATAGCAGGAGGACACTGAAAACGGCAGCTCCTGGGGACTGTAATTTCAATCTTCAGGAACATCAGCCGGATGGAAATAACTGGCATTTGATGCTGAGCCCTGGCTCCCAGAGCCCTTTGAAGAAGGAATTGCCTGGAGGAGAGGTGAAAAAGGACTTCTGGCTGACAGAAAGTCCTGGTGCTTGGAGCAGGGAGTGTGCAGAATACCAATCTTGTCTCCAGCCCCCGGGGGCTCTCTGAGCCGGCTGCAGCTGCATCCTGGCATCCTCTCCCCTCGTGGGCACCTGTGTGGCTCGACTTTCACAGGAGAGATGTAGTGGGAAGAGCTATGTGTAAACTGACTTTTTGGTAAAAAAGAAATCCTACTTACAAGTTTGATTTCTGATCTTGGGGATGCTGCTTACTTTCTTTTCTGAAAAGGGGGGCATGGACTTGAGAGAGAAACCCCCTTTCTTGATCTAGGTTAACAACTTGTTCATAATTTACAGCTTTAGAGTTGCTCCGAGCACTGAGAGATGAAGTAAGTGATTCGCTTAGGCTGACCCATCCAGCATTGGGTCAGAGTTTGGATGGAACCCAAGCTTTTCTCACTCTATCCTTTCTCTACCGGGCCTTCCATGGCGTCATAAGATTAGACATTTGTATTTGGAAAAGACACTAGAAGTCATCTCTAACCCCATTTTTGGAAGCCTCATAGAGGCTTCCTATAAAATCATTTTGCAGTGAATATGTAATTTAATAATGTTAAAAAAAAGTGCTCACTATATTTAGCTTTTTCCATAATGTTTTCTCAGTACATGTGTGCAATTTTGGCTAATTTCTATAAAAGGATGAAAAAAAATCACAACAGCATGAAGTCAGATTCACTATTTCTTTCATGACAGCCCCACATGTGCTTTCTAAGCACCTCTTTCTGCTAACACTAAAAGAAAAACTGCATCTAGGGCCCCCTTGATTTAAGCTATCAGAACCTTGTAAAACGGAACAGCCACTGTCAGCCACAGCTCATCCCATCCAGTTCCTGCCTGGACAGTCCCCAACCTTATCCCAGTTCATACTCATCCCTAGGGAGCCAGTTATCTCTTCACCCCATCACCTGTCCACCTGCTTCTCCCTCCTACTGCCTCAAATCTTGGATTAATGCAAATGGGAAAGAAGTGGGAGCCCAAGATTTGTCTTGAGCTAATGCCGATCTCATTAGTCTTAGAGACTGTTTCTGCAAGACTGCCCTACTTTAATTAAGGATCTTGAGAACGGCACCCGTCCATGGCAGGTTATGAGAACTGTGCTGGCTGTAATGCTCCATGTTTTATTCTAATGGATGGCTTTAAGGGAATGTTTATGAATATGATTATGAATACATTATGTTCCATTTTTTTCCTGCTCTATTGCTGGGGATGATGATTAGGATGATTTTCTCCTCATCTTGCAGGAAATCTCAGGCAGACAAACCACAACTCAAACGTACCTTCAGCACGGAGGCTGAATAAAGAAAGGCTTTAGCTGCTAACTTCTGAGCTCTTAGTGGTTTTTATTCTTCGCCACCCTGACAATGGGACTGGTGAAAGGCATGAGGAAGATGCCCAACTGCAGAAGCTACCCTATGTGATAGTGGTTAAAATGGGGCGATGCTGCCCGCAGTGTGTCCTGGGAGCTTGGAAAGAACCTCAGAGGCCATCCAGTCCAACCTCATTTTACAGATGGGGAAACTGAGACCCAGAAAAATTAAAGAGATTTTCCCATGGTCACAAAGCTAGTAAGTATCAGAGGCAGGATCTGAACTCAGGGCTCTCCAAGTCTAGTGCTTTAGCCACATTGCTTATAGTGAACCAGGAGAAAGAACAAAGATGTAGCAAAAGAGGCTCTGGGTTCTAACCAAGTTACCCAACTGCTCTGTGTCATCCTGTGAGATGAGGATGATGGCCACTGTTCTCTCTCCATCAAATGAGTTTTAAAAGGAGAGGGTTAGAGATGAAAAAGTAATTTTCAGGATAAATCACTGGGACTTCACTTTTGAGCACTGTGTGAAGGAGTAGAGCGACTGTCCTGGGGAGCTGGTCTCTGGAACTTGGATCTTAGCACTATTGCTATGTTATTTAGCCTTTGAGGTTTGCAGAGCACTTTTTACTGCTTAGCTCACGTGGTCCTCTAAATAACCTTGTGAGGGATGGACTGACCCCCATCTTACTGATAGGGAAACTGAGGCTCAGAGCTTTTCAGTGATTTGCATATGATCACAGAGTTCATAAGCATCTGAGGAAGGATTTAAATCCAAATCGTCTTGTACTACATCAAGCTGTCTATAGCTGCCATCATCCTCTCTGACAATTTGGTGCATTTGATGCCATGTAAAAGTTGGGATGGCCCTCTTTTCAATTGGTCCTGGAATGAAGGCAGGTAGGGGGTACAGTGGATAGAGGGCCAGGCTTGGGGTTGGGAGGACCTGAGTTCAAATCTAACCTCAGACACTTAGTATCTGTGTGACCCTGTGCAAGTCACTTCATGCTGTTTACCTCAGTTTCCTCCTCTGTAAAGTGAATTGGAGAAGGAAATGTCAAATCCCTCCAGTATTTCCCAAGAAAACCCCAATTACAGTCATGTGGAGTCAGCCATGACTGAAAACTTAAAAAAAAAAAAAAAAAAAAAAAAGTGAAGAGAGATTGGAGTTTTCACTTAAGTGACTACCCTAATCATTGCTATCAGTTCCATAATAATAACTGGCACTTATAAAGCATCTTAAAGTTTGCAAAGGGCTTTACAGTCATTATCTTATTCGGGACTCACAATCACCTTGTGTGATTTTCAGAGAAACAGGCTCAGGGGTTAAATGGCAACCAGCGGCATTGTTACTTAGTTGTTTTTCAGTTGGGTCTGACTCCCCATGACCTCATTTGGGTTTTTCTTGGCAGAGATACTAGAATGGGCTGCCACTTCTTTTGTCAGCTCATTTTAAGATGAGGAAACTGAGGCACACAGGGTGAGGTGACTTGCCCATAGTCACACAGCTAATAAATATCTTAAAGCCAGATTTGAACTCAACCTGACTATAGGATGCAGGGGTTCACAGTGACAGTGTCAGAAACAGAATTCACACTCTGGTCTTTCTGAATCCTAATCTAGCACTGTGGTCTTGTTTGCATTTTGGCCTTCATTAGCTTCATATCTCTCGATGCCTATTATTGTCTTCTGTAGACAGTAAAATATGAATTCATGTTTATTGAGTGAATGAATGAATGATTTCAGCCTTCCAGCCAAGCAAGGATTTCATGACAGTGTATTCTGATTGACATTTCTTGTGGTCTTAGCCCAAGGTGCTGCTTGTTTCTCTGCTTTTTAATAGGGTAGTTTTTATCAAGTCTGAAGACTTTTGGAGCTCAAAAAACCAGTACTTTGCACAGTTAACACCCGAGAGCTGTCAAAACCTGACCAGAAATATCTCCCTAGATTGGCAGCCGTTGGGAAAATAACTTACTTATGCAACACCGGTGCCTTTGAAAGTCTGGGTTTGGAGGGGCTAATTACGGGATGCACAGCTGGCTAAGAAAGTGAATCAGATCAGCCAAAAGGTGAGAAGGGTGCACAGGTGGGAAGTGTCTGCCTTCCCCCATTGCCAGGTGTCTCCCAGAGTTCCTTGGCTGCCTGGTCTCATCCCTCCTCTGATGGAGAATGGAGGCGGGATACAAGGTAGGATATCTGAAGTAAGATGTTCTTTTGTAAAGATTTTTTTTAAAAGGAGATACCCAATCCTTGTCTCATCCAGGCTGCAAGTTCGGAAGTCACCCACCAGCTACATCCCCCGCCAGTTTCTACAGAAGCTTATTTCAAGGACTGTCATTTTCCTCCTAAAAAGCTGAAAGAATTGGGATCCATTTTTCACAGGAACTATCTCTCAACAGGACTTGGAGTCTCTTTGATTTCCTCCTCTGGACAGTAATGCTGGGGGACTGGATGGCCTTGTGGGTCTTGTTCGGGTTTACTTCTGGCTCTGATCCCGTAAATAGTCCGACTGAGAATGGACGGGAACAGAGCCAAGCAGAAAAGGTCAGATGGAAGATGGGATTCTGAAGCTGGTGACCTCCCTCGGATGCGACTGAGATGACAAAAGGGGACGGGGTTTGGGTGCCGAGCAGCTGCTGGGCCTGCAGAGGCTTTGGAAACGGGGACTCCGGGCAGCTCTTTCCTAGAATGGCCTAAGACAGTTTCACTTAAGGCTAGAGTCCTTGGGTACTACCTGAGGTCAGAGGCAGGGATGGGGAAGGACGGGATGGGTGGCAGACTTGATCCTTGTCAGAAGAAGCAGGTCACTTTCTTACCTAGCGTCAGGTCTTCAGGTTTGCTCACCCTCTGACCACACCCTGAAGATCTGAAAAGTAAAACAATGAGCTGACCTCTTTTCCCCATCACTTGGGTATGCTCAGTCAGCAGCCTGGCTCTGCTTGGCTTCCACTCTGACTTTATTAGGGATTATTCGCAGATGAGGTGATTAGCCTCCTACACCAGAGGAAGCTGGGTGAAACAACTGCATATCCTACGGGGATGGGCCAGAGAGACTGGGGATGAAGACATGACAGGTCTAGTTTAAAGACTGTCAGTAGGGCAGTCAGGTGGTGCAGTGGGTAGAGCACTGGCTCTGGAGTCAGGAGGATCCGAGTTCAAGTGGGAGCACATCCACTTACTAAGCTGTGTGACTCTGGGCAAGTCGCTTCACTCTGATGGTGAGAAAGGAAGACACATGGAAGAGGAATCTCTGGGAGACAGAACCAAAGATGATGGGAGGAGGGCTGGTTAATTTAGGTTTAAGGAAAGGGAAACACTTGCTGATAATTGGAGCTGTCAAAGTGGGAATGGGTGACACTGGAAGGCAGTGGATTACCCCTCATTATAGAGATTTTCATGGAAAGCCAACATGGCGGGGTGGATCTAGCAATGGCCTTGGGGTCAAGAAAACAGGTCCGAATCCTTCCTCTGCTTTGTATAGGCTTATGATCCTGGAAACTTAGTGTTCCAAGCAACTCTCTTTAAGACTCTGTAGAGAAAATGCTGATCCTCCCCTGATGGTCTTTATGCCTCTGAAATCAAAAGGGAGAGACAGACAGAGAGGGAGGGAAGGAGAAATGGAAGAGAGAGACAGAGACAGACAAAGAGGCAGGGAGAGACAGAAAAAGGGAGGGAGGGAAGGAGAAATGAAAGACGGGGTGGAGAGAGAGAGAGGGAGAGAAAGAGGGAGAGGAGAGAGAAGAGAGGCAGAAAGAGTGGGGAGAGAAGGGGTGAGGGAAGGGGAGGAGAGGAAAAAGAGAATAGGAGAAAGAGAAGAAAAAAAGAAAGACAGAGACAGAAGAGAAGCAGAGAAAGACAAAAAGAGACATCAATTTAAGTAAAGCCTGATCACTTCCTGAACGTCCTGTAAAAGGGATCACTTTTCAGATCGGACGTCCCTCCCCACTCTGAAACACTTGGTTTCCCGCTTTCTCCCTCCCTCCCCCCTCTTCCCCACCAGCAAAGCCTCCCGCAGCCACGCTCAATCCTGCGTGCCCACGGGCCTCTGGAGCCGGTCTCGGCAGCCGGGAGAGCCTGTGTCCCGAGGCAGGACTGCCCGACTCCGGCTGCTGGGATGCGGCTGCTGCGGCTTCCCCTTCAGACGAGGGAGGGCAGCGTGAGGGGATGGAGAGGACCTCAGGGCGGGAAGGCCGGCAGTGGCTTAGAGCCCTGTCATGTTGAAGTGAGCTCGGAGTTCTTGGGAGCTCTCCGACCTCACACAGGTGGGACTTAGCAGAGCAGACTTGAACCCACGTCTTCAGGTGCTGAATCCCCCATTCTTTCCAATGCTCCACGCTATGTCAATACAAGCAGCCCCATGGGGAGCTACTACAGGGCTTTACTTGCCCCATTTCACAGATCGGGAAACTGAGGCGCAGAAGGATTAAGGTGACACAGTTTGAAAAGGCTAGAGGTGGAGTCTCTCCCTCCTCAGGATTCCTGAAACCCAGCCCAGCACTGATTTACTTCCTGATTGACTAAATAGGGTGGGAGGAAACATAGAAGCAGAGAATAGCCATTTAAGGTGTCCTTCCAGGCTGGGAGGCTCAGCAGATGCTTCGAGCAGCAGCAGAACCTTTGGCTAGTCCGTGGTGGTTCACTGCACTTTGGTGTTTTTCAGAGGATCTGGATAAGTTCGGGGGGGGGGGGGTTTGGTTTGTTCCCCTCTAGAGTTCTCTCCTAAAGCAGATCCTGTATGGCTCTGACCTCTTGGAAATTCCCCAAGAGCCTTCATGTTGTCTGTGTTGGCTGAAATGCTGCAACGCTGCTTCCTTTGGAATATGGGAGACTAGATAAGGAGGCACATTATAACGGGTGCCAGTTACATTGCCCCGATGGGCAGGGCACTGTGCTGGGTGCCAGATACACAAGGTAAAATCAAGACACTGCCCACCCTCCGAGGCCTGGGATACTTGGATGCAGATAAGAAGGAGACTCTTCTTAAGGGGAAAGAACAGACCAGGAAAGGCTTCTGGGAGGATGGAGGAAGTATCCAAGTTGTGCCTTCATTAGAGAAGGTATGGTGCCCTATGAGCAAAGCAGAACTGAAGTAGCTCAAAAAAAAGGGCAAGATTTGCAAAATTAGAGAATCCACCCCAAATGTTCAGGGAAACTGTGGCAGAGGAACCTGAGATCATATTGGTTTGATCGGCCACAGTTGGACTCTTCAAGAACAAAAGGGAAATTAAGCCTAAACTAAGCCTCATGGGAAGCTGGGGATTCCAAGTGACAGTAGTGAAATAGCATATTCTGGGCAGGAAAAGGAAGAAGCTCTTGACAGCTCCTTGAGAGAGAGAAGGAATGGAAAAGAAGACCTGAGAATTCTGGACTTTTAAATCCTCTACCTGTGGAGGTCTGTCAGTATTTTGATGAAGGAACCAAGGATATCTGATTAAGTCTCCATGACTAAGGCTTCCTCAAGACTGGACTAGGCAGCTTGGAACTGTCCTTGGTGCCTCATGGAGGAAAAATGTCAATGATTTGGTACTCTGGGACTCTTGAGTTTCTGGGCTCCTGTGGGCATCTGCTTGGCCCTGTGCTCTACTGAACAATTTTATTGATGACTTGGATGAAGACTTTTCTAGCTGGCATGCTTATTAAATTTTCAGATAACATAAAACTGGGGAGGGAGAGCTAAAACATAGGGTTTACCCCCGTGAAATAGAAAACTGGACCACAGTTAAAAATTTTGCTGGCTCCCCATGTTTTCTTTAGTGCCATTGCCTTCTTCCCTCCCCACCCCAGCCCATCAGTACCAAAATAAACTAGTCAGTACATCCTGGGTATTCCACAGTGCTTATTAGCTAAATTACATGGTGGGCGGATTTGAGATTCATATTCATTTATTAGGGTTTGGTGTCACATGCAGGTCGGCAGATGGTATGTGAATAACTGGCATGGAAATATTGATTCCCCAGAATCACATAATCTCCAGTTGGAAGGGAATTCTGAAATCTAAGACCATTCTATGCAGCCCGTACCTGAACAAGGATGTCTTCCACAACACTGCTGATGAATGACCATTCAGCCTCTGCTCCAAGACCTCCAGAAAAGAGGAATGCATTTCATTTTGGGGTAGTTCTCATTAGGAATTTTTTCTTACAGTCACCCTAAATCTGCCTCTAATTTCTACTAACTCCTCCCAGTTCTGTCCTTTGGGAACAAGATCAAGATGAATTCTTCATCCACATTTTTTTTGGCTTTTGTTTTCCTCCTGTGACAGCTCTTCAAACACTTGAAATCCCTAATTATATTAACCCTGAGCCTTCTCCAAGCCAAGGATCCTCGACTTCTCTGAGTCTTCCTGCGACATGACCTTGAGACCTTACACAATCCTCATTGCTCTTTTCTTTGGCTTATCAAAGTTCTTCCTGTCATTCATTTGTTCTTTCAACAAACATTGAATAAATCAGCAGGTCTCAGATTTTGGAAGGAACCTCAGAGGGCATCTAGCCCAACCTGAACAAGAACTTTTTCTTTAACCTATTCAACAAATGGTCATCTTGACCTGGTCATCAAAGAAAAGCCATCTCCTAACTGGAGCACCCTCTATCCCGACAACAAAACCCGGAGAAGATAAGACTCATACAGAGTATAATAGCTATATTTAGGTATACCCAAGACTGCTATATTAAAGAAGGTCAAGATGAATTCTATTTGGTCCCAAAGGGAGCAATGTTAGGGCTTACAAAGAAGCAATGAGTTTTATTTCAGAAATATCTTCCGACAACAAAAGGGTTTCCAGAAATGAAAATGGTAGTTTGCTCCTTCTATCAAAGCAAAGGTTGAATAACCACTGGGATGGTGCAATGGGCATTCTTCTTCAACTAATAGTTGAATTAGATGGCAGATAATATCTTCCGATTCCAAAAGTCCATGAGCTGTGATACCTTTGCCAGGTAGTTATGTAGGATATAGGACAGCTAACTCCTCTTGGTTTGTCTTTTCAGCTCAAGGGGGTTTCAATCTTGCCAGTGTTCAAGCTCAAGGGCACCCTTCTTTGCTTTGGATTGTTTTTAAGGTTTTTTCCATCACCTTTGTGGGCCCGTAAATGTTGGGGGCGGGGATAAAGGTCCCTTCCTTTTATTAGCTTTTTAATTTTAATTTCAGTCTCCTTTTTGCTAGGCCACTCATTCCATGCTCTGTCTGCAAACTAAGTTGGGAGATTTGCATTTGAAAGCTTTTGCTACCTTCTTTCTGACTGAATGCAAATCCAGGACCTGAATCTTTCCCAGATAAGAGGCTGAGAGGTTTTGCATTCTTGTTGGAGACAAAGACAGACCATCTTTCCAAGGGAACATTATCATTTCCATCAAAAGTATTATTTTATTATTATTGTTATGAGTTTATTTCTTTCCTCTCATTCTCTCTATCCTTCTTCTTCCCTCCTCTCCCCGTTTCCCTTTAAAAGCCATTTCCAACTAAATGGAACCAAACTAAAGCTCTATGGTCCATTCTGTATTTCTCATGTCTGATAATGATTTAATGTTATATTTATCTCTATTTAGAAATAAATTTAGGTCTCTTTTTAAATCACTGCCTCAGATTCCAAGAGGTTATATAAAACAACCATTATGTTTCCCTAACAACCCTCTCATTTCCCAGTGTACTCTACTCGCCTGTTCAATAGGGGTGATGCTCTAGAAGGCTGTGTTCTGGCCTCTGACATCAGAAATGCAATCATTTTTCTTTTTCTTGTAGAAGATGAATGGAAGCATTTATAGAGAGAATAAGAGTACATTGGACCAGTCAGGAATCACACATGATAATTTGTTCACTTCTGGGCTCCACATTTTAGGACATTCATTGATAAGCCAGACACTATCCAGAGAAGGGCAATCAGGATTAAGAAGGGACTTGAGATACTGCCTTACAGGGAGCAATTGCAAGAACTGGTGATGTTTAACTTGGATGCAACTTAGTGATTGGGGAGACCACAAGAGCAATTTTTAAGTATTTGAGCTTTTAACATTGTGTCTTTTTTCAATGAACAAAAATCAATTTTCTCTCTTTCTTGTTCCTCCCTCCCACCACCTTCCCCAGAAAAATGAATTCCTTTATTGATCATGTTTAAAGAGGCATCATTTACAGGGCAGCTAGGTGGTGAAGTAGATAGAGCACTAGTCCTAAAGTCAGGAGGTAACTGAGTTCAAATCTGGCCTAAGACACTTAACACTTCCTAACTGTGAGACCCCGGGCAAGTCACTTAACCCCAATTGCCTCAGTAAAAAACAAAAAAACAAAAAAACCCAAAGATACATTATTTTCTGTACCCTGAGTCCATCAATTTGCTGTCAGGAAGTGAGTTTATGCTTCATCATTGGCCTTATGGAATCATGGGTGATCATTGCATTTGTTGATCAGAGTACTTAAACCTTCAAGTTGTAGATGTGTTGAGGTCTAGATTTGGGGTACCTAAATGAAATTATGATTTAGTTAAGGTCTAGTGGCAGATTTGGGGTACAGGAATTCAGAGCTCCCCTGTAACCTCCTTGGATTTGGTGCAAGGATACGGCGGTAAATGAGGTCTAGTAGCGGCATGAGTCCCCAATAAAAGCATTTATTAGCCCGAGAGTTAGATTGATAAAAGAGGTTTATTATTGAGTTTAGAAGTAGGAGATAGGTGAAGGTAGAGATAAGGAGGGCACTGGACAGAGGGTCTAGTGGACAGAGGGTCCTGACATGGCTGGCATGTTTGGAATCTCTGCAAAGAGGGGTTCCCAATGTGGCCCTTTTATAGTAGGAGACTTAGCTAGAGGGGCTTTTGGGTGTAGCCCCAAAGTTGGCTCAGATCCGGTGGGGCTGGGACAGGTCCTGATCTTCTATTGGAATTTAAAGGGACCAGGATTTGTGAGTCAAAGGGTAATTTACATTAACTAGGGGGGGTTGGGAACCAAAGATTGGAATCTTTCCCACATCAGATGTTTATAATGTTGTTGTAAAAGGTGTTTTCTTATTCTGCTCACTTCACTCTGTATCTGTTTATACAAGTCTTCCCAGGATTCTCAGAAGAGTTCCTCCTCCTCATTTCTTATGACAAGATGGTATTTCATCATGTTTATATTAATATTAATATTTAATATATTACTATTAATATATTATTAATAATTTGGTGGTCACTGCCCCTTAGTTTCCAATTCTTTTCCACTAAAAAAAATTTTAACTGTTGGAAGAACTATATGTGGGGAATGGGATAGAGGAGGGGATGATTAGACTTATTTTTTCTTGGTCACAGGCCTGTTAGGGGCAATGGACAGAATTTCAGAGGCAGATTTAGATTTAATATCAGGAAAAACCCTTAGGGACCAGAATTACTATAAAGTGAAATTGGAGACCTTGGAAAATATAGGTAGTGACATCCCACAGAATGTCTTTAGGGAGAAACTGGCTGATGGATTCTGTGTTTGTTGTAGAGAGATGCTTTTGATTCTCCTTTTTTTTTTTTTTTTTTTTGGTGGGACTTTGATTGAATTAAATGGCCTCTTGAGTTCTTTCTGATTCAAAGATTCTTTGACTGAAGTGTAAGCCTTCTACTTCCCCTCTTCCTGTTTCCCCTCTCCCCCTCCCAACCCCTCCCCCCATTTTTTTTCAGAGTTGGATGATAATGGGTGCAGAACACATAGCTCATGGCAGACTTCTCTGAAGTCTGGTCAGTTTTGCTGAACCGTCTTTCCTCCCACTTTTAATTTTTAATTATGAAGAAGAATTCTCAGTGGGGAGTGGGGAGAAGGGATATACTAGAAGTGATGTCAAAATAAAAAGTAGTAATAATTTTTTTTCTTTGAAAAAAAGTGTAAGCTTTTGTTTGGGTTTGACCTAAACAGATAGGGTTCAAATCCATTTATCAGCTATTGCAAGTATTGGAGAGAAAAATCTGCAGGCAAACAATAGACACTCTTGCTGGGAAGATGCTTCTGTATCTTTCCTTTAGGATGGGGGGAACTTGAGGGGAGAACAAATTTTTTTTTAATTTTTTTCTTCTTTTTAAAATTTTTTAAAGATTATACATGTATATTAGACTGCTTGCTATCTAGGGGAGGGGTGGAGGAAAGGAGGGGAAAACTTGGAACAGAAGGTTTTGCAAGGGTCAGTGTTGAAAAACTACCCGTGTATATGTCTTGTAAATAAAAATATAACAAAAAAGAGAAAAAAAAAGGATTATACATGTACATTCATTTTTTTACATATTTCCACATAAGTCATATTGGGAGAGAAAAATCAGAACAAAAGGGGAAAATCATGAGAAGGAAAAAAACAGAAGAAAAAAGGTGAAAATAATATGCTTCAATCTGGTTTTCATAGTTCTCTCTCTGATGTGGATGGCGTTTTCCATCTAAAATTTATTGGAATTGCCTTGGATCACTGACTGAATTGCTGAGAAGAGCTAAGTCTATTGTGTTGATTATCACACAATCTTATTGTTGCTGTGCAGACTTTTTTTTTTTTTTTTTTTGGTTCTGCTTGCTTTACTCAGCATCAATTTATATCTTTTCAGGCTTTTCTGAATTCAGTCTATATGTCATTTCTTATAGAATAATAATATTCCATTACTTTCATATACCACAATGTATTCAACCAATTGGAATATTCCATTCCATTCCTATACTATAACTTATCCAGCCATTTCTCAATTGATAGGCATCTATTCAATTTCCAGTTTTTTGTCAGTACAAAAAAGGGTTTTTACCAACATTTTTTGCACATTTGGGTTCTTTTCCCTCTTTTTGGGATGCAGACTCAGTAGTATGCTTTGGGGCATAGTTATAAATTACTCTTTGGAATGGTTGAATCAGTTCACAATTCCATCAACAATTCATTAGTTTCCCTGTTTTCCCACATCTCCTTCAACATTTATTATAATCTTTTCTTGTCATCACCAATCTAATAGGTATGGAGTGGTACCTCAGAGTTGTTTTAATTTACATTTCTTTAATCAATAATGACTTAGAGATTTTTTTATATGACTATAGTTGATTTTAATTTCTTCATATGAAAATTGTCTGTATTTTTTGACCATTTATCAACTGAGGAATGACATTTGTATAAATTTGACTCAGTTCTCTACATACTTTAGAAATGAGGCCTCTTTCAGAAACACTAGCTGTAAAAACATTTTCCCCAGCTTTCTGCTTCCCTTCTAATCTTGGCTGCATTGCTTTTGGTTGTGCAAAAACTTTTTAACTTAATGTAATCAAAATTATCCATTTCACATTTTATAGTGTTCTCTTGTTCTTGGTTGGTCATAAATTTCTCCCTTCTCCAAAGATCTGACAGTTTATCTCTTACTCTCTTAATTTGCTTAGAGTATCATCTTTTACATCTAAATCATGAACCCATTTTGACCTTATCTTGGTAGAGTGTGTGAGATGCTGGCCTGTGCCTATTCTCCAGTGTTCTCAACAATTTTTGTCAAATGGTGAGTTCTTTTCCCAGAAGCTGGAGTCTTTGGGTTTATCAAACAGTAAATTACTATAGTCATTGATTGTTGTGTCTTGCATACCTAACCTATTCCTCTAGTCCACTACTTTTTTTTCTAGCAGGGGGGAGAACAAATCTTGAAATGTACTACCAGTGGCTGAGCTAGATCCAGACCTGAGAAATTTTACAAAGTGAATATACTCTTCTCCTCCTCCTCCTCCTCCTCCTCCTCCTCCTCCTCCTCCTCCTCCTCCTCCTCCTCCTCCTCCTCCTCCTCTTCTTCCTCCTCTTTTTCCTCTTCTTCTTCTTCTTCCCCCAAAGACTATTTTATAGAGAACTCACATAGGTAAAATGCTCAAGGTGTTCAGAAAATGTGATACAAGGATACTCTCAAGGTCTTTCATAAGAACTTTGGAATTAATTGTATGACACAAGCTCACCCAGTATGGCGTGCTCTCATCAGAGAAAATGCTGTGACTCTGTGAGCAAAGCAGAATTGGATTAGCTTAGAAGACATTCAAGATGTGCAAAGTTAGAGAAGCACTCCAAATGTTCATAGGGATTATTTGTGTTCAACCTGTGGCAGAGCATTCTGGGTTCTCATTGGACTAATCAGCCATAGTTGGACACACTAATTTGACTCTAGCATAGTGATGTCATTTTGGTCTTTGTCATGAACAAAGGACAACAACCAACAAAGAGAATCCAATCTAGAATTCCTGCCTATTATGTTCAACTCAGACTTGGGTGGGTGGGAGATCCCTTTGTTTAAAATTCAGGAGTGGAGAACCATTTTTTTTTTTTTTTTTTTTTTTGCTGAGGGCCATATTTATAACATCATTTGCAGGTCTTACAAAATTATCAACTTAAAAACTCAAGTAGAGGTTGTTGGGTCTAGCTTTCAGTTCTTCATCACCCGCAGTTGCCCAGGCAGGGTGAGACTAAATGATTTCCAGGGCCTTATAGGGGCTACAGACTGATATTCTTTACCCTTTGAACTTTAGATTGACCAGGATAAGTGTGATCTGGGAGTAAGAGTGATATAATCAAAGTCACACTTCCAGCCCCTCATTAATTGTTGATAAGAATTGATTGCAGCCTGTTGGGAATACCCACTCTTCCAAAGGCCCATAAGCATTGAGAGATCTTGTCTTTCATTTGAGAATGCTAAATTCCCATCTTTTTATTAATTATTTATTCATAATTAATAAAATGATTAGTTCCCCAGAAATCATGTTTCTTGGACTTTTCATGGGTCACCATGGAAGTTAGGGATTTCAGGAAGGGGAAAATGAGGAGGGAGGACCAGAATCAGGAAACAGTACATGTAAAAGCACAGTGATAGGAGATAGATTATGGAGTGATATGAAAGGGAAGAGCAGTGCATAAGAATCAGCCTCAATGGGGTTTCAGAGCCTGCATTTTACACATAAACTGGTTACATAATCTCAGCACTCTGGATAGCTCTCAGAGTAAGTGCCTACTTACATAGCCAGGAGAAGTTTCCTTACTCAGAGACTCTCTCTGCCCATGAAATCATAGCTTCAGCCTCTGTTTCTATATAAGGAGTAAATCAAGGCTTTGTTGCTCCTACTGGGGCTGCAGCCATGGGGTTCTTACCAGCAAATCCTTGGCGCCATTATATTGTTTAACATTAGAAAATGATGTCATTTTATTAGTGGGAAAAAAGGCATGATCTTCTGCTTTGCTGCTGCCCCCTGAGAACCCACGAGACCTTCCCATCTGACTTGCAGCTGAAACCTTCCATGTGTGTTGTTTCTCCCATTAGAAAAGTGTACCCTTTCACAGCAGTGGCTGTTTTTTTTTCTGTTTGAACCCTCAGTGCTTGGCACATGGTAAGCATTCAATAAATATTTTATTCATTTATTCAAGGGCAACAGCCTCATGTAGGCTGATTTGCTTGGAACACAGAGCAAAAGTCACATCAGTCTTTCAAATATTTGAAGGCAGCTATCTTGTTTCGTTGAATCTTCTCTGAGTTATACATTCCTGGTGTTAAATAACATTCGAAGTATCTTCACATTCTGCCCCTTACCCCTCAAGTAAGCTTTGATCAGTAGGAGAGTCTGGACTGAAATGAACTATAATTTAGAAATGATATTCAGAGCAGTGGTTTAGGGAGAAACCTAAGGAGGATTCCCTACATTCAGTTGACTGAGAACTCAGAAAATAATGAGTAGTTTTATATGTTTGCTAAAATGGCAAAATAAGTCTAGGAGGTAAAGAAATGAAGAAAGGTAAAATAATATTAAATAAATATAAAATAATAATCAGAAAATTAGCGAGAACACATAGGAAATGATTATGGAGCATTTTCTATTCTTTAACTTTCAAAGCCTGCTGGTTATCTCTACCAAGTCTAGTATGTGGCAGTGTTGGGTATTTGGTCCTTAAGTCAGGGAGAAGACACAGAAGAGGGACAAAGTCAATCTCAGAGAGCCAGTCATCCCTGATTTGATGTGTGACTTGAGGTTCTAAAGACAAATTTCATCAAAAGAACTCAACCTTGAAATAACTGCATACTAGAGGAATTTGTTTCTCCACAGGGGGCAAACCACTAAAAAAGGGGTAACATGTTACCTTTAAAGGGAAAACAGGGCTCGGAACCCTTCTTGCATATAAAAGCTCTCTGGAATCCTCCTGTAATCTCTGGTAGAGGAGGGAGATGAGACCTCAAGGTGATGATTCTGCATCTCTGTATGGAAGAATATGTGGAGAGGAGTGATCAGCAGCATTTATACCACAATGTAATATTTGCTACCTGTTTGGTGCTTTTACTTTTGCTATGTATGTATCAATCTAATTAAACTTTAAAATCATGACCCTGTGTGATGGTGGATATATGAATTAAAACAAAAGGAAGGTACGGGAAAAGGTGAAGTCAAATATTTGGGGGCTGAGCAAGAGACTGAATGTTCTGCTTCTGGTTAAGAATGCTGGAAATGACAATAGTGTAACATAGCAGAGGGGAGTCTGGATGAAGGACATTCATGTGACTCCTCTGTCCTGACTAGGGGATGGACTCACATTATCAGCCTTTTTTTACACTGGTTCCACATAGTAATTCAGTAGACAAAGCAAATCAATTTTTTTTACTGTAAGATGAGGACAATAATAGCACTTATCTCCCATGATTGTTGTGAGGATTAAATAAGATAATTTTTGTAAAAGATCTGGCACATAGTAGGTGTGATACAAATGCTAATTATGATGATGGAGATGATGATGTTGGTTTATTGAAGCCAAGAATAAAATTTTACACTTATATTTTTTCAATTGATTCAATACAATTTTCTATCCTGCTGAAAACCTTTTTGGGATTCTGGCTCTGTCTTCTAACGAGTTAGCTATCCTTCTTAAGCATTGTGCCATCAGTCAATCAAAAGGCATCTTATTTATTTATTTTTATTATAGTTTTTTATTTATAAGACATATGCATGGGTAACTTTTCAGCATTGACTCCTGCAAAACCTTCTGTTCCAACTTTTCCCCTCCTTCCCCCCACCCCCTCAGGGTGGTAGGTAATCCAATACATGTTAAATATGTAAAAGTATACATTAAATACAATATATGTATACATATCCATACAGTTATTTTGCTGCACATGAAAAATCGGACTTAGAAATAAGGTAAAACTATAAAAGGCATCTTTTAAACTTTTATTATGTGCCAGATACTATGCTAACTTCTGAAGACACAAAAAACCAAAAACCGTCTTGCTTCATTTGAATAAGAGAGACAACATTTATAAATTGGAACATCAAAGTAAATACAAGGTATGTGAAAGATAACTTTAGAGGGGAAGACACTGGTGGCAGGAAAGGCAGCCTGGTAGGATTTGAACTAAGCCTTAGAGGAAGTCAAATATTCTAAGCTTTGTTTGTTGAGAGGAAAAAAATTCTCGGGATGGGAATAACCAAAAAAAAAGCACAGAAGTGATAGATGAAGTGTTTGGTAAGTAAGTTTTCTACTCGGTGCCTCTATCCAGATTTTTGATAAAAATATTCAGTAGCACTGGGCTAGGAAAAACCCTCTACCACCTTCTTCCCCCTAGCATTTTCCTCTAGAGATTTCTTGCAAGGTAGACATGTAATGAATCACTATTTTTTACATCTGACCAATGAACCCATTCTGAATCTGTTTAATTGTACTGTCATCTTTCTAAAAGAGTAGTTTTGCTAATAACATATGCTATAATATAATAATATAATGCTAAATATAAATAATATAATTGCTAAAATAAATGTTTTCCCAAATAGGGTCATGAAAAGTAGGACATGACTGAATTAACTAAATAACAATTTAAAAAATAAAATGAAATGAATGTTAAATAAAATATTATTTTAAAAACTAAAAAATATTAAATGTTTTGCTAATATCTGGGTCAACTCTAGCTATAGCATTCACTTGATCCACTAATAAAATCCAGTGGCTTCCTACTGCCTCTGATTGGCATTAAAAGCCTTCTCCTATCTTTCCGGTCTTCCTACACTTACTCCCTAACATGTACTTTTTGAACTAGTGACATTGGCCTCCTGGCTCTTCCACAAATAAAGCATTCATTCCATCTCAGCTCCAGGCATTTTCTCTGACTTCCCTGGAATACTTTCCTTCTTTCACCTACTAACTGACATCCCTAGCTTCCTTTAAGTCCCAACTAAAATCCCACTAAAAAAAAAAAAAACATGGGAGAGAAGAAGTATGGGTCACAAACTAAATTGAGGATCTGTAAAGCTGCTGTGCTGACCTCATTGTATGACTATGAAACTTTGACAATTTACCAGTGCTGTGCTAGAAAACAACTGCTTCCATTTGAATTGTCCCAGGAAGATCCTGAAGCTTATCTGGCAAGATAAAATACTGGACATTGAGGTCTTCTCTAGTGGTTCCAAGTCAAATATTCAAACTCTCTTGCAGAGAGCAACTCTGATGGTATGGCCACATGGAATGCCATGCTCATGTTTACCCAAAAAGCTATTTTACAGAGCACTCCCACAAGGTAAGTAACCACCTGATGGTTGGAAGAAGCAGTATAAGGATTCTCTTAGGATACCTCTGAAGAATTTTAGTATTGACTGTGAGACATGGCAAATGATGGCACTGGACCATCCAGCATGGTATTCTCATATCAAAGAAGACAATGTACTCTATGAGCACAGGAAAATTGTAGAAGTGCAGAGGAAATGTCAGCTGCACAGACCCAGAGCCATTTCCACTCTAAATGTTCCAATGGATCGCTTGAGCTGGATCCGGGATAGTGCCTTCTGAGTTCATGTTGGTCTAATCAAGTATAGCCAAACATACCCTACCCTGTCTTTAACATTGTGATGTCTTCTTCAAAAATGAAGGATGAACAACAAAATTCCACTTTCTATAAGAAGCCTTCCTCAACTCCTCTTAATTTTAGTGCCTTTTCTCTTTTATTTTCAATTTATCATGCCTTTGCTTTGTATATTCCTGTTTTTATGTTGTCTTTTCTATTCCTCTGTGAGGAATGGTAGGAGTTGCCCCACTGGGGATCCAACTGGAACTGGTCAATTGGGCTACACAATTCCCTTTCCTTTTCTTTTCCCTTTTCCCTTCCCTTTTCCCTTCCCTTTTCCCTTTCCTTTTCCCTTCCTTTCCCTTCCCTTCTCTTTCCTTCCTTTCCCAGGCCTTTGGAAAATGGAGTACCAGATATTGCCTCTGAATACCACCTACCTCTCAAAAAGACCAATTTTCATCTATTGTGCAGTTATACATAACAGAGGTCAGAAAAGGCACGAATGGCAGGAAGCCCCCAGGTTTTCCCCCTTTTTAACTTTCTATTGATCAATGACAGGGAGAGCCTCCTCAGCTGGAATGGGCCTGAAGCTAAAGGTCTGGCAGGGGCTAAATGGATGGGACTGATTGTAGTTGAAATGGAATTCTGATTCAATAGGAATCCAAATGCCCCCTGCTCTTCAGGCTCTCTGCCAGCTCCCTGTCTGTGAGATGTACCATCACTCAGGTCCCTTGGATGTCTCCTAAGTCAATTACTGCAGTATTGACCTAGTTGCTCCCCAGCAGCCTGAAGCAGTCGATTAGCTTCTCCTCCCAAGGGGGTCCTCTTGGCCACAGTGGCCAGGCAGGGGAACCAAACTCTCTCTGGGGCAGAGGACCCTTACAAGTCCCCCTATCAGTTTAACAAGTCCCCTGGGGGAGTACACAGGGAACAAGAATAAACCACATATGTAAGAAACCCAAATATAACCTAGCAAAATAAGAAGTTTGGCGTTGTGTATTTAGAGACTATTTGGGACTAGACCTGTGATTTCATCCCTGGAGGGAAACTCCTGGGGCAGAAAATTCCAATTCCAACTCAGAATAGCAGCTCTGTCTCACAGTCTTAGAGAATTGCTTTGGACTGCTGAAAGGATATTAGTGGTATTTGAACCCAGTTCTGGATCTGCAGACCAGCTTTATCTACTGTGCTATGGTTCTTCCCTTTTGTATTGAGAGCTATAAAGAGACTTGAATTAGCATTTTCTTAGATTGCAGAGGAGGGAACTGAGGATCAGAGAAGGAAAGAAATGTGCTTAAGGTCACAGAAGTGGGATTTGAACTCAGATTGTGTGATCCTGAGCAAATTTTTTTTGGGGGGCTCAGTTTCCTTAATTTTTTAAGTGAAAAGGTTGGAGTAGATGGCTTTTGAGATCCTTCCCAACCCTAAATTGTCATCTCATGATCTTAGCCTTTTGAATTTGGGGAAAATATTTCACATACTCCTCCCCACCCCCCACCCTGCCTCAGTTGCTTGATCTGTAAAAATGAGGGGATTGGATTACATCAGGATTTCTTAAACTTTTTCCACACACAGCATCTTTTTTCCCAAAAGTTTTTATTTGACCCCGGGTATATAGATATATAAAATAGGGATACAAATTAGACATTTATTGATAATAATCATAATTGATCACAATAATCATAATTATTGATAATAATCATAATTTTTCAAACCCCACATTCACTTATGAGATCCTACATGGAGTTGCAAACCACAGCTTAAGAAACTGGGAATTAGATGATATTTAAGGTCTCTTCTGAGAAGCAAGGTGGTTCAGTATATAAAGACTAGCTTGGAATTAGGAATCAGGTCCATCTTCCTGAATTTAAATCTAGTCTCAGATACTTACTAGCTGTGTGACCATGAACATGTCACTTCACCCTAATTGCCTCAATTTCCTCATCTGTAAAAATGAGTTGGAGAGGAAATGGCAAACTTCCTCAGGATCTTGGACAAGAAAACTCCAAATGGAGTCGCAAAGAGTTGAACATAAAGGTCTCTTCCAGTTCTTGATCTATGATTCTATATCAATCTTGTTAAGGCTTTGATTTCCTCATCTGTAAAATAGAAATGACCCTGAATGTCCCATCTAACCCTCTATCTAATGAACCTCCTCTGATTGCAAATATTCTTTCTTCTCACGACTCCATTTTCCACTGTTCTTTCCCTTCCAGTACTCCAAGAAGAGAACAATTATAATCAATCAGCATTTTAAACGCTTGCTAGGTGGTACAGCAGATAGAATGCCAAACCTAGAATCATGAGGACTCAGGCAGAAAAAGCTTCTTGCACAAAGTGGGGTATGAACTGAAGCTTGAAGGTCACCAGGGAAAGCATTCTGGGCAAGGGAGACAAAAGGAACAGAGACATGGAATGAGAAGATGGAATCATGTGCAAGAAATAGGAAAAAAGGCCAGTGTTGTTGGACATCCACATGAGGGGAATAAGTCTAGGGGATTAGAAGGGGCTCAGTTGTGAAGGGCTTTCAAAGTCAACCCTACTTGCAAAGAAAGCAGCGGCCAAGAATTGGAAGGCCAGGAGCTCCAGAGTCGCCCGAGTGTTCCAGAGATGGATCGTTCCACCAGATCCTCTCTTGGACTCAGCCCCGAAGTTCTGATGGGAAAGTAAAAAGTTGGGAAGAGTCATTTCCTGCTTTTTGTTATCCTTCTGGGGGAGAATGGTTTGATCCACCAGGATGAAAGTGGGCTTTTCAAACTAATCCACTAAAGAGCCATTTTTTTTTCTTGAACAATTGATAAGGGCATAAAATACGCAGGTTTTAAAAATATACATGAATCGCTCTAAAGCTTCTTTTAACAATTTTTGCTTTCAAGTATCTTAAAATTTCACTCTGATTCCGGAAAGGATTTGGTGTCTGGCCAAGCTGGAACAGGGCAACATCTCTGAGCTTCTTGATATTGAAAAGTTACTACCTTGGGCAAACAGGGATTTTTTAGATAAAGTTACAAAACATCCTTTTTCATAGGGAAAATATTAACAATAACTCAACTTAGTCTGGGTATTTGGAATTTGTAAAGTGCTTTCATTATGATGAGTCCATGAGGTAGGCAGTGAATAATAATAATAATAATAAACTAGTTAGCATTTATACCAGAGGGTTAGGAGATGTTCAGGGAGGACTATTGCCTCTCATGTGAGGGTTTGCTGAATCATTTTCAGGACTGCTTATCTACTTTGGGGAGAATTTTGGGGAACTACTTTGGAGAATCACCCAATTCTCACCTGTAGCTCCAAGAAGCTAGAGCATTGGCGGTGACCATACCCAAGGGAAAATTGTTTTTAATGGAATTTAAGCAGGAGGATGCTTACCCCAAGCATGTGAAGACTTTCCCTGGCAGATGACAACAATTTGTTCCAAGAGCCATAAGGGTGGCTGAAGCAGGTGCTGTGGAGGGCTTGGAGCTAGGTCAGACATCAGAGATGGAAAAGTCACCCTCTGTACTTTGGATTATTGCCAGGGGTCTTGCCATTGGACTTCAGTGATTCTGGAGGAAAGAGTGAGGCTGATGACATCACGCAATTCTGCCTTGTTTAAATCTAAATTACCCAGGAATCAAGAAATCACCTATCATGTCATTGGTCCTCCATAAAAGGAAAGGATGAACAACAGTTATGAACCAGGCACTTTGCTAAGTGCCTTACAGATACTCTCATTTATCCTCACAAGAACCTTGTAAGGTAAGTGCTTAGGTACTTTTATTATACCCATTTTACAGGTGAGGAAACTGAGGCAGAGTGAAGTGACCTGCTTAGAGTCACATAGCTTGTAAGGGCATGAGGACAGATATGAATTCCAAGACCAGCTCTATCTATTGTGTCCAGTTACTATTAAGTGACTCTGGGCAATCCTGTTTCCTCCTCTGGGCTACAGGTTCTTCCACTAAAATATGGCCAACGTCCTCTCCAGCTCAAAGGCATACAGTCCTATGGATGGGACTCGATTAAGGAACTCATGAGAGATAATTAACATTACCTCTGACTTTTACTGTATTGATTTTATAATGTAATTAATATTTATGTTGCATTGTTTCTTAGAATTGTCAGTATCTTATTTAACTTATCTCCCTCAAAAATGGGATAGATCCTTAAAGGTGTTGAAAGGAAGTGATACTTTAGTTTCTAGTCCTGCTCCCTTTCTGTCCCCCCAACTCCCTAAAAAGAAATCCAAACATTTCCTTGCCAACAAGTCTGACCTGGGACTCAGTTGCTGACTACAAACAAGTGACCAACTTAAGCTGGACAAGACATTTCTGGTCTTTTTCTGGCATTCTAAAACTAGGGATGCTTTAATCTTTCCCAAGGGGACAGCTAATCAGTCGTGCTGATTTGCATGGTTCTGATTTTCTAGCCAAGATTACTGGAGGCAGTTGAGGTCCATAAAGCAATAAACATTGTATAATTGTCCGAGAAGAGCATGATCAGCCGCACCTGAAAGCCACCTTTCCCCAGCTTCAGCCAATCTTAAGCCTTTCCCCCTAAGTTCCCTTGATTCTCTCTCTTTTTGCATGTCAATAAGAATGGACTTTTTGGTGCTATCTGGGTCACTGACCTAAATGAGAAGATCAGTTCGACCCACTTTATTAATGGCTATGCTCATCACTATTAAGAAACTGTTATCTTGTCCTGAGAAAATGTGCCTCAGTTTCCCTATTATTGGCATTTTACATGTCATGACTTGAAGAATGAGAATTCTTGGAATTCTGTGAGCTGGTTGTAGACCAAAGACTCATTGAAAAGAAGATTCTGAAAAAAAAGACTTTCCTTAAAATGACTTCAATATAATTCCCTTTCCTCTGTAGTTCCCAGGTAGCTTCAGAGACACAAATGACTTTCTCACACTGCATTGGATGTTTTAGAATTTCACTACAACCTGGTTATTGTCATGACCTTTACTAAGTATTGAGTTTTAAATCTTACTGAGACGCTCTTTGGAGGCGGCTAGATGGCCCCAGACCTTGTTATTCCCATTCCTCGCACAGGTGGATGACATTTCTCTGTGTGCCATAGCTTTGTAGAGAAGGTGAAGAGCTAACTGGCTCTCAGAGCTGGAAAGGACTTAAGTGGCCATCTAGTCCAACTCATGACTGAATCGAGAATGGATAATTTTCCCCAACAAGTGGTCATCCAGCTTCGACTTGGAGACTTCTCCTAATGGAAGAACTCATGACATCTCCCGGAACTTCCATTTTGAGGAAGGGCCATTCTAAGTTGTCTTCTTCCATTAGAAAAAGCTCCTTGAGGGCAGGGACCATCTATTTGCTTATACTTGTTTCCTCAACCTTAGCCCAGAACCCGGCAAATAATAAGCTCTTATTAAGCGCTTGTTGATTTGACTTTCAAGATTAACCCACTTTTGGATAGTTCTGAGGACCTGGAAGTTTTTCTCTGTTGGACTGAGTTGAATCTGTTTCTCTATAACATTCACTCATTGGGTCCTTGATCTGCCCTCTGAGACCAAGCAGACTAAATCCAATCCTTTTTCCAGATAGTCATCGGATTTCCCCCTCCTCTATCTCCGAGCTAAATAGTCCCAATTCTTCAAACCAATCTTAGTATATAACACTGTCCCTTAACCATTCGGGCTGCCCTTCTCTTGATGGCCTCCCGTTTTCGACAGCTTCTGCTATACCCCCTTATTGCTCTGTGTGTCTGGCTTTGGTGATTAGGAAGTTAAAATAGACCGCACATCTGAAGCATGGTAAACATACCGTCGGCAAACATCTTTAGCGGGGGTGATATGCGCCAGCCCGGACTGGATCGATTCAGCTTTACTCCCTTCTTTTCCCAGAGAAACCCTTTTCTCAGCAAAATCTGATTGTTAAGAAACTTCAATTAACTAATGTCTCTGGCAATTTCAATAGCATTTGAGGAGAGCTTTTAAATCTGGTCAGTGGAGAATTCTGGGACAAGGTTCTTGTGGACTTGGAGGATGTTCCCATTTGGGCTTAATAGATATTTCTTAATGCTTCTCTAGCACTGAAGCCACCCAGAATGCTCAGCACAGCAGAGAGCTATAATCTGACTACCTGTGGTCATTGGATGTTCCTGTATTTTTCTAGCATTCATTTTAGAAGAGATTCTCTCTGCTCGAAGTTTTTTTTTTTTAAATAAAAAAAGCAGCCTCTAAATCTTCCTGATAATCACAGAATTATTTTCAGTGCATCTCTCCCAATTAGACATGGAATTATGAAATGTTTCCCATCATTAGAATGTTTCTGCTCTAAGGTAATATGATCTTTCTTCTATGGAGGTAAAAATATAATCAGTCCAGAGAGTTCTTTTGGAATACCAATTAATGAAGGGATGGCACCGTGTAATTAAGCTCCTAGAACTTGTAATCTTGGGAGTGGGGGATGGGGAGGGTCAAAAGGAGGCAGATTAGCCTTCCTGGACTAACTGTCCATGTGGCTGAGTCTCCGCTTCCGTGATCAGCTCCAGGTAAGACACCTGACTGGCAGGGGTGACTGGTTTCACCCAATTAGTGGATCTGGGAGCTGTGGGCCAGGATGAGCTCCTTCTGTATGACCTTTGGAAATTCAGTTTGAATTTTTAAAATGAAATCTGGATTATAAGAGTCTTAGCGCTTTGCCAGGCTGCGGCTACGCTGCCTTCGTTTAGCTTGACTAATTAGTTCTCCGGCTTCGGGTTCTGGAGCTGAATATTTATATTAGGAAATAGCATGTGGTAGGTGTGGGTGTACCTCTTTTTAAAACGTGGGCACTCATCCCCGGTCCATCTTAAGTCTGGGGTACTGAATTTGGTAGACAGGATTTTCATGTGGTCTTTGTGTATGTTTCTTAACCTCTCCAGAACTGTTTTCTCATATGAAAAGTCAGGGGCTGAACTTCTAGGTCCCTTCTAGTGCTAAATCTCTAATCTGCTCCTAAATCCCTCAAGCTCTTAGGAATTCACTAAAAGAGCCAACAGTCAGTAAATCAACAAGAGTTTATTAAGCATTACCATGTGCCCGGCACTGTGCTCAGCACCAAGGATGCAGTTATAAGTAGAAAGACAGTCTCCATCTTCAAGTAGCTTACAGCCAAATGGGAGAAGACAATACATAAAAAAGGGAGCTGGAAAGAGGGAGGAGGAACGAGGGACAGGAGGAACAGAATAAGTGTGGCCAGTCGGGAGCTGAAGCTTTCCCAGAAACTTACTAATGGGAGAAGGGGAATGGCGAAGGGATAATGAAGGGTAAGAAGTTACCATGTGCTGAGGAAAGTTCTGGGATAAGAGGGCCATTGAGTCACACCAGGAAGGTCTTTAGGATCCTAGATCCAGAGAGGGAAGCAGTCTCATCCATCTGAGGAAACTGAGTCTAATAGATCAGGAAAAGCAATAGTTAAAAGGATTTCAGCAAAGTATCTGATATCCTTTTAGACAAAATAGAGGAAAAAGAGGTTGGGAAAGGGTATAATTGTGAGGATATTCCTGTATTCTTTGATAAAACATAAATATCTTATCTAGTGCAGGATGCATAGTAGGTACTTCATACATGTTGATTCATTGCAGAATCACAGAATTTCAACACAGAGTTTCAAGGGATCGCAATGGTCCAAATCCTATTTGAATAAGAATCCTTTCTATAATTTTCCCAACATCAATGACTACAGATATATGATCATTCATTCTCTTCTTCAAAGGAAGAGGAGCCCCAAGCCCACTCTAGAGGCAGCCTGTGACTTTTGGATGGCTCTAATCTTGAGGAAGTTTAGCCTGACATGAAGCTCAAACTGATGCTTTCTTCATTTCAGCCACTGCTTCTGCTTTATGCCTCAGAGGTCAAATAGAGTAAACCTAATCCTTCCCCACAGCATATAGCTCAGGTCTCCTAAGTCTTCTCCAGATTAAGCATCCCAATGGAATATGGACTCAAGACCCTTCACCCACTTGATGGCTTTCCTTTGGACTTTCAGTAGCTAATCAAAAAGTCCTTTATAAATTGTGGCTCCCAGAACTGAACCCGGTCCCTCAGGAAAAGGAGGAGAATTCAGTGGGTCCTTCACCTCCCTTTTCCTGGAAGCTCTGCTCCTCTTAGGAAGTCCTAGATTGCATTAACTTTTGCGGCTGCCATACCACACTGCTCACTCCCACTGAGCTCACACAGTCCTCTAAGACCCTCCCAGCTTTTTTCTGAACCATACTACCCATGCATTCTTCATCTTATACCTGTGAGGCTGATTGCTTATTGATTGGTTTGTAGCAGCCTGGATGAGGAGGAATATTCCATGGAGGGCTGGCCTAAGTGGAGGTCT
The DNA here is from genome assembly GCF_902635505.1 of Sarcophilus harrisii. Taxonomy (NCBI): domain Eukaryota; kingdom Metazoa; phylum Chordata; class Mammalia; order Dasyuromorphia; family Dasyuridae; genus Sarcophilus; species Sarcophilus harrisii. The sequence continues at coordinate 578,898,295 of NC_045428.1, forward strand.
CTAGTGACCCCAGATATGACCGGAAGAGTGTATTGCCAGAGCTGGAAGAAAGCTTAGACATTATCTAGTCTCGCTCCCTTGCTTGTACAAAGAAGGAAACTGGGACTGAGGAGGGAAGTGACACATCCAAGTTCGCAAAGGTGGCGAATAAAAGGAGCCAGAATTTGATCTTAGTCCCCCTGACTATGACCTAGTGCTTTTTTGCTGTGCTAGGCTGCATCTTAACATTGAACTTTCCTCCTGGGAGCCCATGCTTGCACTATTCCTTCTATGTGCCCCATCCTTTTCATGGGTCCGAATTCAACTCATCCTCTAAGGTCAAGATCGTTTCACCTTCTCTGTGAAGCCCTTTGGGGCTATTCCAAACCAGAGCATTTTCTCTCTTCAAGTCCCTCTGATCATGTCAAGTTGGGCCCCTCATATCACAAGGTTGAGGGAATTTCCTCACTGGGCAGTTCCCTAAACCAGTGAAATCACAGTCCTGTGGCTCTCTGTTTCTATTTCTCTCTATCTCTCACTGTCTCTGTCTCTCTGCCTGTGTCTTTATTTCTCTCTCTGTTTCTTTCTCTCCATCTCTCTCTTTCTCTGTATGTTTTTGTCTTCGTCTGTGTCTCTCTGTGTCTCTGTCTCTGTGTCTCTCATCTTTGTCTGTCTCTGTTTATATCTCTTTCTGTGCCTTTTTTTGCTTGTTTTTGTGTCTTTATCTCCTTCCCTCTCTGTCTCTGTCTCTTTCTATCTCTCACTCCATCTCTGTTTCTCTGCTTGTCTTTTTCTGTTTGTCTCTTTCCCCTCTGTGTCTCTGTTCTGTCCATTTCTCTTTATCACTGTATGTCTTTGTCTCTGCCTTTCTGTCTTTGATGTCTCTGTTCTCTCCATCTCTGTCTGTCTGTCTGTCTGTCTCTCTGTCTCCATCTCTGAGTGTCTGTATTCCTGTATCTCTTTCATTGTCTTTCTCTCTGTGTCTCTGTCTCTCCATTTCCTCTTCTTTCCCCCTTCCTGTGTCCTTCTCCTTCCCCTCCCTTTTTCCTTTATCTCCCTTCACTCCCCCTCTTTCCTTTTCTTCTTCCCTTTTGCCTTCTCCTTTTTGTTTCCCTCCCTCTACTGCACCCCCTCTCCCTGCCTTCTTCCCTCCAGGAGCCTTAGATGGAGAGGCTTGATTGCTACCAAGGGGAGGCCTGATGGAGATTTCACTTCCTTAATTATAGGAACCGCTCTATATTTAACAAGAATGGGTTACATTAATTAAATGATATCCAAATAAAGGAATATTTGTAAAGCACTTAGCATAGTGTCTGGCACATGGTAGGTGCTAGCTGAATGCTTATTCTCTTTCCTTTTCCTCCTCCTCCTTCTTCTCCTCCTCTTCCTCTTCCTCCTCCTTCTTCTCCTCCTCTTCCTCCTCCTCCTCCTCCTTATCCTCCTCCTCCTTCTTCTCCTCCTCCTCTTCCTCCTTCTTCTTCTCCTCCTCTTCTTCCTCCTCCTCCTTCCATCTACAGAGCTTTCTGAGGGATAATTGTCCAGCACAACCATTACAAACTCATTACAATGCTCATTACAAACCTCTGGCAGAGCTCTCACAACTGGTGACTTTGGGGTTAACTTGACTTCTAAGACAAGCTCAATAGGTCACACCTGTAGAATGGGGACTAGGACCAGAGCCTATGATTTCCTTGGAATAAGTAACTCCCAAATAAGGAAACTCCCTCCACCAATGCAGGTCAGCACCTCCTCTGCTACTTACCATCTTAGAGACTCATCTACAACTGTGAGAGGTAAGGAGTCTGCCTCAGTTACATAGTATGTGTCAGAGGTAGGATTTGAACTTAGAGTCCATATCTCTATACCAATTTTCTTAGAGTTATAACTGTCATTTTTTTTTGCATCTAGGGCCTTATAATATGAAAATTGTCCTTAATTTAAAAAATAATATCATATAGCAATATGTGATTTGTATATAGAAATATATGAAATCATATATATTCGCAATTATTCATATAACCTCATATCACAAATTATTATTTAAAAATTTTAAGAAATGAAGGAAAAAAGTCAAAACTGATGAATATGTTAAAAATAATCTAACAATTAATTATGTTTTCCATTGATTGTACCTCCCTCCCTCCTGTCCCCCCTGCAAAGGAGTAGGGGAAGATCTCATATTTCTTCTTTGGAGCTAGGTTCTTTATAATTTTGCAATATACATAACCCAAAGCAGGGGTCCTCAAACTTTTAAAATAGGGGGCCAATTCACTGTCCCTCAGACTGTTGGAGGGCCAGGCTATAGTAAAAACAAAAACTTTGTTTTGTGGGCCTTTAAATAAAGTAACTTCATAGCCCTGGCTGAGGGGGATTAACTTCCTCAGCTGTTGCATCTGGCCTGTGGGCCATAGTTTGAGGACCCCTGACTAAAGTTTCAAGACTAATCCATTTGTGTGCAAGGGAGGGCAGGGAGACAAAAAGAAGGAAATGGGTGCTCCGCAAATGCTTGGGCAGAGGGATCGGTTTGGCAGGATTGCAGACTACATTCTTCCTTATTGAAACCCAAGGAAGTACTGGACTGCCAATTCCCTCTAAATTTCAGAGCCCTGGGATAAATTCTAGGTACCTTTCCCTAATTACAATTCTAATTGAGCTGCAAGGTTTACTCTGGAGTTATAGTCTCAGCCCAATACAGTTAAATTCAACAAATGTCACAGGGTTGTGAGAATCAAATGAGTTAACAGATGTAAAGTGCTTTGCAAACCTTAAGGCACTATATAAATGCTGGCAATTACTATTAGTACTGCTAGTGCTACTCCTATTAATTCTTTTCAATTCAGTAAGGATTTGTTAGGGCCTGTTATGGCCCCATAACTCTATTATGAGTAAGGCACAGGGCTAGCCTCTGAGACACACAGAAGTTTTAGATATAATCTCTGCCCTCAAAGAGCACTGGACGCTCCAAGACCGGTTTAAATCCTAGCTCTGCTGTTTGCTACTTGTGTGACTTTGGCGAGTCACTTTGACTTGCTGGGCCACAGTTTCCTGATCTGTAAAATAGGAGGAGGGATAGACCAGATCATCCATAAGGTCCCTTCCAGCTCTGTTCTAAATTAGTGATTCTGTGATTCCTTACAAGCTCAGATACCAGTAGGGGCATAAGAAACCAGCACAGATTTCCAGATGGCTTTGTCCTATAAGGCTGCATTCACATTGTCATTAATCCTTATTGATAATTCAGCCTGTTTGTTTCCACCTTCTCACCAGGAACAAATGAGAGATTATAGATTCTTAGCTCCCCATCCACCTTGGCTATGCATATGCTACAAATTCAATTGAACAAATATGAATTTGTTCATCTAACCTACAAGTGCCCTGAGATTATAAACATAAATGGGACACATGCCCTACTCTCAAGGAGCTTCCACTAATGATAATTATATAATAATTGCAAAGGGGTTTAAATAGGATTCGATGTGATTTTCATATGTTATTTAGTCTCATTTAATTTTCAAAATAATCCAGGATGGTAAAATATCCCTGTTTCATAACTGAGGAAATTGAATTTGATAGAGTTTAAGTCATTTTCAGGGGTCACATAAGCTAGTAAGTATCTGCAGTAAGATTTGAACTCAAGTGATGCTGGGCAAGTCACTTAACTCTGTTTGCCTCAGTTTCCTCATCTGTTAAATGAGCTGGCGAAGGAAATGGCAAAACCCTGCAGTATGTCTGCTGAGAAAATCCTCAATGGGGTCATGAGGAATTGAGCGAATGATCAACAACAATAGCAGCAACAACAGCAATTTCCTAATTCCAAATCTACTACTACTCTAGTCACTATGTCTAACTGTCTCAAGTATATGAGTAACTATGACAGGAAAAAGGTGAAGGAGATGTGATATTTGAGAAGGGAGAGATCACCTGTCTGAGGGATGGATGGGAAGAGGATCAAGGAAATCTTCATGGGAAAGGTGGCATTTGAATGTGGACACGAGAGAAAAGAAGATCATTAACAGATGGGGAGAGGGAGAGGGCAGATGGAAAGCAGGAACAGGGAGATAGAGACAGGAGGGTCCTGTACAAGAATACGGGAGAGGGAATAACCCCAGACAGTACCAGAGGGGATTTGGGAGAGACTGTTCTGGAAGCTTTGAAACATATTAAAGGAATTGCAAGTCAAAGTCAAGCAGCTTTCTATGGCCTAGTACCATGGATAACTCCTGAAGGTTCTCATTCTTCATTCACATTTTCCATCTGTCATTTCCATAAAAAGTTGGCTCCCCTCCTCTTAGAATCCCTTAGCTTCCTTCAGAGCCCAGGAATAGTGTGGGTCCTAGAGTTCTCACAGTTTTTCCAAGGCCATTCAGTTGGTAGGATTTTGGTCCTCTTAGAATTACTTTGTTTTTAACTTTTTTTAGATACATTAATTTAATTGAATTGCATACATGCTAAAAAGAGGTGACTATGCTACAAGGGGCTTCTGAGTTTGTCTTGAAGGGTGAAAGACCTGGTTTTAAATGTCACCACTGATAAATTCTGACTTGTAATCTTGGGCAAGTCACTTAAAATGGCGGCCTGCAACATTTTTGAATATGGTCTGAGCCGGATTAAATATAACTGGGAAATATTTAACAAATTAAAATAAAGCAGGACATAGTTTTCTAAGTCAATGTTCATCTTACCCCCATTCAGGGATGTTATATGTGGCTCCCATGCTTTTGTTTCTATTTATGTTTGACACTAGACAATTATCTAAAAGTTGAAAAGAAGGTTTTTTTTGACATATCTTGGTAGAAGAAATTTCCTTAAAAAAATCACAGTTCTGATCCAAGAAAAAGGTAAATTTCCAAGACTATAATTTCAAAAAGAGATTTTGATCTGTGTGGTAGAGAGTGCTTTCTCATCTGGAAGTTCCTTAAAATAATGAAATCATAGTAATGATCCAAGAAAGATACATGTTGAAACCCCCAGGAGAATATAAGCTCCTTGAGGGAAGGTAAATTGCTTTTTGTTCTTTGTATTCTTAGTACCTAAAACAGTGCTGAACACCTCATAAATGCTTAATAGTTAGCTGAAATGAAATGAATTTCAGTAGATGAATGACACGAATTGGGAGGAATACTTGGATCACATCAATTAACCAATATGTTGTTTAAACTTTTACTCCACATCAGACATTATGCTAGGTGCTGGGGATCCAAAGATAAGGGGAGGAAATTCTTGCTCTCAGAGTGTTTGTAATTTAAGAGTATTGGATAGGAAAAGGATGGGCTGGAAACTAGGAGAGAACTTTATGGGGATCACAGAACAGAAATGGGGGCCTGGACTAAGGCTTTGTAATCAATGATTTTAACAGTCCGAGTGAATCAAGCACTATATTTCTAGTGAATAATCCCAGATGCTCCCATCTTTCATCTAAACTCAGATTTTTTTTTAAAGGATAAGTCAAAGTGATCTGGAGGTCAGGCAGTCACAAGGCACCCTTTGCCAATTCTCTTGCAAGGGCCTGGGAAAGATCTACCCACCTTCTGTGATCTATAATTTACTTGCAAATCATATTGGTAAATACGGGTACAGCTCCTAGCTGCATAGCACATCAAGAATTCACAGAATCACCCCATTTATCCCTTGGCTTGACAGCAAATGCTGCCATCTAATCATCACTCCTCTTCCTCTAAAATGATAGGGGATGGAATGACCCAAATCCCCAAATCTCCCCAGATTTCTCTTGTTTTTGTAGGATGTAGACTCTTCAACTGAATGAAACAACACTTTGCTTTTGAAACTATTTTGACCTAGTTATAGAAGTTTTATAAAACAGAATTCTGGACTCCCTGAATAACAGAACTGGAAGGAAGTTGTGAAGTCTTGTAGTCATGTCCAACTCTTTGTGATCCCATTGGGAACTCTCTTTGCAAAGATATTGAAGTGGTTTAGCATTTTTTCTTCAGTTTAGATGTGGAAACTGAGGCATATAAAGTTATATGATATGCTCAGGATCACATCACTAGTAAGTATCTGAGTCTGAATTTGCATTCACAAAGAAGAATTTTTCTAACTCCAGGCTCAATGTTCTATTCACTGTACCAATTAACTGCCCCACTGAGGATAGAGAAAAGGTTAAAAAAGACAAGTCTTCCAGGAAGTTAGAATCTACTGCTTATTTCCTATACAGCATTCTATCCACTGAGCCACCTAGTTGTCCTAGGAAGGCACCTTTTTGACCCTCCAATTCTGCCTCCTCTTTTTAGAAGTTCAGATTTGGTTAAGTAACAACTATATCAACCAACCAACTAACCAACCATTGTCATCTAAGTATTCTAAGCAGCTTGAGATATAAACATAAATTTCCCTCAAAAGCTTAGATACTGGAAAAAATTCAGTATTTGTTTCTTATTTGCATCAATTCACCAGTTGTATTTTTTCCTCAAACATTAGTAAATCCTCTGTGGATTTTTTGAGATAGAGAAATGATTCTAGATCCTTGAAGGCTAGAAAAGCAGGATCCAAATGTTGCTAGATTCCACAGAGGTGGAAATATATTGAGTAGAAGTTCAAAGTAGCAGTTTTAAGTTTGGAGACGCTAGCCTACAAGTTGCCCAAAAGGTGATACGAGATTGACCTCAGCAAATCTTGAAAACCATCTGCTAAGAGGATTCCAACTCACAAAATTAGAGATCCTTAAAATACTCAATGAATGACTTAAAAATGAGCTAAGTGATTATTAAACTTACTGTGTGCCAGGCATTGTGCTAAGTGCTAGAGATATAAAGAAAGTTTAAGAAAAAAGTCTCAGCACTCTATTCACTGTACCACCTAGCCACCTCAGTAAAAACAGACATGGGTTCAAATACTGTCTTATAAAATTATGAGATAAAGTCACATAAGTGTTAAAGTCACTCTGGGCAAGAAACACAAGCACTTTAAGTGTCTTTTTGCTCATTTATAAAAGGAGGGGGTAACTATGCTCCTTCAGAGACAGCTATTAGCTGTGTGACTCAGGCAAGTCACTTTACTCTGTTTGCCTCAGTTTCCTCATCTGCAAAATGAGCTGGAGAAAAAAAATGGCAAACCACTCCAGTATCTTTGCCAAGGAAGCCCCGCCATGGTGTCATGAAGAGTTGGACAGGACAAAGAAAACAGTAACAAAATCCCCTTCTAGTTCCAAATTTACAATCCTAGGAAATTGCCATATTAAAAAAATTATTTAACTTTAGAATTCAAGTTGGGCAGAAGTCTAGTCTGAGTGTGGGAGTGCAATCCAAGACTGGGAAGGATTGCTAGTTAGGAAGGAAAGGGCAGCCACCCAAGCATGCCAAAAAGCCTTCCTTCATCAGCCTAATAGTGTAGAATGTTATTTTCCCAGACAGTAATCATCTTGGGTTTTTAGCAACTGAGCTCTTAGCATAACCTTGGTTGTCAATGTCCTATATTATAAAAAAGAAAACAAACACAAATAATACACACAGAGAGATGCTCTTGGAAGTTACTGGCAAGATCTTAGTTGGATTTCTGTATATACTTTTAAATGTGATTACCAAGTGGACTGATGGGCAAATTAACTGTTTGGTATGTCAGTTATTCAGCATGGAGGTTCCAAGATGATTCCAATTATTTTTCAAGCCAGTTGAATAATTAACACAGTTTCAGGGTATTTTTTTTTTTAACAAGAACGGTATTGCATATGCTCCTGGTAAGGGCATGTGCTATCCTGAAAAGGGAGGGGGACTAGAAATGCCAACATTGCTTTTTAAGAATATATTATGTCAAAAAAAGAATATGTTATGTCAGGCTGAAAGGACTGGGGAACAGAACTTCCATTTTAACCTCTTGTCTCTGCTCCCCCCATTCTTGGGCTTGTGTAAATTTTCTCATTCAATATTCTTCTCCTTGTTTCTCTTCCTCCTCCTCCCAACCCTTGCTGAAAGGCCTCTGGTTTAATAAAACAGCAAAATTATGCTCTAAGCCCAGAAGAATCAAGAACCGCAGCAGCAGCTCATCTCCTTTGCTTTGAGCATCCTGACTGTAGGCAAACTGATAAGATGGATAGTCTTAATCAGGATTTTGTATTTAGCTAAAGCATACACCCAAACCTCTCCCAGATTGACACAGATCTAGAGGCCCTTCCTTATCTCTTTCCTATTTATACCAGCTTGGTGGGCACTGCCAGTGAGAATGAAAGGCAGATTTTGGTTGGCATCTGTGTCCCTGTGGTGCTAAGGGAGCCACAGAGATGATCCTTCCTTTGGAATGAGGGACAGAGGTGATGCTGTAGGGCAGGGAAAGACTTTACATTTGGGGTCAGAAAACCCTGATCCACCATCCAGATCCAGTCCCAATCCAATTCCCATACTATTACTTGTGTGTTGAGTTATTTTACATTCCTGGACCTCAGTTTCCTCATCTGTAAAATTCAGGGGCTAGACTAGATCACTTTGACAGTGCCATCCAGCTCTAAATATAGGGTCCTATATGATCGGAGGGAAACACTGAACAATGAGATGAGCAGATGCTTATTATTATTGTTTTTTGTTTATTTATTATTTAAGAACTAGGTTGGAAGAAGAAACTCTACCCTTATTCTTCCACAGAACACTTAAAAGTTTGCAAAATGGTTTACATAAATTACCTCATTGGAACCTCATTACAACCCTGTAAGGTAGGTATTACATGCATTATGTCCCCCATTTTACAGATGAAGAAACTGAGGTTCATAGAGCTGAAGGGATTTGGTCAGACAATTAAAAGTGACTTGAAGTCAGAAGTCAAAGATCAGATTTTCCTCCAGGGTCTTCAGACTCCAAGTCCAGATACCATTATATCATCTTCCTTCACCTAAAATAGGAATTATCCAGGCACAGACCAATGGATTGGCAAGACTACCCTTCATTCTAACTGACTCTCATTATGTTGATTAATAAAATGTGATTAATGTGATCATGGTCAACTCAATTTCTCTACTGTAAAATTCCATTTCTTCATTTAGAAAATGAGGATTAAAATACTTACCCTTCCAATCACCCAGAAAAAAAAATCTTAGTAAACCTTGAAATTTCTAAATTTCTAAATATGACTTGCTGTCTTTTTAATTATCTTGCCAAGTGAAGGGGTCTGGAATAAAGAAAATCGCTTTGTTCCATCCCAGAAAGGCTCTCCTGGAAACTTTGGGGAATCCCAGCATCAGAGGGATTCAATGATTATATCTTTTGAAATGAAAAACGTTGTGATGACCTCTGGCTTAACATTTTTTTTCAATTTAATAGCATTTATTTACAGGATATATGCATGGGTAACTTTACAGCATTAACAATTGCCAAACCTCTTGTTCCAATTTTTCACCTCTTACCCCCCTACCCCCTCCCCAGATGGCAGGATGACCAGTAGATGTTAAATATATTAAAATATAAATTAGATACACAATAAGTATACATGACCAAAATGTTATTTTGCTGTACAAAAAGAATCAGACTCTGAAATATTGCACAATTAGCTTGTGAAGGAAATCAAAAATGCAGGTGTGCATAAATATAGGGATTGGGAATTCAATGTAATGGTTTTTAGTCATCTCCCAGAGTTCTTTTTCTGGGTATAGCTAGTTCAGTTCATTACTGCTCCATTAGAAATGATTTGGTTGATCTCGTTGCTGAGGATGGCCAGGTCCATCAGAACTGGTCATCATATAGTATTGTTGTTGAAGTATATAATGATCTCCTGGTCCTGCTCATTTCACTCAGCATCAGTTCGTGTAAGTCTCTCCAGGCCTTTCTGAAATCATCCTGTTGGTCATTTCTTACAGAACAGTAATATTCCATAATATTCATATACCACAATTTATTCAGCCATTCTCCAACTGATGGACATCCATTCAGTTTCCAGTTTTTAGCCACTACAAAAAGGGCTGCCACAAACATTTGTGCACATACAGTTCCCTTTCCCTTCTTTATAATCTCTTTGGGATATAATCCCAGTAGTAACACTGCTGGATCAAAGGGTATGCATAGTTTGATAACTTTTTGAGCATAGTTCCAAACTACTCTCCAAAATGGTTGGATTCATTCACAACTCCACCAACAATGCATCAATGTCCCAGTTTTCCCGCATCCCCTCCAACAATCATTATAATGCGCGCTTAACATTTTCTTAAAAAAACTCATCAGTTTGATATGCTGTAGAAACTCTGAGTGGTTCCTCTGTTCCTATTGTGCTCCTTCCCGTTCCAACCCCATAACAGGAGGAGAAGGATGGGTTCATTGTCAGTGAAGAGTTAACTTCTGTCTGGTTCCTTCCTCCAGGTGGCAACCCTGAGGGCTAGGAGAGTGACTGGCCCTTTTCCATTTAGTGACCTTGCCTGTGAGACAACTTGAATATGGGGACTCAACTTGGTCAGCTTGTCCACTGGGCTCCTGACTTTCTGCTTTTGTGTTTGTCCTTTCCTGATCTTTGCTAAACTCCTGAGATGGAAGTTTTCAGGTTTGGAGGAACCTTGTTGAGTTCAAAGGGTCTGAAACCTCCGAGTGGATGGCAGTGGTCCAAGTTTGGTCATTTTTTCAGTATAGAAACCAAGAGTTGATTGGACAGTGCAGAGTCAAAACGAAATATTAAATTCCACACTAGCGGTCCTGAAAACTACTTTGTGTTTTGAGATTTAAATAATTGTTTCCCAGCAGATTATAACAGAGGTTAAACATTGTTGCTGAATCTTGTTTTAAGTCATTCTCTTCATGTCTATTGAAATTGTTTTATCCTGTAACAAGAGTCTGAACAAGCAGATACACTTTGTGTATACACTCGAGCCCTGTTACATATGTTTAGCATTGCTTCTGTATGTAGGAATAAAAGACTGGATTCATGTTGCACCTTGTGGATGCCTAGAAATCTCTCTCTCCTCACCTTTGCCTAGTGACCTCCCTGGCTTTTAAGTCCCAACTAAAATCCTAATTCCTCCAGGAAGTCTTTCCCAATCCTCTCAATTCTAGTGCCTTCAATCATTTAATTATTTCTTATTTTTCCCAGGTATAGTTTATTTGTACATATTGGCTCGTTGCCCCCATTAGATTGTGAGCTCTTGAGAGCATGGATTGTATAAAGTCTCTTTTTGTATCCTCAGTGCTTAGCATAGTGTCTGGCACACAGTAGGTGCTTAATAATTGTTTATCGAAATTTAAAAAATGGTTTCTTGATTGACTCCACACCTCCATGATTTTGCTTCTACTATTCCTTCCTATTAGAATGGCCTTTTCTTTTTCCATCAATCTTCCCTCAGATTGTGACCCCTGGACAGCAGGAGCTGTTTTTATTCATGAGCTGTTTTTATTCATGTCTTTTTCTCTCCTGTACCCAGGACAAAGCCTATGAGTAGAGGAAGGGAGTGGATTTGTGACTGTTTAGTGGAGGAACTCCAGGATGAGAAAAACCCTCTCTGCTACTGCAGATCTCTTCTCTGCAACTTTTAATCTTAGAATTGCTAAGGACATTGAGAGATTAATTGTTTTTCTCAATATTACATAGCCGGTATGTGTCAGAGGCACAAATTGGGTGCTAAATAAATGCTTATCAAATTAAATCAAATCTTTGCTCTAATTTCTAACTATTCTGCAAAGTCTAGCTAAAATGCCATCTTGTGCATGAAGCTGTTTCCAACTCATGCACAGGGCAAGATATTACTCATTGTGATGTCTTTGGTCTTGGAAAACGAAGGCTCACTCCTACTGCAGCCACCAACCATAACACCTTCTACTTCCCACCCCACTAGAATCTCTGTGCAAATTGCTGTCCTATGCACTAACACACTATTTTCTTATTCTTCTTTAACTTTTTAATTTTCCAAGGTTTGTGAGGTCACCTGTCTTCATATCACAACCTTTTAATAATTTACTAGGTTTAAAAAAGTTAATGACTTCTCCATGGTTACCCAGCTAATAAGTGTCAGAGATTTGATTTGAGGACAGGGATATGAGGAAAAAGGAAGAAGAAAGATGTCTATTTTTAATTGTTCCCTTATGCAAAGCTCTCCGTGTGTGTGTGTGTGCGTGTGTGTGTGTGTGTGTGTGTGTGTGTGTGTGTACTTCCAGGTTCCTCTACTAGAAACAGTGTGATTTAAGTGGGTAGGTTTCTGCTCTTGAAGTAAAGAAGACCTGTATTCAAATCTTACTTTTCCCCCCAGCTATGTCTTAAAATTTTTTTAAAATTATTTTTTTAGTTTTCAATATTTGCTTTTATAATAAGATTTCAATTTCCATTTTCCCCCTTTCTCCTTTTCTCCTTCCCAAGATAAAAAAACAATCTGATATGTCCAATCATATTAAATTTATTTCCACATGAGTCATATTGTAAAAGAAGAGTCAGGGGATTCTCAAGGGAAAAACATGCTATTTTCAGAGTTCATAGTTCTTTCTCTGCATATAGATAATTTTTCCCTCATAAATCTTTTGGAATTGTCTTAGATCACTGTATTGCTGAGGAGAGTTAAGTCTATCAAAGTTGATCATCACAGGGTATTGTGTACAATGTTTTCCTGGTTCTGCTCATTTCACTCAACATCAGTTCATGTAAGTCTTTGCAGGTTTTTCTAAAATCCACCTGTTCACCATTAGTTATAGAACAGTAGTATTCCATTATATTCATGTTCCACAACTTGTTCAGCAATTCCCCAATCACTGGCAAATTCTACTTCTGAAACTTGCATAATATGTAACCATGGATAGATTTCATCATCCACTGACCCTCAATTTTATCATCTATAAAATAGGGTCAACTAAATGCTGAATGGCTTTGAGGCTCCAATGAGATCATATTAGTATGAAATTCACTTTGCAAACTTTTTATGAATGACAGTAATTACAATCGTTTCTTTTCAGGCAGGGAGTGTTTCTTAATATTCACTGCCCTGGAGCAGTGGTCTTCAAGTAGGGGCGGTAGATGTATCCAAAGGGGTGTGTGATTAATCAATCAGAGAGTGGCTAGCTCACTTATATCATACTCTCCTACTGATTACCAGTCCTGGAGCTTGTTTCTAACTAATTGCCAGAGTCTTCACCCATTCAATCCCTCCATCTCCTCCCTCTGTTGTGCAATCTCCCACCACCATCCTACCTTTATTCTAATTCTTATTCAGGTACTTACAGGAGAAGAAAATTTCTTCTTCTCTTCCCTCATCCCAACACATCTACCAGTTTTTTTTTTTTCTTTTTCTTTTTTAAAAAAGACTGTTAATGAAGTTTTTGCAAGGGTCAATGTTGAAAAATTACCCATGCATATGTTTTTTTTCAATAAAAAGCTATAATAATAATAATAATAATAATAATAATAATAATAAAACAAATGTAAAAAAACTTTTAAATGTAACTGGAGGAAAATAAAAATATGAAATGAAAAAATAAATTATTAAAGAAAACTGTAAAAATAAAAAAAGATTGTTAATGGTGCATAATTTAAGAAGTTTGTAGGTAGCTGCTCCAGAGAGGAAAATACAGGAAACATTCTGTAAATATTTTTTGAATGACCAAAATCAAATGTTTGCTTTTAGGGAGATTCTGATCTATTTGGGAAGATACTATCTTGATTCCAGCCAGGTATTACAGGTATTCTCAAAAGAGAAAGCTCAAATGCTCAATCTTTCAATCTCTGGAGTGTAGAATTCCTTTAAAAAAATTGGGAATTCCTTAAAGAGTCCCATACTGTCTTATCCCTAAGTCCAGACAGCTTTTTTCTTCCACTTCACTAAAAGTGAAGGAAGATACACAGGTAACCACATGGACTAATTTTGCCCAGAGGGGCAGGAGGTTCGGTCAGACATTACAGATAGCTTCTCATTATTACCCTCCCACATCCACAGGCAAAGACTGCTTTAAATTCATCCTCCTACGTCAATGTTAGTTGTGCTGGTCTGCAAGGACTCTCCTCAAGTTTCTTTTTTTGGGAATGTCAGACAGAGAAATAAAGGGAAGAGAAGAGAATAAGCATTTGTGCCAGCTGTTGTACTAAGGGCTTTACAAATGCTACCTCATTTGATTCTCACAACAACCACATGGGAGAGAGGTGCTGTTTTCATCCCAACTTTACAGTTGAGGAAACTGAGGCAGAAGTGACTTGACCAAAGTCAGACAGCTAGTAAGTATCTGAGATGGGATCTTTTTAATTCTAGTCCCAACTTTCTGGCCACTGTGTCACCAGCTGCCTCATCCCTTAACCTTCCTGTATGAGGTATCCAGATTTGGGTGGAATGATGCTGGGAACATCAAAAGATCACAGAATCCTAGAATGTCAGAATTGGAATTTCCATCCCTGCCTGAACCAAGAATCCCCTCCATAACATCCCCAGCAAGTGATCATCAGGTCCCTGCTTGAACATCTCTTTGATTGGCAGTTTCCTAGCAACCCATTCTATAATGGAGGCAGTTCTAATGATTGATAATCAATCAGTACATCAAACATGCCATCTCTAACGTTAGAATGTAAACACTGAGGAAAAGACTTCTTAAAATTTACTTTTATAATAAGATTTTGATTTTCATTTTTTCTACCTCTCTCCTTAAATATATTTCTACATTAGTCATATTGTGAAAGAAGAATTAGATCAAAAGGGATCTAATCTGGTCAAATCTAATCTAATCGGATCAAAAGGGATCAGTGCCTGACACATAGTAGGTACTTTAAAATCAAAAAGCATTTATGAAACCTGTGCACAGACACTGTACTAAGTATCAAGGATACAAAGAAAGGCAAAAGCAATCTCTGACCTCAAGATACTCCCACTCTACTAAGGAGATAATATACAAACAACTATGGACAAACGAGATGCTTATAGGATAAATCGGAGGTGATTTCCGAAGGGAGATTATTGTCATGGGAAAGAGTTTAATTTTAGTGGAAAACTGAAGCCGTAGAAGTCAAAAGCCGGCAATGATCAGGGAGAGTATTCTAGACATGGGACACAGCCAGTGAAAATATCTAGAGTTGGGAGATGAATTCTATTGTTTGGGGAACGGTGAGGAGAGCAGTGGAGCTGGGCTAGAGAGTGCATGCAAGCAGATTGGAGAGGTAGGAGTGGGCTGGATTATGAAGGGCTTTAAAAATCAAGGGTTTTATATTAGATTATTATATCATTTATATATAATTTCTATATCACATAATATATATTTTGCATTCTGTTTAGATATATTTATAATATTTATAGAGAAGGAGTCTTACACGTGCTTTAGGAAATCACTTTAGAGACTGACTAAGGGACCGCTTCGAGTGGGGACGGATTTGAGGCAGGCGGACCTCCAGCGGCTAGTTTAGTACTCCAGGTGTGAAGTGCTCCCACTTGCAGCAGGGACAGGGTAGTGTCGGAGAGACCATGTGGCAAAGGGGAACCTGACAGGCTTTGGTAACAGACTAGATGTGGGACCGCAGAGATGGCGAGTTGAGATGAACAAAAGCGCTTGTTGATTGATTAATTATGTAAGGCCGGTGTTGCTATGGGGATGAGATGCTATCTCAGAGTTTACCAGTTGGTGATATTTTTGAATTTGGACTGTGACTCGTGGAGATTTCTGGGAGAGAGGAGAGGGAAGGAGGTTTCTTTCTCCAGCCTGGGGATGCCTGTCTCCAAGGCAAATAGACGTCGCCCCTGTTCTCCGGCTCCCTTGATCTTTGGAAACTTTGACAGACTTTATCTCTTGCTGCAGTTAGGGGTATTTTTGCTGGGCTGAAAGAAATGGGCCTTAGTGACAGCAGAGAGATGAGAAGAAACGGCTCTCCAAGTACCTTTGTCCCCTGCCTTCATGTTGGGGGAGGAAGCAATTCTTCCTGACTTCTTGAGCAGGTTGTCCAAACCTCTTCCTCACAAGGAGGAGGGAATTAAAGCTAGATGCTGGCTTTGCCTTAATAGTCACATATGCAAATCATGAACTGAATTCTGTTCTAATGAACTTTCCTCTTATTGCTTACTGTCTTTTCCTTATTATGGCATCATTCTCCCCTATTCATCCATCCAAATGTCCATCATCCATCCATCTATGTATCTATGTATCTATCTATTTGTTTATCTCTCGATCCTTCTCTCTCTATTCATCCATCCAAACATCCATCCATCCGCTCATCCATCCATCTATGTATCTATGTATTTATCTATCTGTCTATATGCCTGTTTGTTTTTCTTTCTTTCTTTCTATCTATCTGTCTATATGCCTATTTGTTTTACTATCTGTCTGTCTATCTATCTGCCTGTTTGTTTTTCTTTCTTTCTTTCTTTCTTTCTATCTATCTGTCTATATGCCTGTTTGTTTTTCTATCTAACTATCTATCTATCTATCTGTCTGTCTATATGCCTGTTTTTCTTTCTTTCTTTCTTTCTTTCTTTCTTCCTTCCTTTCTTTCTTTCTTCCTTCCTTCCTTCCTTCCTTCCTTCCTTCCTTCCTTCCTTCCTTCCTTCCTCCCTCCCTCCCTCCCTCCCTCCCTCCCTCCCTCCCTTTCTTTCTTTCTTTCTTTCTTTCTTTCTTTCTTTCTTTCTTTCTTTCTTTCTTTCTTTCTTTCTTTCTTTCTTTCTTTCTTTCTTTCTCTTTCTTTCTTTCTTTCTTTCTTTCTTTCTTTCTTTCTTTCTTTCTTTCTTTCTTTCTTTCTTTCTTTCCATCCATTCCTCTCTCTATTCCTTCACCCTTCTTTCTTTGTCTCTCTCTTATTCCCTCTCTCTATTTATATATCTTTTCTATTGCTATAGTTAGATATTCATATCTATCTGTCTCTATTTCTATAGATAGAGATAACTTATGTATTTATATCTAGACAGAGATAGAGATACTTGCTTAATAAATGTTCATTGGATTATATTGAATTTGGAGTGAAAGGAGCAAACCTTGATCTTTCCCCATCAAGGACAATTCTCACTCAGTAGTTCTTCACTGCTGGATTTGTTCACTATTGATTAGCCTGCTATCACAACGAAAGATTTCAAACTGGCTTGAGTATACTGTATATGCAGACCTAAAGGCAAGGGTACACGCTGAAGCTGGTAAATTTGTAGTGTTACCATTTACACTTCAGAAATGAGCAAATACTACAAATCAGGACTTGATTTATTGTTTCACAGGTTGTCTAGACTTAAGAAAGTGATGTAAAAATGTTAACTAGGCAAATTAAATGTAAAAGTCTGTCAAATATACATTTTATTGTTTTTTTTTTTTTTGGAAAGTCAATGATTAAACACCAGAACACCTGGGCTCAGAGTAGATTATTTCAGATAATCCTAATTTATTAACTAAGATAGGTCACCTGTCTTCACTCAGTTATCAAAGCATTTAATTTCTTCAAAATTGACAAAGAAAATGGTCAAATCTAGTTCGTGTTCAATTGGTTTATTCAATAGCGAAGTCTGAACTATCTGTTTTTACATTAAGTGGGTTCCGTGTAAAAGAAGGAGAGCTCTCAGGTCCATCCTAGTTCTAAACTTTATGTGTGATCTCGTCCAATTGCTTCATTTTAAAGATAAAGTCCTGATTCGGGAGAGCAACTTATTTAGGATCATATAAGAAGTAATTGGTAAGAACCAGAATTTGAACTCAATTCTTTTGACTGCCTTCCTTGCATTTTAGTGAGAGAGACAAGATCTAAGTGTGTGAAAAGTTAAATGATGATAATTTATTTAAATTGCAATTTGAGCCAACAATAAAAAAGGAGAGATGACACAGAGCAAATTTGACTAATTGCTGGTTGAACCTTGCAGACAAAATGTTTCGGGAGTTCAGAGAGGAGAGAGAGAGCCCTTCAGATTGGGGTGACCTTGGCCTCAAGTGGTTCCTGACTTTCAATGTTTTGTGCAAGATGAAGATTTTCTGGGCCAAACTACCCTAAGTCCCATAGACCCTAGAGGGATGGAAAGAGAAGGATTTCTAACTAATGAGCTTTGGAAGGACAAAAAGTCCTCCATCAGCTAAGTGGCTTCAGAATGTGATAAGAGGATGCATGAAGGCCTTGGGGAGCTAAGGATTATGATAGGTACAGAACAGTGTTCCCTCGAGGGTTATTTTTATTTTTATTTATAACCACTGTGTCAGAAACTCTCCTGACATGGATAACGTTAGGGAATTGAGAAACAGCTGAGAAAAGAATCAAACATCCCAGCGTGGGACCCATGGTCAAAAATCATCTGACTTGAGGGCAACCTTCATCTTCTCCTTCTTATGTACTGGTCAGTAAAGGTTCTAAGGAAAAGAAAGAAAGAAGGAGGAATTGGGAATCAGAGGAACTAACTGCCTTCAGATGGTCAACAAATGGTTATTAAATGTCTACCAAATTCTAGGCACTGTGCTGAGTCCTGGGGACACAAGAAAGGCAAAACCAGTTTCTGTCCTTGAGGAGCTTCCATTCAAATAAAGGGGATAATAGGGAAATAATTAGGTCCATTTTTCTCTGCTCTTTCTATGTCTCTGTCTCTTTTTCTCTGTCTCTGCCTCTGGCTCTCTTTTTCTTTCTCTTTTTCCCCTCTCTTTTCTTCCCTCTCTCTCTTCCTCTCTGTCTTTGTCGCTCCCTCTTCTCTTCCTGTTCACACACACGTAATATGTGTATGTAATATATAAGAAGGTAAGATATAAGATATATTTACATATGTACTTATTTACATCTTACCTCTGTGTTTGTGTGTGTGTGTGTGTGTGTGTGTGTGTGTGTGTGCAGAGAGAGAACAGAAGCACTCCAGGTTTCAAAATTAGTTGGTTCCCTAACCACATGGTCTCTTATTTTCAAGTCATGTCTGACTCTTCATGACCCTATTTAGGGTTTTTTTTTGGCAGAGATACTGGAGTAGTTTGCCATTTCCTTCTTCAGCTTATTTTCCAGGTGAGGAAACTGAGGTACACTGAGTGAAGGGACTTGCCTAGGGTCACACAGTTATTAAATATCTGAGATAGATTTGAACTCAGGAAAAGTAATTTTTCTGACTCCAGGCCAGTTCTCTATCCACTGTACCATCCATCTGTGCATTTGGTCTCTAGTTCATAATAATATAGACAAGTTTTATTAAAAAGAGGAAAAATAACAGCTAGCATTTATATAGTGCTTTAAGTTTGCAAAGCACTTTCCATATATTATCACATTTGACCCTAATAATAACACTGGGAGTAGGTGATATTCCCTTTTACATTTTCCAGAAGAGGAAAATGCTAAGGCTGAGAGAGCTTAAGTGACTTGGCAGGATCACACAGCTAGAAAGTGTTTGAGGCAGGATTTAAACTTAATGCATGCAGATATCTTATTTCTCCAAGAAGATTCTTTCTCCTGGAGCTCTCTTAGGGCAGGGATTATATATTTCTTTGTATCTCTTATAGCACAAATCACAAGGCTGGATTTCTAAGACATAATTTGATTTGAACATCTTTTAGCTCACTGAGCCTCGGAATTTCTTAGCTACTGAAGGCAGGGGGCACTCTTTGCTGTTTTATGGATCCAGAGCCCAAGTTATGGGATTCTGACTTGATCCGCTTTAGTCATTTAATGAATTGCTTATAGAACCTAGAATGGATTCAAAAGCTCTGTGTTAATTTTCTAGCCAGCAGGTTATGCTACCTGTCATTCTGGACTGGAAGGGCTCTTAGATTTTTAAAAGATCATAGATTTTTTATTATATATTTTATTTAAAAAAATAAAAATAATTTTTATTTAAAATGTTGAGTTCCAGATTCTATCCCTCCCTTCTCTACCTTTCCCTGAGAGGGTGAGCAAATTAGATATAGGTTATACATGTGCAATTATGTAGTCATTTTGTAAAAAGAAGATTAATAAAAAAAGAAAGTGAAAAACAGTATTTTTAGCTGAGTTCAGTCAATATCCATTCCTTTTCTGGCAGCAGATATTATGCTTCATCATGAGTCCTTTGGGATCTTTGGATCATTGTATTGCTGAGAATAGCCAAGTCATTCACAGTTAATCATCATATAAAATTGCTGTTAATGTGTATGATGTTGTGGTTCTGTTCACTTCACTGTGCATCAGTTCATGTATGAAAGATCATAGGTTTAGAATTGGAAGAAACTTTAGGGACCACCCCAGAAAACTCCTTTCTTATGAAGAAACCAAGATCCAGAAAATATGACCAAGGTCACACAGAAATAGTTCCAGTTCTGTGCTTTCTTCCTTCCTAAATAATTTTTAATCTATTTATTTCTTCAGAAGAACATAAACTCCTTTATAGAAGGGATTGCTCTTCATTTTTCTCATCTTTGAATCTATAGGGCCTACCACAAAATCTCCCAATTAACAGGAAAGAGTACTGCCTCTTAAGTCAGAGGATCTGTGTTCAAATTTCATCTCTGACACTTATTACCAGTATGACCTTGGGCAACTTCCTCAGGTCATGGTTTATATTTATGATCCCAAGATCATGTGAGTGCTGACTATTTACAGTTAGTGCTGCAAAGTCCTTAGGGATCATCTAGCACAATTGCCTCAGTTTCCCCTTTTGAAGCACAAGATTAGATTTCTGAGACTCTTGATAGCAAAAGCTCTAGTAAAAAAACTTGAAATATTTGTTGTTGAATTGAATGGAACAGGAGTGAGGGGCTGCAGCTGTAAAGTCTCTGTTCAGGGGCCTTGGAGTTAGGTAAAGGATAAGAGGAAAACTTTCCCTTCTGCCCAGTGCATTGGACACAAGAATGACTGATATAGAGGAAGAGCCCACACTAGTGAAATCACAAATGAACCAAAGGACCAGAGTATGTGCAAAGAAAGGTAAGTAAGAAGGATGATAAAGGATCTTTTTAGCTACTTTGAGGAACAGTGGAAGAAACTGAGGATGTCTATTTTGGTGAACAGAAAATGCATAAGGAGACATGATAGCTGTCTTTAGATATCTAGCAGGCTATTAAGGAGAAGAAGGATTATCATAGAATCATAATTCTTAGAGGTGGAAGAGATCTTAGAGGGTAATAGTTAAGTTCCATCATTTTATAAATGATGAGGAACAGTCCTCATTACTTGAGCAGGGGGTTGGACTAAATGACCCCTTTGATTCCTTCCAATTCTGATACTGGGTAAGCCTGCTCAAGCTTGGAATGGAAGAGGTTTTCACTGTATTTCTCTCCAGAGTCTCATCCAGGGGAGCAGATTAAGTTCTAGCAATAAAATGGTCCAGGTGGCACAGCTACATAGGGGCTCGAATAATGCTTGGAGTTATGTATTACAGAGCTACAACTCACATTTATTTAACACCTTAAGGTTTATAAAAGCACTTTTCTTAGAACAACCTTGGAAAGTTGATAATATTATTCTCATAGAGTCCAAATAAGCTCTTTTTCTTTCTCCTCAGTTGCTCTGTTGGAGGTACATCAGTTGCCCTGTACTTCTCAGAACTCAGAAGCTATCTCTTGGAGAAATAGCCTGTCACTATTCAAAGAGAGCTGGATTACGCTACACAGGGCTCAGGGTACAAATCCTGACTCCTTCACTTCCTTGCTCTGCTTGACCTTGGGCAAGTACTTTCATTATTCTGGTCCTCAATTTCTTTCTTTATAAAATGAAGCAATAGCACCAGATGGTCTCTAAGGACCTTGCGGTGCTAAATCTTCAGGTAGCCAACACTTAGAAGATCCCACTGACTGGAAAATTTTACTAGAATTGTTCATTATCTATTTTTTTCATTTATTCAGATGTGTCTAATATGTGTCAGGCACTGGAAATATAGTGAATGAAAATGAAGTTATTCTTTGTATATTTTATTAAGAATAAATAGCATGCACACAGATTACTACATGCAGAAACTGTACAAAGTAAATATAAGGTAATTTGGGGGTGGGGTGGGGAGTAGAGTAGCGCTCATGAAAAAGGTTGTCCTTGTCTGGAGCCCTTCAGGAAGTTAGGGATTCTAAGAGAAAGAGGAGTACATTCCAGGCACGATATAAGGGACATAGTAGCACACAGTAGGTGCTTAATAAATTTTTATCAGATTGAATTGAGAGGGAAGATGGAATATTATGCATAGAGAAAAGTTAATAGGCCAGCTTCTAAATTCTAACAAATTGAATTACAATTATTTGAAAGTTATTGCTAAGAGAATATCTTTTGAGAAATAGTACTTGGGGCAGCTAGGTGGTCCAGTGCATAAAGCACTAGCCCTGAAGTCGGGAGGACCTGAGTTCAAATTTGACCTCAGACACTTAGCACTTCCTAGCTGTGTGACCCTGGGCAAGTCACTTAACTCCGATTGCCTCAGGGGAAAAGGAGAGCAATAATACACAACATCTAATTCCCTTCCAACTCTAAATTCCTACTATTTTACAATACCTGAGGATTCTTAGATTTTGTGCTAGGTTGTCTGAGATATCGGTAAATAAGTGATTATGAATAATATTTTACTTTCCCCCCCAAATGCATAAAACCATTTTCAATATTCTCTGTGTCTCTTTGTATCTCAGTCTGTCTGTCTCTGTTTCTCTCAACATTTTGAGTTCCAAATTATTTCCCTCCCTCCTTTAGCCGAGATGGAAGGAATCTGATATAGGTTATATATAATATGCAATCATACAAAATATTTCCACATTAGTCATGTTGTGAAAGAAAACACAAACAAACACACACACACACACACACACACACACAGAAGTAAGTAAAAAAAAAAGTGCTTCAATTTGCATTCAGACTCCATCAGTTCTCTCTTTGATAGCTGATAGTATTTTTTATCATGAATTGGAATAGTCTTGTATCATTGAACTGCTGAGAAGAGCAAAGTCGATTACACTTGATCATCCTACAATATTGCTGTTACTATGAACAATGTTCTCCTGATTATATTCACTTCACCTTGTATCAGTTCATATAAGTCTTTCCAGACTGTTCTGGAATCTGTTCTGAAATCATTCTGCTTTTCATGTCCTATA
The DNA here is from genome assembly GCF_902635505.1 of Sarcophilus harrisii. Lineage (NCBI taxonomy): Eukaryota > Metazoa > Chordata > Mammalia > Dasyuromorphia > Dasyuridae > Sarcophilus > Sarcophilus harrisii. Next base: position 578,921,121 of record NC_045428.1, read on the forward strand.
CCACAATAATATTCCATTACAATATATTACAGCTTGTTTAGCTCTGAATTTCCAATTCTTGTCATCACAAAAAGGGTTGCTACAAACATTTTTGCCCACATGGACCCTTGGCCTTCTTTTATGATTTCTTTGGGATACAGATCCAGTAATGTTATTGCTGGATCAAAGGGTATGTATCGTTTTATAATTCTTTGGGTGTAGTTTTAAATTGTTCCCCAGAATAGATCCGTTCACAACTCTACCAATAGTGCATTAGTGTCCCAATTTCCTCATATCCCCTCCAACTTTTGTCATTTTCCTTTTCTGGAATATTAGACAATCTTATAGGTATGAGGTGGTATCTCAGTCTTGTTTTAATTTGCATTTCTAACATCAATAATAATTTAGAGCATTTTAAAATATAATTATAGATAACTTTGATGCCTTTGTTCAAAAACTGCCTGTTCATATCATCTGACCATTTATTAATAGGGGAGTGACATGTATTCTTATAGCTTTGACTCAGTTCTCTATATTTGAGAAAGAGGTCTTCATCAAAACACATCTTATAAAAATGTTTTCCCCAGATTTCTGTTTGTCTTCTAATCCTAGTTGCATTGATTTTGTTTGTGCAGACCCTTTTAAATTTAATATAATCAAAATGATCCATTTTACATCTTGTAATGCTTTCTATCTCTTCTTAGGTCATAAATTCTTCTCTTCAACAAATGTTTATGAAGCACCTACTATGTGCCTCATACCCTGTAGTTAACTCTTGTTGGGTCTCTGATTTGGGCTCAGCTTTTTTGGGCTCAATTCTGGAAAAACAAAACATTTCACATGAACTCAGAGGATTTGGGTTGAAATCCACTTATAACTTGTATCACCTTAGCCAATTGTTTTGCCTTTCAGAGTGTACCTTTGTTATCAGGATGCCTCCTCTCTTTTTTACAGTCTTGTACTAGACAATTTTATGGTTGTTTCTCTTTCTGTTTCTCTCTTTCTTTTCTTTTCTTTCTTTCTTTCTTTCTTTCTTTCTTTCTTTCTTTCTTTCTTTCTTTCCTTCTTTCCTTCTTTCCTTCTTTCCTTCTTTCTTTCTTTCTTTCTTTCTTTCTTTCTTTCTTTCTTTCTTTCTTTCTTTCTTTCTTCCTTTCTTCCTTTCTTCCTTTCTTCCTTTCTTCCTTTCTTCCTTTCTTCCTTTCTTCCTTCTTCCCTTCTTCCTTTCTTCCTTTCTTCCTTTCTTCCTTTCTTTCTTCCTTCCTTCCTTCCTTCCTTCCTTCCTTCCTTCCTTCCTTCCTTCCTTTCTTCCTTTCTTCCTTCCTTCTTTCCTTTCTTCCTTCCTTCCTACCTTCCTTCCTTCCTTCCTTCCTTCCTTCCTTCCTCCCCCCTCTCTCTTTCTCCCCCTTCTCTTTCTGTCTCTCTTTCTCTTTCCTTTTCTTCTCTCTCTCTGTTTCTTTTCCCCTTTACCCCCCTCCTCATCTTTCTCCCTCTCTATTTTTCTCCTTTCCCCTCTCTCCCTCCCCTTGTCCCCTTCCTCTCCCCCTCTTGTGGTAGACCCCCCCCACACACACACAAAATTGGGGTTAAGTGACTTGCCCAGGATCACACAGCTAGGAAATGTTTAATGTCTGAGACTGTATTTGAACTCATAAATATGAGTCTTCCTGACTACAGACCAAATTCTCTATCCACTGCTTCATCTAGGGGTCAGAGAACTTGGAATTTGAACCCCACTTTTGTCACTTCCTACCTAGGCAATCTTGGGCCAATCTGTGCCTCAGTTTCCCCCTTAATAAAATGGAGGCATGAGACCAGATGTTTTCCAACTTCATCTCTATTTGGTCTCAATGTCCTGGAGGGCTACGGTTTGGCATTTGGGGATGGAGGTGGACTGGGGTCTTCTAGAGCTTCCAGGAAGCTCAACGGCTTTCCATTCTTCTCTCCTCCTGTTGGGAACACCTGAGTGCTCCCCATTGTGGTTTCTGTCCATCTGCACTGGAATCTTGCCGCCTGCCTTGGAAATGCCTTTGATCATTCCACCCGAACATTAGGCAGATGCTATGGAGCCCAGAGCCTTTCCCTGATAGTCACAGACATCTCATTGCAGATGGCGCTGGGCCCAGCCCGGCAGGGAAGCCAGCGTCCCTTCTCTGCCGAATGCATAACTGAGCAGGAGCAGATGGAACGGCCCAGGAAGACACAAACCAAACTCCAAATCTTGGATGACCTCCTTCCGGAGGGTCAGTCCTGGAGAGGACCCCGGTACGCTTTCTCCTCATCTCCCCCTTTTCCGGGCCAAGTGAGAGAACAGATCTGATGTGGGGAATGATACTCTGGCTCGCTTGGTTGATTATTGTTGTTTCTTTCTCCCTGTAATTTCTTTTCAGGAAAAAAAGTCTCTTATTATGTTCCTTTTCAGTGGTTACATAAGCAAAATGTCTGAACATCATAGTGAGTGATGGTTCTGGCATTGGTTAGGAGCCCCTGGGGAATTTCTTACAGCAGTCACCCTGTAGCTGGAGAAAATATACTACTGATCCACTTAGCTGAAACTCTGGAAGCCAGCTAAAGTTACCTCGAGCATCCCACTGGGGGCACGTATAAAAACAACAGACTACCGCCTCTACTGGCATTTTCAAAAGGGCCTGGAGATGGGGAGATCTGTTTTCAGGAGCCGTACAATGGAGTGGCCGTCGGCTCTTTGGACCAGGACAGCAAACCTAGGGAAAGGAATTAATAACAATAATAAGAACAATAATGAACCTATAATAGAACACCTACAAAGTGCCACATTCTGTGCTGAGCACTTCACGTCTCATTTGATCCACAGAACAATCTGGGGAAGATAAATACTATTATTATTCCCATTTTACAGCTGGGAAAACAGAGGCAGGCAGAAGTGAAGTGGATTATTCAGGGTCACACAACTAGAATGTGTTTGAGACTGACTTTTGGCCCAGTGCTCTATCCACTACACCATCCAGCTGCTAAACAGGAGTAGTGTCTCAGGTGACTGAATTAAGAAGTCACCAACAACATTTATAGTCATTGGATCTTATATTTAGAGCTTGGAAACGGTTTAAAAGGCCATTTTGTCTAACCCTCTCATTTTACAGCTGAGTAAACTGAGGCTGGGGGAAGTTAAGTGGTTTGCCCATTATCACCCGAATATTCCTCTATTCAATATATGCTTCTTGAGTACAGGTATTCTTTTTTGCCTTCTCTGTGATCCCAATGCTTAGCACAGGCCCTGGTACACAGAAGATGCTTAATATATGCTTGTTGGCTAACTGATCGATTGGTAAGTATTCGAGGCAGGATTTGAATGGAGGTCTTGCTCATTCTAAGTTTAGTGTTTCAATCAGAATTAAAGAAAAATTAATTAATGTAGAAAACTATCATATAGTGGTCTTAGGGAGGTACTTCCATACCCTTTTAATCACTCATTCAACTAACAAGCCTTTTTAAGTGCTTGCTATAGCAGGCACTGGGGGTACAACTGATAAAGATGAAATTGTCTCTGTCTTCAAGAAGCTTATGTTCTATTGTGGGAGAAAATCTATAAATATAAGCATATGCAAAATATGTTCAATCATTTTAGTTATATCTAATTCTCTGTGACCCCCATTTGGGGGTTTCCTGCCAGAGATACTGTAGCAATTTGGCATTTCCTTCTCCAGCTCATTTTACAGATGGGGAAACTGAGGCAGACAGGGTACAGTGACTTGCTTAGGATCACACAGCAAGTAAGTTTTCTATTCCTTGTTCAGCTCATTTTACAGATGAGGAAACTGAGGCAAATAGGATGAAGTGTCTTGCCTAGGGTTACACAGCAAGTAAGTTTGCTATTACTTGTTCAGTTCATTTTACAGATGAGGAAACTGAGGCACATAGTGTGAAGTGTCTTGCCCAGGATTACACAGCTGGGAGGCTCTCTTTTAGCCATCAACAGCCACTAAGCATTTATTAAGCATACTTCTCTCCCACCCCAGTCCTTGGTAACCCATAATGTCTGTCTTCCCACCATATGGTGGTGTCTGCCCCCGTTCTAACCTCCCCTCCCTTTCCCCCCTGTCTCCTTTATTAAAGGCTGTATATTTTTTGCTCCAGGTAAGATTTACAGGACTTGTCTCGGGAGCCGAAACCTCTGGGAAAGGCTCTCTGGTCTCTGCTGCACTGCTTTGGACTGGGAGTTCTATGTGTTCTGTTATTCACCAGATGTTTCATAAGGGACAATCGGAGGGGGTTATGGCAGGGTTCTGTGTTTACAATCTGAGGACCCAGGGCTGAAGCACCCCCCAGTCTGCTTCCTGTGTGACATTGGGCAAACCTGGTATTGTTTCTTAGACTAAAATTCTAGAGGAGAAGGCATCCCGGGGGGGGGATGAGAAACTCTCAAGGATGAGATTCTAAAAACACACAGAGAAAGAAATTGATGGAGGAGGAAAAGGGGAGCTCTCTGGGGAGATTAATATGGATGCAGAGGGAACTCAATGATCAACTTAGGTTTTTTAAAAGACCATATATAGAAGATAGAATCCAGGACAGAATATTAATAGGGTGGAGACTAGATTTTTATGAAGAACATTCCACAATGGACCACAACTTTATGTGACATAACTGCCTGAAAGACAGGGATTCCATCATGCTAATTAATTGATTTATTTAATCATTTTTCAGTCATGTCTGATTCATTGTGACCCCTCTTTGGGGTTTTCTTGGCAAAGATATTGGAGTGATTTGCCATTTCCTTCTCCAGCTCATTTTACAGATGGGGAAACTGAGGCAGGCAGGGTTAAGTGATTTGTCCAGGGTGCTCAGGTGTTCCTGACTTCTGGCCTGGCACTCTATTCACTATGCCATTCAGCTGCCCAATGAATTGATTATCTAAAACCAAAACCAGGAAAATCATACACTCTGATTCAATAGATCAAAACTTTATTTGAAAGACTTTGTTGGAAAGTAAGTTTCTCGTCTCCATAAATCAAAATTCGTGAAAACCTTTGAAAGATAATTTTGAGAGAATCTTGTCCAATGACCTCCAATAAAAATTATTAGCTGTGTAATAATACAAGAATATGCTTATGAAAGGTATTTGCAATCATGATGAAGACGACCCAGGATAGACTCTAAATTGAAGATCGATTCCCACGAGATGCTGAAGTCCTTTCAACGTTCCTGTTTGTGAATAACTTTTTACTAGTTGCATCAAGTTCCTCCCCCTCCCCCACCAGAAACCAGAAGCAAGCCGGAATGAATTAATGAATGCAAAAGCAATTATTAAACATTTTCTATCTCTCAAGGCTCTGTGGTAAACCCTGTGAATATTAATTCAAGATGCAAAGATAATTCCCACCCTCAAACACATTCTAATGGAACATAAGGAAAGTGGTGGGCAGAAAGACTGGTCTCAAATGTTAGGGAGTATAGTGAATGGTACTATAGGATACTCATTAACATACCCCATCCAGGAACAATGACCACATTGATTTGATTTTGGCTCATGAATCCAGAATTGCTGGTGAATGGGATGGAGGCTATGAAGGAGATTCATTGACAGTCAGTGGTTAAGTATGGCTCACCTTTTTCTGAAATAGTGGTTGAGCAGAGAAGTGAAAAAAGTAAGTAACCACTCTAAAGACTTTGGACTAGCCATCTACACATGGAAAACCAAATATATGGACAATGTTTGTTGTCCAAATTATGACAAACAGTTAAATGGACAAGCTATAGAGCTTGTCTGTCTATCCTTCTATCCATCTATCTAATCTATCTATCTCTGTTATCTATCTTTGTCACTATCACCTACCTCTCATATCTCTTTCATCTCCCTCTCTGTGTCTCTCTTTCTCTCCCTCTCTTTCTTCTCATCTTGGTCATTATCTATCTTTTATATCTCTATCCATCTATCATCTATCTCCCTCCCTCCCATATCTGTCATCTCTTAGCTCTCTCTCTCTCTCTCTTTCTTTCTTTCTTTCTTCTCATCGTGGTCATCATCTATCTTCTATATCTCTACCCATCTATCATCCATCTCCCTCCCTCCCTCTCACCTCTCATCTCTCTGTCTCTTTGTCTCTCTGTCTCTGTCTCTCTTTCAATCTATATCATCATCCTATTCTCACCACATCTCTGTCTCTCATCTGTCTCTCATCTATCAATTTATCCAAACTGTCTCCATATATCTATAGTAATACATACTTTTTTTCTGTGTGCATATTATATATATATATATACACACACACACATAATTAATCTTTACCAATGAAGTGTCTTCTATAAATAGGATTTGAGGCAAGGATACAGAAATATTCACAGATCGGTACTATGTCAAGCCACTACCAAATATTTACTAAGCATTGAAACTATTGCAGTTTCTTAGATGGAAAGCCAGCCTTGGAATGAAGTTCTAGTCCTTGACTTGGATACTATTGACCATGTGACCTGGGAAGCCATTTAACTTTTCAGTGGCCCTAGGTAACTCCCTAAGACTGTAGGCTGCACAATTTTGCTGACCTCCACTGGTAGAGAAAGTTTCATCATTGGGAATTGCCCATGTTAAAACCCCAAAGAAGTCCAGACATTACAAGGTAATAGTAAAAATAAAATCAGTCCCAAACCTTCAGGAGTTTTGTGTACATCCATAACCATGGAATAAAATGGAAACAATGACAATAACATTAAGTGTTTTCTAGGTGCCAAATCCTGTGCTAGGAGCTGGGATACAAGTGGGATAGATAGCACATAAAGCTGGTTTCAGCTCAAAGTACCTGGCAAGGGCGAGTGGTACTTAGGTTTTGGGAAGGATCACGGGGGCCACAACTTTCCCCAGTGCCATATACAGTGCCTTGCACACAGTAAGTTTTATGCTGGTGAAATCATAGGTTTTATAAGAAAAAATTAAATGAGATAATGCATGTAAAGTGCTCTGCAAACTTTACAATGTTATCTCAGTGTGAGCTCTCAGAACCATTTCCATTATCATCATCAAGAAGCATTTGTTGAATTGATTTAATCTGAATGGTCCAGAGACTTCCTAGAAACGACAATGAATGGCTATACAGGTAGTATATCCATTATAGTAGAAGTAATTGGGGTCTAGTGGACGCTGAGTGGGGGAAGAAGGATATTCATTTTCCTTCCCAGAGCATCCTTTTCTTTCTTCCTATGGCTGGATTTTTCACATAACCATTTCTGGCTCCTGTAAGTGGGCTGGCTGCTCTGACCCAATCTCACTGGCAGATACTCTGTTCCTACTTTCTAGGAAGCCCCCGTAGGTGTTCCCAGCCTGCTCTCTGAGAAGCCATTAGGCTAAATGGGAGTATAGTTACTTTCCTCTGCATGATGGCTGGCAGATTTCAGAAGCCGGGCCGGGCTATTGGGTGCATTTCCAGCCGTGACAGGGAATAAAACGATGTGACAAGAAGCTAAGAAAACAGAAAAAACAATCAATGGGGACTTTGAGGCAAATTCTACCTGAAGCCATTAAGTTTTTGAAGGCAACAGGACATGAAAAAATCTCTGAGTCTGGGGGCCTGTCCAGGCTTTGCCCAGTCAGCAGAGGAAAGTCCCAGAGTGCATTAGCTGAGAGTAGAGAGCCAGAGGGGGTGAATCCTCCGGCAGAGAAACTAGAGGTTTAAATTTTTTTTTTTTTTACCCAGCACAATTGTGAAATTGCCCAAGTTTTTTTGGCACTTTGCCACTGTGACTTTGAATTCTCCTTGTTACTGGGGAACCCGCCACCCTTTAAGCAACTTAAGGATAATGATGGATGTGCAATCTCATGGATGTGCATATTCCTTTCACTGATGCAGGTGGCAGGGCATCCATTACTGGACTCTTGGCTTTGTCCCTCATTAAGTCACCCATATTTCCTTTCCCCCCTTCCCTTGGGGTTCTATTTTCCATCTTTGTAGTTTTTGTGGCTAGGTGGCACTATTTATTGTGGAAAAGTCATCTTTGTGAGTTCAAATCTGGTCTCAGACACTTTACTAGCTGGGTGACTCTGGGCATCCAACCAGTATTCTGAGGGAACATGAGACTGATGGGGGTGAAGGGAGCACTGGATTTGGAGTCAGGGAAGCCCTGTGTTAGAATTCTGCTTTAGACACCTAGCTGGGTAATCCTGGACAAGTCACTCAAACACTTCCTGCCTCAGTTTCCACATCTGTAAAACAGGAATAAAAAATACTTTCTTCATAGGGCTGTGGTGAGGAGTGAGATCATAGGTGCAAAAAGCTTTGTGAATCTTAAAGTGGCATATAAAGTATTATTATCTCAAAGATAATTTGTGTATTCCATTATACCAGAATTCATCCCTGGATATTGTAAAGTGAACAGTTCATGTGTTTTTTTTTAAATCCCTCTGGGCAGCTGGTTGGCACAAAGAATTGAGTTCCAGATCTAGAGTCAGCATACCCTGAATTCAATTGGAGCTCAGACACTGTGTGACCCTGGAAAGTCACTTACCTCCCCCCCATCCAAAGAAATAATCTCTTCAAAGGGAGATAATTAATTATTCTTGCCAATGAGCTTTTGACTTTAGTTGTTTCCTCAACAAAGTCTCTAAATTTTGGCACCATGGGACAAAACCCCAGATGCACCTCTTAGTTGCAGCTCTGCCTCCCAAGCACTGCCATCTCCAATCTGCCTTGGATTCCCAGGAGCGTGCAGTGGAGTGGCCCCCAGCCAAAGCAGTCTTCCCTTACTTCTTCCTGGCCCAAACTGGAGGCCCAGCAGGATAAAATTTTAACTGCCTCAGCTTGATCAACAGCCACATGCATACGCTGCTTCATTAATTGCTTGTGCATCAGATATCTTAATTATATCTGCAAGTGAGTGCTTGAAAAATTACAGCTTCTGATCACATTTAATCACCATGTGACTTTGGAGCTGTCAATTTAAACTCAGATCCCTGAATTAGCATTTATATTCTCTCCTGGAAAAATAAATTACCCTGTAGCTCTAAATGGGTGATACCTAACACACCTCTGGAGATTTCTGCCCCTGCGGTCTCTTTGAGAGACCAGGGCTCATTCATAATCCCAAAGAAGCACTATTATTGTAAGAAAATGGAATGAAAATTATTCAGTTAATCTACTTTAATCACCCAGCTTAAGATCCTTGATGGACTTTGGTCTTTATAATATTAATTTCAGAAATATTCACTGTCACTTTCAATCAATGTGAGAGAGCAAGAAGCACCCAGCACATGCCCTAATGAGAGGCCCACCATTCATCAGCTTAATGTGTCAGAAAGACCCATGACTCGGTTCCCTGTTAGACATAAATCTCCCCATATGCTGAGGGCCATTTGGGCAAATGTTTATAGAAAGAATAAGGAAAAAAAACCAAATTTGGCAAGAAAACTGGATCTCCTTAGAGAGTGTGGAGACCAAAATGTGGGTCACCGAAGCTGACCTTGAGGTGACAGTCACTGACTTGCTACGAAAGTTCTAGCTATTGTCCTTTGTTCTCAAGGAGGGTCATGATATTGGGGGGTGGTGCTAGTGAATTAGGTTTAAGTGAGGGAGGCCTGAGCCAGGTCACCTGCCTCAGTTGAGCCATCTGGGTCCAATGGCCAAATATAGATCAAGACGACTGGAGATGGCCCGGGATGCAGTGGGAGATTTTAGTCTTTTTAAGCTAAAGTCTTCAGATTGACTGAGATCTCACCTCTTCAGTGATGAAGGCTAGGTAGCCACTGGGGCAAAGAATATCCTCTTTCACTTAGTCCAGAAACAAAGACCATGTTCATGTTTAGAGAACCAAGTCTGGCTTTCTCATAACTAGAATCCATTCTCTTTCTTTCTCGACTCCATAGAATCTGGAGGCATGGTACCAGAGGGGGATGGATCTGACAGCTCTTATCATTCTTAAAGACTCCATACAGAATGGGAGAAGGTTTGCCTTTTGTGTTGGCAGCGACGGGGCTGATGCTGATAAAATCACTGGCTCCTGAAATATTTCAGTGGGGAGATATACAATTAGTCTTATTTTTTTCCAATGGGGGTTATACCCATTGAGCAAAAAACTGCCTCAGAAAGACTATCCACTGGTCCCCTGACCTATCACAAGGTAGGGACGATGCTTCAGGGATAATGTCACCTTCAGTCTGCAGTAGGAATCTTGGGAAATAGATCAAGGGAGGTAGGTTCTGTAATGGCAGTGGGAAAAAATAGTGGCTTTGGAGTCAGAGGAAATGAGTTCAAAACTCACCTCAGATACTTACTAGCTGTGTGACCTTGAGCCCCAGTTTTCCCATCTGTAAAATGAAAGGATTGGGCTCGATGACGTCTGAGGTGGCTTTTAATGATCTGCTGGTTCCATGGAAGTATCTTCCAGAAAGAAAGTTAACAATCGGATCTGGCAACAAAAGTCCTCTGGGAAGGGATCTGTAGCTCTTAATGATGTGGATAGTGGCAATAGTGGGCAAGGGGCTACCTGTAAACAAACCACTGTGAGTTGGCTTGGAGAATGAGAAGCCTCCTAGGCAGATCCTGCTCAGTTTAGGATTGTCCTGCTTGCTCTTGGTGTCTGTGAGTTCTTACAACTGGAATGTCAGCTCATCACTTTGTTTGCTAATCAGCAGTGTCCCTGAGAGATTTCCTAATTAACCCCTGGACAAGTGAACGCCAGTAGGGTCAGTGGTTAGAATGGCGGTGATTATTCAGTCATGAGATTTCGGAGCGGCTCAGGGTATATAACCTCCTTTAGGGTGTAGTGGAATGAATGTTGGACCAACTCTGGTCGTGAATGATGGCTCTGCCTCTTACACACACTGAGATCTTGGATGAGTCACTCCCATTTTCTGAACCTCAATTTCCTCCTTTGCAAAATAATGGGGCTGACCCAAATGGCTTCAGAGATGCTTTTTAGGTCTGGGATCATTCTCCACATTTCTATGAGATCATCAGCCTTTCCTCTTCCCTTTGAGAGTCTTTCTATTATTTTTTATTATCTTTTGCATTTTTTTGTATTGTCTTATTATATTTTGTATTGTCTTATTGTATAATTAAAAAATTAACTTTTTAGCATTCATACACATCTTTTATTTTTTGCAAAATTCCTTATACCTCTTCAATTGATGTTTGTAACAATCCCATAAGGAGGGTACCATTCATTGTTCCCATTTTATGTATGGGGAAGCTGAGGCTAAAAAAGATTTGTTTAGCTAAGAAGTGTCTAAGGAGAGATTTGAACTCAACCCTTCCTGAATCTAAGTCCAGTAATCTTTCTACTAGATCATTATGATGCCTGTATTTCACACAAATTGTCCTGTGTCTCAAACTGGATGTTGTTTCCCACTTTTGTACCTTTGTAGCTAGGGGGTGCCATAGTGTACTGAGTCAGGAAGACTCATTTCCATGAGTTCAAATCCGGCCTCAGACACTTCTTTGCTGTGTGACCCTGGGCAAGCCACTTCATCCTGTTTGCCTTGGTTTCCTCATCTGTGAATGGGCTGGAGAAGGAAATGACAAATCTCTCCAGGATCTGCCTAGAAAACCCCAAAATTGAATCATGAAGAACTGATTATGATTGAATCTGGAATTCACTTCTTCCTTTTTTTTGCCCCTTAAAGTTCTCAGCTTCATACAAGCCTTAGACTGAGGGAGACGAAGCCAAATCCTACCCTGTTACTTACCATTATAATGCTGGATAATTCCCTTACATCTACTATCTTGTGACTGCTTATAGAAAGACTTTGTGGGGGCAGCTAGGTAGTGCAATGGACAGAGCACCAGCCCTGAAGTCAGGAGGGCCTGAGTTCAAATGTGACCTCAGACACTTAATGTTGCTTAGCTGTGTGATTCTGGGCAAGTCACTTAACCCCAATTGCCTCAGGGGAAAAAAAAAGACTTTCTTGATACTTCTAGTTTTTAATGCTTCCTTCCTCCCCAAATCCCGGTCTTAAGGGAATTAACAGAAGGGGCCACAAAGCTGGCTGGTCTGCTCTCCTGTGAGAGGTATCAGTTCAGAACTATAACTATTTGTCCCTCTAAATATTAATGGTCTAGTTCAGAACTAAAAGTTATCTCTTAAGGCAATAGTACTTCCAACTTACATCTGTCAGTTTGACCCCTTCCTATCAAATGCTGGATACACAAAAGATCATCACAAATAGTGAATGGCAAATAAATTTGTGTAACTGAACAGATAAGCAGAAAGTAGAGAAGTCATGTAGGTTAGAATATAGCTTTGTAGAGTGTTTATGTCAGTTTCCTCCTCTGTAAAATTAGGGATAATAATAGAACTTATCTCCCAGAGTTTTGTGAAGATCAAGTTTGTGCTTAGTATAGTGCCTGGCGAATGGTAAGTGCTAAATAATTGTTTACTACTACTACTACTACTACTACTACTATTATTATTACTACTGCTGCTACTACTACTATTACTATTATTACTACTGCTGCTACTACTACTACTAGTACTAATACTGCCATTACTACTACTGCTACAACAACTACTATTGCTGTTGCTGCTACTACTACTAGTATTGCCATTACTACTACTACTACTATTACTACTTTTGCTGCTACTATTAATACTGCTGCTGCTGCTGTTGCTGCTGCTGCTACTACTACTACTGCTACTACTACTACTACTAAACCAAGAGAGTAGACCTTATTTCATCCAAGAGGAAATTCCCTCAAATCTCTAAAGAGGTAAGATAGAAATTAAGGACATGTGGAGATGCTATCTTTTCTTATAGAAGGGGAAAGAATCAAGAGAGTATTTCTCTTTATTCTTCCTGGAGTCATTCTCAAAGAGTCTAGAATCATGTGTCTCTGTGGAAGAAGGACTGCAGAATGTCTTTCCTATTCAAAGCTCAAGTGCCATTGTTCAGGTATATAGATTCTCATAGATCATAGATCCTTTTATTTTGCCCTTTCCTTAAAGTAAATGAGTCACAGAGAAGTTAAGTGACTTTTCCAAACAGGGATTAATTCTATTTTTTCTTTGCATTCCCGGTGCGTGCACAGTGCCTGGCAAATGGGAAACACTTTAAAAATGCTTGTTGATTGATTGAGCCCAAGAGAGGTTAATTATACTTGCCAAAGATCCGATAGAGGATAAAAGTAGCACCCGGATTCTTTGAGTCCAGTCAGTATTCTTTTCCTAACACCATGCTATCACCCTATTCCTCAGAAAAAATCACAGAGTGGGCTAACATTATCTGCCTTCCCACATGCTTTATTTCCTACCTTTTGGTGACTCCTAAGAGTAAGAGAAGTCAAGGAGTCACCTTATTTCTCCTCCCAGCCTTCTTGACCCTCTTACCCCCAGTGGGCATCCAGTAACCACAATTTGTCCAAACTCTGCCAATCTAGAAGAGATATCGTATGGAGCACTCTACCCAGAGTTCATCCCTGCTTGGCAAACTCATAGTCAGCATTTTTCCATTAGGAATTGAAGGCAGAAATCATCTCCTCCTTCACTTGGCTCCAGTTAGTAGAGGGATGGTCCCCAATGTGTCACAGAATATCCTGAATCTGAGTTTCAGAAATAGAAAGTATCCTAATGTTCATGCAGTTTCATCCCTATCTGATATAAATTAAGGAGGTTGAATAATACCTAAGGTAAGTTTCTTGAGGTCCGAGTCTATTTCATTTTTGTGTAAGTACCTGGCATATAGTAGGTGCTTGATAAATGCTTGTCAAATGATGGATTGATTAAAGACCCTCCAATATTTAATCTATGGCCTCATGTTCTGGAAGTCTTCGTTAGCTAAGCATTCCTATACACACAAAAGTAATGGGTTCAGATCTTGCTTCAGACATTAGTTATGTGACACTGTACAGGTTATTTAACTTCTGTGAGCCTTAGGTTCCTTATCAGTAAAGGGAAAAGGGAGACAGTCGGATTTGATGACGGCTAAGGTTTTTTTTTTTTTTTTAAGCTTTAAAATCTATACTCTTCTGATTTGATATGTAATGGCGTCTTTTTCTTCCCCTATTCTCTAGTAATGGGCCATAAAAATTCATCGAGCAGTGTTTTTCTTTCTGGTGGAAAGATCAAGAGATTTGAAATAAGAAGGCCTGGCTTTAAATCTCAGCTGAGCTGAGCTGGGTGATGTGGGGCAAATCACTGAATCAGTTTCTTCTTCTAGACAAAGAAAGGCCTCTAAGGACTCTTATGGCTCTGGATCTGGGACCCCATGGCTTTGGGAAAGTGATGTCACGTTCCCGAGCTAAATTTTTGCATCTGCAAAGCATCCATAAAATAAAGGAGTTGGATGCCGTGACTTTTGTCCTTTCCAGTTTCACGTTTATGATCCCATGATATGGACAAAGATTTCGCCAAACGGATCTCAGTTTCCTCACCTGTAAAATGAGGGAGTTGGAATTGATGGACACTAAGGTCCTTTCCTGATCTGTTCCCTTTACCTCTGTGGATCTCAGTCTCCCATGTTGTATGGTGAGAGGCTGGACTCCATAGTCTCCAGGTTTCTCATGTCTCCAGGGCTATGAACTTCTGGCCCCATCCTCTTGGCAGGGAGTGATGGTGATGGAAGAGGGGGTGGACCTCCGTAGAGGTAAAGCTCACCTGTTCCAGCCGAGAGCACAGCCAGCATTGCCTGGGCACTTCCCGTGGAGCAGTGAGGCCCATAAAATCTTCCCAGGCAGCTTTCCTAGACTCCATTGATGTCTATTACTTTGTTTTCACTACATTAGCTTTAATTAAACAATTAACTTCTCCTGAACCTAAACACAAATGCAGCTCAATTAGAATCAGGCTTAAGGGCGGCATTTGGGGGGCCTTGGGCAGGCAGCTTGTTGTCTAGCAAGGGCCAGCTTATTCTCTAGGTAATGAAATGGAGATGGGAAAATGGGGTCCCCAGCTGGAACCAGAGGACCAAGCTGGAGCTGTTCGAGGAAACCCAGTATCTGGAGCAGGTTTGGAATTTGAGCCAACACATGTGACTTGAAGCACCTTAGGGGAGCGAGACTTCTCTTTAAATTGCTTTGGGTACAATCTGTCAGTAAAAGTTACAAAATATAATAAAGTCTTTCGACCCGGTAATTTTTCTATTGGGAATATACTCTGAGAGTGTTATCAAAATGAAATGAAAAAGTAATTTGTTCAAAGAGATTTAAAGCAGCCATATTTATAATTAGAGTGCCTTTTTCTATCCCCTCTTCCACCAATAAAAACAAAAACAAAGCAAAAAAAAAATCACAGAAGCCATTTATATTTCCAATAATATGACAGTGTTTAAGTTAATTGTGGCTCTTTCATATAGTAAAATATTATAATTCAATTAATGTTGATGTGAATGATGATTAACATATATTTTTGGGTATGTGGTTCTTTCCTGATAGAATGTAGCACCCTGGGACAAAGGCTCTTTTTATTGCCAGTGGCTAACACAATTCCTGGCATGTAATAGGTATTTAATAAGTACTTGTTAATTGATTTATCATTCTCCTTCAACCTATATGTCTGATCCCTTGACAAAATTTGCCATTTCTCTCTCATATGTCTCATGTATAATCTTACCTCTCTTTTCCCACTGTAGTCCAACCTAGTATACCCTCTCACCTTAACTGTTGCTGCAGCCTCTTAATTGGTCTTGTCTTCCCATCTCCAATCTATCCTCCATTCTGTTGCCAAAGTGATATTCCTGAAGCATGTATATAACTACCTTGCTCAATAAACTCCAATGGTTCACCATTTTCTCTATGTTCAAATATAAATATCTCTACCTGACATTAAAAACCTTTCTCCATCATGACAACGGCAAGATCATACAATGGTCAAGTCTGATAGACGTGGCTCTCTTCAGTAATGAGATAATTCAAACCAGTTCCAATTGTTCAGTGATGAAGAGAGTCATCTACACCCAGAGAGAGGACCGTGGGAACTGAGTGTAGTTCACAACATAGAATTTTCACTCTTTTTGTTGTTGTTTTCTTGCATTTTATTTTACTTTTCTTGTAAGGCATAATAATTGTATAAATATGTATACATATGTTGGATTTAACATATTTCTACCATGTTTAACATATATTGGACTACTTGCCATCTAGGGGAGGTTGTGAAGGAAAGGAAGGGAAATTTGAACACAAGATTTTGCAAGGGATAATGTAATGAATTGTCCACTGTGTTAAAAAATAAAAAGCTTTAATTAAAAAAAAAGAAATAATTTTTTAAAAGCCCTTCTCAACTTGACTCCAACTTACCTTTCTGACCTCATTAGAAATGATTCTCCTTTCTACCATCTACAGGTCAGACCAATGGGCTTTTTGTTAATCCTCACATATGGCCTTCCATCTCACTCCTTCACATTGGCTGTTAACATTCACAGAAGCCACAATTCCTTTTTGGTGTCAAGTTGAGCTAAAATACTGCCTTTTATATAAGGCTCTCCCCTTTCCCATTTGCGACTCCTCCCAAATTACTTTTTGTATATAGTTTCTATATTATCAATCATATGTATAAATGTTGCTTTTCTTTGATGGGAAGCTATTTGAAGGTAGGGATGATTTAATTTTTGTCTTTGCATGCCCTGTGGTACTGAGACACAGTCGGTGGAATGGCAGACAGAGAAATCTGTTCTCATGCATCCATTTGGGACTAGGTGGGCAGAGTATGTTTAGCTGTTGAAGACTCCCAGAAAATGGCATCATAGATTGAATATTAGAGTGGTAGATCATTGCATTGATTGAAATTCTTAAGTCTTTAAAAGCTGATTTTCATCCTAATATGCTTATTGTTGAATAAATTATTCTTGCACCATCTCACGTATCAATTCATAGTCTCCCCAAGTTCTTATGAAATTGTTTGCAAGATCATGTCATATGATGCAATAATATTCTCTTATGCTCATATACCATAATTTAATCAATCTATCAATTAACAAGCATGTATCAAGTACCTACTAGTACCTATCAAATACTTCCCAATGCTGGAGCTACAAAGAAAAGGATGAAAGTTTCTGACCTCAAGGAGCTTACCTTAGACATTACCTAATTCAATCCCCTCATTTTCATTAGGCAGGAATGGAGCTGGATGAACACTGGGACACCTTCCAATTCCCAAACTCTGGGATTCAGTGATAGTCTCCTAAAGAGATGAGCTTTAAACTGCCTTGCAGCTCCAATCTTTAATCCTATGATCTCTAAGGAAAACAGACACACACACACACACACACACACACACACACACACACACCAAAAAAAAAAAAAAAAAAAAGCTGAACCAGAAAAATAAAACATATTCTATGACTATGAGGGGGGAAAGGGAATGGGAGGTGGTGGGGATGAAGGGACAAAGAATTATAATAACAATTTACAGGAAGTGACTGCAAAGCAGTTGGACATTTTGAATTTTATATTTCAGAAGGACCTTTTCTATCTAGTCTAGCTTCAGCTGGGAAGATCCATAGGGGAAAGAGGTAGTCTGTATTGTAAGACATGCTGCTAGCCAGCCTAGTTCCCACCAGTTTTGAGCATATGGGCCAAGATTCCGACAGTCTGGACTAGGATTTCTTAGCTTTTTTTTTTTTTTTTTTCCAAGTGTGTCATGGACCTCATGAAAAAAATAGCTTCTCAGAAAAAATGACTTTATGTTACATAAAATAAAATACGCAGTATTACAAAGGAAACCAATTAAAACAATTAGTAAAATATATAATAACAAGCTCCTGGATTCCAAGTCAAGAAGCCTTGGAAAAGTCTATGAACCAGCTCCTGTAAAGGCACAGAAAGGGCAGCAATTCTGAGAAGGATTAGAATCACCTGGTTCCTGGGTGCACAATGTTAGTCCTGGATTCAGGAAGACTGAATTAAAATCCAGCCTCAGAGACTTAATAGTGGTATAACCTACATATGTGGTATATGAGTACAACAAGTATTATTGTACTATAATACATGATCTAATAGTTTCAGAGGAATATAATAACCTATATTTGAGGGTGATTCAGAGGCTCTCCCTTCTTTTTAAATTCCTCATTTTAAAAAGTTCTGTCTTTCTTGAAGGACATTACTGTTAATGAGATTCCATTAGCTTTCCTGGATCTTGGTCAGATCCCTCTGAACACTGCAAGAAATTTAATCTAGGATTGGGAAGCCCATTGTGTTCTATTTAAGGTAGGTGGAGACAGATTCCTTTGTCTAGATAGCCCAAGGCTGGCAATGATCTGGTATAGAGAGATTTTCTTGGTCCAAGGGTGGCATGATGATGGATGATATCAACCCCTAATTTCTTGGAAGGGTATCTAAACTGTGAGCCAGTAGCCAAGATTGTGTTTGATCTTAGAGAGATAACCAAATGACCATTCTTTTGTTAATAACTTACTGACCTTATTAAAAATGATTAAATCACCCAGAAACTATCTCTCTAAATCCTCACCCTGGGAAGACTATATAAAATGACACAGAATGAAGCAAGACAGTATAAGCAGAACAACAGTGATAACATAATAAAAAATCAAATTTAGTGAACAATCATTTACCACCATACCTCCCCCTCCTCTCTCCCGCCCAGCCTCAGTTTCCTTATCTTCAATATGAGGATAACAATCAATAACTATTTAAGTTCCCTTGTAACAAATACACGTTAAGCAAAATAAAATCCCATCTCTCCTGATTCTGAAAATGTTTGTCTCATTTCTTGCCTGAGAAATCTCTCTGTCAAGAGGCTGATAGCATGAGTCATTAACAATCCTCCAGAATTATAGTTGGACGTTGCATTGATTAGAATATTCAGGTTTTTCAAGTGTTTAGAGCATCTCCCTCTCAAGGCTATGGTAAGATTACACCTGTAATCTTTGCAAACCTTTAAGAGATATGTAAACATTAGTAATGGTGGTGATGATCCAGGTGAAGTGGAGGAAGAGGTGAATGTTATCTGACAATAAGAACAGGGCGTATATATGGTAACTATATTTTGGATGTAATTGTATATAGTAACAGGGCAGCTAAGGGGCTCAGTGGATGGAGTGCTAAGTTTAGAGTCAGAAAGATCTGCCTTCAAATGTGGCCTCAGAGATTTACTAGCTGTGTGATCCTGGATGAGTTACTTTACCCTGTTTGCCACAGTTTCCCTATCTGTAAAAAAAGCTGGAGAAGGAAATGGCCGACCACTCCAGAATCTGCCAAGAAAAGCCCAAATAAGGTCACGGAGAGTTGGACACGACTGAATAACAGCATATGGTAGTGTGTGTTGGTAGGCGGGTTAACTATGATTTCATTTTTGTTGTTACTGTTTTATGATTATTTGTTGCTGCAGGTGTATGCGTGTGTGCATATAATTCATTCTGCAGGCAGTTTTGGTGCTTTGTATTATGCTGTGTTTATTGCTTATAATGCTAATATGGATGGGATATGAATGGTACCATGGGGTAATTACCTGTAATGCTGGAATCATTATCCGAGGTGTGTTGAGTTCTAATGCTTATCATGATGTCTGTGATGAATATCTGCAGGTGTTCAAATATGTCTTTCTTTTTCATAGTGAACATTTATATAGCAAATTTAAATTTACTAGGTGGCAGCCAGGTGGTAGAGGGGATAGAGCACTGACCCCACTGGAATCAGGAATATATGAATTCAAATTTAGTCTCAGATACTTACTAGCTGTGTGATCTTGAGTAAGTCATTTCACCGGGTCTACTTCAGTTTCCACATCTATAAACTAAGGTGCTGAAGGATTGACACATCCCTCCAGTTATCTTGCCAGAAAAACTATAAGTGGGATCATAGGGAGAGTCAAATGTGCCTGAACAACAGCAAAAATTCATGTGGTGTTTCAAAGTTGGCAGAATACTTTATATATGATAACTCATTTGACCCTGACAACAACTCTGTAAAGTAGATGCTGGTATTATTCCCATTTTACAGATGAAGAAATTGAAACATAGAGAGTCTCAGTGACTTATCTGGGGTCACATAGCCACTGAATGAGAGAGATTGGATTTGAACTCAGGGCTTCAAGAGAATGTACTTGTAGGGTTCTATAATTTATATTTCATTTTTCTTTTTCTAACCATATTAAGATCAACCTTTAACTTTCAAGGCTATTCTTGTAAAGTCTTCTTTCTGGCCTTCTGTTCTTTTCTATTCATCTGAAAAATATCTCAATGATAAATTTTTCTTTCTTTTCTTTATTTCTCTATCTTCTTCTCTCTCACTATTGGAAAAAAAGTCTGTGTAACAAATATGTATCGTCAAGCAAAACAAAACTCCATATTCCCTGTTGTGAAAATGTGGACCTCATTCTGGACCCTGAGTCCATCACCTCCCTGTCAAGAGATTGGAAGCATGTATTATCACCAGTGTTCTGGAATTGTGGTTGTTCATTGCATTGAAATTCTTAAGTTTTTCAAAGTTGATTTTCCTTATAATGTTCTCACTGAATAAATTATTCTCCTTGAACTGTCTTGCTTCATTCAGTGTTGATTCATATCTTCTCAGGTTCCTCTGAAACTGTCCATTAAATCATGTATTATGGTACAATAATATTCTGATATGTTCATATATCATAATTTTCTTACCCATTCTCTAATAGACGGGCACATCGTTAGTTTAAATTTTTTCACTCCTATGAAAAGAGTTGCTACAAATATTTTTGTACATATGGGTTTCCCTCCCCTTTTTTATAAATATCTTTGGAGGAGTAAACCTAGAAGTATTACTGTGTCAAAATGTGGTGATTATTGGGACACGGTTCCAAATCCTTTTCAGGAGACCAAGTCATAGCTTTTTCAACAATACATTAGCTACATTAGTGGAGTTTTCCTTCTATAGTCTCTCAAAATGCCCCCATTTTTCTTTTTTGAACTCCTGCATCTTTGCCAATCTTATGGCTATGAGGTAGAACCCCAGAATTGCTTTCGTTTAAATTTCTCTATCTACTAGTGGTTTGGAATTTTTTTCCTTCTTATATATTTATTGATAGCTTTCTTTGAAAACTGACTATTCATATCCTTTATCATTCAAACAGAGCTTTGTAAATTTTTGCAGGGATTGAAAAATTTTCACCCAGGAGAACAGTGTCACTTGTCTGAGTAGTTGTTTTAGGGGGATGAGGCTGTTTTTCCTTCGCAAAATAATAGATCACAAGTAAGGCAAAGACTATTTTAGTCAGAGGTTATAGTTCAATATTAATAGTTGCAAAGTAAATTTAATTGTTTTTGGCATTAAATTTATTATAAATCATATTAAAGAGATTACTTTGGGTGAAAAGATTTTGTCTTAGAGGCTATTACTTATACCTGTGATTAACATATCCATTCCTGTGCCATGAATTGACATATCCATTCTCTTCCTTTTCCAATCTAGGCTGCATATACCATGGGAAAGAAAAGGTATTAGACTGAGGACCAAATTGAAGGTCTATAGAACTATCTGGCTGACCTCATTGTTTTATGCTTGTGAAACTCGGATACTCTACCAACGCTATGCCAGGAAACTGAATCACTTCCATTGGAATTGTTTTAGGAAGATCATGATGATTACCTGGTGGGAAAGGACCTGAGGTCCTTTCTTGAACTAAACTACCAAGGGTTTAAACTCTATCACACAGAGCACAACTCCTTTGGGGTAGCCATGGTTTGAATGCCAAATGGATGCTTGCCAGAAGGAATATTTTTAGGAGAACTCATACAGGACCTGCACTCCTAACGTGATCAGAAAAAATGATACAAGGACACTCTCAAGGTGTCTCTTAAGAACTTTAGAATTGATTGTATAATATGGGAGACACTGGCACAGGACCGCCCAGCATGGCATGCCCTCGTCAAAGAGTTTGCTGTCCTCTTGGAGCAAAGCAGAATTGAATTAGCTCAAAGGAAACATGAGATGCACAAAGCTAGAGAAGCCCCCCAAATATTCCTAGGGATTGTTTGTGTTTGACCTGTGACAGAGAATTCCAAGCTTGTATTGGTCTCACCAGCCAGTCAGACACACTGTAACTAGACTCATTTTGATCTTCAAGAACAAAGAACAACAACCAACAATCAGATCCTATCATTCCTCTGATCAGGAAGCTTCATTGGTTTTAAGATAAAATCTATTCTTTTGTTTGATGTTTAAAGCCCTTCATAATTTGCCTTCAGTCAGTCTTCACAGGCTGATTACATGTTGTGACCAAATTGACCCATGTGTTAGTCTTTGTACATGATATTACATCATCTGTCTCCATGCCTTTTTAGACACTCGTATAATCCTAGAATTTCTCCTTCATGACTTCCATCTCTTTCAACTTGTACCTCCCAGAAAACCAGCACAAGTACCATCCCCTTCAAGGATTTTAAAAAAAACTTGCCCACTGTTTCTTTGCTACTTTCTAATCACTTTGTATTCGTTTATATATATCCTGTATCTATTTACCAGGAACATGTATCCTGGAGGAGAATGTAAGCTTCTTGAGGGCCCGGGATTGTCTTCTTTACGTTCTAGCTTCAGAGCCCAACACAGTTTCTGGACCAGAGTTGGAGCTTTATAAATTTTTTTTTAAATGGTTACTAGGCTTTCCTACCTCCAGCAACCTCTTGAAAATATATGTCAATGGGGAACTGTGGATTTGATATCCTATAAATACTGTTAGAGATTTGGTTTTGTTTGAACTATTCTCTCAGTTTAAGAGATGTCACTCTGTAGAATTGTTGTTCAGTCTTGTCTAACTCTTTGTGATCCCTTTTTGGGTCTCCTTGGCAAAAATATTGAAACTTGCCATTTTCTTCTCTAGCTCATTTTCTAGATGAAATGAAACAAATGGGGATGAAGTGACTTTCCCAGTTAGTAAGTATCCGAGCCCGGATTTAAACTCAGATTTAAATTCCTGACTCTAAACCTGATCTCGCTATCTTAGTTGATGAGAGACCTAGTTGGAAATAAAGGTTATGCAAAAAACAAAATGTAGAAATAATGAGGTACAATGGACACTAAGAGTGAAAAATATGAAACAGAATTGGGAGTATATGGTTATACACCATGAAGAATGGGTGAAGAGGGGAATGGGGAATGGCAGAAGGGTGAGGAGAAAGACAACAGGAGGCAGAACTAATTCAAAAGAGATTCAGTCAAGATGGCACAGATTTGTACAGGAAATTTAATCTTAGGGGTCTGATATAACTTGGCTTTCTGATTGGATACAGTAAGGTGGGGTTACCCAAGACTTCCACCGGGGTGGGACTGGAAGGCTGAGCTGATCCCCATCAATGCCATTCCATGCTTGTCTCAGTGAGCAATCTTATCAGTACTCTAGGCTCTCTGCTTACCCTACCTCGTGATTCAGGACTTCATCATAAATGCATACTTTTTTTAAATTTAATAGCCTTTTATTTACAGGATATGTGTATGGGTAACTTTACAGCATTAACAATTGCCAAACCTCTTGTTTCAATTTTTCACCTCTTACCCCCCACCCCCTCCCCTAGATGGCAGGATGACCAGTAGATGTTAAGTACATTAAAATATAAATTAGATACACAATAAGTATACATGACCAAAACGTTAATAAATGCATACTTTTTAAAAATAGAAAATTTAAGGGCACATTTAGGAAACTCCACCTGGATTTGTTCACTCTCAATTTCAGTTTCCCAGGCTGAGAATCCCATTTTCCTTACCCCAAAGGGAAGCTATGTTTGAACTAATAAAGCAAAAAGATGATATTTATATATTATTTTAAGGTTTCCAAAGTCCTTTGTATGGTTATGTCATTTGAGTCAAACAACCCTCTGTGGGAAGTAATTATTATGGGTATTGTTGACCATTTTGCAGAAGGGAAAACTGGGTTCAGAGAAGTGAACAGACTGTTTTGTGGTCACACAGTCTGTAAATGCTGAAGGAAAGATTAGGACCCAGGCCTTCCTGACTATTATTCGCTATTCTACATCTTGGGGAGGGGGGAGGTAGTGAGAAGGGTTAAGCTGAGATTACTGACAAAATGCTAAGGCAAACTTGGGACTAACTTATATTTGAATTTGTGGGCCCTGAATTAATGGAGCTTTACCGTGTTCTCAACTTTTTCATTTGAAATTCTAATTTCCCAGTAGTCTGGTTTATGCTCATTAACATAGCTCATCTGGAACTTTCTGTCCCTCTCCAGAGTGAGAACATTCATCTGGGGTTCCAGGCTGCATTTTAGTCTCCCTAGAAGTTGCTTTAAGAGGATGTCTGATCTGATTTATTTAAGTATCTATTTTTATTAAACCTCCTAAGTCAAGGATTCATGCCCAGAGCAAAAATAAACAGGCCTTATGATACTATGAGCAATGATCTCAGTAGAAGGAGGGCCCCCTTGGTGACACAGTGGAACCTTGACTCTCCCACTACCTACCCGTGCAATCCTGAGCAAGTCAATTAACCACAGGGGACCTCAGTTTCTCCTCTAAAAAATGAAGGAATAGAGACAGCTCTTAAAGCAACTTCCAGAGACCTCAGTTCAAATCCTGC
This sequence comes from Sarcophilus harrisii, assembly GCF_902635505.1. Classification (NCBI taxonomy): domain Eukaryota; kingdom Metazoa; phylum Chordata; class Mammalia; order Dasyuromorphia; family Dasyuridae; genus Sarcophilus; species Sarcophilus harrisii. Next base: position 578,945,504 of record NC_045428.1, read on the forward strand.
TTCAGACATTTATGTGCTGTGTGACCCTAGTAAAGCCATTTGCCCTCTGAATAATTATGGAACTGTACCCAATGTTATCTAAGGTCCCTTTCTGCTCTAAATTCATGGTCCAGCTTTAACTTCCACAGTCATAAAAGGAAATGGGCATTTTTGTGATGAGGGCTACTTTTTCGAGCATTCTCGTATGGCTCACTATATTGGTACCCCTGCTAATGGGGGACATGATCATGTTTAACCCTAATACAGCTCAGAACTCTGGAGCTCACGTGATCCACCCTCCTCAGCTCCATCAGTGGGAGCAAAGATTACAGGCAGGTATCACTTCTGTGACAATCAAAAGGGTGTGTGGGTGTATGTATACGTGTAACATGTTTGTATGTATTACAGGTGCATGTATGTGCATGTGCATGCATGCATATGTATATATGTATTGTGCACATGTATATACGTATATCAGGTGTATCATTTTGTTGAGGTTCGGAAGGGAGATCCCGAAAGGTTAGGAGTCACAGACCAGTGTCTCAAAATAATTTGCAGACTTAAATCCGTCTCCAAGTCAAAAGGCAAAGTTTATTGTAACTGTAATGCCCATTGAAACAGGCTAAGTTCCAAAAAGATTTGGCAAACAACCAGGGGCGAGAAGACTAATTTATAGGAAAAGTTAGAGAGACCAGAGTTTCATGTTACTTATTTGCTAATTTTATGGCTTAGAAGTCGAACCAAGGAGTGATCTATTCACTAATGTCTCAGGAATTTTTATTATCACTGACCAGCAGATTATCTCTCTGACAGTCAGCAATGTTTGTAGGACTATCCTAAGTCCAGAAGACTTTAGAATCGGATATAGTGTTAAAACAAAAGCACTCTAGGGTCCGGGGACCTCAGGATCATTGACTAAAGCTAGAAGACTTTAGAATTATTGACAGATTGTTAGAACAGAAGCACTCTAAGGTCAGGGCACCTTAAATTTATTGTCATATTTCACCTAGAAGCTGTATCCTATTGATACTACTTGCTTGGGCAAATCATTTAAGCTTCCTGGGGCTACAGACAGTACAGTGCAGTGGAAAGAGGAGCCAGGGGCCCTGAATTCAAATCTCAGCCCTTTTTCTTGCTGCTTGTATGACCTTGGTCCTTGGTGACCTTTCTGGAGGAAACACTCCTACCATCCCCTACTTAGCCCAGCTGGTCCACTTACTGGTTCCTTGTTCCTTTGGAGCTGGGGACTTCAGGCCAGAGCCTGGGCCTGGAATGCATTTCTTTCTTGCTTCTGCCTCTTAGAATCTATAACTCTTTTCCAAGGTTCACCTCCTAAAGGAGGCCCAATTATTCTTGCCTTTACTTTATTACTTTATAATTTCATTTATTTTTATGGGTATACATGCTATTTGTACCAGTAGAGTATAAAATCCCTGAGGACAGGGGCTGTTTCTTTCATATATTGTCCTAGCATAATACAATGTATACAGTAGGCACTTAATAAAATCATAAGTTGAAAGCGGTCTCAGAAGTTGTCTGGCCCAACTTCTTCCTTTTATTGAGGAGAAATGCCTGCAGTGAAATGATTTAGTCAAGACTTTAACAGGAGGAAGCAACCATTGAAGGTAAAATTTCAAACCAAGCTTTGAGACCAAATTTTCCTCTTTACCGTGTTGCCTCCTTGATGAACTGAATGGAAATGGATTTGTAAAATGATAGGGCTGGACCAAGTGATTTCTCAGTCATATGATCATATATGAAATCCACTTTGGCTGGATTGTGTTGGGGCAGCTAAGTGCCACAGTGTCCTTGGACTGGGAATCAGGGAGGTTCATTCTCCAGAGTTCAATCCAACCTCAGACATTTACTAGCTGTGTGATCCTGGACAAGTCACTTATCCCTGTTTACTTCAGTTTCCTCATCTTTAAAATGAATTGGAGAAGAAAAGGCAAGCCCTTCTAGTATCTCTGCCAAGAAAACCCCAAATGGGCAGGAAGAGTTGGATGTGACTGAAACTAGTGGATAACAGTAATGTTGCTGAACAGATCTTCAGAGACTCAAACTTTACTCCTTTTCATATTCCAATCTGGAATGATTTATTTCTTTAGAAAGAACATAAGTTTTTTGAGGATAAGGACTATTTCAGTCTTGCCTCGGTATCCCTTAGGACTTAGCATAGGGCCTAAGTATATTGATAAATGCTTGTTGACTAGTTGAGTGATTCTTATATATATATATATATATATATATATAGTATATATAATATTTATATATAATAGCTTTTTGTTTTTCAAAATACAAGCAAAGATAGTTTTCATCATTAATCTCTGAAAAACCTTGTGTTCCAAAATTTTTTCCCTCCCTCCCCACCTCCTCCTTCTCCTAGACGGCAAGTAATCCAATATGGGTTAAACATGTGCAATTCTCCTAAAGCTATTTCCACATTTATCATGCTGCCCAAGAAAAATCAGATCAAAAAGGGAAAAAAATGCAAGAGAAAAAAAAAACAACCAAGCAAACAACAAGGATGAAAATACTATGTTGTGATCCCCATTCAGTCCCCCATAGTCCTCTTCCAGTGATTCTTTTAGAGGAGATTCAAATACAGAAAGAATGAAATCTTTGGGTTTGTCAACTTTCTCCTCACATGGCCCATGGAGATGCTCCTGTCTTGAGTCATCCCGGCCAGAACTTGATTGGAAGAAAATGAATGAGCATAATCTTCCATTAGCTCCTCTCTACTTCCAGGTAATGTCTCGGAAGGAATGATTGTATTTTTTTTTTAAATTTTGTTCGGGCTGGTTAATGAAGTTGTCCCTAATAATGACACCGAGCTCAGATCACTCTGGGCTTACTGCACCCCTTATTATTCTCCTCCGCCTTCCTTCACATTGAGAAGAAAATTGGATTCCAGTAATGATCAAATTCAATTCCCATACCCAGAGCTCCGATTCTATCTCTGTGTGGGGGAATGTGAGGAGAGAGGTTGCAGAAGTCTACCATGAGTCACAACGTTTTTCTTCCTGAGGACTGGCTCTTTCTAGGTTTCTTACCTCTTTTTTCCCCATAGCTCATCAAAGCATGCTGCAAAAAACAGATCCTGGACCTTCCTCTCCTCCCCTTCCCAATCCTACGAGAGTCCTCTTATCAGGTCGGAATGAACGCAGCCCCAGGGACCATAGGCTTCCTCCAGTTCCCATAATTGTGCCCTGTTGGCTCCTGCCAGGGCCAGACCTCCCAGCTTCTCAATCTTGGGGCTGCTGCATGCTTGCAAGTAGCATGGACTCCGGCGCATTAGCCTTTCAGACTTAATAAAACATAATGGTATGTTTGGCTCTTCCTTGCCTCTGAAGAGAATTCTTCTAATTTTATTTTTATTGCTCCAAGACTGAACCGGCTCAGGGAAATCATAAATGGCAATTTTCTCCTTGCTTTTAAAAAATGTTTTCAGTCACCATCTTGTCCCTGTGTTGAGCGGAGGGGTGGAGGGGCGGTGTGTATGTGATAGTAGTGGTGGCTGCTAATGGCCAAGGACAGTGGTCCCCATCCCTTTGGCTAATTTGCATTTTATTATCTCTCCAATTATGCCTATTAACAAAGCAAATGCCACAGTTACAGGGTGTAATCTATGGTTTATGGGTCTGCTGCTGCAGTGTGGGAATTCTCATCCCCTCCAGCTCGTATGCTGCTTTGGCTGAGTCTATGGGGGCCAAGAGGGAGAGGAGAGAGACAAACAGGCCATAAAAAGAGGATAAACCCAAGCTATTCATCTTGTCTCCTTCACGCACTAAGTCCCAGGGAGGTGTGTGGGGGAAGTGGGGAGGAGATTGGCTCAAGTGACAAGGATTCCGCGGAGGACCCATCAGAGGCTAACATCTTCATCATTAATTTTCAGCCCTTCTCTTTTCAGGTTCATTCAAATATAGCTGGGAAATCCTTAGATATTTTCACTTTGTTGCCAGTGGGCAGGGGCTAGGAGGAGGACAAGAATAATATTAGCCGATTATATGTAGTTTTGGTTTGCCAGATGGAAGATGGTCTCTGCAGGTTTTATTGCTGGAAAAAGGTGATGTCAACCATCCATGGAAAGGGCAGCCAATTTCGTTTTGATTGGGATGGGTAGAAGGTGCAAAAGTGAATTTGATAAATATTAAGCACTTACTATTTTCAAAGGGCTGTTCTTGGCATTGGTGGGGGGGGGTTATGATTAATCCATAGTTGATCAATAGCCATTTATCAAGTGCTTACTATGGGCCACTCTATGGGTTAAGAAGAGAGCGTACAAAGGAAAACCAAAGGCAGGGTTTGCTTTTAAAGGCTTTACTTTTTAATTTAGGGTAAGATGGCTTGGTTTTGAATTCCGGTTCTGTTAATATGTGATGAAGTGATTATAAACAAGTTGTCTTTCCTTTCTGAATCTCAGTCTTATCATCTATAAGATGAAGGGATTATATTAAATCAAAGATTCTTTTTTTAATTAAAGCTTTTTATTGACAAAACACATGCATGGGTAATTTTTCAACATTGACCCTTGCAAAAACTTCTGTTCCAAATTTTCCCCTCCTTTCCCGCCACCTCCTACCCTAGATGGCAGGGACTTTGACATATTTAGCATGTATGGGACTACCTGCCATCCAGGAGAGGGGGTGTAGGGAAGGAAAGTTGGAACAGAAGTTTTTGCAAGGGTCAATGTTGAAAAATTACCCATGCATATGTTTTGTCAATAAAAAGATTTAATTAAAATGCATATGTTAAATCCAATATATGTATACATATTTATACAGTTATCTTGCTGCACAAGAAAAATCAGATCAAGAAGGAAGAAAAAAAAACTGTGAAAGAAAACAAAATGCAAGCAAACAGTAACAGAAAGAGTGAAAATGCTATGTTATGATTCATACTCAGTTCCCATAGGCCTTTTTCTGTGTGTAGATGGTTCTCTTCATCACTGAACAAGTGACACTGGTTTGAATCATCTCATTATTGAAGAGAGCCATATCCATCAGAATAGACCATTCTAGTCTTCTTATTGCCATGTACAATGATCTCCTGGTTCAGCTCATTTCACTCAGCATCAGTTCATGTAAGTCTCTCCAGGTCTCTCTGAAATCATTTTGCTGGTCATTTCTTACAGAAAAATAGTATTCCATAGCATTCATATTCCACAATTTATTCAGCCATTCTCCAATTGATGGGCATCCATTCATTTTCCAGGTTCTTGCCACTACAAATAGGACTGCCACAAACATTTGTGCACATACAGGTCCCTTTCCCTCCTTTAAGATTTCTCTGGGATTTAAGCCAAGTAGGAACACGGCTGGATCAAAGGGTATGCACAGTTTGATAAATTTTTGCACATAGTTCCAAATTGCTCTCCAGAATGGTTGGATTGTCACAGTTCCACCAACAATGTACCAGTGTACCAGTTTTCTCACATCCCCTCCAACATTCTTCATTATCTTTTCCTGTCATTTTAGCCAATCTGTGAGGTGTGTAGTGGTATCTCAGAGTTGTCTTAATTTGTATTTCTCTGATCAACAGTGATTTGGAGCCCCTTTTTCATATGACTAGAAATAGTTTCAATTTCTTCATCTGAAAATTATCTATTCATATCCTTTGACCATTTATCAATTGGAGAATGGTTTGAACTATTATAAATTTTAGTCATTTCTCTATATATTTTAGAAATAAGGCCTTTATCAGAACCTTTGAATGTAAATATGTTTTCCCACTTTATTGCTTCCCTTCTAATCTTGTCTGCATTAGTTTTGTTTGTACAAAAACTTTTTAACTTAATATAATCAAAATTATCTATTTTGTGATCAATAATGATCTCTAGTTCTTCTTTGGTCATAAATTCCTTCCTCCCCCATAAAAGATTCTTTCCCCCCCCTTTTTATTGTTTTCTTTTTTCTGGTTGTACATACACATTAATTTTTTAAATACATATTTCATTATGAATCATGTTGGGAGAGAAAAATCAGAACAAAAGGGAAAAACCACAGGAGGGAAAAAAAGAAGAAAAAGAAAAAAAGTGAACAAAGCATGTTACATTCAGTCTCTATAATTTTCTCTCTGGATGCAGATGGTGTTTTCTATCCAAAATTTATTGGTATTGCCTTGGATCATTGAACTGCTGAGAAGAACCAAGTTTTTCATTGTTGATTATCTCACAATCTTGCTGTTGCAGTGGATAGAGCACCAGCCCTGAAGTCAGGAAGACCTGAGTTCATATCTGGCCTCACACACTTAAACTTCCTGGCTGTGTGACCCTGGGCAAGTCATTTAACCCCAATTGACTCAGTCAAAAAAACTTTTGATTTGTATACCTATTTTATATATTTATATACACAGGGTCAGGTAAAAATTTCTCAGATAAAAAAGGAGTCATGGGTAGAAAAAGTTTAAGGAGCTCTGTATGGGATGACTTTCAAGTTCCTTTCCAATTCCAAAGCATAGTTCTATGATCCTAAATCACTTTCCTCCCCTCCCCACTTCATTGAAGTCATTTTTTTTGCTCTCTTCTCATTCTTTAAGGAGTAAGGCTTTCTGCTGAGTAGTATTTTGATTATTCAATGGATATATCCCTGTGATCACACAGTCTCTAAGTGCTGAAGGAAATATTAGTCCTGGTAATCCTGATCACTATTCACTGTGCCACATCTTGAGGAAAAAAATAAATAGTGAAAAGGGTTAAACAGATATAATGTTAATTACTACTGACAAATATAAAGGTAAACTTTGGACTGAATTTGAATTTGTGGTAGAGGGGAGAGAAAACGCATTAGCAGAAAATGCTGGTGGTTTTATGGAGCTGCACATAGAAATTTCCTGGCCGTACATATGGCTTGGTCTTATGTGATCCCTCGGTAAGCATTTCTTCACGTGTGACTGACTCCAATATGATGTCTTGTACATACTTTCTATAGATGTCCATTATTTCCATTGACTGTACGTGACTTTGGGGGACAGTACGTTCAAAGTGCATTGGAAAAGTATTCTATAGTTAATATATTTTTATTGCTATTTATTTAAAATGCATTCATTATGAACTAAAAATGGCATGCAACTGACTAGTAAAACACATCACTGGGGACACATGAACTATGGTTTGGATAAGAATTAGACCCACAAATATCTAGAATTTGGAACAGCTAACTGGGAACTCAGAGTGATGTGTGTGTGTGAGGGGGGCTTGCACACCTATGCATGCACACACGTGCTTGTTTCACTAAAACACCATTTTTACTAAGAAATACTACCTTGAATATGATGGTCTTGGTTGTAGCCATCTGAATTCGAATGCAACAATATGCTTTATCAATATTGCATTGTTTCCTGAACATTTCTTATACTCCCAGGCAACCTGAGAGGAATAAAAAGAAAATGTTTGGAAATTCTCTCTTAGAAGACAGATGGATGGAAACTCAATACAAGTCCCTCAGGGAAAGGTAACTTAACAATTTCAGAACAGCCTGAACTGCTCTCCTTCTCCAAACTCGCAGTCTCTTTAAATGAGAGGAGAAAACCCCAATTCTTTTGATCCAGCTAAGAAAAAGATTTTATTTTTTCAACCGATCCCTGCCAGGTTTTATTTTTTCAACTGATCTCTGACAATTATTGGAACGTAATTTCATTTGGGAGAGGTGAGGACCAAGGAGAGAATACCTTTGACTTATAATTGCTTGGGAATTTGTAGGGCTTCATCCTTTTCCAAAAGAGTTCATTAAACTATCACCACCATCTTTTGGATTAGTTTGGCAATGATTTATTGCAGGATCCAGGCACTGAGGAAATAGACAACAAAGAAAAGGTCTAGGTTTCCAAGGATCTTGTATTCTACCGGAGGAGACATTAAAAAGTTTATACAAAATAAATTCAACATAATTTTGGGAGGGAGGCGACTGGGTACAAGAAAGGCTTCTTATAGATTATGCCAATATAATTTGGGCAAAGTATTGAAGGATACAAAAGGTTCCAAGAGGTGTGAGAAGAAAGTGCATTCCAGCTTTGAGGAACAGCTAGAACAAAGGTGCAGAGGTGGGAGATGTTGCATTCAGAGCAAAAAAAGTCAGTTTTAACTGGGTGGCTGAATAAGTAAAGGGCAGCAAAGTGAAAGATAGATTGAGGTCATGTTATAAAGGATTTTAAAAGCCAAACAGAATAGGCAAGTGAGGATGTAGGCAAATGGTCACAGTCTCTGTCTCTCTCTTTCTTCATCTCTCTGTCTCTTTGTCTCTGTCTCTCTGTCACTCTGTCTCTGTGTCTGTCTGTCTGTCTATCTCTCTTTCTTTCTCTCCCTCCCTTCTTCCCTCCCCTAACTCACTCTCTATTCCTGTGTCCTTCTTTTAAAAATAATTTATAGATTTATTTAAATAAAATATTTATAAGAATATTTAATAATATATAATTATATATAATATAAATATAATTATATATAATAATATTTATATTATATAATTATTAAATATAATAATAATTATTATTATTAATAAGAAAAAATTTCCTCATCTGTAAAGTGAAGATAACAATGGCATCTGCTTTACAGGTTTGTCATGAAGATCAAGTGAGATTAATCTATCTATCTATCTATTTATGTATCTATCATCTAACCATCTATCTGTCTATATATATCTGTGTATATATATATATATATATATATATATATATATATATATATATCTTTGCAAACCTTAAAATACTACATAAATCTGAGTTGCTGTTGTTGGTATTATTTTCTTTTTAGCTTTTTGATGAAATCTGGGTAATAATTATCGCAAGACAAACCACTACCCTGCCATCATTCTTTAATAATTAATATTTTATGGATTATAGCATAGGTAGGTAAAATAACTGCTTTGTGAAACTGAAGAAAAGATTTGAAAGGTAAGTTTATTTTCTGTACGCTGCCTGATAGTATTTTTCTGACAATGTGAATGTTAAATAGGATGACAAAATGTCATATATTTCCCTTCGTTCACATATGGTTTTGATTTGTTCTATTGGATTTCTATAAATGGTAGTTTTTTTTATTATATGTGGTTTGCAGATTATGAGTATGGTAAAATCTATTAAACTGAAACTGTTTTTCATTTTTAAAATATATTTTTATTGAGTTGTTTTATTTTACAAATTTATTAATTTATTTTTAACATCCATTTAAAGATTTTTATGTTCTACATGTTTTCCTACTTTCCCTCTTTCCCTCCACCCATTGAGAAATAAAAAAATGTGATAGTTAATATATGTGAAATCATATATTATATTTTATCTTAGCCATTTTTTAAAAAGGTAAGAAAAATATTTAAAACATTGCTTAAATCAGCACTCAGACTTTATCAGTTCTTTCTCTGGAGGTGGATAGCCTTTTTCCTCATAAGCCCTTCAGAATTTTCTTGGAACATTATATTGATCAATAAAGCTAAGTCATTCACAATTACTCATCATACAATATTGCTGCTATTGTGTACAATGTTCTCCTGAGTCTGCTTACTTCACTTTGCATTAGTGCATATAGTCTTCTCCAAAATTTTCTGAAACTATCCTGTTCATCATATCTTATTAACACAATAGCATAGTTATCCTTTCCACTTTGAGACTTTCCCCATCATGATATCAATATATTGTGAGTCAGCATCAGAAATTAAATTTTTTTGGGGGGGAGTGATATGTAAAGGTCAGCAGATGACAGAAAACATTTAAAAATGAAGAAATGCATAAAATATTTGCATAATATTATATAAAATCAAACCAAATCTTACAATAAGGTATTGTAAACACTCCATAACAGAAAAAGGAAAATTTCAGATTTCTTCTCTGGACCCAAAATTTTATGCTGATTTTCCAGGACATGGGGATGCTGCACTCCTAGCCCCTATGGTGAAATGAATAATTGTGTTCCATAACAATCACATATCACAATTGCTCAGCCATTCCCCAATTACTAAATAACGCCTCAATCCCCCCCCCCAAAAAAAAACTACTATTTTGTACAAATAGGTCCTTTTCCTATATGTTTGATCTCTTTGGGATACAGATCTAGCGTGGTACAGATGGATTAAAGAGTACACACAGTTTCATAGTTCTTTGGGCATAGTTTCACATTGCTTTCCAGAAGAGTCAGATCAGTCCACAACTCTCCCAGTAATGCATTAGTGTACCAATCTTCCCATATCCCCTCTGACATTTATCATTTTCTTTTTCTGTCTTATTAGCCAATCTAATAGGTTTAAGGGGGTATCTCAGAGTTTAATTTTTCATTTCTAAAATCAATAGTGATATAGAGCATTTTATCATAAGACTATAAATAGCTCTGGTTTCTTTGTCTGAAAACTGCCTGCATATTCTTTAACCATTTATCAGTTGAGTTTTCTCAGATTTATTTTCATATAAATGGACAAAATAACTTTAATTTTATTTTCATTAGCTGTATATTCACCCTTTTCATTTTTGATACTAGTAATTTGATTTTCTCCTTTTAAAAAAATCAAATAAACCAATGGTTTTTCTATCAATCATCTTTTTTCAAAAAACCAATTCCTAGTTTTACTTATTAGTTCAAAGATATTTTTTTAAAAAAACTTTCAACTTTATTAATCTATCCTTTGATTTTCAGGGTTTTCATTTTGCTGTTTAACTGGGGATTTATAGCTTGTTCTTTTTCTAGTTTTTAGAGATTGCCTGTCCAATTCATTGATCTTCTCTTTCTCTGTTATTTAAGCATTTAGAGATAAATTTTCCTTTAAGTGTTACTTTGGCAGCATCCTACACATTTTGACATGTTGTCTTACTGTTGTCATTCTCTTTGATAAAAAATGTTTCTATGATTTGTTCTTTGACCACTCATTCTTTAGGATTAGATTATTTAATTTATGATGAATTTTAGGCTGTTTTATGGCTTTTATTAAATGTAATTTTATTGCTTATGGTATGAAAAGATGTATTTAACATTTCTGCTTTTCTGCATTTGATTGTGAAGTTTTGTGCTCATACACATGGTTAATTTTTGTGAAGTTTGCCATTTATCATTTGAGAAAAAGTAATACTTTTTTTCTATTTCTATTCCGTTTTCTTCAGAGGTCTATCATATCTAACTTTTCTAAAATTCTATTTATCTCTTTAACTTCTTTCTCATTTATTTTGTAGCTAAATTTATCTAGTCCTGAGAGGTTCTAAAGTTGAGGTTTCCCCACTAGCATAATTTTACTACTTATTTCCTCCCGTGATTCATTTAACTTCTCCTTTAAGAATTTGGATGCTATGCAATTTAGTGCATCTATCTTCAGTACTGATATTACTTCATTATCTATTGTATCTTTTAGTGAAATGTTTCCCTGCTTATTTATTTTAATTTTAGGTCTGTTTTTGCCTTGATTCTGTCTGATATCATGATTGCTATCTTTGCCTCTTAAAATTTTTTTTTTTAAACATCAGCTAAACATAATAGATTTTGCGCCAGCCCATTATTTTTACTCTTTTTTTATAAATAATATTTAGTTGGATTGTGGTTTCTAATTCATTCTGCTATCCACTTCTATTTTATAGGTAAGGTCATCTCATTCACATCCATGGTTATGATTGCTAATTGTATATTTTCCTCCACCCTTAAAAAAGTATATTTTCTCTCTATTCTTACTATATCCCTCCTCAAAAATCCATTTTGCTTCTAACCATTGCCTCCCTTAATCTGCTCTCCCCTCTATCACCTTCCCTTATCCTTATCCCCTTCCCCCTTTCCTCTCTTATTTCGTTGTAGGTGAGATGGATTTCTTTATGAACCTGAGTGTCTATGTTATTCCCTCTTTGAGCTACTTCCAATGAGAGTAAGACTGAGTCACGGCCCACCATGTCCTCCCATTTGCCTCTCCAGTGTAAAAATTCTTCCGTGTGTGCCTCTTTTATATGAGATAATTTCTCCCAATCATTCTCTCCCTTTCCCCTTTTCCCAGTGCCACCCTCTTTGTCATTTCTTATTATTTTTCTTGGAGATTATTCCAAATATAATTAACAGACACCCAGGCTTTTTAAGTAAATTCCTCTTAACTGCCCTAATAATGATAAAGTTCTTAGGAGTTACATGTATTGTCTTTCCATATAGAAATGTAAACAGCTTAACTGTGTTAAGTCGCTTATAATTCGTTTTTCATAATTACCTTTTTGTGATTCTCTTAAGAGTTGCATTTGAATGTTAAATTTTCTATTCAACTCTTGTCTTTTCATCAGGAATACTTGAAAATCCTCTTTCTCATTAAATATCCAGTTATTTCCTCTTAACAATTATACTAAGTTTTGATAGGTTATTCTTGGTTGAAATTATAGCTCCTTTGTTTTCTGGAATATCATATTCTAAGCCCTCCATTCATTTAAGATGGAAGCTGCTAAATCTTTTGAGATCTTCTTTTGTGGTCCTCTGATATTTGAATTGTTTTTTTTTTCTGGCTGCTTGCAATATTTTCTCTTTGACCTGGGAACCCTAGAATTTGGTTATAATTTTTCTGAGAGTTTTCATGCTGGCATCTCTTTCAGAAGGTGATCAATAGATTTTTAAAATTTTGATTTTACCTTCTGGTTCTAGGACATCAGGGCAGTTTTCTTTGATGATATCTTGAAATATGATTTCTAACTGGGACATTGATATTGTTGGTGGAGTTGTGAACGAATCCAACCATTCTGGAGAGTAGTTTGGAACTATGCTCATATCCCAAAGAGATTATAAAGAAGGGAAAGGGACCTGTATGTGCATGAATGGTTATGGCAGCCCTCTTTGTAGTGGCTAGAAATTGGAAACTGAATGGATGCCCATCAGTTGGAGAATGGCTGAATAAATTGTGGTATATGAATATTATGGAATATTACTGTTGTAAGAAATGACCAACAGGATGATTTCAGAAAGGCCTGGAGAGACTTACACGAACTGATGCTGAGTGAAATGAACAGAACCAGGAGATCATTATATACTTCAACAACAATACTAGATGGATGACCAGTTCTGATGGATCTGGCCATCCTCAGCAACGAGATCAACCAAATCATTTCCAATGGAGCAGTAATGAACTGAACCAGCTACGCCCAAAGAAAGAACTCTGGGAGATGACTAAAAACCATTACATTGAATTCCCAATCCCTATATTTATGCCCACCTGCATTTTTGATTTCCTTCACAAGCTAATTGTACAATATTTCAGAGTCTGATTCTTTTTGTACAGCAAAATAACGGTTTGGTCATGTATACTTATTGTGTATCTAATTTATATTTTAAATCTACTGGTCATCCTGCCATTTGGGGGAGGGGGTGAGGGGGTAAGAGGTGAAAAATTGGAACAAGAGGTTTGGCAATTGTTAATTCTGTAAAGTTACCCATGCATATAACCTGTAAATAAAAGGCTATTAAAAAAAGATATATGTGTGTATATGTACATACATATGTATGCATATACATATATATGTATATGCATACATATGTATGTATATACATATATATATGTATATGTACATACATATGTATGTATATACATATATATATATATATAGGTGCACCCCAAAATAAAATCATACATATTGTAAAAAAAAAAGAAATATGATTTCTAGGCTCTCTTTCTTTTTTATTTTTTTGATCATAATATCTAGATAGACTAATAATTCTAAAATGATCTCTCCTCGAGCAATTTGGAACTATACTCAAAAAAGTTATCAAACTGTGCATACCCTTTGATCCAGCAGTATTACTACTGAGCTTATATCCCAAAGAGATATTAAAGAAGGGAAAGGGACCCACATGTGCAAAAATATTTGTAGCAGCCCTTTTTGTAGTGGCTAGAAACTGGAAATTGAAGGGATGCCCACTAATTGGAGAATGGCTGAGTAAATTGTGGTATATGAATGTTATGGAATATTATTGTTCTATAAGAAATGACCAGCAGCATGAATACAGAGAGGCTTGGTGAGACTTACATGAACTGATGCTGAGTGAAATGAGCAGAACCAGAAGGTCATTATACACTTCAACAATACTACATGATGATCAATTCTGATGGATGTGGTTTTCTTCAACAGTGAGAGAATCCAAATCAGTTTTAATTGATCTGTAATGAACAGAACCAGCTACACCCAGAGAAAGAACACTGGGAAATGAGTGTGGACCACAGCATATCATTTCTACTCTTTCTGTTACTGTTAGCATGCATTTTTGTTTTTTTTCTTCTCAGGTTATTTTATCTTCTTTCTAAATACAATCTTTCCTGTGCAACAAGATAACTGTATAAATATGTATATGTATATTGTATTTAACATATACTTTAACATATTTAACATGTATTTGTCTATCTGCTATCTAGGTGGTAGGGGTGGAAGGAAGGAGGGGAAAAGTTGGAACAGAAGGTTTGCTAGGGTCGATGTTGAAAAATTACCCATGCATATGTTTTGTATATAAAAAGCTATAATAAATAAAATTTAAAAAAAATATCCCTCCTCAATCTATTTCCAGTTCAGTTGTTTTTCTGAGGAGGTGTTTCATATTTTCTTCTATTTTTCTTTTTTTCTTATTAAATTATTATTAAAATTTTCTTTTATTATTTCTTGATATTTCATGGAGTCATTACCTTCTGTTTGCCCAGTTTTGCTTTTCTTCATCAACCTTTTGTAATTTTTTTTTTTTTTTACATTTGGTCAATTATGCTTTTGTAAGGAATGTTTCTCTTAAGTGAATTTTTTTCACCTTTTTTAAAAAAAAATTCACTTATTTCTAAGGTTTATTTTCTTCATCTTTTTTGTCTTTAAAACAAATCAACAAGCTGTTTACTATTTTTCAGAAGTTTTTTTTCCTTCAATCTCATTTATTTTCTTAAGTTTTCTTCTCTTATTTAATTTTAAAAATCCTTTTTAAAAAAGTTATTTCAGGAATTTTCATTGGGCTTATGTCCAATTTACAATTCTTTTAAAATGAGGCTCTGCTTATTTATGTTTTGACATAGATGTTTTCTGAATTTATTTCTTGATTTTCCCCATCAAGATAGTCTTTTTGGTCAGGGTTTTTTTTTTTTTTTTTTTTTTTTGCTCTTTTGGTTTTGTTGTTGTTTGGTAATTTTCTAGCCTATTTCTCACTTTTAACTTTGTGTTAAAGTTGGGCTCTGTTCCCAGGAAAAAAGGAGCACTGTTCCAATCCTTAGGTCTTTTGTTATTGTTGTTGTTTTCCAAGCTAGTTCTGGGCTCTATAAGTTTTCCATGCTTCTGAGGTGATATAATACAAAGAGAGATATGGTCACTGCTCACCTTGATTATCCTCTGGACTTTTTTTTAGGAAGAAACCTTGTTCTCTGGCTCCTCAAGTATTAGTGCTCCTCTTGACTCTGGAACTGCAACCAGATACCCTGCTCTCCTGCACTTGAAAAAGCCAAGGCTTCTCTGTCTTGGAACTGAGATGAGTTCCTTTGTGAGTGACCATAAGCATTCCTTTCTGTTTTGAAACTGTGACCAGAGCTTCTGCTCTCTTGTGACTACAAGTGCTATTGCTTCTCTTTGTTTTGGAACTGTAACAGGAACTGCATATGAGCAGTGCAATAGTGTCTCCCATCCAGTGCCAGCAAAGGGGCCTAGGTATCTTCTTTCTGACTGGTTGACTGACCTTCTAACACTGAGAACTGTTAAGGTTGAGAACTCCTAAAATTGTTGCTGCCATTGTCATAACTGCCTCCAAGAGCTGCTGGTGCTATTGCCACTGTGTGCTTTGGGCTCTGGGCTGTCTCCTATTATGGTGGGGAAGATCTCTTTTTTTGAGCTCCTAAGTTTTCCTGGGCTGAAAAAATGTCTCACCTTAGACCTTTTGTTTGCTCTATCATTCCAAAATTCACTTTGAGGCATTATTTTAAAGTTATTTGGGGGGAATGTTGGGAGAGTTCATCTGAGTTGCTGCTTATACTCTGATACTTTCTAAAAACATTCTTAAAATTTTGATTATTAGTGTTATTTGGGTGGGGGGGTTGTGGATAGTATTTTTTCTGTGATAATACATTTGTACATTTTACTTGTTGAATTTTCAAGTATTATTTGGGTATGTATTTGTAGTGTCTACTATTTTGAAGACTAACAAACTTGTTATGTATAATTCTGTTCATGTGATTACGTTTGATTACATTTTCTGGATATTCAATTGTAGCTATTTTTTTTTTGCAACCAACAGTGGTATTTCGCAGTTCCTGCTAATTCCTACGTAATCTGTATTGATCAATAAATTCAAGCATTTTAAGAATAACTTTTCTGTAATTCCTGGAGATGATGATCTGATTCTAAATTGATGATATAATTTCTTCCATTTATTTAAGAGATAGAAAAAAGATAGAAGGAACATAAGTAGACAAACAGAAAGTAGATCTGTTAAATAGCCACATTGTGCTAGCCATCGTGTTAAATGCTGAAGCTACAAACAAAGCAAAACAATCTGATTCCCATTTTCAATGAGTTAATATTCTAATATTGTTGTTGCTCAGTCATTTCAGCCATGTATGGCTATTCTTGACCCAATTTGGGGGATTTCTTGGCAAAGTTACTGTTGTGATTTACCATTTCCTTCTCCAGTTTATCTTACAGATGAGACAACTGAGGCAAACAGGGTGTGAAGTGACTTGCCAAGGGTCATACAGCCAGTTGGATTCTGTGGCTGGATTTGAACTCACAGAATGAATCTTCTTGACTCCAGGACCTGCCACTTAGCCACAACATTCTAATAAGGGAAGATAAAACAAAATTAGGCAAGATGTAAGAAAGGAAGAAGAAGGAAGAAGCCGAATGGAGCACAGGCAGCTGAACTGGATGTGGAGAAGACCAAAAAGTGAGACAGAAAGGGAGTGAGGATGGTCTCAGGGCTTTCTCATTATTGAAGCCAGTATGTATGATTCAGTCATTTATCTGATGCTTAGTTGTTGGTATGATGTGGGAGACACTGGCACAGGACCACCTAGCATGGGTACCCTCATAAGAAAAGATGGTGTATTCTATAAGCAAAGCAGAATCGAATGAGCCCAAAGGAAATACAAAAAGTGCAAAATTAGACAAGCTTCCCAAATGTCATATGGACTATTTATATCTGTCCTGTGGTGGAGCATTCCGAATTCATATTGATTTCTGATCAGCCACAGTCGGACTCATTATAACTCAATTCTAACAGTGATGTCATTTTGGTTCTGTTTGAAAACAAAGGACAACAACATGAGCTGTTTCATAGACTTCAGGTGGAAATAAATTATTTTGGGTTCCATTAGATAGATCTAGTGGTCATATAACTATTGCCAAATTTACTGGGGTGGGCAGGAAAAGGAATAAGCATTTGTATAGTACCTACTATGTGCCAGGTACTGTGTTAGGTAATTTTGATTCTTGCCTGGAAAAGAGCAGGAGAAGGATCATGAAGATGACTATTATGTTATCCTCTAAGAGAGAAAGTGTACTAGAAGAAAATTATATTTTCTAGCTGCCACCAACCAAAAATTGCTAATTTAGACACATATTTTTAAAAGGTTGAAGATTACTTGCTGTTCCTTAAAGGGGAAGTAGGCTTGATTCCTTCCCACTAAGTTCAAAAGAGTATCACAAGCTGGGAATAGTGAGTAAATCCATTTTTCAAGGCAAGCTCCAATCAGGGACATTTTGAAGGATTGTTTTCTCCACATTTCTGTCTATTCCTAGTCTTTTCTATCTCTCCATGAAGAAAGTCTGGGACTACGTCTCTCTCTCAAAGTTCTCTTCTCAAGAACCTTCACATCAAGTCTATCCCTCACAAGGCATAGGACAAGTAATCGTTCTGTCCACAGATACAGAAATATTCTTGAGCAGCAGCATAAAAAATGCCCCATTTGAATCCTGGCTTATTTATTCTTTGCTTTTAAGTGTTTATAGATTTTTTCTGAGTGATACAAGCTGTGAATGACACGTAATTGACCTATGCTTGAAGAAATCACTGGTGTTTTCATTTTTTGGCACTAGATAGGTGATCCCTTCTGTTAAGAAAGATGGGATCAGACTCACAACAAAGGAAAGCTACGAAAGTGCTTGGCTAGTAATTCATGCATCATTGTGAAGTATTTGAGCCAATAATTATAGAGGTTATTAGGCTTCCTGACTTTCTAGTTTTACAGAGTAGCTAGAGATTCAGTGACCTATTGGGGAATAATTCTTCAGTTGTTCATTTTATTAATGGAACTCTGACTTCCTGTTTTGCATCCGATACAACTTAAGTTTTCCTTATGTCAGACTCCTTTCAACCACATAAACCAGTAGTCTCTGAAGTGAAGGACCTAAAGTCCACAAGAAGTGGAGGCCTTCTTGAAGGCTGTGAATTGAGTGATCAACCAATCAGAGGGAAACCTTTCCTTTTATGATCCAACATGGACTCCTCATTTATAGCCTAACCAGGTTGGGAAAATCCTCCCTGTCTATTTCCTGTTACCTAGATCACTTTAGGGTAACATTAGGCACCCTTTGACTAGCCCCAAACTCTGGAGCAATGGTCAGTGAATAAAAACCATTCTCACCTGAACTTCACTATTCTTTCCCTTGACCTCCTTTTGTTTTTAATGGGACAGAATGAGTCATATCAGATGAGTCAACACAGATAGGTTGAAATCTTCATTGAAGATCTTATATTATCTTTTCCTCCAAAATTATCCCTTTTCTAAACTTCTCTATTACTGTTGGAGGTGTGTCATCCATCTACTCGCCCATATCCACAATCTCATTGTCTTCTTTAACTTCTCATGTTCACTCAACTCTCCCTCTCTCAGTTATATAATCTTGTTCCTCATACCTCCACAACATTTTTGGTATTCCTTCCCTTCTCTCACTTGAGGAGAAGAAGGTGAAGGAAGAGGAACAATCTGGAGACCAGAAACTTGAGTGAAGTCAAGCCACATTGTAACCCCTCTTGAAATAGTGGTCTGGACAATCAGGAGGGTGGGACCTCAGAGAGGAGGTTCTTCTTCTAGAGTGCAGATACTGGTCAAGGAGGAGCATAAGGAGTCTTAAGAATTGAGCCTTGGATGAAGTGAAACTGAAGCTCCTCTGAAATTGAGGTTCAGGCAAGAAGTCAACAATCAGGGAGCAGGTTATCAGGATAGTAGGGGTTTCTGTTTGTTGTTTTTGGGCAATATGGTGAGGAAACTGAGGCTCAGAGAGGTCATAGTATCATGGACATAACCTCGGAGACCATCTAGTCCAACCTCCTCATTTCACAGATGGGGAAACTGAGGTCCATAGAGACAAAATAGCTTGGTCAAAGTCGTCTGAACTAAGGTCTTTCTGACTCTAATTATGGCCTTTGTATTATATTAGACTTCACTCTAGTTTTCTTGTTTACTAAACTTCAGTGTGGAAAAACTTCATAGCTTCCTCACATAGGAAGGAGTTATTATTATTACAACTGTAATTAATAATAATAATAATAGTTAACCTTTATAGATCACTATGTGTTAGGCCCTTTATAATTATTATTTCACTTCATCCTCATCATAACCCTGAGAAGGAGGTGTTATCACAATACCCATGTTAGAGTTTAAGGAAACTAAGGCAGATAGAGGTGAAATGACTTGTTTAGGACAAATCAATCAATGAACATTTATTAGGTGCCTGTCATATATCAGCTTTGTTAGGGCCATCATGCAAGGCAAAAAAAAAAGTAATATTTTTTCTCCCTTTGGACACACTCCAAAAAGCTCCATTTCTATTCAGGTTCCTAGGACAACCCTATTCCCTCTGCCAGTTCCCTTGTGTAACACTCATGTCATAGCAGGAATGATTTGGGGACAGTGGACAGAATGCTGGCCTGGACTTTTATGATTTCAAACTTAACCTTAGACACTTAACATCTGTTTAACCCTAACCAAGTCACTTCACCCTGCTTGCCTCAGTTTCCTCCTCTGTAAAATGAGCTGGAGTAAGAAATGGCCAACCATTCCAGTATCTCTGCCAAGAAAACCCCAAATGGAGTCACAGAGGCTCTAATAGGACTGAAACTCCTGGATGATAAGGAATGATTTCTGCTCTGACAGCTGATGGTGGTGCTGTCGGTTCATTCCAATTAGAGGGACCAATGCTGTCATCCTCTCAGCAGGAGGGAGGGAAGGAGAGGTAAACCAGCTTTCTTAGCAAGACCCTTAAGATGCTCCTGTCCTGGATGCTTTCGTGAGTGGCTGTTCTCCCTTGGTGGCAGCTGGGACAGTGCTGAGAATGCAGCAAAGGCAGGGCCGGTTCTTAGAACTGAATCATCAATGTCTAGCAAGCTAGAGGGCCATAAGAGACTGAAATGTTTTTATCTTTGTATTCCCATCGCTTAATGGTTTCCTGTATGGGGTGGGTGCTTAATAGAAAGCCCATGAAACTGAATTGAATTGAGAGGCAGCCTTAGTGGACTGGATTGGATCCTAGACCTTGTTTTGAATCCTGCTTTGGACAGCCACTGGTTCTACTTCTTGTGATGGCAGACAAATAACTTAAGCTCTCTGTATCTTAGTTTCTCCATCTGTAAATGAGATTAGAGTTTGACCTTGATGAGGTTAGGGGTCTTTTTAAACTAAATATGTGATTCTTTGAACTGAACTGAAAAAAGATGATTGAGGTTCAGTGGAGGTGAGATCATGAAAAGGGAAGGATCCCAAACATATACCTGGATGGGACTTAAGAGGTCACTGAGTCACTTTACAAGTGAGAAAACGAGGACTTGAGTGACTTTTGCTGGGCTCATATAAACACTAAGTGTCAGAACTGGGATTTAACCCAAGTCTGTGGCTATAAAACCAGTGTTGCTTCCCAGTGTAATGGTCCTGCTTTACTATGCAATGGTCTGACCACTTGGGGACATATATTCAGGTCTTTTGTTGTTCAGCCATGTCTGACTCTTCATGACCCCATCATACTTGAGTAGTTAGGCTCATTTTTTCAAATTCTTTCCTCCCTTCTGTTCCCCTCCCTACCTTCAACACTAAACCATCTGATATAGATTATCCATGGACAATCACACAAAACATATTTCCACATTAGTCAAGTCATGTAACTTTAAATGAGACAATACGGCTCAGCGGAAAGAGTGTTGGAGTTGGAATCGGAGAACCTGGCTTTGAATCCCAGTTGTCTATAGTGTATTTTGAATAGATTACTTCTCACTTCTTCCACCCCTAAACCTTCTAGACATCCTATGCAAAATGGAGATAGTAACAGTGAGGATGCTTTGAGTATCAAATGCAAAAACTATGTAGCACAATATAGAAACATGAAACTTTGATCTAGACCTCTGATACTCTTCTTCCATGGAAGAGCCACAGGAGCTCTGTGCCTCAATCTCAGTTGCCTGGGGTAACGGGCTGGCGGAGAGGCTGTCCAGAGTCACACAGCCCACATTGGAGCTCTGACTTTGTGACTCTGAGCTTGATTCAGCCTCTGTACCACCCTGCTTCTCAAATGCAAGTCCTATCACATTTACAAGGACAACCCCAATAATTGCTGGTAATCATCCCGTATTTGCCCTCCATCTTGCTTCCAAAGTCTCTGTCCAAGTTTCCATCCCTTGCTTGACCCCTATTCCTGATAATTCCCTTCTCATCAAACCGTGCATTTGTTGCTGAAAAAAATCCAAGTTCCCTCTTTTAATATGAAGCCAAGTTTGCTGATGTTGCAGGGACTCATGCTCCCTTTGGAGTAAATGCTTCTTTCTATCAGCAGTGTGCCATAGAGCACTGAGTGGCAGTGCCAGTTGGGGGGAATGCAAATGATTTATTCTCCAAACTATGATGATTTTGGCAGCAGGGGAGGCAAAGGATGGAAAACTGGATTTCTCTTTTTTATTTTGACACCCTTTCATCCCCATACTCATCTACCTATAAATCATGCTTGATATTAGAATAAGTGGGAAACCCCCCCAAAGACAATAATTATGAAAGAAATAAAAAGAACAGAGAATATTAGTGTGGCTCAGGGAAGTCAGAGAAGAAAAATGGAAGAGGCAATAATCTGGACAGGACTTTATAATTACAAAGCAAACAATGAAACCTATACTCAACTGGATATTTCTAAAATGCTTGAAAATTTTCAAAATGTTGTGCACATTATCTCATTGAGCCTCACAGAAATCCTGTGAAATAGGTACTGTAGGTATTCTATCTCCCATTTTTAAGATGAGGAAACTGAGTAAATAACTTGTCCAAGATCTCAGAAATGGGATTTGAACTCAGGTCTTCTAACTCTAGGATTGGTCTTCCATTTATGATGTCATAATGCATCAGTGCCTGACACATAGTAATAGGTGCAACACATAGTAATGGGTGCTTAATAAATTCTTATTGGTCCATTACTTCTCATCTCAGTTTTAGAGACAGGAATGAGAGGAGAGAAGTTGGGTTGTGAGTTTTTAGAAAATTTGAGCTCATTCTACATATGTCCCTTATTATATTTTCCTCCTTTGATTCTCAGAACCATTTGGCAATCATCTGCTCATCCACACTTAAGTTTTCTTTATTGGACAGATCCTTGAACTGAAGGATCCTTTGCTGGGTTTGACCCAGTAAACCCAGCTGGCTCAAGCTGCGAATTCCTGCCCTCTCTGAGTCTGGCACCATTCATAGCAAACAATCTTCTTTCCAGGTTCTCCAGATGGACATCTGGTTGGCAAATGGTCAGGCCATTTGTATGGATCTTGGGTGTTCTGTGAATGGGCTGACCAATCGGGATGATCACCAAGGACCGCTTTGAACATGGATTCATGTGATCTCAGAACACAAGACAGCCAGAGGTTTGAATTTCTTATTTCCCTCATGTTTCTTTTCCTTTCTCATTTACTCTGTCTTATGTGTTTCTCTAGAATTTTCCCTTCCAAATCTAATCATCTTCCTGATTTCTTTTTTTCTCTTCCTAATATCTGATTATATTAGTTCAAGAATTTTTAGCCAAACAAGGGAGAAAGGTGATTAGATTACATGATATTGGGAAGTTTTTACTTAAACAGGTAGGATAAGAAGGGAAGACACTGATTGGGAGGAAGAAATAATATTTACATCAAATATATCTGATGAAGGTCTCATATAGCCAAGATACATAGGTTAACAAGAATAAAATAATTCTTCAATTGTAAGTGAAGGTAGTTAGGTAACATAGTGGACAGAGTGTTGGATTTGAAGTGAGGAAGACTTGAACATGAATCTTATCTCAAACATTTACTGGCTTTCCCATCTTTATGGACAAATCATTGAATTCACTTTTCTCATCTGTAAAATGGGGACAATAAGAGTACTTAACTCATAGGGTTGTTGGGGGAATCAAATGAAGTAATTTGTCTATAGGCCTTAAAATACTATGTGAATGCAGTCTATTTTTAAGTGGTCAAAGGATACAAACATTTTCCAAAATGATTAACAATCAGAAGAAAGACAATTCCAAATCACTAATAATAAGGAAAATGAAAATCAGAAAAAAAATCTGAAGTTTTATCAGCTTATATCCATTTTTGCCAATGTAAAAAAGACAAAAAGATTGGAATTGTCAATGATGAGGAGTTGTGGAAAGATAGTAAATTTATTATTGATACAAGCGTGGATTTGGCCAGTATTTTTTGGAGTGGAATTTGAAATTATAAAAAGAGAGTGATTAAAATGTCAATACCTTTTGACCTAGAGTTTCCCTGCTAGATGTGTACCCCAAGGAGAGGTCAGTGATTAAAAGAATAGTCCTTATACACATAAATATTTATAGCAGCACTTTTTGGCTGGAGAATCACTAAAAATAGTTTGGATACATGACTATAATGTAAGATAATCAGGTCAATCTTATTTAAGTTCAATTTCTTTATCATCCTAAGGATAAGGAAAATATGTGATACCTTGCCAAAAGCTCCCTTATATGTTGGGATGGAGAGCAAATTTTATCCCCTAAATTCGCTTATGGATAGCCTTCTCCTCTCACATATTCCAATGGATCTCAGATCTCATTAATGCAGCTGCTCCCTCCAGTGGGGCAGATTCTGACCCATCATGTCTGCTCATCCTGTGGAACTCCTGTTCATGTCCTCCTTTAAATCCACCACTGGGACTCCACTCAATGTTGGCAGAGGTAGGCGACTTTCCTGAATTTCTCCTGATATTACAGGCATGTTGGTGAAATATGTTAGTTGTTCATTGGTCATTATTACTCTTGTTTACTACATGTGACCAGCTTCACTCTTCCCTTCCTCCCTCCTTCTTTATTGAGCAGCTTTCTGATGCAATGGAAAGGAACCCTGGGTTTTGAGTCAGAGGGTCTGAGTTCAGATTCTATCTCTGCTTCTTAGCATGCCTTTTATAACTTCTCTGGGCCTCAATTTTGATTTATGATTTATGATTCAATTTATGAATGACTCAGTCTCTAAGATCCCTCTTAGCTTAAAGTCTGTTATACAGTAATAGGATGATACACCTCCATGATGACATCCTTTCCTTCATTTGTCTTGGTTATGTGCTGTAGCTGCTCACAGCCAACACATATGTGTATTGTAGCTGCTCCCACCCAACTCATATGTATGCTATAGTTGCTCATCCCCAACAATATGTGAGTAGTAGTTGCTTGCACCCACCATCATTACCCTCTGAGTTATGGTCCTTTTGAATTTTTTAGAGATGTGAAATTTGCTCCCTCCTAATCCTTTCAATCGAATGTTTGCTATTTTTTGTTTCTTCTGTTTTCACATTATAATTCAGTCCAGAAACTTCTGAAAACTAATGTTTTTCATTTTAAAACAACAATTAAAAAAGCCCTCCTCATGGCTGTCTCTAGGTGAGGCAAACTCAATGTACAATGTTAAAGGATTCCAGAATTCTTTCAGTATATAGATGAAAAAATTGAGAGGTTAAGTGACTGATCCAGTTTCACACAGCTACTAAATATTTGAAGTGAGATTTGAACTCAGATCTCGTGACTCTGAATCTAGTCCTTTGTCCAGTGTTCCTCACCTCTCTGAGCCTCTTCCTTGGTCAAAGAAAGGGCAAGCTGATTTCTTGATCTATTCTAGATCCTAAGGTGTTTGTCTGTTTAATGATCAAATGAACATTTTTAGCCTCTCCAACTCATGGGGATTTTTTCTTCCCTTGTCAGGATCTTTGTTGACTTCTCAAATGCAGTTGTGATAATGTCAAATTTGCTTTGGCGTCATGCAAAGGAAAATGCACAATTCATTTTTCTTATCACTTGCTTGGTATGTTTTTTCTGGCCCATTCAAGAATGAGTGTCCTGCTTTCCCTGAACAAGGTACTTGGTCCCCAGGTAATCAGATAAATAAAAGTTTGCAGAGATTTGTTTTTCCTCTAGTCTGCAGGAGAGCTAGAGTAATCCAATAGGCATTTATTAAGGGTTTACTATTGTATGTACAAGGGATCATTCTCTGTTATACATATAAGAATAAAATTTTAAAACAGTTCTGACTCCTGAGAAATTAACCTTCTTTGGTAAGATAAGAGAGGGATTTGACTTTTAAATCTGTCCCCAATACATATTTATTTGTTGTGGTTGCTGTGTTTTTGTTGTTGTTTTTTAATTGCTGTTTGACTTCATTACCCCATTTGGGGTTTTCTTCACAATGATACTAGAAATGTTTTCCATTTCATTCTCCACTTCATTTTCCAGGTGAGGAAACTGAGCCAAACAGAGTGAAATGATTAACCCAGGATCACACAGCTATTAATGTCTGAGGCCAGATTTAAACTCAGGAAATTGAATCCAGGATCAGCACCTTATCTACTGTGCTTTTTAGCTACTTTGTTTGTTAAATGATATGAGACTGGAAGAACTGAGTTCAAATCACATCTCAGGTAAATGAATATGTGATACACAGAACTGCAGAAATTATACGAGTGATTCATGCCTTTCTATCCCAGTGGCAGAAAGATTCCCTCTATAATCTGCCTCCCAATTACCTTTTTCAATTTCCTTCACAAACTATCTCCTCCATTCAAACTGGCCTGTTCATTGTTCCTTGTCCGTGACTTCCCATCTCTGCATCCCTTTGCACAGTCTGTCCCTCCTATCTAGAAAGCCCTCCTCCTTCTCCTCTGCCCCTTGAAATCTATAACTGGCACCTCCCACAGGAAGTTTTTCCTGTTCTCCATAAAGATTAATGCAATCTTCCTTTGGAAATTATTCTTTTTAAAAATATTTACTAAATACAAAATAAGAAAAAAGTCAAATAGTAAAAAACAGAAAAGGAAAATTAAAAAAAATATATATTGTCATGTGCCCAGCAGAACATCAGAGAGGATTCAAAATATGTAACAATAAATTTCTCTTTCAATAAAACATATAATACTAGAAGAGATTATATTCATAACTGTCCATCTTTGCTTCCTTTTAGGTTATTCTTTTGTTCTCTGCTGTACACTTTTTACTGTATTCATTTTTTCCCCTTTCATCCTCCCTTACTTCCCTCAAGCAGGCTGTAGTTAAGCAGATACATACACATGTTCATATACAACACATATATATATACACACATATATGTACACACATATACATATATTTTCACACCCACATAATATCTATAGATACCCATACATATATGCACAGATACATATATGTAAACATGCTGTACTTACACATATATAAACATGCATCTAAAACAACATTAATACGGCTGCCATATAATATAGATTTCTCTCTTGAATGAATCTTTAAGTTTGATTTTGTTTGTGGTCAATGATTACTAGCACTACTTTTAAAATTTCTAATGAATTCTACTCCTGATCCTTGTAGAACTGTTTGTGTATATCTCCTATTTCCTATCCCTGCAGAAATTATTCTTTAATAGGATCCTAGCTGTAGAAATGGACAACCCCATGCTATTGTCTTGTATATACTTTTTGAAATTACTTATCTGAATGTTTGCTCTAGCAGGATGTAAGTTATGTGAGGTACCTTGCACATAATAGAGGCTTAATAGATATTTGTTGAGTTTCTATTAAGAAAGGCCATGTCAACATTCTTTGAGATCACATAGCTCTTTATGAGTTGTACATTACAAGGAAAACAGTTATTATTGTGTCAGTGGCTAAAATGGGCTCTAGCAAAAATTGGTTAAGGTCACGGCTAATGCCGCTGGATCTGATTTGTTTTAAAAGGCATTTATTAAGAATCTACTATATATAAAGCACTGATGGTACTAGGTATTGGAGTTCAGAAGACAAAAATGAAATAAGGGTCTTCTCCTCGAAGGGCTTATGCTCTATTAGGCAGCTAGATGGGGAAATTGCTGGCTGTAGAGGCAGAAAAAGCTGCCTCAAACATTTACTAACTATGTGACATTAGGCAAGTCATTCAAATTCTGCCTTAATTTCTTCTTCTATAAACTAAAAAGACCATCTAACTCCATGAGTTGCAGTGAAGATAATTATTTATAAAGTACTTTGTGAATTTTAAAGAAAAAAAATACACACACACACACACACACACACACACACTATCACTACTATCACCATCACCACTACCATGATCATCATCATTTTCAATCAGCTTAGGGGAGCCAAATTGAGTATTTTCTAATAGGTGAAGTATGGGATTTTCCTACTTTAGCTAATTAATCTTTTCATTGGATATGCTAGATGGCCAATTTTTCTCTCCAACAGCCTTCTGCCCTCTTTTAAAAAAGGGACTTTTTAAGACCACCTCAGTTTCATTTTGGAGGCTTTGAAAACCCATTTATTGACACCTCTAAAACTGATCAAAATTCATCAGACTGTCTGGCCAGTAGGCTATTAACTATACCGGGAGCATCTTTTTTTTTTTTTTTTTTTTTTTTTTTTTTTTTTTTTTTTTTTTTTTTTTTTTTTTTTTTTTTTTTCCTCTCTCCTCTTTTGTGTAAATCACAAGGTTGCCAGCTTTCTGTGAAGCTACCAGAGTTATCACTTCTAACCTGGTGATCTTGGCTTGTAAACTCATTAGGATGGTCCTTTGAGCCATTTTACTTTTAGGATACTTTCCGACAGGTCTTTAGAGGCCGAATGCAAGGAACTCATGTTCTATTTCAAAACCTTTTTAAGAAAAAAAAAATTCCCACTGACTGATTCTGAAATTCTGAGAAAGGTTTTCTTAAGGACACAAAACCAGATGACTGTGATTTCCTTTTAACAGCATTGATATATGTATTTTTTGGTTAATAATTAGCTCTCTAACTGGTTAGGGAACAATCCCTTTAGACTTACTTTTCTATTTTATTTATTCATTTTAAACTTTTCCTGCTTCTCTGCTACAGTCCTATATATCTTATAGATACCTCCTCATGGAAGGGAAATAACCTTGAATTTTCACAGGTCATTCCAGAAGATAATAACAGCTCTTATTTAAAGTTTGTAAAAAAGCTTTACAAATATTATCCTTGCTATAGACTTGGGAAGTAAGTGCTATTACTGTTTTCATTTTACAGATAGGGAAACTGAGGCAGAAGTTAAATGACTTGGGCCAGAGTCCCATAGCTAATAAGTGTCTGAGGCTGGATTTGAACTCGGGAAGGTGAGTCTCTCTGACTTCAGGCTGGCATCACTATCCACTATGGCGCCACCTAGCTGCACCTAGCTCAGATGAAGAAACTAAGGCAATCAGGGGTTAGGTGATTTGCTCACATAACTAGTGAATGTTTGAGGGAGGATTTGAATTCATGTCTTCCTGATTCTTTGCCTGGTACTCTATTTACTGTGCTTCCTAATACCCCTATATATGTCTTCATTTAAATCCTATAAGTTCATATTGGTCTTCCCTTACTGCTTATCCTCTTAATTACTACTATAAGCAGTAACTATACTATTTATACCTCTAACACTCCACAATTATATTTCATTACATTTGTGAATCATAATTTGTTTAGTCGTTCTTCCAAATCTTCATTTTTTGGTACCCAAGAAATTAGAATCTCAAAATGAACGTGTACTACCACTTAATTTCTCTTTGCCTCAATGAATGTCTTCACCTATAAAAGGAAGAACTGGACTTGGTATTTCCAAAGCTCCCTTTCTATCTATTTATTATCTAAAAATTCTGAGATTCAATGTTCCACCTTTAAATCTCCTCCCCTCCCAGATTTACACAATTCTCACAGTAAGTTTTACATTATGCGTGCTCCTTTATTTTCATCTCCCCTTCCAATCCTGTCCCTTTCCCAACAATTCTTAGCTTTAGAGTTAATGAGATAGAATCTCAGTCCTCAGTGCACCCAACAATAACCCACATTGTCCCTAAGGAGTTCAAAGTGGCTTCTGAAGGAGCAAGTATGCAAGTATGAATTCAGCCACTTTTATCTTAAGATCTATCTTTGGAATACTTTGATCTTCAGAGGAGGCACTTGCAGTCAGAATTTGGGTAAAATGTCTATTATTAACAATGTTCTATTCATACTCTTCATTATATGAAGCTGATTCTATCACGTCTTCCTTCTCCCTCCTACTTTGTAGCTCAAACCTGATAAACCTTCGTCTCTTCTCCTTTGACCTAATCAAATCCAATGGCATGTGCTCTGAATACTTTCATGTCGGATGATTGTGTTCCACTGGGGCTCGACCAGGACACTAATAAGCTGAAGTGTCTTTCCTAGTGGAAATGATCATTCAGCAGCCCTGCCAGACTGTGAGATGACAAACCTATTTAGGAGAGGCCCCGGAACATTACTGCCATGAGAGATGTCTTCCAATCAGCTAATAAAGGGGTTTAAGCTCCAAGAGGATTCTTGAGTGCACTTTCAACAAACTCAACAGAAGTTCACTTCACTGACAGCAACAGTAACTCCACAGAGACAAAGTACTCAGTTTAAAGAATATGGATCTCATTTTATCACCCTGTGTTTTCACTTGGCCCTGTTGGAGGTCATTAGTTGAGTTTTGCCTTCCCTAACTGTAGGGCTTTTCGGGTAATCTGTATTGAATAATTCTGGGTCCTTGGAGAGCTCATGAGTTGAGTTCTTCTCTAGCAGTGTTGGCTGAATGTCAACAAATTAATTTTGCAGAGATTTACCAAATAATTATCAGGTTCCAAGGGCTATCCTGGGTCCTGATGATATGAACAAAAAGTTTAACAATTCTAACCCTCAAGGAGTTGATATTCAATTGGGGGAGGAACTAATCAATCAATTCTTCAATAAGCATCTAATTTGTGCCAGGCTCTATATTGAATAAATTTTATACAAATACACAGATGAAACAATCATAGTAATAAGGAAGCAACTAATCAATGAACAAGCATTTATTAAGTACCTATTATGAACCATTCACTGATTTAGGTATTAGGGAAACAAAGACAAACTCATATTTGTCATAGATGAACAATTCTTGCTCTGAAGGAATTTTTGATCCTTTTTAAATGTTTGATTGGTCTTATTTCATGACTAGTCAATAGAGTAAGGAGCATATCTTGTTATTTTTAAGGTTCGTCCACTATTCAGTTGGCTATCAGTGCTCTGGAAATATGGTGTAATTGGAAAGTATGGATCTGTGCTCATGACCTCTGGCGGCTAGAAATTGTTGGACATGATAGGTGTGAAACTTTCATGCACTTTGTACTTCTGGCTGATACCTTAACCATGGCACTGCTCCAGAACTTGATGGGTGAGAGACTTGTGTCAACAATATCAGCTATACTCAGAGGAAAGATGTAGGGAAAATGAAAGGGGTCTAGAGAAGATTGGTCAAAAATATCTGAAAGATGGGAAATTGATTAGAAGAGGAAAAGTTAAATGGATTGAGATGAGTTAACCTGAAAGAGAGAAAACACAGGGATGAAAGGAAACTTTAGGAAAGGAAAGCTGTTGTGTATATGCATTTATATATATATATATATATATATATATATAACATATGCATGTTATATATATGTATATATATGGATCAAATCAGTTAATACTTAGAAATTAATTCATACAATTCACTGGAAAGTCAAAATACTGAAGCTGAAACTTGAATACTTTGGTCAAATAATGAGAAGACATAACTCATTGGAAAAGAATCTAATATTGGGAAAGATTGAAGGCAAAAGGAGAAGGGGATGAAAGGATGAGATGGATTAAAATATTGTCAAACAAATATGGAAATATGTTTAGAAGAATTGCACATGTTTAATTCATATCGGATTGCTTGCTGTCTTGGAGAGGGGATAAGGGAAGAGAGAAGTAAAATTTGGAACATAAGGTTTTGCAGAGACAGATTTTGAAATTTTTCTTTGCATGTATTTGAAAAATAAATACTATTGAAAAAATAGTGTCACGGAAGCAATGAAAATAATCTTGGACAGACTGTGGGAGAGAGTGGAAGATAAAAGGGCCTGATGTGCTATAATTCGTGGGATCATGAAGAGTCCGACATAATTTAATAACAATCACAAAAACAGCCACTAATAACTGATCAAGAGGAAATGAGATTAAACAAAAGCAGGAGGGGATGAGTTTGCCATAATGAATGAACAGATAAAAACTATAAATAATAACTGGTACTATATAGTGTTTCAAAGTTTGTAAGGTACCTTTTATCTCTACTTATGGATGAAAAAACAAGGTAAAGAGGTTAAAGGTATGCTGAGGATAATGAAATTTTTAAGTATCAGAATCAGGATTTGAATTCAGATCTTAGAAGCATAGCTTTAGTGTTGAAATTGGTCTCAGAACTCATTAAAGACAATCTTTTTTTGGGGGAGGGGCAAGGCAGTTGACAGTTGACTTGCTCAAATTCACATGGCTAGTGAATGTTAAGGGTTTGAGACTAAATTTGAATCCAGATTTTCCTGATTCCAAGGCCAGTTCTCTATCCACTGTGCCATCTAGCTGCCCTCATAATCTTTTTTCATTATAGAATAAACTACTGGAGAAATGAAGTGATCTCTCCAAACTCAAACAATTGAAACACATTAACAGAGGGAGGATTCAAACTCAGGTCCTTGATTCCACCTCTCTTTCCATTGTATTATGATGCCTTGTCCCATGACTTGGAGTCTAGCTCTCTTCTCAGTACACTAAGATGTATCTCCTAGGGAAGGAAATATTGCTTATTAGATTACAAAACTTGTGATTAGCTAACAAATAACATCTCAAGGGTTATTGGAAAACTTGGAAAAGAGAAAAACTCTTTTGAGATTTTTGGAAATTCTTCTGACTCCTCATGATGAAATAAAAATCCAAAGGGATAAAATGACTTGCTCACAGTCATTCAGTTGGCAGCAAAACCAATATTTGAACTTAGGTCTTCTTATTTCTCAGTTAAGTAACCTTTCTACTAATACTATACTGCCTTCTGACCAAAGCACAGAGGGCAAAATGGAGTATTCATCTATTTCCTGGCTTCAGACTGTAATGAATTTTGAATCCCTAATGAAGTCACAATTGATGGCTGGAGCAAGTATGGGAAATAGAGGGGAAATGAAAGAGTGAATAATTTATTCAAATACCTCATCCTCAGATCTTTCCAATCAGAAGGCACCCAAGGTGAATCTAACAGATTCTGAGTTAATCTCCTTTTCCCCTATAAGATGTCCTGTTTTCTCTATTTTGGGTGGTAATATGGGACCTTAGTGGAAAGTAACCACAGAACTGCTCTGTGTCATATTTTATATTTTCCATTGGCATCCAAAGCTTAGACTGAACTTCCAACTGGTACTTCCTGCCTTTGTGATCTTGGGTACCTTGGTCAACTCGTTTCCTTGATTATAAAATGGAAAGGCTCAACTGGTTTCTCAAGTCTCCTCTAGCTCTTCTTTCTTGAGAAGGTTGGATTAGATGGGCTGTAAATTCCCTCTGGCTTTATTCCATGATCCTAATAATTCCTTTGTGGGGTTTCATCACCAGTGATTAATCACCAGTGAAACCAGTTTTTACCTTAGTCCTCTTCTCAGCCACTCAACCTTTGAGCTTAACTCTGAGACTTCCTTTTCCTTTGATTTCTCATGAATTCTTGGCTACTTCTTTTTGTCTGTTTTCTTCATCGATGCCTCCATTTCCTTCTTTTCTTTGTTAATTCTGGGTGTCCGAGATTCTTTGCTTGTTCTTTAGAGAATGAGAGATTTTTAGAGTTGGAAGGAACTTCAGTGGCCATATATTCTGACATTTCTAATCACAAATGTCCTCTATGACATTCTACAAAGACATTTGCTTGAAGATCTCCAGTAAGGGAGACTCACTACTTTCCAAAGTGGCCCATTTCACTTTTGAAGAGCTCTAATTGTTAAGAAGTTTCCCTGTAGGTTGAGTCTTAATATTCTTTCCTGCAACATTCATCGATTGCTCTCTGGCCCAAGGAGAACAACTTCTGCTTTTCCTTCTCTTCAACTGTTAAACAATCAAGTGAGCCAAGTCTGATTTGACTTTTGGCAACGTAGGACTTCGATTTCTGTTCTTCTTGGATATCCTTGAAAAACGCCCATATTACATGACTAGCCATTAAGTTTATGCCATTAGACAAGGGCAAGAGGCTCAGGCTGGAGAGTTTTTTTTTTTAATCCTAGCAACAGCAGAAACTGTTGGAAACCTTGACATTTCTAGTGGTGGGTTGAAAGCCCCTTTCACTAATCTGTAAGAATTCCTATTCATTCTGGAGAAGAGACAACACAGAAAGTATCTCATTGTGAGCATTGCTATGAGAAATATTGAATAAGTAACCTGAAATAGAAAGGTTTTGACTTACTAAAAAATCCTCCAATAAATCACTTTCTTGAACAAAAATCAAAACCAGAGTAGTGAATTCAAGGATAGTATTCTACATCCAAGCCTACATCTATAAGACTCTCTAGTTCACTTTACTTATAAGGAAACTTAGATCTAGATGAAAGAAGTGACTATCTTAAATTCACACAAATAGTAAATGACCAGGGAGAAATTAGAATTCATACTGCGTAGCTCTAAATGTTCTTTTCACTATCATTTTGTCATTTAGTGTAAATTAAGGGATTGAGCTTTGTAGCCAGGAAGGCTTGGGTTCAAGTCTTGTCTTTGACAAATGCTGACTGGGTAATCAAAAGTGTGCTCTATTTGGAGGTCAATAGGATTAAATCCTAGTTTTACCATTTACTTGAGTGTGACCTTGAGCAAATCTCAGTTTCTTCAACTGAAAAATTGATTACTTTAAAGGATCTTTCCAATCTAATCCTATTGCTATAAGCAAAATATCACATGCAAGACACTTAACCTTTAAGTGCCCCTATTGACTATCATTGCCTCAGTTGCCAACCTATGTTGGTAAAAGGAATTTCCACATTAAGAGGTCCTTTCACTAATGAAGTCAGAGTTCTAGATCATCCTTTCTGTCTGCTCCTAAATAAAGCTATATATTACTTTCCATTAAAAAAATCCAAACAATCTAAACCTCCTTGCTGTAGTTTACATCTTTTACTCCCTTTCTCTTCCCAGCTTTCATGGTGATTAAGTGGCTATTATCTCTTCCACTCTGCATCACCCCTCCCTCCACCTATTAAGACTTGTTCAATTATCAGGTTTTCAAATGAAGGTCATACTTTCACCTCAGTATCTGAAGGTGCGATGCAGGGTGTGAACATCTCTTGTTCTTTTTTTTTTAATGGACAATAATTGCTTTTTAAATCATGTAAGTGGGTTAATTCCAGAAGGAAGCATACCAGGTGGAGGAATTTTCTTTATTTGTTCTTTATTGTAAGTGAAATAACAGATAAATTAATGAGACTGAACTCCATTTTATTAAGTATAGCTTCATCTTTTGATTTACACACATTTTACCTTTTGGACTGCTTTTAAGGAAGGTTACGGCAAGAGTGAGCCTATTCATCTTCCCAGTGTATTTGGTTGCCTTTCATAAATTGTGCAGATTGCATTTTAAGGTAGTGGAAATTGGATGTAGCCTTTTTTAAAAAAAAATGCTGAAGCCAATTAACTGTTAGAGTGTTTAATTATAGGAGAAGTGCTCGCACCTACAGCCATCAAGTAAAATCCTCCTGGAAAAGCTTTTTAGCCCTCTGTGCCATTTGCTTTGTTCTTCATCCAGTACTTTGTGGTCCCATACAAGATACCCCATTTGTGCAAATCTCAGTCTTTAGAATGCTGCTGTTTCCAGAGCGAGTGTCAACATTGTTCAGTCTCTTTCAGTGCTCGCTGAGCGAACCGATAGCCTGTGTATCGATTAGTTCTCTATGACCAGTCACCTCTAGAAGGATTTCTTATCAGATACAAGAAGAACAGCCTTTGAAGATATACCCAACGGTACAACTAAGTTGTCTGGATCCTTTCAATCCTCTGTTCCGATTATCAAAGATGTGATAGGAGGCTAGTGAAAGCAGAAGCCCAGGGACAACTTAAAAGCTTTCTTGAGAATCCCTTGTAGTCCACACTTCCCCTTATCTTGTAAGAGAGATGAGGTTAACCTATTACCAGGAGAAAGGCTACACTTGTAACCTGCCACAGAGAGCTGAGATCTGTGACCAGTGGTTTCTAGTCCTTAGGCCATGGATTTATTGTGAATGATCTGAGAATTCATGCTTTGTAATAATCACTGACACTAATAAGCCATGGTAATGTATGTCCATAGCATCTCTAACAGTTGTCTCATCTTTACTTATACTTCAGAAACTTTCATTGCCTTCCTCCTCATTCATCTACATTATTGTAATTGCCGTTTGATTTTTCTTTCTGGTTTCAATCTTTCTCCTATCCAATTCATACCCATAAAGCACAAGATTTGTCATGTCACGCTTCTACTCAGGAAGCTTTGGTAGCTCCCTATTGTCTCTAGGATCAAACATAAACTTTTCTGTTTAGCACTTCACACCCTTCACAATCTAACTGCAGTCTACCTCTCCTGATAGATATATTATTATCCTTCATTCACTTTATATTCCAACCATACTGGTGCAATGATATTCCCAATGTACAATATTACATTTTTTGCCCTCCTACTTCTGCATAGGAGGATATTTAGAATATTCTAATTCCTCTTCTTTTTTGTCTAGAATCCTTAGTTTTCCTCTTTCCCTCCCTGCCTCCCTCTTTCCCATTCTCGTTTCCTTCCTTCCTTCCCTTCTTTCCTTCCTTTCTTCCTTCCCTCCTTTCTTTCCTTTCTTGCTTTCTTTCCTTCCCTTCTTCCTTCCTTCCTTTTCTTCCTTCCATCTCTTCCTCCCTCTTTCCTATTCTTCCTTCCTTCCCACTCTTCCTTCCTTCCTTCCTTCCTTTCTTCCTTTTTCCCTTCCTTCTTTCCTTCCCCTCCATTCCTTCTGTCCCCTCCATCTCTCTTCATCTCTCCCTCCCTTCCTTTCTTTTTTACTTCTCTCCCTCCCTCTCCCTTTCTTCTTTCCCTTTTTTCATTCCTTCCCTCTCTCCCTCCTTCTTGTTTTTTTTTTTTCTTCACATATTTGGGGCTAAGTTATTTTGACAGGGTCACACAGCTAATGACAAGTGTCTGTGACCAGATTTAAATTGATTTCTGGGGCCAGTGCTGTATCCACTATACTACCTAGCTGGCCTCTTAGCTTCTTTCATGGCTCAGGTCAAGTACTATTTCCTACACCGGGCTTTTCCTGTTCTCGTCAGTTATTAGTGATCCTTGAAATGACTTCCTACATATTTTGTATTCATTTGTGTGTGTATGTGTACTTTCCTCCACTAGAAGGCATGCTTCTTAATGGCAGGAGCTATCTCATTTTTACTTTGGTATCCTCATTGCCTAGTACAATGTCATGTTCACAGTAGGTGATTGATAAATGCTTGTTGAATGGATGAATCCTAGCTTATTTTTATCTTTCCTCTTAAACAGGCAGCATGACTCAGTATAATAGAAGGGCAAATGTGTGCTCTCTGTAGATTGGACAAATTCCCTCTGCAAAATCATTACCATTCTCTATAAAAATATAAGTGCTGTTATGATTAATAAAACTTAAAATAGTGACTGAATCATAGTAGCCTTTTGTTTTCATGCATTTTTCTAATCAATGGATAGTAATAATAGCTAGCATTTATATAACCCTCTAAGTTTCAAAAAGTACCTTAAAACATTATCTCATGTTATACTCATAAAAACCTTGGGAAGTAGATGCTATTGTTACTCCCAATCTATAGATGAGAAAATTGAGGCAAAGAAATATTGAGTGCCCTACCCAGGGTCATACCACCAGTAATTTTCTGAGAGTGGATTTGGATTTAGACTCTGGTCTTCCTAATTCTAGGATGGTGGCAATTGCTAGTCAGTGAGTTATGAGAAACTTTTTGATATTATAAATTGGTCCTCATGCTCAAAAGGTTCGGAACCACTTCCATTTCATATGATTACAGACTGAGAGTTGCAAGGGCTCTTGGAAACGATCTAGTTCAGCCCCATCATTTTAGAGAGGAAGAAAGTAAGATACCTCAGAGAGGGGAAGAGCGTTGTTCATTGTCACACAGGTACCCCATATTAAAAGCTATTTTAAAATCTGGGTCCTTTCTCCAGATTACGTACTTTTTTCCCCACTGCACCATTAAGAACATCCTCTTTGCTCAACCTTTTATCCCAAACTTAAAGAAAAATCCTGCTGGAAAATGAATGTACCTGATTGACTCAAGCAGTTTCTGCTTACTTCTGAGAAAATGCCTAGAAAATATGTTTACCTTTTGAATTCACTTTATTAAAGAGGGCACCATGTTAGCTGTCCATGGTGCTCATCCTTGTAGTTATTTGATCTTAGTATCCTTGTTGAAGGAAATCCAAACGATACGTCAAAATACCTTCATGCAGTATGGATTATTTACCACAATCAGAAACTAGGTAATAGAAAAGACTGTTGTAGGGATAGGGCTCCAGATGTCTCTGCTAGGCTCTGAGCAGTTTCCCACAGGACCTGGAATCAGAAGACCTGAGAGAAGTTCCTTTTCAGACATTTCCTGCGTATGACTTTAGGTTTCACTTCTTTGGGACTCAATTTTTTTAATCTGACAAATTATGGAGTTAGATAAGATGATCTCAAAGGTTCAGCTTAAGAAATACAGTATTTTCTGATTCTTTGCTTTTTAATAAAGGGAAATGATTTTGTGAGTGTTTACATACCCAGGGACACTGTATTGCTGATGAAGAAGGATTCTAATCTTAGAATTTATATGAATTATGTTTAGTGTAAATGACTTAAAGTCAATCAAAAGAATGTTCATATTTTCACTGATGCAACATGACAGTGAGATATAATATTTAGACAGCACAATAGCATTTATATACTAAATGTGGCCATGAACTTCTTGTTCTCACTGAAACTGAGATCAATAATGAAATAGAGGCATATTACATCAAATCAATTCTGAAATGCTCCTGAAGTCTATCCAAGTTGCTGAAGCATTATGATAGAGAGATGGAGGTGGTCAACATGCATAGGGAATTAATTTCTTTGGCTTTAGGATTTGGTCTGACTCACACCCATACCCACACATAATAGGATTGTCAGTGCACTGACTCATTAAACCCTAGCTTGTTTCATTGGTGAGCTAATTCTGGTGGATTTTGGAATTATCATAAATATATCATAATAGCAGCATAGTGTCATGAACAGAACTCTGGATTTGAGTATAGAGGACATGAGTTTGAATCTCACTTCTCATATTGCAAAATCACTTAACCATTCGACCTCAATTTCCTCATCTGTAAAATGGTGATAATGACATTTCATAGTAGTGATACATTTTTGTGAGTCTCTAAATAGATGATATTTATAAATAATTTTATAAGCCTTAAAGAATCATAAAACAGTTGTAATTGTTATTAGCAGAAAGTACTGTTATGATTATATAATTTTCTCAACTAACAGCCTTGTTTTAATAACCCTGACCCACCTAAGTTCAATTTTTTAACAGCGATTTGCAAAATTTATATTTATCATGTATTTATTCAACTTATTCATTTATTCATGCTTACTTGGATATACCTATCAATCTAATAGTTTATATATTTTTGACTTAGCATAATTAAGTCATTTACCAGGCTTCAAAGTAAAAAACAAAAAACAAAAAACCCTTAAATCTATTCACAATTCTCTTCCTATTTTGTGTGAGTTTTGTAACTGAGTGTGTGTATAGAGTATGATTATTTCATTTAAGATCTTTACCAACCTAGAATCATCCATTTGGCTATTATTCCTGGGTCAGCTACAAAAGACCTCTTTTTCTTTTGAAGAGATGGTCCCATTTGAAGGATTGAAATCTTCGGCTTTAATGTCCATGTTTTGATACCCATCATGCTTCAGAATATAGGGAGGCTATGTGAGTGTCACAGAGGACTAAGTCAGACCACTCTGATGAATCCTGCTGTGTTCCCTCTTAAAAATAGAATGTTGTGTCTGAGTGGATAGGATCATGTGTCCAATAATACATTCCTTTGGAGTCTAGCTGTTTCAACTACTGTGATAACTTGGTAAAATCTGTGCTCGGCAGTAAGGGAGGCAAAGTATTCCAAAAGCTAATATCTGTGCTGAGATTTTGTTTTTTCTGTGGCTTTATGGAAAATCACTACTGCTAGTCTACCATTTTTATGGCTACTTTATTAAAAACATATCCATAATCCACTGTCATTTTGTGTCCTGGGGAAAATAGAGTCACTTTTTTTTTGGGGGGGGAACTCAAGATTCAATTCAATTCAATCTGATAAATGTTGCTTAAGTACCTACTACGTTCAAGGGGGGGACTTATTCTAGATCATGGGGAAATAAGGACAAACATAAAGTAATCCCTGCCCTTATAAAGCTTACATTCTATTGAGAGTTATAATGTCTTTTCAAAACAAGTGGACTGATACTCCTAAAAAGAACATGAAAAGAAAACAATTTAGTTCCATAGGAATTTAATACCTGATGTATTCCGAGTATTGTACGAGGCACTAGGGTTACTGTGACATTTAAAAAGTTCAAGAGATGTAATTTCTGGGTAATTAATCATTCTATATAATGCTAACATTTTATTAATAAAAGATGTCAGTGGCACTCTTGAATACTAAAGACCCTTATTTTAGTAAATTCATCATTTATATACCCTTGGAAAAGTGGGTGTTCTTGAGGGTGGCTATCAACTCTGATTGGTTAACAATGAGGGAATAAATATTATAACGAAAGGCTGGCTGTATGACAATAAGGGTCTTGAGGTTCATGAGTTGGATCAAACAGACATCAATTTCCATAGCATCTATCTGACAAAAGGCAGAATTCACATTTTCTCACATCTGTTTGTGTAAACACGGTGAGCAGAAATCCATCCACGCACCTAAAATTATATATTGATCTCTTTGATTCGATTTTAGCCATCCTGACAGGGTGAATCTTTAAGAAGGATTTCCTACACTGGTTGATTTCTGGATGAGGAAGTAAAAAACAGAAAAACCTTGGTCCTGTTTCAGTAATTAATTATTAACATAAGAGAGAAATAATCAGTGCTCTCAGTTCAAAGACAAAACTGAAATAATCCTTGTCCTCAAGGAGTTTAT
Source organism: Sarcophilus harrisii (assembly GCF_902635505.1). Taxonomy (NCBI): domain Eukaryota; kingdom Metazoa; phylum Chordata; class Mammalia; order Dasyuromorphia; family Dasyuridae; genus Sarcophilus; species Sarcophilus harrisii. The sequence goes on from NC_045428.1 coordinate 578,985,889, forward strand.
ATTCTACAATGAGGGCTACCATATGTAATCAGACAAACAAGTACAAAGAAAATTTAAAATAATAACAGTATTACTTTCAAAGATAGCTATCCTTGCTTCTTCTATGCCCAATCTATAGAAAGAAAAGTAATCCCCAGGATCAGCTTATTTTCACTAGTCATTCCAAAAAGCATATTTTGCACATTTCTGGTAAGATGTTCTTTGTGTTCATGTAGTTTGGTATAAGAAGTCATAAACATTGATGGAATCTCAGTGAAGATAATATCTTTGGGAATCACAGTGGCAAGACATGCTGCTGCAACCTCTGGTGAGATCCCATATCAATCATGTTTTCTGATTTGGCAGCAGTCATTTTTAATTCAGTTTAATGAAGTAGAATCCAATTAAACAAATATTGATTAGGCACCAACTATTTTCCAGATATTCTGCTAAATTCTGGGAATACCAAAACAAAACCAAAACCAACCAAACAAAAACCCAAAAAACCAGGAAAACAATTCCTGCCCTCAAGAAACTTACATTCTACTGAACTAATACAGAGAGGTTTATACAGTTATATGCAAAATAAGAACAAAATGATCTCCCAGATTGCATGAAGCCGTGCTGACAACTAGAATGGGATCAGGAAAGGCCTTTTGTAAGAAGTGGCATTTAAACTGAGTTTTGAATAGAGCTAAGAATTCCAGGAGAGGAAGATAAGGAAAGAGGGAATTGTAGACATTGGGGACAGTCACTGCAAAAGGACAGAGATCGAGGATGGAATTTTCTGTCTGGGGAATAGAAAGCAGACCAGTTTAGCTAGAATGAAGATTATATGAAGGACAGAAATATGAAATTGGTCTGGAAAAAAGTTGGCTCTAGATTGTGAAGGGCTTTCAATGTTCAATATTTCAATAGATATTCTATGTCTGATGTTATTTTTTCCACATGAAATGAAATGCAGGGACACATTGTAGACATAGAGGATCAGACACTCTGAGATGGAAAGGACCCAAGATGTCATTTTTGTCCAAATGTAGCCTATAAGGAATATCCTGGACCTCTGTTTTTGAATCATTAGTGACTAGAATAGTGTCCAGTGCATCAAAAAGTCTAGTAGATAAATAATTGTTGACTGGTTGATTTTACCTCCTCCAAAGTGGCGACCCTGCCTGTGTTTGAAAGCTTTCAGGGAATAGAAATTCCCTCCTCTGGTAACCCATTCCATTTCTGGACAGCTCCTGTAGTTAAGATGTCTTTCCTTCTATTGAATGAAAATCTGTCTCTGAAGCTTTTTTTTTTAGATTGTTCTTAATTGTGCCTTCCAGGGCCAAGCAAAAGAACCATATTTCTCTTTTGCACACATATAAGAAACACACACACACAGAGTATTGATTTCATAAGTGACCCCAAAATTCTGCAAAACTCTGGATCTTAGACTTTTTCTGAGTAAAGGGAAAATGGATGCCCAAATTGTCTCCTTTTCCCAGAAGTCATTCTACTTTATCTCGTCTCTCAGTAGCAGAATTCCCATCTTTTCATTAGCAGAAGGAGAAATTTTCAAAGAAGGATGCTGAGGAAAGATAACAGCAGCAGCCAGCATTTAACAACAACCCACATTAATATTGGGCTTTAAAGTTTGCAAAGCACTTTGCAAACTTTAGGTCTTTTAATCCTCACAATAACCCCAAGGATAAGAGCTGTTATCACTTCCATTCTACAGATAAAGAAATTGAGGCTGATAAATTAAGTTACTTGTTCAGGGTCACACAGTTAATAAACATCTAAGGCAGAATTTGAAGTTAGACTAGAAGTTCAGTATTCTCCCCTTTTGATTATAACACAAACCTGGGATATAGAACTCCTAGGTTCAGATACTGATTCCCTACATGGTGGTGGGATGATGGGTACAGTACATGTAGCTTTCTGTCATTCTTTGATCATGGGACTAGTAGCAGAGGTCCTACCCATCCTGTTAGGATCATTCATCCCTCCATTGTTCTAGTGTTTCTGAGCTGGCTCTTTGCTCCAGGTATACACCAGTATGCCTGTCAAATCTTGAAAAGACTTGAGAGGACCCTTCCCCTTTTCCACATCTCAGATCCAACCACTTACTGGACAGAAACTCCTTGTTCCTCTGTATTTCATTGTCCCACCATAGTCTGTAAGGCGGAGGGACATTAAAAACATCCCACTGGAGTGTTTGTAGTTTCTGAGCCTTGTTGATAAGCCCCATATTTTCTAAGTCTTCCTCCTTTCCTTGTGGCTTTGCTCCATAGACTGTCCTCTTCTCAAAGCTCTGTTTCAGCATTGTATGGCCTTAATTCCTTTCTCATGGATTCTCCCAGTCTCCACTACTCCCCCTCCCACCCCAGTTCTTCCTTAGACTTTCTTTAACTTACCTCTGATAACTGTGAATGGGATAAAGTGAGTGAAGACCTATCATAAGAACATGTCCTGGTCCTATGCCTTAATTGTGACTGGAGACTTTGCAATAACAAGGTGAGCTAAAGCTAAAAGCTGCAGGTTTTCCATTATCTTAGATAAATAAGAATTTTCTGTTTGTGGCAGCCTTTTTTTTTAATTAAAGCTTTTTATTCACAAAACATATGCATGGGTAATTTTTCCAACATTGACCCTTGAATAACCCATTGTGTGGCAGGTCTTTTTGTAGTGGCCAGAAACTGGAAACTGAGCAGATGCCCATCAGTTGGAGAATGGCTGAGTAAATTGTGGTATATGAATGTTATGGAATATTATTGTTCTGTAAGAAATGACCAGCAGGATGAATACAGAGAGGCCTGGAAAGACTTACATGAACTGATGGTGAGTGAAATGAGCAGAACTAGGAGATCATTATACATGGCAACAACAAAATTATATGATGATCAATTCTGATGGACATGGCTCTTTCCAACAATGAGATGATTCAAACTAGTTCCAATTGTTTAGTAATAAAGAGAGCCGTCTACACCCAGAGAGAGAACCATGGGAAATGAGATCACAACATAGCATTTTCACTCTTTCCTATTGTTTGCTTGCATTTTTGTTTTCCTTCTCAGGTTTTTTTTTCCTTTCTACATCCGATTTTTCTTGTGCAGCAAAATAACTGTATAAATGTGTATATGTATATTAAATTTAACACATATTTTAACATATTGAACATGTACTGAACTACTTACCATCTAGCGAGGGAGATGGGAGGAAGGAAGGGAAAATTTGGAACAGAAGGTTTTGCAAGGGTCAATGTTGAATAATTTCCCATGCATATGTTTTGTAAATAAAAAGCTATAATAATAATAATAAAGAAAACAATTGGTCATTTTTGATCCAATGACAAAACAAAGCAAGATTGATTAAAAAGATCATTTTAAATTAAAAAAAAAACAAAAAAGATAAATATTTTCCTCCTGCCCCCTCCCACGCCAAGCATTTAAAATACTTAATGGATAAAGAGTTTTTTTATTATTTACTAGTATTCTTTTGTTTCTGAGATAGATTTCTTTGTTTAGGGTGTAAGCTTGGATTCCCCTTGACAATGGGAGAAAAGGTAAAGGAGAGTGGGGACTTCTGATTAGGGTCTTTATAATCTTGTGTTTTGCAGTTTGCACTTTGTATTCCTTTGCTAAGGATACCTTGTCTGTTAGAAGTTCCCCTTTCTCATGAGATCTTAATAAATTCTTTTTGCTTTTCTATCTTGCGAGCCTCTGATTTTAATTTGAATTGGGGTCATAGTTGTCCCCCACAACAGCTTGATTTTTCTGATAGTCCCTCTCTAAATTTTACGCTTTTGTGTTTATTGTCTCCCATGCCTGAATTACCTTCATTTCTTAGCTTCTATAGCTTCAAGCTCAAGGTTACCTTCTCATACCTTTCCCAACTGCCCCTTTTACCCTCACCTCTGCATCTTCATTTGTGCCCCCAAATGCAATTGGTTTCTCCTTTAAGATTACATTCAGTCTTCTCTGCATCCATCTTTTATGTACGTGATTCTACACATTGTGTCTCCTGTATAAGAGTATGAGTTCTCTGAGAGCAGGGACTGTGCTTTTAACTTTTTTTGTATCCCCAACATTTCACATGGTATCTGGCACATTGTAGATGCTGAAAAACATTTGTTGACTTCCTAGTTCACTTACTGGGGGAGTTTTGGAGAGTGGTCTCCGAATTCAAGGCTATTAAGGACAAATAAAAATTAAGGATGGGAGAAAGATGTCCTCTTACCTCATTCTTGGGGCAGAGACCTGCCATGGTGCTGAGTTAGATTTTAATCTTTTGGTAGATCCCACCAGAGGTCCTAGGTGTCTGTGAATCTTGGGGCTTCCTTACTCTCTTCCTCCCTCTTGGCTTTGACAATTGGGGAGAGTGGAAAGTCAAGAAACATAGGTTTGCATATTATCTAGTTTGCTATCGCCTGGGTTAGTGTGACCTTGAACAAATGTCTTAGAACAAAAGCCTGAGAGTGGGAAAGGATTTCAGATTATGTTACAGAAGAATGTTGGCTATTGAGTCAGAGGGGAATTCAGCAAGTCTTAGTCTTCAATGGAAAAATACTATTAACTAAAGAGGAGGAGAAAGGGGGGGAAGGGAAGGTCAGAAGGAGAAGGGAGACGAGGATAGAGGGACATAGAGAGGGAAAGGAAAGAAGAGAGATAAAAGAGAGCAAGAAAGATAAAAAAATTAGAAACAGACATATAAGAGGAAGAGGAGGAGAGAGAGAGAGAGGGAGGGAGGGAGGGAGAAAAAAAGGGAAGGAGGGAGGAAGGGAAAGAGAGAGAGAGAGAGAGAGAGAGAGAGAGAGAGAGAGAGAGAGAGAAAGAGAGAATATTGATTTCCAACCCCCCTTCCCCATTATGAACATGTAATGCTATCTTCTTCACACATGGTGAGATTTGCTCTTGTTTCTTTTCTGAAGTTTAAGATATTTTCCCTTATGAGAGCAATAGAAAAGAGAAGATGAAAAGCATAATAAAGGAGAACAAGAAAACCACAGTTAATTCTCCACCCTCCTCCTTCTTGTCTGGATATTTGGGTCCCACTCTTCCTTCATTTTTAATCTCCTATGGGGAGGATCAGCATGATCTGAATGTTCTGACTGAACACTGTTATTTAGTCTGTGATTTGGCCCCAAGATTTGAGAGAGTGTAAGGGTGGTAGGTCAGACTTGATAAATGCAGAATGATGATTTGTAAGAAAATACCCAGTTATGATTAGAACTACCATTTCCATAGTGCCTTGTTTGAGAGGCAGTACAGATAATCCCCCCACTTTTAAATGGAGGAGCAAAGACTTAAGAGAGAAGCTGGTTGAATTTCCCAAGATTACACAGTCAGGACTTAAAATTCCACTTTTCCTGACTAAAAGCAGAGCTCATGGGAGGCATGTTGAGAAGCATGTCACCACCAATCAGCCAATCCTCCTGTCTTCTATTTATTCATAAGTGACTTTTTCTACACTTGGGCATAAAATAGAGAATGGTTCCCCTCAGGATTCAATTCTCTCTCAATAAAACATCTCATGAATGATTCCTCTTTTTATTTTTTTCTGGATTATTTCACAAAAAGAAGTTTCAGGAGTCTCATATAAGAATGATTTTAAGGTAAATTTCTAGACCTAAGAGATTTAGTCTTCTTCCAAAACTTTGGATCTTATTTGGTCCAACTATGGGGGTTGTTTGAGTATCAAGTCATATTGTGGGTTGTAAACATATGTACCTGACAAAGCATGTGTTCTTGTTTGGTATTTTCAGTTGTTGCTTACTCTTCATGATCTCATTTGGGGTTTTCTTGGCAAAGATACTGGAATGATTTGCCATTTCTTCCTTTATGTCATTTTACAGATGAGGAAACTGAGGCAGACAGGGTGAAATGATGTGACCAGGGTCACTTAGCTAGTAAGTATCTGAGGCTGCATTTGAACTCAGATCCTTCAGGGCTGGTGTTGTATTCACTGTGCTATCCAACTGCCCTAAGCATGTATTTATATAATAATAGTAGGTAGTTGTATAACACTTTAAGGTGGGGAAATCTCTTGTCTTGTGGTATCTCATTTGAATCTTACAAGAACCCTGTAAAGACGATGCTATCATAAACTTTATTTTATACATAAGAATACTAAGACTTATAAAATTTAAATGGCTTGCCACAAATCATACAACTAATAGGTTTCAACAAGGATTTCTCAGATCTAGTGCTCAACTTGGCTTTGTCTCAGTATTATAAAGCATGTAGGTGTTACAATGAAAGCGTGCTGGAGTCAAGAAGATTTGAGTTCAAATTCAGCCTTACACATTTGCTAGGTTTATCACCTTGGACAAGTCACTTAGATTCTGTCTGCCTTAGTTTCTTCAACTGAAAAATGGGGATAATAATGACACATATCTCCCAGGGTTGTTGTGAGGATCAAATGAAACAAAAATGTATTGATTGCTTAACCTGGTGCTTGGACATCAAAGGCACTTAATAAATGTTTATATTCTTCCATAGGACTTATGGAAGAATATTTTAAGAAAAACTGTTTTTAAATTTCTGAATAAATACCAAATAAAATGAACATTTTTATATACAAAGTTGAGTACATAATGAAAACTGTGCATGAGACTGTGAATCTATTATGTATAGTCTCCTTCTACTTTTAAGTATATGCTAAGTCCAAGGTTACATTCAGAACTGTGTAGCTCCGGTTCTTCTTGTATTTCCATCCATTTGATTTTGTGAAATTTGAATGTTTCAACAATCTGGCCTTATTTCTTTTCTTCATTTTGAATATAATAATAGTTTATTCCTTTCCCACCAGATACATGATAAGAACATTTTTAACATTCATTTTTTTCAAGATTTTGGCTTCCAAAATTTCTTCATTTTTTGATAATAGAATTTCCAATCTCCTTTTTTTCCTTTTAGAATTGGAAAAGGAAAAAAAGTCCTCATAACAAATAAGCACAATCAAAGAAAACAAATATATATGTTGCCTATATCCACAAATGTATGTCTTTTCCTGTCCTGTGATTTCATTCTCTCTCTACAGGAGGGGAGAGATCATCTCTCATTATCCTCTCTCTGGAGTTGGAGTCAGTTATTTCCTCGATGAAATTTCTTAAGTTTTTCAAAGTTGTTTTTCTTACTATGTTGTGGTTACAGTATACAATGTTCTGGTTCTGCTTACATCATTCTGCATCAGTTCATACAAGCCTTTGTTATTTCCCTGAAGCTGTCACTTTCATCAATTCTTATGTCCCAATAATGTTTCTTTACATCTATATATCAAAATCTTTTCAGCCACTTTCCCTGAGGAATTTTCAGGCTTTTTTCTCTAAAGCTGTACAATAACCTCCTTAGCCAGGCATAAAAATAGAGTTCTTTTAAATCAGAGGCTATGTAGAATATGATAACCAAGTATTCTCTCCTTCCTAGACAGTAGCATTTAATTTAGAGGTATGCTTGGAAAAAAAGTGAAGATCTATTGTGATTCTGGGACAGAAAATTAGGGACTATCAAAGACCTCACTAACTCAAGGAAGATATGTGAGAAAATGATCTAGAATCTGTCCTTTTTTTTCAGCCTTAAGCCCAGGGTTTTCTTTGGAAGATGAATAATGTAAAGAAATGTTTTGATGTTCTTGTCCTAAGTTATGAAAAGGAAAGAAATAAGGGGAATTGACTTTTTAAAAACACCCCAGTTTCTATCAACCTTTTGGGGAAAAAAGGGAACATCCCCAAGTAAAAAAATTAAGAGTATGTGCTTCCTTGTTATCAATGGATAAGTAATTATTAAGTACTGACTATGTGTAGGAGTAGAGGAAGTAGCATGCTTGTAAATGTTTAACAATCAGCTCTTCACAAAAAGTATGCTACATAACTTACCTTTAAGATTAATATGCGTTATTCACATTTTCTCTGTCATTTTCTTAAGTCTTGATAATTGACAAAAAAATAAATCAAGCCTTGATTTGTAGCAGTTGCTGATTTTGAGTTATAAATGCTCACAAGGAAAATTTAAAAACTGACTAGGTTAGAGATGATACTATCACATCCTTGACTATGTACTGGGCACTGTGCCATACACTAGGCATATAAAGAAAGGCAAAAACAGTCTCTGTCTGCTTTCAAGGACATATGAATAGGAGAGAACATATTAAGAAGTAAATAGTTACAGACCATATAGATGCAGAGATACAGGTAACTTTAGAATGTTATCTCTAGCAATTATTGGATGGTTTATAAGGGAGGTGGCTGAAATGGAAGTGGGGGACACAGAATGAGGGAGGAGATGAGGATGGAATATGTGTCATAGGGATAGGTGATTGAAGCCAGTAAGTGATTTTGCAGTATTTAACATTTGTACATAACTAGTAGCTAAACTTAAGATGAAAGAGATGGGATATCAGGAATTAAAATAAAGGCCTATGGGTAGCCCCATTGGCATATGAATAACAAATCAATGTTTAAAAAAGGAGCTAATAACAGCTAATAATGATTTATTTAAATTGGTACTATGGTGTTTGTATTTTTTAAAAGTAGTTTTTTTAAAAAAATTAATGTCTTCTATTTTTGTCATCTCAATATCTCTTCCTTCCCCCTCTCCTTCCCTCCCCTTTCCTCCTGTCCCTTCCCATTCCTTCCCCTCCCTTCCCATTCCCTCCCCTCTCCCCCTTCCCATTCCTTCCCCTCTTCTCTCCTCTCATCTCTTTCCCTTCTCTCCCCTCCCTTTCCCTTTTCCCTTCCATTTCTTTTTCTTCCTTTCTCTTCCCCTTTCCCTTCCCTTCTCTTCTCTGAGAATCATTCCATATAACAACATTTTTAAAGACATAAACAACAAACAGCTGGAAAATCAGCACAATTGATCGACACATTGAAATTATATTTTCCAATGTTTATTCTATATGCTATATCTTGAGTTTATAAGATATTCACTTCATTAATGGGTTATCAAAACACTATTTTGTTTCTCTTTTTTCTAAAATGTCTAAATGATGAAATTAAATGGAATAGTTTTATTTCTTCAGTGATACCTGTATTGTGAAACTAGTGAAATTTTAGAATACTATTTGGGAACCAATGACAATTTTAAGCGATTCTCATCTTGCCTATGAGTTAAGCGTGTATGAAATGAAGTCTCCTCCTTTCTGTTCTCTCTACTTCTCAGCTAGAACTTTATTCTCTGGACCAGACTTCCAAAAATCTTTCCCTCAGTCGCTGGGGAAGAGCACTTGCTCAATTCTGGAATACCTGCCTTTAAGCAGAGATATGCAGGTGGATGAATGAAGGCAAACATAACCAGGAGGCTAAAGAGCAGACCATACTTCACATCCCCCCCTTCCCAGGTGTCCACTTTCTCCATCTTGCCATCTTCTTTTCTGGTGAACTCTTCATTTTCCACCTCTATTCCAGATTCCCTGGGCACAGGGATCCAATCAATGCTACACTACTTCTGGAAGGATTATTCAAACAGGTGTCTGATGGGCGTCATTCCTGTGACTCCCCAGATCCAAATTTCCTTCACTTGCTACCACTTCCCCTGTCCCTCACACTAGAATATAAATTCATTGAGGGCAGAAGCTATCTTAAATCTGTGTTTGTTCAATGTTTAGCATAATGACTGAAACATAGTAAGCTCTTATTGAATGTTTGTTTAATTTATTCATTTCATCTTGGAATCTAGGAAATCTAACCTTTCTAAGTCAGAATAGGATGGTCAGAATGGGGTGACATCTCTCACATTCAGGGGAGAAGCAGATGGCGGTGGGTGTGGATCTGACTAGAGAAATTTTCTGGTCTGTCTGGGGCTTGTTTCAATATTTATACTCTTTTTAATGCCAATTTCTTCCTGTTCTCCAGGTATTTCTAAAAATGTTCTTCCTATTATAATTAGAATGGACTTCTGAGATCATCTAGTGTAACTTTCCACCCCATCTTACATGGTACAATGGAGCTGTCCCATGTACATGTAACATAAAAATTATTTATTCTAAGTTACCTTATTTCATGCTCCCTCTCCCAAGGGAAAAACAATTTAATTCAGGCAAAGGCTGCCTCCATTCAATGAGTATGTAGTTCAGCGTAAATGTAAGATGTTAGACAGAAATCAATTATTCCTTCATTTAATATTAGTTTCATTGTTCTCATTGTTCTGAGTGATAATCTTCAATCATAACCACAATTTGAGCTGGTAGAGTTAGTGAAGACAACTGGCCTTGCTACCCCTTGTGATCTAGAATGCTCCTATTGGTTCAGTACTAGAATTTTGGTCTTGTAGTCAGAATTGACAAGTTCAAATCTCACCCCAGACACTTAGCAGCTGGGTAACCCTGAGTGGCATTTAATCTCTGCTGTCCTCAGTTTCTTAATCTGTAAAGATGGGGATGATAATAATGTCATCTGCCCCTTCAGAGTATAGTGAAGATCAAATGAATTCATGTTTTATAAAGTGAAGTGCTTTGCAAACTTTATAGCACCATGTAAATGCTAGCTATTATTGTTCAAGTACCATCTTGTTTCCTTGTGAAGAAGGAATAGTTATAATCACCTTCTAATAGAATCGCCCTGATGTGTGAAGCTCTTTAGAAAGATTTTTTTTTTTTACCTTAAGCATCAGTTTTCCTGCCAGCTACGTCTTTACCTAATTTTGTTTTTTTGTATATGAATAGAATTTTTAGTTTCCTCCTCCCTCCTAATCAATAGCTTAGCTGGGTCAAATGAAAAATAATTTTACATTCAATTGTTTCTATAGCAACCATCTCAGATCCATTTGTTATCTGCTACAGACTTCCTTCTTTTAAAGAGATCCTAACCCTTTCCAATTATAACTCTTTAAAGTCATTCTTCAAAAGGACTTTGGGTTTTTTTTCCTCAGGGTTTTTCAAGGTTAATTTTGATTCTCTAGGACTTTTGCCCTTATTGCTGATTTTAAAACCAACCCTCTCTTCCCCTCATTCCCAACTGTGCAAGATACAACCCTCCCACTTAAAGAAACAAGTCTGTATTAGAATTCAGAAGGCCTTGTTAACTAATGTCTAGGTGACTCAATGCAGGTTACTGAACATATTGACCTAAATTTTCTTATCTGGAAAAATTGGGGTTTATCTATAAAGTTCCTTGTAGTTTAAGTATTCTGTCTGATCAAATGTCTCTAGATTAATCTCATAGTCTCCAGGCAGAACTTCCCAGCTCCAATCACCTTATTCTAATCCATTTTTAAAATACTGCTGTGGGAATCACAGGAGATAGACCATTGGATGTGGAATTAGCAAGTTCTGGATTCAAATTCTAGCTCCCTTGTTATGTGACACTGAGCAGAGCACTTAATTTAAGTCAGAGTCTCAGAAAGCTTATACAGGGATTGTGACCTGCTTTGGTGGGCAGAATTCCACTGACAAAATCATGGTTCTTTGACATCCTGGACTATATTTGCTATTGACATTGGTGTCTATTTGGACAATCACTCCTCTGCAGGAGGATTTTCAATATCTCTCTATTGCATATTAAATCACATTTCAGGTTTCTCTGCCTGGCACTCAAGGTTCCTCACAATTTGGAATTGAATAATATTTCTAGCATTATTTCATATTCACACCTTATACACCAGCCAAATTATATATCTTTCCTCCCAACTTGTAACTTTCCCTTTGAACATGTTAAACTTTTCCACTTCTTTGTTCATGCCTATTTCTGTGCTTGGATTATACTTTTTTTCCTCCTTTGCCTGAGGAAAATATGACCTTCTTTATGTAATCTTCCCCAAAAAACATTTTATTGACATTGTCTTTTCTCTGTAGAAGTTGTTCAATTGTTTTCAGTCACATCTGATGCTTTGTGACCCCCTTTGGAGTCTTAACAAGGACACCGGAGTAATTTGTCTTTTCCTTTTCCAGCTCATTTTACAGATGAGGAAACTGAGGCAAATGGGATTAAGACTTGCCTACAGTCATACAGCTAGTAAGAGTTTGAGTCTACATTTGAAATCAGAAAGATGAGTCTTTCTGACTCCATTTTCAGAACTCTATCCACTGGGCCACTTTTCTCTGCTTTTCTCTGTGCACCTCTATCATGCTTTGTATCATATTAATGTTTCTCATGGACTTTTCATAGGGTATTATGTGCTGGAGTTATCTATATTTGTGTTATATTGTAAGCTTACTGAGAGCAAGGACTGTCTCCTACCTTGGACAGAGCATGGAGTAATGGATAAAATTTTGGGTTTGGAGCTAAGAAGATACGGGCTTGATTCTAATAGATAAACTGTCTTTATCTTGGATAAATTCTTTCTTTGGACCTCAGTTTCCTCATCAGGGCACTAGAGCTGATTACCTTTACAATTCCTTTCAACTGTATAAGCTCTGAATGAAGTCCCTCAGTATTAGGAGACAGAACCCCACATCTTGAAACATCAGATTCTCTTGACATTTCTTTTAGTTTCCAAGAGAATACCTCTTGGAAGGGACTCTTCCACTCTTGGAAGAGAGCCCAAGAACACACTGGGGAGATATTAATGAGTAAGAGTTGGGCTTTTGCCAGCCTTCCTCCTGAAGGCGACCTCTGCCCCGAGGAGGAAGATGACATTGTCTTCTCTCTTTTCATTACAGACCCTGGCAATAAGTGGAGGCCCCTGAATGAGGATCCCTTAGCTTCTCCTGAAACTTTAATGTTCACCTGATGAGCCTGACATTTTCAGAAACTGCACCTGCTTCTCTAATTATTATCTACTGCCTCATTTAAGGTGAAAGGGCTCATTAGTTAGGAGAGTCAAGGTGAAGAGCGGAGAAGTTTCTGTTGGAGAGCCACAAGGAGTCTAGGGTGCTTTGTGAAATTAAGAACCTTGGGGAAGTTCAGAAATAGGGAGCGATTCACCAACTCCATTCAATAAGTCCCAGACATGGGGAGAACTGTGCTAGGCTCTCTGACAGCTACAAAAATTATGTTACTGCTGCCCATGTCCAAAGGGATCCTGCCAGATTCTTTTGTTTTTTCTGTCATTTTCCTTTATCGCAGGGTTTGCATCTGCTTAGAGGCTTCCATGAGGGACGTTTTTAAAATATTATTTCCTAAATGCACCTGTTTTAATGCCATAAAAATCAAATTTTACTGTATATGGATGCTTATTTATCAGGCAAGTAGCACTCAGAAGGGCCAAAGCTTCCAGGGATAGTCACCTGCAGGATTGAAATTTATAAACAGCCTGGAGCACACAAATGCACTGATTCAGAGGTACTTTTTGCTTGTGGACCTTTGCAAATGGATTATTTTGGTGAGCTGGTGCTTATGTGTACATAGGGCCTTGGAGTGATCGCCTTTAGGGAATGGATGGAGGATTTTGAACCCGAAGATACTATTCTAATATCTGATTAAAGAAAATGGATACAAATTTTTTTTTTAGAAACCTACCCATTTGGTAACAAGACTTGGGATCATAGAATGAAAACTATTTGAAGGCAATGAGTTCATCTCCTCTCCTCATTTCACAGATGAAGAAACTGTGAACTCACATAAGGGAAATGACTTGAGCAGGATCACACAGTTATCTGAGGTGAGATCCTTGAGATCATAAATTTAGAGCTGAAAGTTACTCAAGGCAATTTAAGCCAATCTTCTTATTCTATGGATGAAGGAATCTATGTAGTTCAGTGAATAGAATACTAGAACTCAGGTTCAAATCTGACCATAGACACTTACTAGCAAATCATTTAATTTCTGCCTTTATCAGTTTTCTCCTCTATAAAATGGGGATAACAACACCATTTGCCTATCAGTGTTATTGTGAGGATCAAATGGTTCAATGTTATATAATGTAAATTTTTAAACACTATGTGTGTGTGTGTGTCTGTGTGTCTGTGTCGTGTCTGGGTGTGTGTGTGTAGAGAGAGAGAGAGAGAGAGATGCTATATTTCTCTTTATATCTATAATAGAGATGCTAGCTGTTATTATTAACAAACAAACCACCGAGAAGTGACTTGTCCACTAAGATTATCTCTGCGATGTGGGTTTTCCTCCCCTAGGTGTGGATTCTTCCTCATTTATTCCTTATCCTCTTGTGAGATCCTTGTTGATGTTCTTCAGATGTATTGTAGAGGACTTTTAGAGTAGATGCCTCTTTCTAAGTCTTTTGTGGATATCAGTTCATCACCTGTCTAGTTACCCCGTTTTTCCCTTCCCATGTAATTTTCACAATTCCTTCCCCAGACAGGCATATTTTTCTGGGTGATAATTATCATGGTGCCTCTTGTGGGCCAGTCATTTCCAAGTTAATAGGCTTCAGCCTGCCAAACCCACTTTGCATCTCTCAACTTGTCCCATATGTCAAGCATCATTTTGATTCCTTGAAGTTTATGGTGTCTATGACTCATGGCCATATGGCATCTCTGTGAGAATAATTCCTTTGAAAAAACGGGGCTGGGTACAGCTAGGGATCCCCCAACTGCTCCAGTGCTACACAGTTCAGTCTCTTCCTCTTAGGCTAATTTTAGTTCATTAATTGTTTGCAGTAAAAGTCTATCCATAAAATATGTATAGAAGAATTGTATATTTAACATATATTGGATTATTTGCCATCTAGGGGAGGGACTGGGGGGAAGGAGGGAGAAAAAAATTGGAACACAAGGTTTTGCAAGAGTGAATGTTGATGTATTTACATGTATGGGACTACCTGCCAGCTAGAGGAGGGGATGAGGGGAAGGAGGGGAAAAATTGGAACAAAAGGTTTTGCCAGGGTCAATGTTGAAAAAATTACTCATGTGTATGTTTTGTAAATAAAAAGATTTAATACATTTTTTTAAAAAAGTGAATGTTGAAAATTATCGGATCTATTTTGAAAATAAAAAGCTTTTTAAAAACATTCAATCCATATACATGCACTGATTAATTGACTCAAGGGGCTCCCCTCCAACTATACCTTGGGCCAGGTATGTGCTTGGCTGACCTTGACAATAATGTAAATAACAATAGACACCTGATTATCATCTAACTATTTGGAATAGGAAGGACATATTCACTCTACCTTCTCTCTCAGCTTCAGCCAGAACTCATGGTAGGCAGTCAATATATGTCTATTGGATTGAACTGGGGAAAATAGACAAGAAAAGAAAATAGGGCCATTGAAGCATGTTTTTAAATGTACAGAAAGAAACAAGAAGTTCATAAAGAGAGAGGGATTGTTCTGGAGAGCAACTCTTGTGTAAAGGTACAATCAGGCTGATTCTTTGCCAGGCGATGTAGCTTCTGAAGACCTGAAAAGGAAAGATCTTGCCATCAATATTGGCATTGTCTGGTTGTTATTTGTCTCAAAGAGGGCCAATGATAACACAAGGAGATGAATTGATTTGTGAGTTGGATTTAAGTGAGTCAGAGTTGCACAAAATCATCAATAGTACTCTTCCTCAGAGTCATCGAGGTCCAATGGCAAGACAAGGGTCAAGACAACTTGGTGATAACCCAGAATACAGTGGACGACCCCTTACTAAGCTCCAAGAGCTCCACAAGCCCTGTTTCAGCTGCCTCCATGGCTGCTGGAACAAATTGTTTTCTTCTGCTGGGGGGTAGATATTCCCCAAAGTCAGTAGTTCTCAAAGTATGGTCTAGAGAATCCTGGGGATCTCTGAAACTCTTTTAGAGGGGTCTACAAATTCAAAAATAGTTTTTATATTCAATATAGTAAATGTCTATAAATATAATACGGATAAACAAAAATGCTTTGGAGATATCCTCAATCATTTTTAATAGGATAAAGATAATGAAAACAAAAATTTGAGAACCACTGCCCTAAGTCATTGACGAGTCTGAAGCCTATTGGTTACCCTCTACTTGATTTACCAGTCTGCCAAGAGGCTTTTATTTTGTGGCCACTGAGTGTACTCTTGCTTCTCCAAGCCATAGGCCAGAATTGGGTGAGGGTGAACACCAAAGGTGAATAAACATCCCTGAAAAGGGCCCAGCAAGCTCTCATCCCAGAGGTGCTCGTCCTCCCTGAGCACCCCATACATATCATACAATAGTTTAATATCAGAAGCAGATGTGATTTTCTCAATTAAAATGACACTAAAGAAGATTCATTTCCATAGAATTTGCTATTGCACCCTGAGTGCCATGGGACTTTTCCATTTGACTTGCAAGTAAACCCCCTCTTCATGATGTCTCTTTTCTTTTTTTTTTTTTTTTATTTAATAGCCTTTTATTTACAGGATATATACATGGTAATTTACAGATTAAAACTGCCAAACCTCTTGTTCCAATTTTTTCACTTTACCCTCCACCCCTCCCTAGATGGAGGATGACCGTAGTTAAATATATTAAAATATAAATTAGATACACAATAAGTATATTTGACCAAAGTTATTTTGCTGTAGAAAAGAATCAGACTTAAATATTGTACAATTAGTTGTGAAGGAAATAAAAATAGGTGTGATAAATATAGGGATTGGGAATTCAATGTAATGGTTTTTAGTCATCTCCAAGTTCTTTTCTGGGCTATTATTTATTATCCCCATTAGAAATGATTTGGTTGATCGTTGGGGATGGCCTGATCCATCAGAACTTATATATAGTATTGTTGTTGAAGTATATAATGATCTCCTGGTCCTGCCATTTCACTCAGATCAGTTCGTGTAATCTCTCCAGGTTCTTGAAATTATCCTGTTGGTCATTTCAAGAACAGTAATATTCCATAATTTTATATACCAAATTTATTCAACCATTTCCAACTGATGGACATCCATTCAGTTTCCAGTTTCTAGCACCAAAAGGGCTGCCACAAAATTCGTGCACATAAGGTCCTTTTCCCTTTTTATAATCTCTTTGGGATATAATCCCAGTAAAATTGGATAAAGGGGTATACAGCTTGATAACTTTTGAGTATAGTTCCAACCATTTCCAAAATGGTTGGATTGTTAACCCACCAAAATGAATCAATGTCCCAGTTTTCCACATCCTCCAACAATCATCATTATTTTTCCTGTCATCTTTAGCCAATCTGACAGGTGTGTAGTGGTATCATAGAGTTGTTCAATTTGCATTTTTGATTAATAATGATTGGAGATCTTTTCAATGATAAAATTGTTTTTTTCTTCATCTGGAATTGTCTGTTCATATCCACCATTTTTCAATTGGAGAATGGTTGATTTTTATAAATTAGAGTTAATTTTTATATATTTTGGAAAAGGTTTTATAGAACCTTTTGACTGTAAAAATTTTTCCCAGTTTATTGCTTCCCTTCTAATCTTGTCTGCATTAGTTTTGTTTGTACAAAAACTTTTCAGTTTGGTATAATCGAAATTTTCTATTTTGTGATTAGTAATGATCTCTAGTTCTGCTTTGGTCATAAAGACCTCATGATGTCTCTTTTCATTAGAATATGGCTTTCTTGAGAGAAGGGGCAATCTTGCATTAGTTTGTAAACTCCTTGAGGGAAAGGTCTGCTTTTTACCTCTTTTTGTATCCTCAGCACTTAGTGGAGTGTTTGGCACATAGTAGGCACTTATAGATATTGATTGATTTTCTATTTGTAATCCAAGTGCTTAGGCAGTGAATACCAAATATTTAATAAATGCTTTTTCATTTATTCATTCATTCATTTTCCTCTATACCTTCCCCCCAACCTGTTATAAAGAGGAAAACATTTTGCAAACCTTAAAGCAATACCAAAATGATGTCATACCAGTTTGGAATCTATAATCCTATATGGCAGCTCTTAGTCACTTGCCTCTAGGGTCTACTACTGGATGAATTTGATGGAAAGAGCACTGGAACGTGATTTCAGAAATGTGTTTAAATCCTGCCCCCCCCCCCATCTTTCCCACTTATTAACTGGGTGATCCTGTACAAGTCCCTTAACCTCTATGAATCTCAGTTTCTTTCTCTACAAACTGGAAGTAAACGATTCTTGCATTGCCCATATCATGGTGTGATTGTGAGGAGAACACTTTGCTCACTTTAAGTACCTACATAACTGTCATTGCTTAAAGCAGGCTTAGCCTCCATTTTAAGGATAAGGGAAACTGAAGTTCAACCAAATTTGAATGACTTGACCAAGGTCACATGATTATTAAGGTTAAGATCTTGGATTTCCACCCAAATCCTTGTGGAATCCAAGTCTGTTAATTTTTTCATCATTCAATTTCAATCATAACTATGTCAGGAGGATAGGAATGGGTAATTATTAATTATTTTTTGGAGATATTTTAGAGAAGATACCTATTCAGGTCTAGATTAAATAAGATGGTTTCTGAGGTCCTGATCAAGTCAATCCAAGTTAATGAGTATTATTAACTGCTTACTATATGCTAGACACTGGGTTAGATACTCCATTAGAATTTAAGTTTCTTGGAGCAGGGAGGTGATACAGTAGATAGCCCTGGAGTCAGGAGGGTCCTGAGTTCAAATCTGAACTCAGACACTTAACACTTCCTAGCTGTGTGATCCTGGGCAAGTCACTTAACCCTAATTGCTTCAGAAAAAAAAAAGTTTCTTGAGGGCATGTCCAGTGCTTAGCACTGTGTCAGGTATAAAGTAAGTGCTTAATAGATGCTTGTTGATTGATTATGAGGATTAAAAACCAAAAATAATACAGCTTTTGCATTCAAAGAGATTCCATTTTATTAGAAATTCTGAGCATTTGGAACTTCTGTGAATGGAATTAGCATTTTCCACTAGATGCTGCTAGATTTAATATATTTAATTTAATAATAATAAATTTAATAATTAATATATTTAATAATTTAATCTGCTAGATTTCATAGATTCACAATACAGGGCCAATAGCAGCAGGTGTGTGAGTGTGTGTGTGCATGTGTGTGTGTGTGTGTGTGTGTGTGTGTGTGTTCAAGAGGGAGAGACACAAGGAAAAATAAAGACACAGAGAAAGACATACACAGACACAGAGGAAGAGAAAGGGGTTGGTGTGGAGATAAGAGAGAAGCAGAGACAGAGAGACAGACACAGAAACAAGAGAGGGAGGCAGTGGGGAAGGATGTTGGGTAAAGACACAGAGAAGGAAGAGAGATTCTGCACATTTCTTTTTCTTGGTGGGGCTTATTTTTGGCTTACTGCTCCTCTGAGGGCCATGTTAGCCATTCTACTCTGCATCTCAGAAGACTGACTTTACTCACCAGGACTAAGTTGACTTTATCACTTCCCTCAGTGCTCTTAATGCCTTTGGTTTTCATGTTTCCGATCTTGTTCGGTCTTTTGTCCAGCAAAGCTTGAAATTATTTCTGGAAACTTGATTTTTAGCATCAATTAGTGCATCTCTCTAGGATCTCTGTGCCTTGAGAAGGGATTTGGGGAGACACAGGAAAAGCTCAGCGATGTGGATGGTGTTGGAGACCGGCAAGGGAGAGATTGTAGAAAATCGTAGAATCACAGTCTTTGAGTTCAGAGGGACCTCAGAGGCTATTTCAATTTCTTTTGCAAGCCATTGCAATCTTTAGCAATATTTTCTCAGTTCCTTCTGGCATTATCATTTGCCCCCACTTGAATCCGGCATAGATGCTGTAGTGGTCATCTATTGGTTTTGACAAATCTTGGGAGATTTCCTGCCATGGCTTGGTTATAGGCCTTAGGAAGATTAATTCATTCTTTATTAAATGCTTGCTGTGTGTCAAGCACAGCGCAATGTGCTAGGGATAAATAGATGCAAACAAAATATTCTCTATTCTCTCAGAGCTCACGGTTTTCTGCGGGGGAACAACATAAGCAGATATGTTGCTGCTAAGTCATTTCAGTTATGTCTGACTCTTCGAGACCCCATTTGGAGTTTTCTTGGCAAAGGTTCGGGAGGGGTTTGCCATTTCCTTCTCCAGAATATTTTCCAGAAGAGTAAACTGAGGCAAACAGGATTATGTGACTTGTCCAGGATAGTAAGTAGTAGTGAGAAGCCAGATTTAAACAAAGTAGATACAAAATACATAAAATGTAATTGGGGAAAACTTGAACTGAAACTTAGGGATATAAAACAATTTCTCAGCCTCCTTGTTAAAAAATTATGATCCTGTGATGTGAGCAACAATAAAACATAGCCAGGTAAAAATGAAAGTTGTTTTTTTTTTTTGGGGGGGGGCAAGTAGGGAGCTTTGCCATTTCCATTCTCTCTTTTGGAGAAGTCTTTCATATTCTTTTTCTCATGTGATGAGGACATTTCCAGTCACACAGATCTCTATCTGGCCACTGGTCCCAGATGGCTCTGGAAAAGAAAGTGAGACTGGTGAGTTTACACAGCCTTTCTTCACTCCGTCCAAATCACTTGAATGTCATGGCATCAAATCCCTAATGTCATGGTCCTCTTCAAGGACGAAGAGCAAACATCTCATGTGATACTCCCTAGTTGCTCTGGGAAGGGCAGGACAGATGTATTATCCCCATGTTTTGGCCAAAGAAACAGGTTCAGAATGGGGAATAACTTGCCTCCCTTTCTATATATATATATTATATATATATTTTTCCACAAAAAGGAGATCTGAAACTCAAACTGAGGACTCTTGACTCATCACGGCATCTACATCTCCCCTTTGGGGGAAGCTTTACATATGTTTCTTAGTTTCAAGTGTTCAGCTATCATTTTTTTTTTATGATTTCTATCATATTTCTCTTCCTCCAAATTCCTGGTATGGGTCAGGATTCCCTCCTGCTTCTCTAGATCCTTTTTCTTCTTGCTTTTTGCTTAGAAACACTTCTATTTTTAAAAGGAATACTTTATTATTCATGATGTACTGAGGAATGGAGTGTATTTCTCAGGTCTTTTTACCTTTTCTAAGAGGGAGACTAGCTTGCACATTGAACACAGATAACACTTGGCTGTGGCAGAAAGACAAATATGATACACTTTGTGCATGTAAAGTTCTTTCTGTTCTCCAGATCTGCAGAAAGTGAGATCTCCAGTTCATTATCATTCTTGCTAGCAGTTCCCCTGAGATGAACAACAGTTTGGGTAAATAAATTTGAAGTATAGATGCTTATTTTTTGATTTGTGAATTCATTATTATTTTATCACCATGAATTCATCCTCTGGAATAGGGGGTTCTCAGAGTGTGGTCTGGGGTCCTCTGGGGTTCCCCAGACCATTTTAAAATGTCCATGAGATTAAAACTGTTTTATAATAATAAGACATCCAAGTTCCAGTAAATAAATATAGCTATATCAACATAAAAAGTCTTTTCAAGGGAAGTCAATGATTCTTAAGAGGATAAAGAGGTTCTGGGATGTAAAAGTTTGAGAATCTGCTCTTAGAGAGGAAGGTCATGACTTTTCCTCATATCCCCCACATTCTCACTTAGTAGCTAATAATCTGGTAATGAACCTCCTTGAACTTAACCATGACAGTCCTTGGAAAAAAATCCCATGGTTCATCATGAAGACTATCCTTGGATGTGTTACCAGACAGGATTTGCTAGTCTATGGTACACTGACACAGCTTTTGAGGATGCTAGCTGGGTATATCATTTCATTCTGTTTGCCTCAGTTTCCTCATCTGCAAAATGAGCTGGAGAAGGAAACACTATAAAATCTGCCAAGAAAACCACAAATGGATTTATGAAGTCATATCTGACAACTTATCTAACTTTTTTTAACTGGCTTATCTAATTTAAACAAATCATATTGACTATGTTTAGCTCAGATCCATGAATTTTTTGAGGGAGTGAGGGTGGGGGGAAGTATTTTGTTAATTAATTAACTTTTGTTGTTGTTGTTGTGGCAGTTGGGGTTAAGTGACTTGGCCAGGGTCACAGAGGCAGGAAGTATTGTTTCTGAGGCCAGATTTGAATTCCTCCTAACTCTTGGGCTATGATCTATCCACTGTACCACCTAGCTGCCCCATTGTTAACTATTTTTTTTAAACTACATTATTCTACAAAGGAATTTATACCCTTATCACACAGTTCAAAGTGACTGTGACACAAAAAAGTTTCAGAAGACCTAGACTAGTTCAATTCACTCAGGTATCTAAAGGTGACAAAATAATGTTCCTTAGAAATAAATACAAGTGGTCCAGAAAAAGAGATTTGACTGTATTCAGCAGACCAGCACTTGGAAGGCCTGAAGAAGTTGCCTTGCACTTGTGGCTGGATATCTTTGGCAAATGAGGAAGAAAAGCAATGACACAAGGGGCTGGAAGATGTAGCCTCTGCTTTAGTGGCTTAGAACCTCTGGAGCAGTACTCAGTCCTTCTAGTTGGAATCAATGTGTCTGGAGTGGGCTCTCTTTCACCTAATGTGGCAGGCTAATTATTTTCTGTCAATAGAAGCTCTTAGAAAGTCATACATTTCAGGGAATTTTGGGGGTATCTCTTTTTTTCATTTTAATAGTATTTTATTTTCCGAAATACATGCAAAGAAAGTTTCAACATTCACCTTTGCAAAATCTTGTGTCCCCAATTTTTCTTCCTGGTCTCCCCTTCCCCAAGATGGCAAGCAATCCTATATAGATTAAACAAGTGCAAATTTTCTAAACATTTCCATGGACTCACCATGCTGTGTGAAAAGAAATCATTGCAAAAGGGGAAAAACACAAGAAAGTAAAATAAGCAACAATCAAACAAACAAATAACAACAAGGTGAAAATATTATGCTCTGATCCACATTCAGTTGTTGTAGTTCTCTCTCTGGATGTGGATGGCACTTTTCATCACAAGTCTATTAGAATTGCCTTGAATCACCTCTTGTTGAAAAGAACTAAGTCCATCACAGTTGATCATCAGTTCATGTAAGTCTCTCCAGGCCTTTCTGAAATCATCCTACTGGTCATTTCTTAAAGAACAATAATATTCTATAACATACATATCCCATAACTTACTCAGCCATACCCCAGCTGATGGGCATCCATTCAGTTTCCAGGTAAGTAACTGGAACACTACAAAAAGGTCTGCCACAATTTATATACATATGGGTCCTTTTTCTTCCTTTTTGATCTCATTGGGATACAGACCCAGGAGAGACACTGCTGGATCAAAGACTATGCAGGTTTTATAGTTGGGTGTATCTCTTCACTCCTCTTCTGCATTTAAACTGTTCCTTGTCATAGTCTGTATTTAATGAGAGAATGCTTGTGTTTTATGAAATTATATGGACTCTAGGCCTCCAACCCTCTTACTCCAGATAATCTGGTAACTTTAAAATCAATGTTTTTTTAATTAGTTTTTGCTGTTTTTAGATCATCTTCATTTTCTTACATATCCTTCCTCCCTCCTCTACCCAGAGAGCCTTTCTGTATAAAAAAAATGAAAAAAGAAACAAAAATAATCCAGAAAAATTATCATATCAAGTGACTTTGAGAGCAGGTCTTCCATTCTGTTAGGAAGGAGGAGAGAGAGAAAGAAAAGTATCTTTTTTTTTTTCATTTCCTCTTTCAAGCCAGTAGAATCAGTTTCAGGGTTTTGTTGTTGGTGTTTATTTCATTTACATTTAGTCATAGCATGTATTGCTTTTCTGCTTCTGCTCACTTCACTTTGCATTAGTTCCTATCAGTCTTCCCAAGCTTCTCTATAGCTCTCATATTCATCATATCTTACATACCAGTAGTATTCAGTCACTTTAATGTACTGCATTCTGTCCATTGCACAATTGATGGGTTTCCATTTTTTTTTTGATGCTACAAAAAAGGCTGCCACAAATATGTTGTATATATTTCTTCCCTCCTTATTTCCCTTCCTCCCTACTTTCCTCCTTCCTTTCCTTCCTTTCTTCCCTTCCTACTTTCCTTTTCTTCTTCCTTTCTTTCTCCCTCCCTTAAATCCTTTCTTTTTTCTTTTTCCTTCCTGCTTTCCTTCACTTCCTTCCTTCCTTTTTTCTCTTCCTCTTTCCTCCTCGTGTTCCTCCTCTCCTCCCCTTTTTCTCCTCTCTGTCTCTATCACTGTCTGTCTCCATCTATCTGTCTCTCCCTGCTTCCTTTTTATCATTGAAATGTTTAGAATATAAATTCAGCAGTGAGATCTTTTGCAGGGGTAAATGGCTAACAATGGGATTACACAAGACACACTTTTTTGTTTAATCTATATTACTGACATTTTTCTCTCTCACTTTCTTATGTCTAGAAATCATCGAAAGAACAGCACTTATATATGCCAGTATTGCTAAGCACTTTACAATTATAAAGTCATTTGCTCCTCAACACAACTCTGGGAGGGAAGGGTTGTTACCATGCCCATTTTACAGATGATAAAATAGGCAACCCAAGTTGCGTGACTTTCCCGGAGTTACACAGCTAAGTATCTAAGGCTGGATTTGAACTTAAGACCATGCACCATTTATAGTGTTACAAATTTCCAAGCTAGAAATACTCACATTGAAAATGTACTAAACTCTCCAGAACCCATTCTGGTTGACTTTAATATCTCTGCTCAAAATGTAAACCTGGCAACTTTCTAAATGTTTCTATTTATTTATGTCATTTAAAGGAAGCCACAGAAAGATGCAGAAGTTCTATTTAAGAGCAATGGTAGAGTTAATAAGCTGAAGTGATATAGCCACCAGTCCCTCTTCTTCAGGAGCACTCTGGTTCCTCCCTCTGAGTCCAAGAGCTTCAGCTGGTGGCTGGCCAGAGTTGATGCTCATGACCATAGAATTCCATGGTTTCAGGGTGTGCCACAAAATACCATAGAGGGAGAAGCCAATGAAAGGTCTTTGACCCTTTGCTTTATCCTAGGATTTTCCCCCTTCTCTGTCCACATAGGTAGGTTGACATTATGAGGGCTGTGTTAGCCTTAGAGTCAAGCAAAGTAGACCTGAGTTCAAATGCTTGCTTGGATACTTAGATTAGTTTTGTGATTTTTCCCAAGGTCATTTAACTGAACCTCAGTTTTCTTATCTATTGAACAGGGATATCAAAAGTACCTCCCCCCGCCCAGATTATTGTAAGGTTCAAGGCAAATCTTGTCCAGTGCTTCCAAAACCTTAAAGTCCTTTTGAGGGACTAGCTATATAACCTCTCAAGCAAAACTTTCAGCCACTCTATCACTGGGAATGAAGTCAGGAGAATGCAGGCTCTTAGAGGGCAGGGATCCTTTACATTGTCTTTGATTCTCAACAGCCTTGGACCTCCTAGGGGGCTTAACAAATACTGGCTATATTGGTTTGTATTGGAAAAGATGGGTTTATATAAAAGGAAGAGGGATGAGGGAGGGGTAGGTCTTTAAGCTACTTGATCTGCTAGCTCTGCTGCTGACATAGTTCATTCATTTTAGCTCTTATTGATTCTGAGAAAGGGAGCCAGTTGAATTGTTGGCTGGAATAATAATCCACTTAGTGAGGTGGTAGAAGAACAAGGCCGGGCCCCATATTTTCTTCCCTGACATCCTGTACTCAGAAGATAATATAATTGACAAATCTGTTATTGATTCTCATGATGACAGCAGAGATCCAATACCAAGGCTTGAATGAACAAAAAGACACTCTCTTTGACAATGACAATTTTATTTTTTACTATTTCTAAGGTAGCACATGGGTGCTGTGGCTCACTCTCTTGACTCATTCTTTGATTAGCATGTACAGTCCTTACTGCTTTCCTAAGACTTCTAGCAACCATTTTGGGGGTTTGGAGGATTTTTTCTAGTATTAATACACATGCATCCCCATCCAGTGTATTCTCTCAATTTTAATCGATTAGTTGCCATTTCCACAATATCATCTAACCAGTGAATACTAATTAACATTAACTAACTTTTAAAAAGAACTTTTTACTGAGAAGCAAGCAATCAAAGTACAAAGATGTGTACCAGAATGATACTCTCTCTTCTAAATAGCTATTTTTTCCCCAGGAGAGTGGGCTCAGACTTAAAATGGTTGCTCCAAAGTATTGCCACCAACAAGTTCACTTATGATTGTAGAACAGCGAATGGATAAATTGCTTCCCTGCTTGTAGGACTCATGGCTGCCCACTTTTTACCCACATTCAGACTTATACTGGTTATTCCTTATATATACAAAGAAAGAGACTATTCTTCTGTTTATTCAAGCCTTGGTATGCATACTCAGTTCTTGATCAGAAATGAGCTAAAAGGCCTTTTGTCATTATCATGCAATATGTTGACAGAAAATAGTCATAGTATACTTGTCCATCAATGGGAAAGGGAAGGGCTTTCTATACTCCATTGCCAGGCTTGGCTCATTAAACCTCCAAATGAGTTGATACCAGACAAAACACTTTATGTAGGCTCTAATGACAATGTCTGTATGGGTAGTTCTTTTGTTATACTATAAAGTTTTTTATTTTTTTCATTCATTCTCTGCCAGTCTGTTCTGAAATTTGATTATCTGATTTAAGTGATATTCTTTTATTTGATTTAATGCCTTTTAAAATGTTTTCTTTACTCCTCCTGGAGTTAAAACTCCTGAAAGACCAGGATTGAGTCCCCTTTCCCCATCAATTTCTATATTATTTCTGCTTGTGTTAATTTTGTCCTAATGGTTAACACCAAGAAAACAGAGATACTTCATCAGACAGTACAAAATCATCCAAATGTGGAACCATTGGTTACAGCAAATGGAGAAATTCTCAATGTTGTAGATAAGTTAACTTACCTTGGCAGTACACTTTCCAGGGATATAAACATTGATAACAAGGTTGACATACACATTGCCAGAGCTGGCTCAGTGTTTGAGAGGCTCTGAAGGAAAGTGTGGGAGAGGAGAGAGATTAGACTGAGCACTAAACTGAAGGTCTACCGAAACGTTGGGATGACCTTATTGTTGTATGCCTGTGAACCTTGGACAGTGTACAAGCTCCATGCTAGGAAACTGAATCGCTTCCATTTGAATTGTCTTAGGGAGATTCTGAAGAACACCTGGCAGGATAAGATGTCAGATATTGAGGTCCTTCCTTAGACTAAACTGCCAAACATTCCAACTACTGCAGAAGGCATAACTCTGTTGGGCTGGCCATATTATTTGAATTTCAAATGGATGCATCCCCAAAAGACTATTTTATAGAGAACTCACATAGGAAAAGGGCTCACAAGGTGGTCAGAAAAAGCGATACAAGGACACTCTCAAGGGCTCTCTTAAAAACTTTAGAATTGATTATATGAAATGGAAGACAATGACATAGTACCTCCCATCATGGTGCGCCTTCATCAGAGAAGATCCTGTGCAGAATAAGCAAAACAGAATAGAATTAGCTCGGAAGAAATGTGAGATGCTCAAAGTTGAAGAATCCACTTAAAATGTTCATAGGGATTTTTGTGACTGACGTATGGCCAAGCTTTCCAAGCTCATATTGGTCTCATCAACCACAGTTGGACACACTGTAATTTGACTCTAACTCATTTTGTTCTTTATTGAGAAGGACAACCAACCAACTAACCATCCGTCATCTCCCCAACCAACTAACCAACCAACCAACCAAAAACCAAAAGTATTGCTTTCATAGACTTTACTACATCACCCCATTTTATTTACTTATTTATTTATTCATTCATTTAATCATTTGTTTGTTTATTCATTCATTCATTCATTTTTATTTATGGCTGTGTTTCATTCTTAGAATTATCAATTTGTGCATTTTGTGAGGGAAGCAATACCGGACAGAAGCAGTCCTACGTGGTGGAAATTATAGCAACCCAAATTACTTTTCCCAATGCTTTCCCTTGACCTCTTCAAGGTCATTCTCCTTCCCAATGGCATTGTCATTTCATCTCTGGATCCAGTTTTCTTCTCAGCCCCAGCTGCCCCTAAGATCTCATACATATTTTCTCTGAAGCCTTTGATTGCATCTTTCTCTAATGGAACCACAGAAGCTCAGAGTAAGAAGAGACCTTATAAGTTATCTAGTCCAGCCTAAATTGAAGAAGAATTATTTCCATGACATTCATCCTTTGGAGACCTCTAAGGAATTCTCCTGAACTGCTACTTCCATTTTTGGATAACTCTAATTATTAGAAAGTTTTTTCTTACATTGAGCTGAAATCTCTCTCTCTGAAACTTATTCCTATTACTTCTGTTTTTTCCTTTTGTCCTTCTCAACCAACAAGTATTTGTTAAACTGAATAAATATTTAATATTGTCTTAGGCAGTATGTTAAATCCCAGAGACACAAATGAAAAAAATCCTGCTTTCAAGGAGTTTTTGTTCTAATTGAGGAGACAAAAAGGAGAAGGGAAGGAATAAATATTTATCAAGTACCTACTTTGTCCTAGGCATTTGCTAAATATTTTTTTTGAAAATATTATTTCACTTGATCTTATGATAACCCTGCAGGTTAGGTACTATTATTTCCTTCATTGTACAGTGAGAAAACTGAGGCAGAGGTGAAGTGATATAGTCAGAATCACACAGGTAATAAGTGTCTGAAGCTGGATTTGAACTCATCATCCTGAGCTATCTTCTACTATACTAGCTATCTCAATTTGTACAAAATTACCCATGTAAATATTTATATCATAAATAGAAAGTGAATAAATACAAGCCTATGCAAGGAGGTTTGGGAAGGAAGACATTAGCAATTGGGGAAATCAAGAAAGGCTTTATGAAGAAGAGAAGGCTTGAGCTGTATCTTAAGGAGAAAGACCCAGTCAGGTGGACCAGGAGGGAGTGCATTCCAGGCATGAGGGACAGTCAGTGCAAAGAAACAAAGGTAGAAGAGAGAATGCCCTATGTAAGAAATAGAAAGTAGGGCAGTTAAGTTTGATTGCAAAGAGGCTGAAACAGTAGCTTGGGACCAAGTTGCACAGAGCCTTAAATCTGAACAGGGGAGTTTATATTTTATACTACGGCAATAGAAAGCCATTGGGATTGAGTATGGGACTCATGTAGTGCCAGATTTGCCCTTGAGAAAATTTTGGGATGGACTAAAGTATGGGGAGAGACAAGGTAGGGAAACTGATCAAAAGGTTGTTGCAATAATGTAGATTAAAAATGATAAAATCTTAAATTTAGATGGTATCTATGTGAATGAAGAGAAAGGTCAGATGTGAGAGAGTGTAGAAGAAGAAATGGAAAGATTTGGAAACTATATGAATATGTAGGGTGAGGAGAGTTAGATCAAGGATAAAGCTAAAGTTACAAACCTAGGGACGGTTGGATGGCACAGTGGAAGATGACTTCTTAAGTTCAAATCCAGCCTTAGACACTTACTAGTTGTGGGATTTTGGACAAGTCACTTAACCCTACTTGCTTCATACTCATAAAATGAATTAGAAAAGCAAATGTCAAATCACTTCATAATCTCTGTCAAGAAAACCCCAAATGGGATCATAAAGAATGGGATATAAATGGAAAAAACACCAAACTTAAGGACCTGGAAGGATTATGGAATTTTGGTGAGAAATAGGACAAGTTTGGAGAAGGAATAAGATTTGGAAAGAAAGCCAGTGAGTTCAATTTTGAGATATCTGGGATATTCAGTTTGAAATGTCCAAATGACAATTAGTGATATGGAACTGAAGCTTGGGAGATATATACATAGACATATTTATATAAATATAATATATGTGAAAATATATTTATATATTGTTCTTTGAATATGCTTCCATGATCTAGAAAATCCACATAAAATTTTTGACTCTTCCTTTGTATCAGAGAAGAAATCTGATTTTTTCTCCTTTCTTTTATGGGGTATTTATAGTATGATGCATGTATTTTATGCACTTCAGAAGTTCTAAACTTTTTCTGTGTTTTCTGTTAGTCTTTGTGTACCATCTGCGACTTCCACAAACTTGCCCCCAATTCACATTTAATTTCTTATATCATCTTATATCACAATATATTGACATTGTGTTGGGGAAAGTCATGATATAGAAAGGATAACTCTCTATATATCTAAATATTTCTGCTATCTACATAAGAATGATAGCTAAAACAATTGAGCTAATGAATTTACCAAAGGTTAAGGTTAGTAAACTAAATTACTTTAGTAACTTAACCCTGAATTTATGCTGGGAGTCAAGATCAGGGGAACAGCTTGCTTAAAGTCACTTGGGGGGGGAGCTATATTCAAACACAAGTTTTGAATTTGCCATCCACTGGGAGGTCAAGACTCTTAAAGTTTCTGGCCAGACATGGAAAGAATTCTAATTTAGACTTTAGTTATTTAATGGATTTTGCCTCAGTCAAATTGAAACCTGGGAAAGATCTTAGTTTAGAAAGATTAAGATCACCTACAGCATTCTGGGTCATTGACAGCCACTTTGACTTTTGTATTGCCACTGGATTTGGATAAAGCTGGAAAATGAGACTGATGATTTTGTGCAGCTCAGTGTCATTTAAATCTAATTCACATAAAAGTCAAAACATCACCCTCATGATGTCGTTGCTTTTCTTTGAGAGTGAAGGATGAACAACAATAATCATTATGTTAAGTGAAGAAGTTATTTATGATTTTTTTTTGGTAGGAGGAAGTAGCTTGAATATCTACCAAGGTAAGGGGTCCAAACTTTCCAATGTTTTGAGAAGAAAGACTCTAGACCATGCTTGAGAAGCGAGATTTAGCATTAGCTCCTTAATCCATGCCCTTATTAGATACCAGTAGTCCACTTAATAGACTCAGAGTCCTAAAATTCCTAATTTTAATTCAAAATTGCTAAAATACTAATCTCAGCTCATACTCACTTATCCAGAGAGAAATAAGAATATTCCCATTCTTTCAGTCAAAGTGATTTTTAATTGCATTATGTTGGTGATTTGGGAATTTGGATATTAGTAAAATTCAAATTTTAGCTTTTCCTTGGCTTCTGGGTCCATTACTGACCTGGGAGGGTACTCTCATTGTCTTCCTCAGGAGTCTACAGACAGGGTTATTAAAAGTGCCTTAACCAAGTATTTTGCAATTAAGAGCCTATTACAGATTGGAAGTGTGTTAAGTTAAATATCAATGCTGGTGCTAATTGTGCCTTCCTAAACTTGCTATGACTACTTCAATTAGGCTAGATTATGAGATTCTCCAAGTACACGTTCTCCCAAGCCTTTTTGAGAGCCTTAGCTGCTGATTTGCATATTTCACCTGCATTATTCCTGGAGGATTGCCTCCCTGTGGATTAGCAGGAAGCCATGTGTAGATAATTTCTCATCTCTGGATGCTGAAGTGTGTGCACACATGCTTTTCCCATTGAAATATCTCATCTGCTGAAACATTTACACTACTAAGCATATTTTTCTTGGAGTAGGTTAGGCAGCATACAAAGTAGATCATGGATTGGGAGGAGGAAGGGATTTCCAAAGCAATCTAGTCACCTTCCATTTATACTTGAAGAAATGGAGGCCCACAAGGGAAATGACATCTAAGGTCACGCAGGTAATAACATTATATAACTAATATTCCAACTTGGTTCCCATGAATCTATATCTAGTATTCTTTACATTGTGCAATATTGAAGGGAAAAAGTGTGGCAATCAAGAGTTATCCAATTACTCTTTTTTTTTTATCTTTCACCTTACAGATTCTTTCCCTAGATGGATTTTCTTGCATAAATTCTGTTTCCTTAGAGAAGTAGTATCAAAGGGTTTATCATTCTCATTATCTTTTTGTTAGTCCTGAATCCCCATCTATACAGAGAAATTTTGGCAAAACACTTCAGTATTAGAAATATCGCTAGTTCTATTTTGCAGATATTTCATCCTCATTTGCTTCTTACTAATTGTATTTCTAACAAATACATCCTGACCAGCAATTGTCCATGGGTACCAATGATTATAAATACAAATAAATAAAAGGTGAAAAATCTCTCTTTATGTCCCTCTTTTAGAGAAAAAGATTCTAGTTTTCATGAAGGAATATGCTGGGAGAAAACAGAGGATTGCTACCTTGGCGTCTATAGTGGGGGGATAAATTCAGCAACACAATTCCAACACACCTTGTGACAGATTGGTCCACACAACTTTACTTCTGGTCCTTTTTATTGAAGTTTCTCTACCTAATATATTCAGCTCTATGTAGTTTTCAATGGCTTTCCTTTCTTTAGCACCATACTGCTTCCTACAGATTCTCTTTCTCCTGAACATATCTAATCCATATTCTCATAGGATTGTCGATATTAGTCCAACTGCCAATTGCACTAACAGCAAAGCAAGTTTATTTTGCTAATGGATGGATCCGAGAGATAGAGTTTATGGCTCATTAAGAATACCAATGTTGCTGGATTAAAAAGTATGTTGTAGAGAGTAAGAGAGGTAGAAAGGGATCTAGGTAATGAAGGGCTTAGAATGCTAAATAAAAAAGTTTGTATTTGGTACTGGAGGTGATAGGAAGTTCCTGGATTTTATTGAGTAGGAAGGTGATATAATTGGATCTGAGCTTTAGGAAAAATCATTTAATAATGGATGGAGGATGTATTGGATGGGGAGAGACTTGAAGCAGATGGACTCACCAACAGATTGTTGTAATAGTATAAGTATCATGTGATAAAGACCTGTACTAGGGTGATGTAAGTATAAGAAGGGAGAAGGGATGTATTTAAGAGAATTCGGCAAAGATGAAATTGGCAACATATTGGAAATAGGGAGAAGGGAGACAGAAAGAGAATGAAAAGACAAGAATGATACCTGGGTTGCCAGCCTGAAGAATTGTAGAGATCATGTTGTCCTCAACACTAAGAGGGAAGTTAGATGGGAAGAGGACTTAGGAGGGAAGATAATGAGTTTGATTTTGAACATATTAATCTTGAGATGCGTACTTGAATTCAATTAGATATAATAAAAGGCAGTTGGAGATACAAGACTGGAGGTCAGAAAAGAGGTAGATATGGGAATCAGTAATACAGAAATAGTAAATCCATAGGAGCTGATGAGATCACCAAGTAAAGTAGTATAGAGGGAAAAGAGGAATCAGGCCAGAACCTGTGGGACACCTTTGGTTAGAGGGCAAGATTTGGATGAGGAGGAGACCGAGAAGGAGAAGTCAAAGAGGGAGGAAGAGAACCAGAAAAGAGAGGTGCTCTAAAAATCTAGGGAGAGAAAAAAGAGTGATCAGTTGTGTCAAAGGCTGAAGAGAGATCATGGAAAATGTCTACCAGATTTGGCAATTAAGAAATCACTGGCAGTTTTGTAGAGGTCAGTTTTGCTGTATTGATGATGTCAGAAGTTAGATTGTAAGAGATTAATTTAAATGAGACAAGAGAAAGTGGAGGTAACCATTACTGAGAGCCTCTCTATAAATCTAGCCATGGAAGGCAAATGAGATATAGGATGATACTTAGCAGAGATGGAAGGATCAAATGATGTTTTTTTGAGAGTGGGGAAGACATGGGCATGTTTGTAGGCAGTAGAGCATAAATAGGGAAAAACTGAAGATAAGTCATAGTATGGGGATGATGGGGAGTAATCTGTTGAAAGAGATGGGAAGGAATGGATCACTTGAGCAGGTAGAAGGGCTTATATTAACAGGAGTAAGGCTACCTCTTTGTGTGATTACTTTGTGGAATTATTAAATTGGGGCAGGCATTCTTGTTATTTGAGTACTCTCTAAGAAAGACCATGATAATAGTACAGAACAATGCTTCATTTGAACTTTAATAAGGCACAGAGGTTATAGGGATAAATAGCACAAAACTTACAGGGATGAATTGAGGTACAAAGTCAAAAGGCATGGGGATGGGGTTGAAGTATTTGAGGGAAGTAGTCAGCATAGGAGGATACTAAGGAAGGGGAAAGTCACTTAAATAACTGTGGATTGGAGTTGGAAGCACTTGAGCATCATGGGCTCTTAGCAGATAGAAAAGTGCTTGGGGAAAGGAGTTTGGGGATGTCATTTTATAAGGTTCTGGTGGGGGTTATCGGTACCATCTTGGTGTTAGTTGATGAATATATCTAATTATCTCAAAATTATCAGTACCATTTGGCATTTTGCTGACCTTACTTTGGAAGTCTAGAGCTTATTTGAAGCTTATAGAGAGCATGGGCATTTAGCAGGACCAAAAAGACCTTAAAACAAGGTCTAAATGACTTTCCTTGATTTAGCATATGGTCTCAGGATATGATTTTTAGTCAACTTATGACACAATTTGCAATTGATGCTGCTTTGAGCTATGATACAGTCTAAGTAGTCTCTAGGTTCCCTTTTGCAATATTATTTCCAGTTATTGTTACTTTATATTGGTTACTTATAAACTTATTATACTAACTAGAAGGTAGGGGGATAATTGGGAGAACAGAGCAAGTTACAGTTTTAATGTAGGAAGAGATAGAAAACACGAGTGATATAATTAAGAAAGAACAATAAGGATCTTATACAGAATGGCCTTAACTTTTCCTGTAAAATATGCTGCTATGTACTAGAAACCGAGTGGATGCTCATCAGTTGGGGAATGGCTGAATAAGTTATGGTATATGAATGTAATAGAATATTATTGTTCTGTAGGAAATGATGAATAGGCTGATTTCAGAAAAGCTTGGAAAGAATTACGTGAACTGATGCTGAGTAAAGTGAACAGAGCCAAGAGAACATTGTACACATTAACAAGATTATGTGATGATCAACTATGATGGACTTGGCTCTTTTTAACAATGAGATGATTCAAACCAATTCCAATAGACTTGGAATGGGAAGTGCTGTCTGCATCCAGAGAGAGAACAATGAAAGTTAAATACAGAGCAAAGCATAGTACTTTCACCTTTTTTGTTGTTGCTTGTTTCTTTTCTTTCTTATTTTTTTCCTTTTTAATCTGATTTTTCTTGTGCATCATGACAAATATGGAAATATGGTTAACCTATATGAGATTATTTGCTGTTTTGGGGAGGGAGAAAGAGAGGGGAAGGAAGAAAAATGTGAAACACAAGGTTTTGCAAAGGTAAATGTTGAAAACTATTTTTGTATGTATTTTAAAAAAACAAAATACTATTAAAAAAAGAAAGTTGCTGGACAAGATTTCATAAAAAATGCTTCCATCTTCTTGTATATTCTTGGATGAATCATTTCATTTTTTGAGGCCTCAGTTGCCACATTATTGAAATAAAAACCTTGATTTAACAATCTCTAGTCCTTTTCCTATTATTTTGATATCATTAATTGATCATGGGGATCAATTTCCCCACTGGTAAGTCAAGGAGGTGGGACTGGGCTTATAGAAATACAGGATCATAGAAAAAGAAATTTAAGGGACCTTGGAAGTCTAGTCCAACTCCCTCATTTAATAGATAAGGAATATAAAACCCAGGGAGCTGCAGTATTTTAACCAAAATCAAGTGGGTCTTGTATGAATAGATTATTTTAAAGATCTCTCTGCTTCCTAGATCCTAGGATCCCAAATAGATCATAAACCTTATGCTAGGTCTGAGTTGATCCTTCCTTTTCCTTACAATTTCTTCTTGCCCCAAGTAATGAATCTAATACGCTTTCTGTGATTACACTATTGCACTGAAATCCTCTGAGCAGTGATAAAGCGTCAGGCCAATTTCTAGCAATAAATGCCAGCTAGGGGTGGGGAGGGAACCACCTATTGTCACCTAAATTCTGAGAAAAGGGCCCTATCTTCCTCCCTATTATTCTCAGATCAGGAGAGGCAAGATTCAATGTCTAGTTTGTGAGATCATGTATCTGGAGTCAGAAGAGAACTTACAGTTCATTCTAATAGAAGGTGAACTCCTTGAGGGAAGGAATTCTGTTATTATTATCTATGTATCCTCATAACTTAGCACAGTACCCGGCATAAAGTGTGCATTTAACAATTACTTGTCGAGCTATATTGAATCTAGTGCAATCCTTTGATTTTAGAGGAAAATTGCAGCCCAGATGACTTATCTGACCTGCCCAGAGTCATGCAGTTTGTAAATGGCCAAGTTAGAGCTCCATCCCTGATCCTCTGGCTCCAAATCTTATAATCTTTCTACTGTGTCCTCTCTGGTCTCCCAGAATAGAAATTCCCTCATCTCTATAAATCAATGGCTACATACAGTCCTGGGTAGATCTCTAACCTCCACATACTGAGTGAAAGTCCATGGAGAATGATGCAATTCAGAACTCAGAATAATTCTGGTCCATGTGCTGGGAGGATTGGCAAAGTTAATCAAATGAACCAACTCTGTTAACCACAAGGCAAGTTCAATTACTTTCCTTCTCTTGGGGTGAAGCTTCAGGGTTCTTGCTTTTAAAAAAAAACCTTTCATTTATTCCTCAGTTTTTCATTTCTGTTGGTGGACTTTGTTGCCTCCATTCTCTACTTAAAGGAGCTGTCTTTATGGACTGAGTGGAAAAATATGATTTTTTAAAATTCTGTAAAACTGCTTTTCTCTATCACAGAGGGAAGGGACTATGATAAACAAGGGATTATGATAAACAAGGTTGAGGGGAATATAGAGAACTAGACCTCCAGTTGGACTGGATCTTGGGAAGTAATCAAGCCTCACCTCCTGATTTTGTGAATCCAGAGATAGTACTTTGCCCAAGGTTCTGCAGTTAGTAAGTGGTAGTTATAATTTGGACTTTAAATCTTGGTAGGTACCTAGGGTAGAGTTCAATTCAATCAGCACTCAGTGATTGGCGTGACTTAGCAATAGAAGTCTTGGGATGTCCTTCTTTTGTACACAGTGCCCTTCCCATCCCATCGATCTCTTTTTCTATCTAAATCTTTTCCTTCAAGGTCCAAGCCAAGTTTTGCCTCTTATAAAATTAACAATAAAGGATAGCATCTATATAGCATTTTTAGGTTTGCAGATCAGTTTACAAATATTTTCATTTTATCTTCAGGACAACCATTTTCATAGATGGGAAAA
The DNA here is from genome assembly GCF_902635505.1 of Sarcophilus harrisii. Classification (NCBI taxonomy): domain Eukaryota; kingdom Metazoa; phylum Chordata; class Mammalia; order Dasyuromorphia; family Dasyuridae; genus Sarcophilus; species Sarcophilus harrisii. The sequence goes on from NC_045428.1 coordinate 579,022,474, forward strand.
CTGAGCTGGGAAGTGGTTTGGGACTTGCCTAGGATCACAAATTCAACATATGTCTAAGGAAGAATTTGAATTTAGCTCTTCCTGCCTCCAACTCTGACACTATCCCCTGTGCCACCTAGCTGCCTAACTTTAGTCATAACCATAAAATCAGAAAATTTTTTGTTAGAAAAAAGTCTTAGCGATCACATAGTTCAACCTTTTCAGTTTACAGATCAGGTCCAGAGAGATTAACTGATTTGCCCAAAGTCACACAGCAATTAAGTAGAAGAAGGAGATGTGAGCTCAAATCCTCTGAGTACACTTGAGGGATGGTTGAATAAAACATGGCTTCCTAAGGAGAAGTACTTAGATGCTGAAAGATTATAGAATCATTGATTTAGAACTATAAGAACACTAGAATTCATTTAATACAAGATCCTCATTTTACAGAGGGACTTAATAACAGAGGCAAGATTAGACCCATGACTTCAAACTCCAAATCTTGTACTCCTTCCATGGTACCATGTTGGATCCTAGATGAAGCTGATTAATAAAGATCTATTGAATTTCTATTGTATTTCAGACACGATACTAAGATGTGGGCCATAAATTTTAGGGATAATTATAGTCCACCCACTTCAATTGACAGATGCAGAAACTGAGGCCCAGGAAAGGGAGGTCATACAATAAGTAAGCAGTAGAGTGAGGTTATTAACTTGGGTCTTACAGGTTCAGAATCTGCCTTTTCTGCTGTCTCAGGCTGGAGATGGGTTGAATGAATGTGTTAAGAATGTGTATGAGAAGTTGGACTGCTTCTAAGTAGAAGGTATAAGCCCCTCATGATATAGAAGAGGAAGCTGAGATCCAGAGAGAAGTAATATATCTAATACATACAGCGAGAGAAAGAGGCAGGATTGGAACCAGATTCTCACCAGATAGTGAGCTTCCCCTTATTGGATATTATAGACTTAGGGCCAGAAGGTCCATTTAGAAAGTCATTTAGTCCAATCTGTCATTTTACAGCAGGGGAAACAGAGGCTGAGAGGTTCTGAGATCTTCTGAGATCAGGGGCTGAGATCTTATGATACTGGTAGAACATAGTAGGAAATGGCAAAGCCAAGATTAGAACCTGGTTTCTCCTATCCAAAGCCAATCTCTCTCTGTTTTTCCCTAATGGTCTTTTGGGAAATTCCCAATGACCATTTGTCATTTAGTTGTTAGGTTGTGTCTAACTTTCCGTGATCCCATTTGGGGTTTTCTTGGTGAAGATACTGGAGTATTTTTCCATTTTAGCTCCTTTTAATGTTGAGAAAACTAGACAAACAAGTGTTAAGTGACTTGATTATACTTGGTCACACAGATAATAAATATCTGAGGCAGGATCTGAACTCAGATCTTTCTGACTTTGGGCCTAGTATTCTACCCATTATACTACTTAACTCTTATTCCTTGGTTTCCCCATTTATAAAATGAGAATCAGCCTAGATGATTTCTTTATTCCCTTCTAGTTTCAGATCTTAGGATACCAGTAAAACATAAACTCATTGAGAACAGAGACTAATTTTTTTTTCCTTTTGTCCTCTTTACCTTCAGCCCTTGTACAGTGTCTTGCACTAAGGAGAACGTATCAAAATAAAACAAATGGAACAGATTGATCCTGAGAAGGGAATGTCTCCCTGCATCTCCTTTCAGCATCTCTCGCCACACTGCATGGGTCCCTTAGATATCTGTGACATTTTGTGTGTGTGTATGTGTGTGCGTATGTACGCATGAGCCCAGTTAGTAATGAAACTTCTCCAGTTTGGCTTTAATTAGGTCCCATAAAACATCTCCTGCTGTGAGCTTTGCTTCAGTAATTACTCTATCTTTAAGGTTCAAAGGAGCTTGAGTCCCCTCTCAGTAATTTAACAGTACGTTTCACACTGTAAGGGCTAAATGCCCTTCTGATTCTCCAGCCTTCACCAAAGTAACTGGGAGAGATATTGTTTTTATTATGAGAAAAAGCTGGCTTTTCCTTTTATCTCTCCATTTTCAGTTCCACTGTGGACCTGAGGTGCCTGTGGGCCAGACAAACCCCTCAGTGTTATGTTTCCAAAGTAAACCACTTAAAAAACCTAAGGATGTGAGAGGCTATCCCCATGCTTTCTTCTAGCACAAGATGCTTTAAGAAAATTATTTTATTAGTATTCCTCTCATAAAGAAGGCTTCTTTTGTTTTTCAAATGGTGTAATGTTTCTTGCGGGGAACCTGAAGGAGAACTCCAGTGATGGGAAAAGTTTTTAATTGTGTCTCATTTGCAGGGGAACAGTATGGAGCTGAGACCTTGGTCCTCAAAGGCAACGGAGTTGATATGTCGGAGAGAGGAAGTATAATCAAAATTGTTTTTGGAAAGAGCCTACTTGGGAAAGGAGGGAGTTCAAGGTGCGATTAAAGAGAAAAAAAATCAGAGTTTTCACAAGAGTCCAGTCAGAGTTCACTTTAATATCAAATGTGAGAGGCTGGGCCATTCTCTGCTCACTTGTCAAACTGATATTTCTAAAGTCTGGCTGTGTCACTGCCCTGCTCAGAAGGTTCAGTGGCTCCCTATCACCTCTAAGATCAAATGCAGTCTTCTATTTGGTATTTAAAGTACTTTGAAATCTGGCATCTCTAGTTTCAATCATGGGGTATATGCTGTCCTCCATCTGCCATCTTTTTAATCTTTGCAATACTGTCTTCCAGGCTTTTCTATCTCTCTGTGCCTCTTAGAATTCCCAATTTCCCACAAAATTCAGTTTACCTGACACTTCTTATATATCCCTATCTTGATTCCCCCAGTTAACAATTCTCCTTAGTTAATTATTGCATACATTTTGTATCTCCCATTGAAAGCCAGCTGCCTATGCTCAGTCACAGTTTCATTTCTGTCTTTGCATTCCTGGTACTTAGCATACAATAGGGACTTAATAATTGCTTAAAAATGAATCTGAATGATGCAATGGATAACTTTTATTCCAGAGAACCAATAATAACAGCTCGCCTTTGCATAGTGCTTTAAAGTTTGTGAGCATTTTACAATTGATCCTCACAACAATTCCAGAGGACAGAGACTGTTAAGATCCCTATTTTACAGATGGGGAAAATGGAGTAGATGGAGGTTAAGTAAATTACCCAAGATCATATAGCCAGTAAGTATCTGAGGCAGGATTTGAATTCAGTATTCTATTCACTTAGCTGTCTCATGATTTTCTATAGCAGAGCTTAAACTCTCCTGCAAGCCTTCCAAACCAAATTAAAGTATATTTGGGAAATTAAAAAATAAATAAAAATAGAGGAGAATATAGATAATATTAATATGTAGTTTTCCAAGTCAATATATGATCTAAGGGTCCCAGGTTCTCTTTGAGTTTGGTCTCCTAGATCTATACTTGGACTTTGTCCTTCCTTTTCAAAGAGGACCAATGACATCACGGATGACATCTAGACTTGCTTGTGAACTGGATTTAAGGGAGGCAGAGTTGTACAAAGTCATCAGTCTCACTCTCTCTTCCTGAGTCATCAAGTCCAGAGGCGAGGCAAAAGTCAAGATGACTGGCCATGGTCCAGGATGCAGTGGATGACCTTGGCAGCTTTGACACCTGACCAAGTTCTAAGTGCTTCCCAGAGTCTGTTTCCTCCACTTTCATGGTGGTTGGAACAAATTGTTTTCATCTGTGCTATCTACCTGAAGACAGAAAGGTGATGGATTCAAAATGCAGAATGAGACACATATTTTTGGATACAGACTATGTAGAGATTTGTTTTGCTTGACTCTGAATTTTTTTTCACATGACATTTGTTTTTCTCTTTTTTTTCCCTTTTAAATTAGAGGGCAAATAAGAAGTGGAGGAAAATAATATACTTATTTATTGGAAAATAAAAGAATGAACGAGGTAGAAAAGAGTTGACAGTAGTGATTCCAAAGCCATAATCTATTCCGAAGAATTTACCAGATTGAGAGTCAATAAGCATTAGCAAGATGGGGGCCAATAGCAGCCATGCTGAACCAGATAGGTATTATTTGTGTCCAATGCATAATCTTTGACAGGATCAATGATTAATAAAAATAGGAGGATCCTTGAGTAGGGGGAAGGACTCTGGCCATAAGGGAAATGACTGAATCCCTCTGAATCCAGTATGCTCCATCTCCAGCTCCATCCAAGTGCATTAACTAACAAAGAGCAAAGCTCACAATATATGGTCCCAGAACCAGAAAGAACCTTAGAGATCTAGGTTCTAGCCTCAAATGACATTTGTGATGTGGTACAAAGATAATTAATTGGCTTTAGAATCAGAAAACCAGAAGCAGAATCTTGATTCTGTCGCTTATTTGCTGTGAAGTTTGGGGCAAATCCACTTAAACCTCGTGAACCCCAGTTTTTTATCTGTAATGGAGAGACAGTTTGTCTCTTACCTCACAGAGTTGTTGGGAAGGTCAAATGAGATATTTTATGTGAAACATCAGGAATCATTGTAGTGGATACCAAAGACCTGAGTTCAAATCCTGCCTCCGACTTGTATGTGCTGTGTGTTTTAGGTAGTCTATGCGGCTTCTGTGAACTTCAACTTCCTTTCTTGTAAAGTGAGGGATGGCCTCCAAGGTTCATTTTGTCTCTAAATCTATAATCTTAACAATACCCAACAATTGTTGATCTGTAGAAAACTCTCAATTATTTATTCATTCATCTATTTAATCATTTATCTATCTATCTATCTATCTGGCAATTGGGGTTAAGTGACTTGCCCAGGGTCACACAGCGAGGAAGAGTTAAGTATCTGAGGTCAGATTTGAACTCAGATCCTCCTGACTACAGGGCTGGTGTTTGATCCACTGCACTACCTAGCTGCCCCAAAAACTCTCCTTCTGATGAGTTGCTTGGGAAGGCTCAGAAAGGTAAATACTTGCCCCCAGCCATTAACTATGATGCCTCAGAGTGAGACTTGTAGTTGGGTCTTCTGATTTCAAGGCTGGCCTATTAATCAAGACCCCAGGCTACTTCTGTCAGAATTGACATTTCTAAGGTTTTCTAATGTTTGCAAAATATTTGCCAACCATGACCTCATTTGTGCTCAAAGAATCATCCAGAGGGAAGAACTTATGATGAAAAATACTATCCACACCCAGAGAAAGAAGTGATTGTGTCTGAATGCAGATTGAAACATACTTTAAAAACTTTATTTTTCTTGAGATTTTTGGGGGGATATATGTTTTCTTTCATAATATGGTTTTTAAGGAAAGATTTTGCATAACTTCAGTTGTGCCTTCTCAATGAGGGAGGTGTGGATGGGGAGAGAGGAAAGGAGAGAACTCAAAGTTTTAAAAACAAATATTAAAAAATTGTTTTACATGCAATTGGGGAGAATCAGTCAGAAGTCTGGTAGAGTCGGCCTCCATGTTCCTCACTCATTGGTGCTGTTTTTTCTGAATGTTTCTTTTTTAAAGTCCAATACCTTGTTTTTAGTACAGAACAGGAAATATTGCCATTTTCAATCCAATATTATCTATACTTTGCCTAACTAGACTGGAAATAGAGAGCTGGGTCTGGAGTCAGGAAAACCTGAATTCAAATGTAGCCTCAGACACTTACTAGCTGTGTGACTGGGGCAAGTTACTTTACCTCTGTCTGCCTTAGTTTCCTTCTCTGTAAAATAGGGAGCACCTACCTCTCAGGGTTGTTCTGTCGATCAAATGAGATAATATTTGTAAAGTGCTAATTGTTATTGTTAATGTTATTTCTGTTATAATTCTTCTTTCTTCTTCCTTCTTGTTCTTGTTCTTTTTTTCTTTTTGTTCTTGTTCTTCTTTTCTTCTTGTTCTTGTTCTTCTTGTTCTTCTTGCTCTTGTTGTTGTTGTTGTTCTTCTTCTTCTTCTTCTTCTTCTTTTCTTTTTCTTTTCCTTCTTCTTTTCTTTTTCTTTTCTTCTTCTTCTTTCTTCTTCCCAGTAGGACATTGTGATCAATTTTTCACTCATCACTTGCCTTTGGGGAACTGAATTATGTTTACATGCCTCTTGTAAGTTTGAGATTGGCTGTGTTATGTACTTATGATTTACTGTGTTAGGGTCCCCCTTTTCTAATGATTTAAATGTGTGTCCCCAAACAACAGAAGGGACCTAATTAGATTTCACTTTCTAGCTTCTCAGATGCTAATCATATTCACAGGCTGTGATGGGCCATTGAATGAAAAATGTTCTCTGGTTAGAAACACAGGTCTCCTGAGTACTTTATTATCCTGAAATTTAGATCAATCATTTAACTTTTAAGGTTTAATATTTTCTATTTTCAGGCTTGGGACATTATTAAGTTAAATAAAGACTCATTGAAATGGCGGGATTATATAATGATAATGGACATTAATCATATAATGCTCATGGCTCTCAACCAATAGGTCAGTGTATTCTTGGGCATCCCTATGGTTTGGAGATAGAGGCGAATTTCTTTTATAGACTGGAAAACTTGGGGAACTAAAAAGACCATATAAAATCTTCTAGGATAATCAGTGTGAACATAGGACTCCAGAGATCAACCTTCCCCCTCTTCACCTCTTTTACAAATTAGAAAACAGAGACCCAGAGATGATAATAAGAAGATAGTAACTGATGGCTTCAGGATTTGAATCCAGATCTTCTGACCCAGAATATAGTTTTGTTTCCATTGCACTAGACTGCCACCTTTAGGTTTAAACAGTGTCCTAATTTACCAAGTAGAAATTTAGCAATTAACTCTTTACCTCTAAGATAGGGTCAGATTTGCCACTTTAATTTCTTCCATCTTTTTTCTCTTTTCTGAAATGTTCTTCAGAACTCTCTCTGTGTAATTCGCTCTAAGGAGTCTTGTGGCATGAGGACACAGGGTTAGCATGTTCCAGAGGGATAATACGCTCTGCCAAAGAAAGTAGGTATCTTCTGTTTCTTTTCTGTCCCAACAATTTAACACAATCAGCAATCTAGAAACATCAACCTGAAAAACTTGGGTTAATTTTGCATTTTTAGGCAGACTGTAGACAATTTCCAAGGAGGGAAGAAGCCAGGATTATTCATCATACCTGTTGGCAGCAGCCTCGGTCTTCCTGATCTGTTGGGGAATAGCCCCATAGTTCCAATTTTGGTGGTGCTCATGATTTTGTTTTCTCTGCCTATTGACTTTCCCATCATCCTTTAAATTCTAATGAACATTCTCCCCCAACTTTTTTTTTAAACAAGAAGATTTTCCCAGTCCTTCAGCTATTTCTCAGTTATGTCTTGGCAGACACAGGAGTGGTTTTGCCATTTCCTTCTCCAGCTCATTTTACAGGTGAGGAAACTGAGGCAAGGAGGGTAAAGTGACTTGTCCAGAGTTATACAGCTAGTAAGTGTCTGTCAGATTTGAACTCATGGAGATGAGTTTTCCTGACTGCAGGCCCACCACTTTATTCCCGTACCACCTTGCTGTCTAAACCCTCTCTTAATTATAGTGCCTTCCCTTTCTTAATAATTTCCAATTTATCTGTGTATTGCTTGTATTTTTTTTTACTTATTTGTTGTCTCCTCCATTAGATTATAAACTCCTTGAGGGCAGGGATTATCTGTTGTCTCTTTTTGTATTTTCAGCACTTAGTCTCCTGCCTGCCACATGGTGGATGCTTAATAAATGTTATTAATCAATTATGAAATTTTAATCTGCATTATGGATATTGTGTGTTTGTGTATGTGTGGTGAACTGCTATATTGAAAGTCCCATGATAATTGGTACCCCCTTTTAATTATCTTACACAGATTAGCACAGAAATGCCCTGAGCAGATGATGCTGAATAAATGATTTCTGGAACGAATGAACGAGATGCTACAGCTCATGGGGCTTCCTTCTTCCTTTTTATTCCCCAAATCCTCATTATCTATCGCACTCATTTTGGGACTAATAATGTAAATCCTGGTGTTATCACTTACATGTGTGTATCTTACCTTACCTCCCTAATGACCAGAATATAAATTCCCTGAGCACAGGGCTCCAGTCTGGCTCCTGTCCACAGCTTCCACTGTGCCTACCAAAGGACTGTGCCCACCGTGGTTGCTTAGTAAAAACTTATTAATTTATTGATTCCCTTTTCATCACCGAAATGTGTTGTTCTTGTTGCTGGCAGGAAGAAGGGAAACATTATACAATCTGCAGGAAGCCTCACGTTTCAAATCAATACCAGTCAGGAGCAAATGCTGGTCTTAAGAGTGAACTTACTACAGGTTTCCTGCCTGCTCACCAAGTGAAACACTGATTTATTAGATTTAGAAAAGAGCCAATTTCTGCCTTCTCTTTAGGGAGAGCCAGGAACAAGCATAGATGGCTTGAATATGGCTGAGTCAGCGAGAATAATATCTGCAGTGGCTGATGTCAGCAGAACATTGAGGAGGGACCAACCCCAGCTCAGTTCTGGAGCTCAATTCCTCTGACTTCAGTCTGGAAAAGAAGCTGTCTGTGTGTTCACATTGAAAGGTCATGGGACAAATGGCCAGGGTACCAGTCTGGACTTTGTTGATATGCAGGAAATATGATAATAATCATAACTAGCATTTAAAAAGTAAGGTTTTCAAACAGTATCTCATTTTATCCCATGACAATCTTGGGAGGTAGATGCTCTGATTATACCTTTTACAAGTCAGGAAACTGAGACAAACAGAGGTGAATGACATGACTAGGATCACATAGTTGGTAAATTATCTATTTCTGTCATTAATATTTAATCTTGGGGAAAAAGCACTCAATCTCACTGATCCCTTGGAGTTTATTCAGGGAAGGAAGTTGGATGAGTTAGCTTCTGAGTTTTCTTCCAGCCCGAGATTTAGCATTTTTTGGATTAGGCTGCCCTATGGCCTTGACCCCATTATTAAAGTTCTCTGGGATTCAGTTAAATGGGAAGAGCACTTACTGCTGAAAAGCCAGGAGTCCTGAGTCTTTACCAATGGTGAAGCAGGCTTAGCAAGAAAGCAATTCGTATGAAAAAGATCTGGGTATCTTAGGGTAGGGTAAATGCAACTTGAGTCAAGAATATGAATGGCTGTGAAAATAATATAGACCTAAAGCTATTTTGGGCAACTTTTAAAATTTTTTGTTTTATTTTATTTTATTTTTATAGAAGTGTTACATTTTTATTAAAGCAAAGCCCATTGCTTTGGACAGAGAGAGAACTTCAGCAAATGTCTAGATGGTTAGTCAATCAATCTGTACTTATTGAGTGATCACACAATGTGTATATATATAAATATAAAACAATAAGGCAATTGTAATAGAAGGTACATAAGGAAGTAAGGCAGAAGTTGTTAGCGGTGATCAATTGAGGTTTCATGGGCAGCTTTTAAAAAGAGAATCACCATAGTATCCAGGACTAGGAAGGTGATAATCTTAAGATTTCCTGCCTCGATGAGACTTTATTTGGAGTATTATATTTCATTATGTGCGCCACATCTTAATTCCCATGCCTTCCTTCTAATTTATCCTATATATACCTTGTTTGTACATATTTGCTTGCTTGTGTTTCTCTTTAGACAGGAAGCTCTTTGAGGGCAGGGACTGTAATTTTGCCTTTCTTTATATTCTCAGTGCTTTTAGCACAGTGCCTGGACTGTAGAAGGGACTTACATGGTGTTGATTGATTGGCTGATGTTGAGAACCTGGAGAATACCCAGAGGAGCAGCGGTGGTGGTTGTTCATTTTTGGAGAGACAAAATGGCAGTCCTATGCTGACTGTAACTAATCAGGCTCTGAGCCAGGTCTAGCATAAATGGACTACATGGACATGTGGAGAGGAGATATCTCTACATTTGCACATCTCATGATCAAGGATAACAAGGATGGAAAAGTTTCTCAAGATCATGTCACAGGAGGACTACTTGAAAGAATGGGGGATGAATAGCCTGGAGAAGAGATTTAAGGGGACATCATTACTGACCTCAAATATTTTGAGGGATATCACAAGGAAGAAGAATTTGGCTTACACTCTTTGGTCCCAAAGGACAGAACCAGGACCTCTGACTGAATGTTGTAGAGAGTCCCATTTCGACGCCACATAAGGAATATTTTCCTAAGAATTAAATCCACCAATGAAGCATGCCATACAATAGTGGGCTTCCCTTGTTGGTTCAGGTTGATTCATGGTCCCTTGACAAGGATGTCACAGAGAGCATTCTTGGTCAGGTACAGGTACGTGATGGTCTTTGCAACCTCTTCCAATTCTGAGTCCAATTCTATTTTCAATGCTAAATAGTTGTGTGACTTTGGGTATATCATTCTTCTTTTGGTCTTTTGGGGATATCATTCTGTGAAATGAGGGAGGGGATGGGACAAGATTTAGCTCAATAACTTTATAAACTTGTGAAGAGAGTGATGGCCAAGCTGACAATAATTAAAATACATTAGTGATGGGAGACAGATGCTATGAAAGATGTGATCCATCTCCCCTGACATCTTGTTGAAAACCAGAGCTAGCTCCTCTTGAAAGACTGAAGGCTTCTCTTAACTTTTCCTTTTTTGCTTTCTATTTTAAATCCCTACTTGTCTTCCTCTATTGACTAGCAGTAAAATCTCTTGGGAAAACCCAAGGGAGAGTTGCATATTTATTTCAGAGCTTGAGAAAGTCAAGAGAAGAATCTGTAAGCATGTGGCCATTCCTCTAAGGAAGCCCTCCTTTGCAAAAAAGGAACCCAGGTTGTAGAAAGGTGATTGTGGGAGTTCCAGACCAGTAGGTGCTCTGACAGGAAGAGAGAAGGGAATAACGGAAGCCTGTCTAGAAAATGTATTTTTAGACACAAAAGAATCATAGAATTTCTGACGAAGAGTTCTCTGAGGGCATTTAGTTCAATCTAAACTTAAACAAAAATCCTCCCAAACACTTCTCAACAAATGGCCAGTGAAGATCTCCATGGATGGGGAACTCACTACCTTCCAAGGTACTTGGTTCTATTTTTAGATAGCTCTAATTGTTAGGTCATTTATTCTTTTATCATGCACAGATTCTACTTCCCTCTTTACTTTTCTTAGTTCTGCTCTCTGGGGCCAAGCAGACCAAGTCTAATCCCTCTTTCCCGTGACAGGTCTTCAGATAGATTCATGAAGACAGCTGTCATATCCTCCTTGAGATTTTTTTTTTGTTTCCAGATGAAATATTCCCACTCTCTTACATTGATTCTTATGTGAGTGATCTTCAGTTTTCTCCCCATCCTGACTGCCTACTCCTGGACTATTTTGTCAATGTCTTTTCTAAAATGTGACCCTTAGAGCTGAATACAAAACTCCAGATATAATATGACTAGGGAGAGAGAGAGAGAAAACCTTTGAGATACCATGCTTGCAGCTAGGTGGTAAAATGGATAGTGTCAGGCTTGGAGAAAGGAAAACCTGAGTTCAAATTCCAGACTTATTATATGTGTGACCTTGGAGAAAGCACTTCCCCCTGTTTGCCTCAGTTTCTTCATCTGTAAAATGAATCAGAATATTGTGACATTCTTGCCAAGAAAATCCCAAATGAGGACATGAAAAGTTGGATCCAACTAAAATTTATGAACAACAACAATTGTAATTCGATATGGAAACTACTGTAATTTCAGTATTTTAATCCAAATGAATGAATCTGTAATGGGAAAATATCTAATAAAATGACAATTAGGTGAGGAAGAGTTTTTTTTGGGGGGTGGGAAGGTCTTTCCCTGTAGCCCCCTCTTCCTCTTCTCTGATGTGAGGTGCATGATATCCCAGTCTTTTTGTTATCTTGGGAGGTTTAGCAATTCCAGGAGATCACTGGGGATTTCTAAAGCTTCTCCCTTAGTTGGATTTCACACAAAGATTATAAAGATTTTAAATATTTTTTTTCTAGTTTCTTTCCTGTTCTTCCTTCTGCACTTAAAATGGGATATGAAGGAGAACTCTTTCTGGGAAATGTTTGGTACCAACGATGTTGATTGGCATTTAGACTTGTGGTCTCAATGTCATTTATGCTTTTAGTAGAAAAAAATGACTTTTTGTTTCTTTAAAAGAAAAAAAAGTAGATACACTTTCTTGAAAGTGTATGAGCAGGGTGAATATGGAAAAGGGTGGTTGTCTAGGGATTTTTCAAGTGACATTGATTTTAAAGGGAAGGAAGTCTGCTCTCTTACAGTCATTATAATTTGGCTTATTGCCACCTGAATCATTTCTCCCCCTGAAGTGCCGGGTTCTATTTCACAGCCTGCTGTGAAGGAAAAGATGACAGGGAGTCAAGTCATTCTGCATCCGTGTTGTGTAATTCATTTCTGCATATGAGGGACCATTGTAATTAAGGAAAAATACTTGGGGAAGTTCACTTGGGTAATGATCTTTTAAAATTCAAGTGCCTGTGAGTGGGAGAGAGTTGAGGTCACTGAGAAAAGTAAATCTCTGGGGGATGAAGATGTTTTAAGGTCATGTCTCTAAACCTTTCTCAGACTTCCTGATTCCATCCCCTTGGGCCCCATAATTCCAAGTTCTCTCTTTCTTGGGCCAGGTGCAATTCATAGAGTTATTAGAAGATTATATTCCAAGGAGTACCAGGCAGAACTCCCAGGCTCATAAGCCCTCTGAACTGAAGCCATTTTTCTGTCCTTTTTTTACTGCTTTACTTGGCAATTCTGGTTACATTTCAATTGAATTCAACAACGATGCAAATGAACAAACATTTATTGTGCACCTGTGAGTAACCTATAGAGTTGTATTTCCTTATAGGGACAAGGACTTAGAGAAAGGTCATGCCAGCTGACAGAATGAGTTGTACAAAACTAGATATTGAGCCACTGAACTGATAAACTGATAAAAATTACCCAACAAGAAGTGGGTTAAAAGTAACTGCAAGCACTCAGTGTGCATGTTTAATGAGTCAATTGATATTAACTTCTCCTTATCAGAGGGTGAATTTTGTGTGATTTTTGATGAGTGAGGGGGAATTTGTCAAGGAGGAATATGCAATGGGAGGACCAAGAAAATCTGTTCATTTCATCATCCCCAGACAACTTCAGGGTGTGGGGGAGATGAGAAAGGGACCTTGTGCTTCAGGATAGGAAATAAAACACTTATTCCCAAGTCTGTAAGTGTGGATCCATCCAGGGACTGCCCCTGGATGGATCACCCATTTCTCAAGACCATAAATAAACCACCTTCATAAATTCCTGAGTCCTTTTATCTTTGCTGCATATTTATAACCTCCTCTGTACAAGAAAGGAATAGTAGATAGGAATCAGAAAGCCCTGGGTTCATATCCTACCTCTGAGACTTTAAATGATTATATGGCCTCAGGTAAAAATCCTGGCTTCTTAAAGTGTGGCTCAAAACCCCATATGGGATCTCCTAAGTCACCAAAGAACTTTGAAGGGAACTTGTAGAGCAAGTGTTTTAGGGAGATTATTTTGGAAGCTGTTTGTTGGAGAAAGGAAAGTTGGGAAGAAAGGAAACCCTTAAGACAGCCCATTGGTTTTTAAAGCCTAACGAGAAGTGATGGAGGCTTAAACTGCAGAGGAGCATGAATAGTTGGAAGAAAGGAGCTAGATGTGGAAGAGGCAAAATATATAATAGTTGGAAACTGCATTGGAGTGTGGTAGAATGAAGAATTAACACCTAGGTTTGAACATGGATCATTGGAAGGATGGTGATGTCCTTGACAAAAATAAAGAGGTTTGGAAAAAGAGACAATTTGGGGAAGAAGATAATAAATTCTGTTTAAGGCATGGGATAATGAGATGGTTGTTGGCTATTGTAGATCAGGAGTTTTTAACCTTCATCTGTGTTAAATCCACAAGCACTTATTAAGAACCTATTATATGCTAAGCTCTATGCTAACGATTGGATAGGCAAAGAAATGGAGAAACAGTTCCTACTCTGAAGGTTTGATGGGGGAAGCAACAAATAAGCAATTATGAACGCATGAGACATAGGATAAATTGGAAATAAACACAGAGGGAATAAACACTAACATTAAGAAATATTGGGAAGGCCTTTTTGCAGAAGGTATCATGGATCCTTATGACAGTTTGGTGACATTTAGGATATCTTCTCGAGATAATGTCTTTCCATGTTTTTCTGAAAGCATCGCCTGTGCCAGTTCTTATAGCATAATCGTACTCCATCACAATCAATTCATGGCATTCCATCAATTTCAAAATCATTGTCACCACCAAGAGTTACAATACATATTTTTGTACGTGAAGATTCTTTTCCTTTTTCTTCAATCTCTTTGGGATACAAATCTAAGAGTGATATTGTTGGGTCAAATGGTATGCACAGTTTTATAACATTTTGGGCATAGCTCCAAATTGTTCTTCAGAACAATTCTTTATCATATTTTTTTAACTTCAGCTGAAGCATAATGATTCTACTCCATCCCCTTATTTTAACTCTGTGTGTCTACCTGTTTCCGATGTGTCTCGTGTAAACAAAATATTATGGAGTTCTGGTTTTAGTTTGTTCTGCTTATTCACTTTCATTTTATTGGTGAGCTCATCTCATTGACATTCATATTTATGATTATAACTGTATAATTCTCTCCAACCTATTTTCTTCTGTTTATCCTTCTCTCTCTCTCTCTCTCTCTCTCTCTCTCTCTCTCTCTCTCTCTCCCTCCTCTCCTCTCCTCTCCTCTCCTCTCTCCTCTCCTCTCCTCTCCTCTCCTCTTCTCTCCTCTCTCTCATCTTCTCTCTCTCTCTTCTCTCTCTCTCTCTCTCTCTCTCTCTCTCTCTCTCTCTCTCTCTCTGTCTCTCTCTTATCAGGGTCAAGTGACTTATTTAAGGTTATAGACCTAATAAGGACCACGTGTCTGAGACCCAATTTGAACCCAGGTCCTCCTGATTTCAGGGCTAGTTCTTTATTCACTGAACTACCTAGCTTCGCCTTAATTCCCTTTTCATAATTTTCTTGCATCACTTTCATTTTCTTTTCTAAGTTTTCCTCTACCACTTTTATGTATTTCAAAAATTCTTCTAGGAATTCTTGTTGGTCTTGGATCTTATCAGCATTATTCTTTGTGGTTTTGTTTATGACCGTTTTCATATTTCTTTTTCTGAATTTGTCTTGGTCTTCCCTGTCACTGTACTAGGTTTTTTGTAGTGAAGTTATTTTCTTCTTGTTTGCCCGGTACATAATAGATGATTAATAAAATATTTATTGATTGGCTGAATTTCTAGATCTAACAGGTCTTATGTGAAGAATCTTTGGGTAAGTGCCCTCTTCACTTTCTCCCCATCCACTCCCAACTTCAGCCCTAGAGCTTTTAAATTTGTATAATCTGAAGATCCTCTTTTAATGTTCAGGCAGCTTTGTGGCATTGTGGATAGAATGCTGGACCTACATGTTTAAACACGGTCTCCAACACTTCCTAGCTGTTGACCCTAGGCAAGTTATTTCACTCTGCCTCAGTTTCCGTTTCTGTAAAAATGAGCTGGAAAAGGAAATGGCAAACCACTCCAATACCTCTACCAAGAAAACCCCCCAAAGGAGTCACAGTCAGCCAAGACTAAAATGATTGAACAACAACAACAACAACAAATTGCTAAATTCAGAGAACATTCAACCAAAGGGGATAAATAAATTTCTCCTTCTTTTCCATCCTTCTTCAACAACTCAGGAAGACTGTTCAATAAGAATGGTGGACTTGAAGTCTGAATTACAGAAGGAAGACTTATCTAGATGAAGCCATGGATTCTTAAAGTTAAAAAGGGACCATTAATATTTGGGTTGTTGGGTCACATTGTTGACTCATATTGACCCAACAGCCAATTCAACTCCATGGGTCTTTCTCACGCAAATAGTTGTCTAGAGATCTCTCAATTTCTTTTTCAAACAAATGAATCAACATGCTCCTAAAATTGGAAGACAAAAATCATTAGGTAATTTGTCCTGCTATGTACTTCCGTAATTTTCACATCATTATTATCCCGTATAAAGGCTAGTCTAGAACTAGTCTTGGAATGAGAAACAAGAGACCTATATTTTAGTCCCAGTTCTGCCTAGACTGGTTAATTGTACGACTATATCCTCATACCAAGAACTTTTCAAAATATCGCCAAAAATAGCGATAGTAATTAAAATAGCTCACATTTACATAATTATGTAAGATTTTCCAAGTGCTTTTTTATATATTATCTCATTCGAGCTTCACAACAATCTTAGGAGGTAGAATTTATTATTCCCATTTTATGGATGAGGAAAATGACACAGAATTTGCCCAGAGTCACCCAGTTATTAAATGTCAAAGGCAGCTTTTGAACTCAAGCCTTCCTTACTCTTAAGTCCAACTTACCTAGTGAGAACTCTTTCCATCCCATAGTGGCAAAGCCGAATCAGGCAATTAATAAGCATTTATTAAGATGTGACTGTGTGCCAGTATCTGTTCTAAGACACAAAAAAGTGAAACAGACTTCCCTTCAAGAAACTTTTAATCTACTGGGTAAACAACACCAAAACACTATATAAACATAAATAAATTATTGTTATTATGCATTTCTCTGGTTTTTAAGCAGGTTTGAAACCCAGATTTTCTATTTCCCCATAAGAATCATGTTTCCAATTTAGTGTACCCAAGACTAGGAAACTTTCTTAATTATACTGCACAAATAGAGCTGGACATTAATTCAGGAAATGGTTCATTGTTCTTTCTTATACATCACATGTATAAGAACACAGCATCCTTAATATGTTCTTTATCTGTTTGCCACCAGTTTTTGGAAGCAACAGCCTTAAAAACAAAAAGATGTCCTTAAGGGTGCTTAGAATATGTTCCTTTCTCTTTTCCAGTTCTTAGAACCCCCAGCTCCCTCCAAGAGTCAGCTCAGGCTTCTCCTTCTACATATACTTTTCCTGATTTCTCCACAGGTCAGGGCTCCCTCCTTTCCCAACCTGTTAGAAAATAATTTGTAAATATTATATGTTTATTTAATCACAAACCCATTGTGACTGCCCAATAGGATGTAAACTTCTTGAAGGAAAGTCTGCTTTGTGTATGTATCAGCAGCCTGTATTCACAGACTAGTGCTTTCTTGGCACATAATAGGGACTTAAGAAATGCTTGGGGATTTGAATTGAAGCCTTCTAATGCCCCCTTCCCCTGCCAAGAGTGTGGCAAGTAGAGTAAGGTATTGAATCCATTTAGGGTCTAATGTCATGGTGCTCATGCCCTTGGGCAAGCCTGTGGTGTGCCATGATCCAAAATCAAAGATTACCCTAGACTAGCGAAGCTTCTCTCATCTTGGGGAGATTAGCTATGCTTTCTTTGATGCCCAGGGATCAATCTATACATGGGTTCAATCTTAGCCCTGTCTTGTCATCCAGTCAATAATTTTTTTTTTTTTTTGGCTGAGGCAATTGCCCAGGGTCACACAGCTAGGAAGTGTTTGGTGTCTGACTCAGGTCCTCCTGACTTCAAGCCCGGTGCTATATCCACTGCACCATTTAGCTGCCCCAACAAATGTTTTTTAAAAGCAACTACTATGTGTCAGGCACTATGCTAAATATTTAGAATATAAGCAATATTTATTATGCATATGTCTCACCGAACTCCTAGATTTTTGCTTCCTTCATATGCAAAATTAGAGAAATGGATGAAATGATCATTGAAGTTTCCCCAGCTCTACATTTATGAAGTCACTTTCGGTCTTTAGCCTCAGTTTCTCCATTTGTAAAATGAAGGAATTGGGCTAGATTGTCTCTAAAGCCCCTTCTACCTCTTAGAAGGAACTCATTATGGAGGGATCGTTTGCACTTCCATCCAGCCATGTTTGCTAGCCGAACTGAGGCTGTGGCAGTTGGATGCTATTGTCCTAACAACTTCTGAAGACTGGTAACCTTTATTTTGCATCTTTAACCCATAGAGTTCACCTCTTAAATATTTTGAAGTACAGCCCCACTGGGTTAGTTGTTATTCCCTAAGAACATTCTGTGTTTTTTTCCTCCTTCATTCACTAGAAATGAATAAAAACATTTCTCAACCTGACATACACCCCCTACCCTGTCTCCATCTATTGTTCTCCTTATGTCTCAAGTCCTAGTTCACACTCTACAGTCTTGTAGAATATTATAGTTAGAAGGAACCTGAGAGAGCAGTTATTTTAATCCATCCCTGAACAAGAAGCCTCTCCCCAATCAATCCAACAATGTCTTTTGGTCCTTTCTTGCAGACCTCTAGAGAGGAGGAACTTTCTATTTACCATGAGAATCCATTCTGCTTTTGGATAGCTCTAGTTATTTCCTTCAATGAAGCTTTCTTTAATTTCCCTCCCAATAAGGTGAAAGTCAAGTCAATGAGCACTCATTGAGAGCTTACTGTGGGAGAGGAACATTGCTAAACTCTGGGGATTAAAAATACACTAAAAACATGGACCCTGCCTGCAAGGAGCTTACAGTCTAAAGGAGGAGACAATAGGTAACTAACTCTGTGAAAAATAGGGGCAAATTGGTGGTGATTTCAGAGAAAAAGGCATGGCATGGAAGGGTACCAGGAAGGGCTCAGGCAACAAGCATTTATTAAATGCTCACTGTGTTCTAGGCTACTTGCAGAAGTAAGTAGTTGAGTGGGGACTTGAAGGAGTTTGGGAAAACTAGGAGGTGTGTATTACTCTTATTATCCTCGACATGGATGTTTTGTTGTTTACTTTCATGGAAGAATACCTCTATCAATAAGGTCACCGATCAATTAAATTATTAGACACATTGCATCTTCCCAATAGTCTATCAGCTTCCCGAGGACAGGGATTATTTTAATTTTATATTACCAGTGCCGAGAACAACACTAGGTATTTAACAAACACTTGGTGAATTGAATCATCTTGATTTGAACTGAGATTATTGAAATGTATAAATGAACAAATAAGTGATTGGGACGAATGTAGATCACACTGGAGTTATGCTTCCTGGAAAATTGCATTTTGAAGAGAGAGAGAGAGGCATTTTTATATGGAGGAAATGTGAGCCGTCCCTCATTGGAAAATGTTATTTGCTCCAAGAAAAACATTTTTCCTTTTGGATGAATAAGTTTTCCCCCTCTGGTGTTGAGGAGAGCTCCCTGCCTCACCAGCTAGTGCATAAGTACTTTACGTCTGGAAAAATACCAGCGAGTGCAATCACATTTATTTACATGGGAACGACACTGGGAGGTACGGCCGGCCTTACTTAATGGATTCCTTTAAGATTAAAGCTGTCAAATATCAGATACAAAATCTTTATACAACATGAGCTACTCTATTAAGTGCACTCAATCACAGCTGGGCCATGGGACTTTTAAATGAAAGAATGGCTCACCGAAAAATGCATTCGACAAGTTGCCAAAAATAAAAAATAAGACGCGTTGTGGAGAATGACAAAAAATGCCAAAGAGATACTGTCAGAGCATAATAAAGTCGAGACGGATGGTGTTGGAGGGGGAATTTTACAGCACGTCCTGGCTCATGCTGGAGACATCAGGCCGGCAGGCATGTATGGGGGTCCATCTATCTCTTTTTTCTGGTTCCTGGAGATTGAGCATGAAAAATGACAAAGGATGAACTGAGTAAACATCCCATAATTCACTTCCCAAGAGCTCACCTCTGGATGACTCCAACCAGAATCCCAGAGAGAGGACTCGTGGATGAGAGCTCTGGACTTCCCTACATGGCCCGGGAGATTGCAAGCTGTCTCATGATATTCCTGAGGTGACTCCAACTCAAAGTGACAGGGGTTCTTGGAGATCACCCTATCTTTTTTCTTCCTTTTATGGATGGGAAAATTTAGGTCTGGAGAAAAGAAAAATTATTTGTCCAAAGCCACTTGTAGGGATAAGTCCTTATGGCACTAAATAACTCTTAAATAAAAATATCTTTACATGCTTCATTTGTTTGAGACAGGCTGACATAGGAGATAGAAGGTTGTCCTCCCAGCCCACGAGAACAAAGTTCAAGCCTTGCTTCTGACACACACTGGCTGTGTGACCCTTGTTAAATTATTTCATCCCTCAGTGCTTTAGGCAACTTGCTCAGATTATAAATTTCAAAGGAGCTGACCTACATCGATAGAGGTCAGTTAATCGGTCAAAAAGTATTTATTAAATACCTAACTATATGTCAGGCACCTGCTAAACACTGGTGATGCAAAGAAAAGCAGCAAAACTAAAAATAATCCCTCCTCTCAAATAGCATTTTAATGGAGGAGACGACTTTGTCTGTATCTAGGTACACACCAGATATTTACAGAACAGATGGAAGTAATTTAAGAGGGGAATGGCATTAGCAGCCTGGGAATGGTCTTCTCATCTGGGAGTTCCCTAGACTGGTGAAATCACAGGTCCCATCCATCCTTATCTTTTGTTTATGCATCCTGCTCATTAAAAAACAAACAAAATCTTCCTCTCATCCAGTCATCCATTTTTAAAAATAAAAATTTTGTTATATTTTTATATCATCTGTATGTCCCAATTATTTCTCTCTGAACTCCCTCCAAGAGAACCAACATTTTAAACAATTAGTAAAAAGGAAAATAACAAAACAAAGCAATCTCTCTCTCTCTCTCTCTCTCTCTCTCTCTCTCTCTCTCTCTCTCTCTGTCTCTGTCTCTCTTCTCTGTCTCTCTGTCTCTCTCGTACACATACACACACGACTCAAGTCAACAGTTCAGCAAAAATAACCAATATTGTAAAAAAAAAAAAAGTCTGACACAACTCCTAGAGTTCCCCACCCTTCTGTGCATGGAGCATCCCTTTTAAACAAAGAATCTAAAAGCAAGGAGCAATCCAACAAGATGATTGTATATATCCATTGAGTCTGGAAGTATGTCACAGTTGTTGTTTTCTTCCACTGATAAGAAGGGAGAGATATAGATTTTCTCATTTTTTGTAGAAGGTCATGCTTGGTCATCATAATTACATGGAGTTCAGGTTTTTTCTTTGTTGTTCTTTCCATTTTCATTTACTTTCTTGTAGTTGTTATGTATAATATTTCCCCCTTCTGTTTTATTTTCTTTTTTATATTAGTTGATATTAGTCTTCCCGTGATTCACCAAATTGTTTATATTAATTGTTTTCCTCAAAATTCCATTGCATTCATGGTCTTTCAATAATTTTTCAATCGTCTCTTACTCCCTGTGATTTCATTTGGGGTTTTCTTGGCAAAGATATTGGAATAATTCTCCATTTGCTTTTACCATTCATTTTATAGATGAGAAAACTGAGGCAAACAAAAGTTACTTACTTAGGATTACAAAACTATTAAACATCTGAGAATGAATTTGATCTTAGGAAAATGAATCTTTCTCATCCCAAGCCTGGTTCTCTACCCACTCTGCCACTATTCATGATCTTCATCTTTGTAAGCCATTCCTCTGTCAATGTACATCTCCTTTGTTTCCAGTTCTTTGCTACTACAAAAGGGACTACTGTGAATATTGGGGGGACTAAAATTCTTAGGTCATCAATCGTAAGAGATCCCTAAAACATCATTTAGTCCCATCCCCTCATTTTAAGGAAAAGAAAACTGAGGTCTGGAAAAGGAAGAGATCAGAGACACAATGAGTTAAGTAATTGGAGGAAGGTAAAGAACTCTTAAGGGACTGAACGTTTTAGAAGTAATTGTTAGATCACAGAGAATAAGACTCATCTGGAAGAGACTTTATAATCATCAAGTTTAGGGACTTTAAAGTTGGGGTCCGTGAATTTATTTAAATTTTTTTAGTAAACTTTTATTTTAATACAATTGTTTTCCACTCTAACCTTACGCATTTTATTTTACACATTTAAAACTATAATTCTGAGGAGGTTTCCATGGGTTACACCAGGTTTCAAAAGGGGCCTCAGACACAAAAGTAAGAACTTTAGGTCTAGTCTTACTGCTTCATTTTATTGATGGGGCAATTAAGGTCAGAATAAAATGTCTAAGATTTGGGATGGAATTTAGAAACAAGCTAGTCCAACTTGTATTTCAATTTGAATTTTCTCAGAAATTTATCAGTTTTTGCTTGAAGTTTGACATTGAGACCCCAGAAGTCTAGCATCTTTGTAGATCTAGATAGAGGAATTCATTTCCTCTCTCATTTCCTATGATTGTTCAGCATCATACAGATAATAAGTACTTAGTATGTAGAATGTCAGATCTGGGAAGTAAATTAGAGGACAGAATATCAGAGTGGGGTTGGGAGAGCATTGAGTGCAGAATCCAGAGCTGAAAGGTACCTTAAAACATTGGGTGTCAGAACTGAGAGGAAAGTTCTTAGAATAGAAAATATCAGAGTTGGGACACAGAGCTATAATGGGCCTTAGAGATGGTATAATATAACCCTTTTCTGTTTCAGAGAAGAAAACTGAGGAGTTGTCACTTACCTAAGCTCATATAGCACATAGATAGAAGGGGCCACAGGGGAGAGAGCACCTGGAATTGGGATCTTCAAATCTAACTTCAAATAATTATTGTGAAGTCCTGGGCAAGTCACTTAACTCAGTTTGCCTCAGTTTCCTCATTTGTAATATGAGTTGGAGAAGGAAATAGCAAACCATTCCAGTATCTTTGTCAAGAAAATCCCACAAGGGGTCATGGACAGTCATACATGACCGAAATGACCGAACAACAGCACCAAAAGTAGAATTAGGATTTGACTTGAGTCTTTGTCCCCTACCTCATGGGCTCTGTCCAATGTACCCACCATCCATAACTTCTGTCTGGCTGATGTCTCCCAGTTCATTGACCAAATGGTACAATTCTTGGCGACAAGTAGCTTGGACTAAATTAAAAGCAGTGACCTGCAAGTGGAGGGCTCCAAATCCCATTACCAGTCTCCATGGTCATCTCAGCCTTTGTCCTCTCCTCCCTGTTTACATCTCAGCCTGTCAAGGACTGTTACAGTCTTGTCATTATGATTCTGTCAAAGGCTGGGAATAGGAGCCTCAATAACTTCTCCTGCTTGTGTGATTTAAAAAAAAAGAGTAACTGCTTATTTTACCCCACCCCAGCCCCAGAGCACCCTATTCATACTGTTTCCCAATTGTTATGTTGAACGATCTTATTTAAAACAAAATGCTGAGCTATTGTTAGCATAAAGATAGATCAAGAGACCATAAAAATGTGTCAGAATGCGCCATGACAAATCTAGGTTATTTTTCTGCAAAAGATATTTTATGGTCTTGGATTTAATGTCAAACAGAGCTTCAAAGCATAGAATGTTCAAAGTGCTTTCGTGGTCTTTGATACGGTGCAATGCACCCATCAGATTAGAAAAGGGGGGCGTCTTTAGCAGGTGTATGAGTTGGTGTGCAAAACAGGATGTAACCACTGGACTTCCAGGTTGGTCTATTTTCTCATTCTTCATTTGAGATACTCAAAGGCTTGATTCAGTTGTCAAATTTGAAGAGATGAAGGAGGTTTGCTTATCTTGTAAGATTAATTATAAATATCTATTTCTCTAAATTTCATAGGAGGTGGGGAGAAGAGGAGGGGAAAAGCCATATTCCTGATTCTTTCTCTTTTTAATTTTGGGACATAGATGATTGGGATTTAATGACTAGGGGAGAGAGAGAGAGACAAAGAGAGAAAGAGAGAGAGAGAGAGAAATACAGAGAGACACAGAGACAGAGAAATACAGAGACACAGAGACAGAGACAGAAACAGAGAGAGACAGAGACAGAGATAGAGATAGAGAGGCAGTGATAAGAGAGAGACAAAGAGATGAGAGACCCATGAGAGAGAGATGAGAGATGAAAGAGAAAGAGGAGAAGAGAGAGAGTGATGAGAGATGAGAGAGATGAGAGAGAGAAAAAGAGAGAAACAGAATGAAGAGGGGGGAGAGAGAGAAGAGAGGTGAGAGATAGAGACATAGAGACACACATAAAGTTAGAGAGAGAGAGAGAGAGAAAAGACACACAGAGACAGAGACAGAGAAGGAAATAGAGACAGAAACAGAAAGACAGAGATAGAGAGAGAGACAGAGTGATGAGAGAGATGAGAGAGAGACAAGAGTTCAGAGAGAGACGAGAGAGAGGAGAGAGGAGGAGAGAGGAGAAAGAAAGGAGAGAGGAGAGAGAGAAATACATAGAGAGAAACAGAGAAAGGAGAGACGAGAGAGATGAAAGAGAGAGACAGAGACAGAAAGAGACACACACACACACACAGAGACAGAGAAGACAGGAGGCAAAGAGAAACAATGACAGATACAGAGAGCTAGTCAGAGGCAGAGACAGGGAAAACAATGTTAAATATCTCAAAATATTTCTAGAAGCTTTTGCCCAATGATTACGACTAGGCATATGGATTTGAGTAGATAATTATAATTCAATTCAATAAGCATCGACCAGCAGTCTGCTCTAAGGGCAGCCAGGTGGCGCAGGAAATAGAGCCCTGTGCCCAAAATCAGGAAGACTCGTCTTCCCGAGTTCAAATCTGGCCTTGGACACTCCCTCACTGTGTAATCCTGAGCAAGTCGCTAAATTCTGCCTGCCTCCCTTTCCTCATCTGTAAAATGAGCTGGAGAAGGAAATGGCCAATGGCTCCAGTATCTTTACCAAGGAAACACCAAAATGGGATCAGGAAGAGCTGGACGCAACTGAAAAATGACTGAACTGTACCAACAAAGATCTGGGAATTTTCTGCGTAGAGATGGTAATTGTTTCTGGGGATGATAAAATAACCAGAGGAGAGGGAATACAGAGAAAGGAAGGACCAGGATGGAGCCTCACAAACTTTGTGCTATGAGATAGAGGGAAGATGATGTGAGCAGGGAAACAAAAAGGGACCATCTGGTGAATGGAAGTCTTTGTGAAAGGCTCCAGCTTTGCTTTGACCTGGTGTCTAGGACAAGGAGTAACTTATGGTTTTTCTTCAAAACAAAACAAGGCAACAACAGTAACAACATGCACTGTGGGAATTGGTTTTCGAGCATCCAAACAATATTTCCTTTGCTATAGAGACAGCCGAGCCAGGCGACACAGGGATCCCCATATGGCAGGCATTTCAGGGTTTCCTGAAGGACTGTATTTCAGTGAGGAACTACATGAGCTGGATGGAGAAAAATGTCAAGGGTCACTTGAAGAGCTGATTTCATTGCAAAAATAAGACCTGAATTGTCTTGGGAGTTAGCGGCTACAGAAAGAGCTTGTTGGCTGAGGGTGGTAGAGTGGGTAGGATTTCATAGACTTAGAGCTAAAAGGGATTTAAGAGATTATTTGATGTAGCTTTTTCATTTTATTTTTTTTAAACAATCAGAATTTATTCTCTCTCTTTTATTTCATCCATCTCTGAAGTAAAAACAAAAACAAAATCACTTGTATAAAAATATGCGGTCAAATGAAACCAATTCCCACATTGGCCATGTCCAAAAAGGCACCTTGAGTGCATGCCTTCCCTCTTTCTCAGAAGGTGGGGAGATCATTTCTTCATTAGTTCTTTGGAATCATGTTTGGTCACTGCTGATCAGAATTCTAAATTCTTTCAAAGTTCTTCGTGATACAAAGAACTTCTAGCAGTTACACAGTACTTTACAAATATCTCTGTTGATCCTCAAAACAGCTCTGGGAAAGTTAGATACTATTACCACCATTTTACTTATGAAGAAACCAAGGCAGAGGTTAAATGCTTTGCCCAGAGTCCACAAAACTAGCAAGTTCCTTAGGCTAGATCTGAAATAAAATCTTTCTGATGTCAGGTCCGGAGCTCTATTCATCCACTGTGTCATCTAGCTGATTAATTTTTGTTTAGATGTCTGAAAATAGTTCGTTTTTTCCCTGTTTTGTTGGGAGAATATAAATTATTCTCCTGGTGCTGCTTACTTCATTCTGCATCATTCTTCACAGCATGAAAGCATTCTATTGAATTCATTTGACATACTTTTTTCAGTCTTCCCTCAATTAATGATCATTCACTTAGTTTCCAGTTTTTGCCATCATAAAAAGAGCTACTATAGACATATTTTTAATATATAGGTTCTTTCCCCCTTCTTTTGTTTTCTTGTGGGGATAGACTGCCCTTTTTCAGATGAGGAAACTGAGTTCTAGAGAGATCAATTATCTTGCTCATGATTACACAGGCTAAAAGTGATGGGGTGGAATTGAACCAATGTCCTCTGCTCTTAACTCTATTGCTCTTTCCACCATACCACACTGCTTTTCAAGAGCAGGAAGAGAACACTTCTATTGCCATTTTTCTACACTGGGGGAAGAGCTAGCAAAAGAACTGACCATTTCTTTACAGGTCGTAAACTTTGGTGGAGATTTCCTTGGTCGATTATTACCTTTGATGAATCTCCTTAACTATTAGTATCATTTGTAGACCAAAGGACAAAGCAGTGCAATATAATGGAAAAGGATAGTGTAATGAGAGGGTCAAAAGTCCTGGAGTTCTATCCTTTTTCTGGCACTAAGTGACTGTAACCCAGGCCAAGTTGTTCTGCCCCTTCACTTCCTCCCTCATCATTGCTCTCACATCCAGTTAGTTACCAAGGCTTATTGGTTCTCCCTTCTTAAATTTGTAGTTTACATACTTGACAAAATCACAGTTATTGAGATAATGAGTTATTGAGATATTTCTTTCCATCTCCTCCTCCCCATCATCCTCCTTCTCTCTTTCCTCCTCCCTGTTTCCTTCCCCTCCTTCTCCTTTTCCTCTCCCTCTCCATCTTCCTCTTCTATTCCCCTTACCCCCTTCTCTCTCTTTCTGTCTTCCTCCCTCCTCCTCCTCACTCTCCCTCCTCCTCCCCTTCTTCTCTCTGTCCTCCTCTCCCTCTCCTCCTCCCACTTTTTCTCTCCTAAACCCTCCCTCCCCCTCTCTCTTGCCCTCTCCCTCCTCCTTCCCTTCCTTCCCTTCCTCTTTCTCTCTCTCTCCATCTCTGTCTCTGTCTATCTCTCCCTCTCCTTGGTTCTCCCTTTATCTACTTTCTTTCTCTATTTTTATCTTGCTCAACTAGACTGACATCTGTATCATGCTCCCCAATTGTGGATGTGCCCCAAGGCTTGGTCCAATGTCCTCTTTACAAATTTATTCTGAAATTAAGAAATAAAGCAAGCATTTCTGTAACTTAGAGGATTAGGAAAAACATGATTGCACATAAAACTGAATCTCTTATGTACAACTTGTTATTTCTTTTAAATATATAATAAAATTATCATGCAACTTTCAGTTCCCCTCTTTTTTCTTCCCTTCCCGGCCTTGAGATGGCTACCATTAGACATAAATAGGAATATATATGTATATATTTATGTATATGTAAAACATTCTACATATCCATTAATCAATTCTTTCTCTAGATGCAGATAGTGTCTTCCTTCAAAGGTGCTTTGTAGTTAATTTGAGTATTTATAAAAATTAAAATGTTTGTCACTCTTTCTTAAAACAACATTGAAGTTGGCTATTGGTAACAGGGCAAGTCCCATTCTATTCATCAGTTCATTTAAATCTTTCCAAGTCTTTCTAAAATTAACTTGTTCATCATTTTTAATAGAACAGTAATATTCAATTACTTTTATTTACCAGAACTCATTTTGCAGATGAGGAACTGAGGCAAACTGAGTTGTGACTTTCCCACAGCTACTTAAGTGTCTAAGGTCAAATTTGAACTCAGGACAGTGAGTTTTCCCTATCCCAGATGTTTTACTCTATGCTCTACGCCACCTAGCTTTAGCCAGATACGTCCTTCTAAATGATTCAAGTTTACATTCAATCAAGGAAACAAACATTCATTGAACCCCTACTATGTGCCAGGTGCTACTATGTGCTAAGCACTGGGGGCAAAAAGATGAAAACAAAACAATCCCTGCCCTCAAGGACTTTATATTTTACTTGTAGGGGATGGAATAACTATGCTCCCCATAATGTAGGTGGAGAATCTACACCAAGTAAATACATGGTAACTGATGGTGCCCTGTAAAGCATGGCACATATACACAACCAATCTGCTCTTAATTATGGTAATCAGCATGAGGGGAAAGTCTAATTAGATTAATACTTCTCAATGCTAGCAATCAAATTTTATTAATCAACTGTATGTAAACATTAGTTTATATTATCTGTTAGCCCACACATATTTTGACCCCATTAAGAACAAACTACTAGTCTGATTTCCTAGGATGTCCCAGTAAGCATTGCTTAAGTCACAAGTACAAGAAATGCCCTTGGCAAGACCTAAGAGACTGAAATCTAGGGCTTCTTGTAAATTTCTTACATATCTAACTAATCATTATGTCTCTCTCTTCCTTTCTCTCTCTCTCTCTTCTTTCCCTTTCCTCCCTCCCTCCCTTCCTCCCTCTCTCTTTTCCTTCTTCTCTCCTTCTCTCCCTCCCTCCCTCCCTTTTCTTCTCTCTCTCTCTCTGTCTCTCTGTCTGTCTGTCTCTCTCTCTCTGATCCTCTGTGTATGCCTTTCTGTCTCTGATTCTCTCTGTGTGCCTTTCTGTCTCTGATTCTCTCTGTGTGTCTCTCTCTGTGTCTTTCTGTCTCTGATTCTCTCTCTGTGTGTGTCTCTTTCTTTCTCTCTCTCACTCTCTCTGTCTCTCTCTCTGTGTTTCTCTCACACACTCTCTGACACACACACACACACCCACACACACTCTGAAATGGGCCATTTTACTTGTCCCCATGACAAATAGGGACAGTAGTCATCTCTATCCTTCTATCTCAAACATGCTGTCTCTGTTTCATATCAAAGCCCAACCTGCCAGGAACAAAGAAAGAGAGGAATTCTTCACAAACTGATTAATCCTGTTAATCATTTGGAGATCAGACACCAGACAGACTTTCTGAAATCCTAGGTTAGAGTCTGCAAGTCAAATGCAAGGTAAGGTACTGTTCAGCCTTCCATTGTTGAGGGAGAACCACTGACATGGGGAGAAGGGACTGACTATCAAGACATTTTCTTTCTTTCTTTCTTTTTTAAATGGACTTCAGGATCTGTTTTATCAGGTTCTTTTACTGTGCTTCCTTTGGCTTAGATCTTTACTAATGAATAGAAAGGAGACAAGCTTGAAAAGGAGGGGCTGTTCCCATTGGGTGCCTGAGGGACTTTCACAGTCCTTCTCCTTTCCCTATTAGAGGCACCATCCTAATAGGATACGGTGGATTAGGACTGGACCTGTGTTTTCTAATTGGAGAAACTCCTTTTAAGAGTGAAAGTCAGTAGGCATTGATCCACACTTAACACCATACACAAAGATAAGGTCAGAATTTATTGTTAGTCATTTTCAGTTTTGTCCAACTCTCTGTGATCCCATTTGAGATTTTTTTTGGCAGAAATATTGGAGTAGTTTGCCATTTCCTTCTCCAACTCATTTGACAGATGAGGAAACTGAGGCAAAACAAGGTTAAGTGACTTACTTAGAGCCACACGGTTACTAAGTGTCTGGAGTTAAGATTTGAAATCACGTCGATGAGTGTTCCTGATTCCAAGCTCTATCCACTGCGCCACCAAGCTGCCCATCTTATCATTATAGTTCATGTCTATATTATTTTCCTAATTCTGCCTTTTCCCACTCTGCATCACTTTATGATGCATGTTTCTTTTTCTTATTAAAGTTTTTTATTTTCAAAACATATGCATGGATGATTTTTCAACATTAATCCTTACAGAACCTTGTGTTCCAATTTTCCCTCCTTCCCCCCTCCCCATCCCCTAGATGACAAGTAATCCAGTATATGTTAAACACGGTACAAATGCCGTATTTCTTTTTATTCTACATATTTGTCATTTCTTATGGTACAGTAAAATTCCATTGCATCCATATTCTGTGGTTTGTTCATTTCTTCTCCCTTCCCTGGACATATAGAGTGTTTCCAGGGTTTTTTCCTAGTCCAAATAATGCTACTTAAAAATTTTTGCTACCCATAAGTCACTTTTCCCCTTAGAACAGCATCCTTAGGGTATAATCCCTAGATAATGTGAAAGCTGGGTCAAAAGATATGAACAGTTTTGTAGCTTTTATGACATTATACAATATTGCTTTCCCAAATAATTGAGCCAATTTTCAGCTCCCTCAGCAGAGAACACAGCTGTTGAGAGCCACATACATGGGTAATTCTGGGGTCTGTGATAGAATAGAGTAGTAGCAATTGTGGGCAGATTACAGCTGGGGACTGGCAGTCCAGATTGAAGGATATATTCTTGGCAGACAGCTCTTTGTGGTTTTCTCTGTACTGGGTCGGCAGGCTCTGAATAGATCTTCGTGTGGATTACCGTCAGCAGAACTTGACCCTTTAGTGCTGGCTGCCTGTCATTCCTCATCTCGGCCCAATGGGGAGACAGGTTCCAGTTGCCTGGGGGGGCGGCTACCAAAGCTGCCAGAATTCTAGAGTCTTGAGACACCATCTGGTGCTTTGGGATTTGGAGTTGTCGTTCTCATATAGCTCAGTCATGGAGCCAGCAGCTCACCCAAAAAGGGGATTGTCGGCGACATGATGTGATGGACTAAACCTACTTGACAAATGGGAATCAGGGAATGTTGTACAGTGGAAAAGGTGCTGTATTTGGAGTCATAGGACCTGGATTCAGATCCTGGCTCCAATTCTTATGACCTATGTGACTTTAGGCAGATACTTGTTTTCTGGGTTTTGGGTTTCTCATCAGTAAAGTAGAGGATGGGATTGGATTTAGATGGCCTCTGGTTCTTTCCCCACTCTAAACTGATAAGGCTATGAATGACCCTCCCTCTATTTGGGATACAAAGGGGGAAAGCTCCATTCCTTGATACTGCTTTCTTTATGTACCATATACCTTTGACATTTATATTTTCCTTAGCGATTCTTTAAAAGGATCATTAGGCCAAACTGAAGTTTATTTTTTTAAAATAAATTCCCATACTCCAACTCTGTCTTTCAGCACAATGCATTCAATGTTCCAAGTGGAATTTGTAAAGTTATGAATGATCTTACACTTCCATGGGACTAGTGCACAAGAAAAGAGAATTTCCATGAGTGGCTGATCAAAGGAGTGATGAAGGTCCCTAGGGCCATGATTGATGATTGTTATCAGGTGCTACTCTGTGGAAGATGGCTGGGATATTATGGAAAAACACCACTGAAGTAAAACTCCTGAGTGTCTGGTTTCTAAAACTGCTTTAACTTTCAAGTTCTTCAGGGTGGAAGGGATCTCAAAGACCATCTAGTCAAGTTTCTTACTTGGGAAAAAAACCCTTCCACAACATTAACGGGTAATAAATCAGTTTTAGTTTGAAGATTTCCAGTGAGAAGAGAATCATTATTGTTAGAAACATCATCCCTTTTTGGCATAATTCTAATTATTAGGGAATTTTTGCTTACATCAAGACTTAATTTACCTTTGCAATTTCTACCCTTAATTCTAGTTTTGTTTTGGGAAACAGTGATGCTTTCCCCCCACACAATAGCCCTCCTAATACTGGAAGATAGGTATCCTATTCTCTCAAAGCTTCTTCAGGTTATATATACATCCCCAGTCCTTTCAACTGACCCCACCGACATGATCTCAATGTTTTTCACTTATTTGAATTTCTGTCTTCCAATTTATCAGAATCCTTAAAATATGGCACCCCAAACTGTATGTGACACTCTAAAAGTGGACATTGGGGGTGGTGTTTTGTATCAAATCTAGAAATTATACTAATAAACACCAATTTATGAAAGCTAAGTCTGACTACAAATTGATACCCACTGATGATCACAGAGAACTGGTGGGATTTGTGAGCTATGAATTTAGAAAGACAATCTACCTATATATATATATATATATATATATATATATATATATATGAAAGAAAATCCAACTCCATTATACATATATATTTTGTCTTTCTAAGTTTATATAAATATATAAATTTATATAAAAATATAAATCTAAGTTTATATAAATATATAAATACATATATAAATATGTAATGTACACATATGTATTCATATATCATATAAATAAATATAATATATAAATATAAATAAAATTTTTTTTCCTAGCTATTCTTTTATCTTAGCCATAGGTGATTGGGACAGAAGAAGAGGTCAAGGGGTTAATTGACTGGCTGGCCCTATGCTTTTGTGATTTCATGAGTAAGGTGGAAAATTAGGGAAGAGGCAGAATAAGGCAGAATAGGCCACCCAGGATGGGGAGATGGAAATTGCTGAGGGTCAAATTGTGAAGTCAACAAAAACTGTCTTTAAAAGCATATACCTCTCTCTTTATCATCATGGGCCCCTTCCCTGCAGGTCTTAATTTCATTTAGCTGCATATTAAGATATTTAGCTGAAAAAGCAGAATACCTCCAAGGAACATCTGTCTCTTAACAGGAAATTGTTAATGACAAAGCAGCTTCTGTTAACTCTTCGGTATCATGGAGTCTCAGAACGAAAAGGGATCTTAGAAGCTACATAGTTCAACAAAGACCTGCCTATCAATGCCTTCTATGTCATGTTCAATAAGTGAGCATCCTACCTTTTCCTAAAGACCTTCAGGGAGGGATTATTTATTACCAGAAAAGGTAGTTCCTTCCACTTTTTATTCATTTTAATTATTGCTTTATCAGAGTGGTCATTCCTTCCACCAAAACAGATGCCATCCTCTTGGGAGATGTCAAAGTCGGTGTCTTGGGAGCTGTTGTGGCCAAAGGGATTTACATCCCAATGTTCTTCCTTCTGGTCATGAGCTTTGCCCAATTGGTCAAGGCGGGTTTTTAGATGATGGTCTAATCTAAACTCAAAATCTTTCTGTCTTGTATCAATCTATCAAACAACAAACATTTCTGCTGAGCATAGAGATGCATAAACATACTCCTTGCTGATGGGAAGACTGAGGCTGGTGAATCATTTGATCTCTAGAATTCTGAGCTGCAGTAGGGCTAATGCTGATTGGGTTTCTACTTAGGGCTGGTATCAATGTGATGATTTCTCTGGAGCAAAGGACCACAAGGATGTGCAAGGAGGGCTGAACTGGACTAAGTTGGAAAAAAAAAAAACTTCCATGGTGGCTAATATTGGGACTGAGTCTGTGAGTGACCACTGCCCCTCCAAACTGGAGGGAATATGGGTACTTCGTCTAAAAAAATGTACTCCAACACAAGTCATTCTGAAGAACAATTTGGAATTATACCTGGAAAGTTACTAAACTGTGTAGAATCTTTGAACCGGTTAGACCACTACTAGGTCTCTTAAAGAGATCAAAGAAAGAAGAAAAGGACTTTTATTTACAAAAACATTTATAATATCCTTTTTTGGTAGCAGTTTTAAACTGGAAAATAAAGGGGATGCAAACTTATTGGGGAACAACTAAATAAAATGTGGCATGTAAATGCAATAAAATAGTATTATGCCATAAGAAATGGACATTTGCAAAAGATATTGGTTTAATCTCTCCAAACTAATGCAGAATGAAGTGAACAGAATTAGGAGAACAATTTATACAATGGCAGAAATAATGCAGAGAAAAACAACTTTGAAGACTTTAGAATTCTGGTCAATGCAATGATAAACCATGAGTCTAGTTTGTTATTAGCTCCCTGTTAGACTGTATACTTTTTGAAAGAAAAGACTATTTCATATTTGACTTTGTAACATTAATACTTAACATAGTACTTGGCACATAATAAGCACTTTACTACATGACTGGAGATTAAACACAGCACCTACATCCTGCCAGAGGAATGATGGATGAGAGAGAGAATAAGAGGCATAGAGAGAGACAGAGAGAAGTACTGAGACAGACAGACAGACAGAGACAATGACAGAGAGACAGATACAGAGACATGGGGAGAGGAAGAGAGAGAGAAATTTGGACATAGCAAATTGGGGCTTTGTTTTGTTGGACTATGTATATTTATGATGAAAATTTTGTTTTTTATTAATTTTTTTAGTTTGGCTAAAAGGCAGTAGCAGAAGGGAAAGAATACATTAAAAAAATTAAAAACAGAAAAAAGATAGCAATGTTTAAATTGAGCCATGAAGGAAGCTAGGATTATAAAGATAGGATGTGAAGAGGGAGAACACTTTAAGCATTGGGGGCAGTTAGTTCAAAGTCATGGAGGTGAAGCATGGGGCACCATATATGAAAAGCAGCAAGTAAACCAGATTGGCTGGACCAGAGCGTGTATGAAGAGGAAGGAGTAAAGTGTAAAGTAATTGGGAAGATTGGAAGGGGTCAGATTGTAGAGAGTTTAAATACCAAACAGAGGCATTTCTCTTTGGTCCCAAGGGTGATATGCCATTGGAATTTGCTCTGCTGTTTTATATAACTCATATCAACATTAAGTTTTACATTATAAAAGATTTGTTATATTGGATACCCTTAAGGACTCTGCGAGCATGGCTATTCCATTTTCTAAGTAAGAAAACTGAGGCTGAGAGTTGATAAGTGCCCTTTCACACCTAAGGAAAAGAGGTAAGTTGCAATTTCTCATTCCAAAGTCAGTGGACCCTTTTCACTAAGCCCTGCCAGTTGACTAGAAGAGAAGACAAAGCAAAAGAAAAAAAAAAACATTTTAGATACAAAGGAATGATGGGATGAATGGCTAATAGTGAAGCTGAAACTTTCAAGGCAGAAGTCCTTCCAAAAGTCTCCTTAAATCAGTCCATCCAGAAAGTCTTTTTGTCCTAAAACCAACCTAGCTGATTTCTCTCATTTTCTCTAAAGCTCCATGGCCCAAACCAAATGGAATCTTCCTCCTTCCTTAATTCTTTTTTGCTATTTCAGGTCTTTTTTTTTTTTTCCTGGGAGCCATTTCTGTTTAGAAAGGCAGATGTGCAGCAGTCTGCATTGTACTATTGATTTATGCCTTTCTGAGCTGAGCTGTTACAATGATTAATATTTGATTTACACTCTGAGTTCCTTCTGTTTCTGATCTCTCTCTAACTCATTAAATCTCCTTTAATCGGGCCTCCAACTTCATCTTTTGGAGTTTGCCCTGGGGAGATAATTCCTCCCTCCCACCCCCTTCCCGCTTCTCCTCGGCCATCTGACCCATTTCTTTATTTTATGGAAAAACAACAACCCCAAACATATTTGGCTGAAGCTAGATCCAGAAGCTGCCTGCCTGGAGGGAGGCACAGCTTATTAAATGTCACACATGCTTTCCTATAAAGGAAACTTCTCCCATTAATTGAATTTACTAGTGGAGAAAGGGCCAGGGTTGACTCACATAAACTCCTAATATTCTTGGGGTAGCTTGGTGATAGGGGATAGAGGACGCCAAATTTTAGACTTGGAATGGAAGAAATGTCAGCCTAATGACCACGTCCCTTGAGCATCCAGCATGAGAAGAGCATCATAGTCCATTGCAGAATCAAAAAATGATCAGAGGAAGAGTGAGGGTGGAATAGGGAGAGGGACTAAATCATTGGATTTTCTAAGTATTGTCTAAGTCCAGAAATAGTGAGCTGACATCCCCAAATTAACTCAGGCAAATCCTGGGGAACCCCCAAAATAAACAAGTTTACAAGGAATTATAAGAAGAGATTTTTAGGGACTATTTAGTCCAATCCTCTTTTATAGATTAGGGACCAGACTCAGACAGATGGAATGTTTCAGGGCCATAGTCATTGATCTAGAATTAGAAGGGACCTCTGAGTTAGTTAGTTTAATCTTTTCATTTAATAGATAAGGAGAAATGAAATGATTTGTCCGAGGTCATACATCCTTTAATCAAACTTTCTCATTCTGGACCTAACTTTCCTCATCTGTAAAAATGAAGGGTTAAGACTCAATGATGTCCACATTTCTTCCCATCTGGATGCACTTTGAGAATCTTCCCATTATGGAAAATTATAGGTTCTCTCTTCCAGGTATCTTCCCCTGTTTAAGCTACCTGGGGAGCAGAACTATGTCCAATTCACCTTTGAATCCTCTAGTACCTTGCCCTATGTCTTGAACATATTAAACTCTAATAAATGTTTGCTAAAATGGATTGTGCCAGTATCAAGAAAATCATTGGAGGTTGAGCAAGATTTCACATAAAATTAAATATTGGAAATTAAAATAATTATATTTATAATATATAATAATATTAATAATAATATATAATTAAAATATTAAATTAAATATTGATTCTGAGCAACCCCATCTCAACTTAGAAATCACTGCAGTATACAAGTATTGAACAAAAGGAATAAAGAATTAACTAGTACACATGAGGCTGAAGTCTCTTAACTATACTGCATAATGCCCTCAAAATATTGAACTCCCTGGAAAAAATGATAACTTAGACTACTTTGTTTTTCATTAATTATAATAATAAAACTAAGCAAATAAACAAAACAAACAGCAAGTAAGAAAGCAAAGCAAAGCAAACAAATAGATCTGGGCCCTCTTGCAATGCTGATTTAGCTTGGGTAGCATTTATATTTAAGGGAAAGAAATGAACAGAAGAAGAGAAAAAGGAAAAGAAAGAGAAAAAGGAAAAGGTAGAGAAGAAAGTGGCAACAAAGAGAAGATAGTGGAAAAGGAAAAGAAATAGGGAAAGAATAAAAGGAGAAAAGAGGGAAAAAGAAAAGAAAGAGAGAAAGAGAAAAAGGAGAAGAGAGACAAAAATAGTAGGAGAAAAAGAGAACAAATCAGGGAAGAGAAGGATATTATTTTCTTGAGCTGGAGAGTGATTTCATTCTGGGTCAGATTCTGTTCAGAGGTTTGGTTTCATGTGGTTTTTGAGGGAAACTGGGAAATTTTGAGCAGCTTCCTGGATGTATTCTGCCATCTTGGCTCTACTGAAGGGTATTATTTTCTTTGATGAATACAGAATTATAGAATTCCAGAGCTGGAAGAGATCTCACAAGTCATACAATCAAACCTCTAATTGAATAGGATCTTTTTGCTGAAAGCCTTGAGAAATGGTCATCCAGCTTCTGTCTGAAGACCTCCAGCCTGTCCCATGTTCACACATTTATATCTGTTGGAAATTTTTCTTTTATATCAACTCCAAATTCACTTCTTTGTCCCCATCATCCATAGTTACTGGTTTTGCTCTTTTGGCCCAAGCATTAAAAAATCTGACCTCTCTTCCAAGGGCCAACTCTTCAAATTATGGTGAAAGTTATCTCTTTTTTGGCCTCCAGTTTTCAGTTTCTTCATATGATATTTATATGATCTGCCAGTATCCTGATTTTTGCTGCTTTTTGACTCTAGTTATCCTTATAATTTACAAAACACTTTTGTTTCCTCCCCGTTTCCATACAATTCCTTCATTCTCATCTTCCTCTTATCTTCTGAGGAGTCTGGGCTTTATCTCCTGGGATCCTGGCCCCTGATGGAGGAGCTTTTGCTTTTTATCACACCTAGAATCAGGCTTATAAAACCCCCCCTGCTTATTTCCCGCAGGACTGGACAGCTATATAAATGTCTTATGTGCTTCCCTACAAAGAGGGAATTTCCATATTTTCTTCCTTCTAACTCTTCTTTATTTCTCCTATTAAAATGTAAATTCTTTGATAGGAAGGATGTATACTCAGTAAAGTATCTGGCTGTTATTGTTTGTTCTTTTTTTCTCAAAAATGACCATGATATCAGGGAGGTGAAGCTATGACATGCAGATGGATTGGATTGAAATGAGGGAGGGCTGGGCAAGGTCACCTGCCTCACTTTTTCCTCTGGAGCCATATGGGTCGAGTGACCAGATATAGATCAGGATGACTGGAGATGGCCCTGGAAAAGCACATTGTAGGGCAGACAGTGTGGCAACAAACATTTATTAAGTGCTTACTATATGCCAGATATTGTGCTAAGGGCTGGAAATTCAAATGAAAGTAAAAAGAAAGATGGTGTCTGCCTTCAAGAAGCTTATATTCTAATGAGCTGAGAATAAATAAGAGGAAGCCATTATTGTTTGTCATTTATTCATTTTTTTTCTTTTTTGCTGGGGCAATTGGGGTTAAGTGACTTGCCTAGGGTCACGCAGCTAGGAAATGGTTAAGTATCTCAGGCCAGACCTCTGGTCTGACCACCAGACACTGAGGTCAGGTCCCCAAAATGGAGTACCATGGAAGGAAGTCACCAATGGAAAAAGAGGGCCTGCTTAGTGGAAGGATGTTCTAGAGTGAGAAGTCCCAAAATATTGAGGGAAATTCTAAGGCAAGAAAGCAGCTGAGTCATGGAGAAGTTGAGAGTTAGAAGCATAGCTGCGAGGAGGCACCATAATTAATTAATATTTTATTATTCACTCAATCAACAAGCATTTATTAAGCAACTATTTGCTCTGTATTGTGCTAAGTTCTGGAGATACAAAGGAAAACAAATGAAAATTGCTGTTCTCAAGGAGAAAATGGGGGAGATAATAAATAAATAATTGTGTACAAACCAAATATACACTGCACAAATTGGAGATAACCATTGATAGAAGATATTAGTGTTGGGGAGAGTAGGAAAAGTGTCTTTTACAAGATGGAATTTTACCAGAGACTTGAAAGAAGCCAGGAGGAACAAATTAGGAGAGAAAGCATTACAGGAATAGGAGACAGCCAGGGAAAAATCTCTGGAGTTGAGATATGGAGGATCTTGCTGAAGGAACAGCATGGGACTCAGTGTCACTGGATTGTAGACCATGGAGAAGGAAGTAAGCTAAAAAAGACAGGAAAGGTAAGAAGGGGTCAGGCTAAGAAGGCCTTTGAATGTCAGAGAATTCTATATTTCCCTAGAGGCAATAATTAGGAATCCCTGAATTTATTGAGTAGGAGGAGTGATGGTGATGATATGTTTGACCTGTGCTTTAGGATAATCAATAATGCATTTGTTCTGTGATGAGATTTGTGAGTCACCATGACTTTCTTGAAATAGTTACAGCAGGCTGGGTGATCTGATCCTCCAGAAGCCTTAAGAGATGCCTTGTTAGGTATCTTCTTGCAAGTTCCTCCAAGACCCCAAAGGATGGAGGAGTTCCCCCTTAGCAAATGTCTGAATTGTCCTGAAGTGATGAGTTTTAACCATCATCTAATTCACTTGGACGTACTTCAGGCCACAGGATAAAATGCTTCCCAGTGGTTCAAGTCCAGCGTTTTGAATTTATCTTTTAGAGAGCATTGCCATATGGTATGGGTTGTTCCTTGTGATGCGGTTAGTGGCAGTGCTGAGAGTTGTGGGAATCCCCCTCCGGTTGACGTAGGTCCAACGTGAAAGAATTCACGAACCCCAAAAGTCTGACTGGACAAAAGGGAAGTTTATTGTTGGCTGAGAAGCTTTGCTAGGAAGGCAGACTTCTGAGTGGCAAGAAGTCCTGGCAGAGAAATAACAAGAGGTTATCCCTGGGAAGAAGGTCTCTTCACAATGGGCAGGAATCCTGGCAAGCAGCTGAGCCAAGGGGAGAGGCCCCTTGGCAAAGAATAATTCCTGCTTTGGACTTCTGCAAAGATTTGGAGTTTAAAATTCCCTTTTTATAAGAAATCTGAGGCTGGGGTTTCTATTGAATGAGATTCCTTCAGTGTTGTCACAGCCCCGGGCCTAGATTTCCAGCTGAATGAGACCATTAAAGTTAGAGCTAAGCAGGCAGTGGTCCTGGGCTAATCTTAATCAAACCACTTAACTGCCCCAAGGGTGGGTCTCTGTCAGAGGAGAGTTTTCAGAGCTCACCCCAAAAGTCAAGGAGGACAGTTTCAGGGTTCACCCCATCACTTGGATTTTACAATTCATTTTCCAGCTTTTTATCTTGGTATGGTTTGCAACTCCATGCCTGGAATGCACTTGTTCCTTGCTTCTGCCTCCTAGAATCCTCCTAGAATCATTGAAACAGCCTATCTATCTATCTATCCATCTATCCATCCATCCATTTATCCCCCATCTATCTATCCATCCATTATCTATCTATCCAATCATCCATCTATCCATTATCTGTCTATCTATCCATTATCTGTCTATCCATCCATCTATCTATCATCTATCTCTCTATCTATCCTGTTCAAAGGAGGCCTGATCCTCTTAATTGTTAGTGTATTTTTTTTTCCCACAAATTGTCTCATATTTCTTTACCTGTTTCTATGTTTCTATCCTTGCACCTAGATGCGTGAAAGTTCCTTGGGGGCGGGATGGATGTGGGTGAGGTGGGGTGGGTTAAGGCCTGGTTTTTGCTTTGTCTTTGTTCCATATTTAGTATAAAGTTTCTCACCAGTGGGTACTTCATGAATATTTAGTGGTTTAGATAAAATCCACTTGTTTCTGAGGTTCTTTGTAACTGAAATTCAATGAGTGAATTCACCTTTACCTACACATCCACTTACAAAAATAAATCCTTTAATCATTCTGATTTCCAAGCAACTGTAATCAAAACAAAACTGAATTTTAGTTGTTTTCTTCTCTTAGTCTCTCCTTTTGGGGGGACCTTGTTCTCAAAACACCCACTCAAGTTTTAAAGGATCAAGAGGGAAACTCTGTGGGAGTTTAGTTTGGAGAAAAGTTGACATTTGAGGTCTATAAAATCATATATTTAAGATTGTAGGCACCTGAGAGGTCATTAAATCCATCCCCTTGTTTTTTTTGGTAAGGTATTCAGTATATTTAGGATGTCATATGGAATAAAAATAGCTCCTGTTTTTATACAGTGCCTCAAGACTAACACAATGGATTTTTTGGCACATTATCTTTATTGTTGTTATTATTCCCATTTTATGGATGAAGAGAACTGATTCTTGGGGAGGTCAAATAACTTAACCATGGTCACACAGCTAGTACAAGTTAAAATGATGTAATAAAAAACCCTAAAAGTTTTGGTTTTAGAGCTTGCCCAATCTATCTGATTCTGAATACACTATTTCTCAGTTCATTGTTGATTGATGATCTAGTCCGTGATAATCAAATTTCTCAGAAGATCCTTCAATCTGGAGACTACTTCCTAGCCCTAC
Source organism: Sarcophilus harrisii (assembly GCF_902635505.1). Lineage (NCBI taxonomy): Eukaryota > Metazoa > Chordata > Mammalia > Dasyuromorphia > Dasyuridae > Sarcophilus > Sarcophilus harrisii. Next base: position 579,063,188 of record NC_045428.1, read on the forward strand.
CCTTGGGCTGTCGAATTAACATGCTGATGATAGACTCCCTAGTCCTTGAGCCATAGAATTAGCATATCTATGGTAGAAGCTGGATAAAATGACTCTCAGTTCTGTTTCTTTACTGGATTCCCTTAGAGTTCAGTCTGCTTTGTAATGGCGTATCATTACTTTCAATAAAACTTTGTCCCTTGACTAGGAGATGGGATCAAGCCTGCAAATTCTTTTGAGACATGTTGCGACACCGGTCTGGGACTTTTGGGATCCCCCCTTCTCAACTTCAACAGAAGCAGGTTTCCAATTCAGCCCTTCTTGACTCCAAGCCCCTCTTCTATCTACTATGCCGGATGGGAGAGTGGATATATACCCTCTGCCTAGACCTGGAAGTCAGAATTAGGAACTAAGGGGAGAAGTAGCAGAGTTGGATTCATAATTAGAACTATCTCAAAATGGAATGGCCTGCCTAGGGATGTGGTGAGCTTCCCCTCCTTGGAGGTCTTCAAGTGGAGGTTAGAAGACTATCTGGGGGGATTCTTGGTCAGGTATTACTTGGACTTGATGGCCATTGAAACCTCTTTCAATTCTGAGACTGTGTGAAGAGAAAACCCCATCCCTTGAGATTCAAGTTTGCAGGTTGTTGATTCGGTCAAAGGGCCTATCATTTCAGCCCAGCCATGCTATATCTCATCCCCAATGGACTCATTCTATGGACTTCTTATTTTCCAGCTACCTTGTACCAAATAAAGGTATTCTTTATTTTTCTCCCCATTTTTCCATATTCTCCCCTTAGAATTTAAGTTCCATGAAGACAAGAAGTGTTTTGTTTGCTTGTATTTGTGAGCTTAGTGAATCAGGTAGATCCTGGTGCATAATAAGTAGTAAATGCTTAATTAATGCTTATCTCCCTTCCTCCTCCCCCCTTCCTTCCTCTCTCCCTCTCTCACTTTCCCTCCCTCCCTATCTCTCTCTTCCTCTTCTCTTTCTTTATGTCTTTGTCTTTGTCTCTCTCTCTTTTATCTATCAGTCTATGTGTCTGTATATTTATCCATTGATCCTCTATTAATCCATCTATCCTGTATATATTTTATATATGTATATATAATCCATCCATCTATCATCTATCTATCATCTATCTATCTATCCATATCTATCTATCCATCCATCTACCTGTCTAGTCATCTGTCTGCCCATTTGCCCATTAATCTCTCTAGCTGTTATCTCTTTCTTTCTTTATCTGTCCATCTGCATATCTAACTATATCTATAGCCTTCCTCCATCATCTATTTGTCTATCTATCTACCCATCTATCCATCCACCTATCATTTAGTCATCTATATGTTCATCTACCCATTTATCTGTCCATTTATCCATCCATCTCTAGCTGTTTATTTCTTTCTGTCTGCCCATTTGCATATCCATCCATCTGTCTGTCTCTCTATGTATCCATCTGTCTGACTGTCTGTTCGCATATACATCTGTCTGTCTGTCCATCCATCCATCCGTCTATCTGTCTGCCCATTTGCCCACCTATTTCTTTAATCTTTATCTCTCTCTGTTTCTCTCTCTCTCCCCCTCTCTCTGTTATCTCTGCAGATCCCACCCCTCAGCCATCCCCAGGGCACTAGGGCTATGTTCTCTACACTGTACCTTTGGCCCCTCCTTGGGGAAGTGTCACCACTGGCCTAGTCCCTTGGCAGGACATTCAGAGGCAGCTCCTCTCTGCTGTCACTCACTGCTCAGAGGCTGCAGTCGGGAGACAGCAAGAAGAAGAGCACACAATGGCTCATTTGCTCTTCTCCCCACAATATTTTCCTTCCCGTTAGCTACCAGCTGCTCTGCCATTTATCTTCTCTTCTGACAGAAGGAAAGCACTCTCCCAGAGAGAGCAGCAGAAGTAGGGGCGATGGGGCTAAGGAGGGCCGGCTTGGTGGCCTTTTCTGGATAACATGGGGAGAGACAAGGGCTCTGGGGCCTTATGATCAATACTTTTGAACCACAATTTAGGTTCCCTCCCTGGACATCATTTTCTTTTCCTGTAAAATGGAATTGGAAACTTCTCCTTTTCCTTTCAATTCTACTCTTTTTTTTTGCCCCTTCCTAGCTTCGACATCCTGGGTTCTAAGGCCCTCCCAGCTGTGACATTCTATTTTCTCAGACTCTGATTCTTTATATTCTATACTGTACATAAAGGTCAAATTTCCTCAGCAAGAGCTAGAGGTCAGGAGATGGGGTTCCATCTTTGTTACACTTTTTTTTTTTCTTTTTTACTTTTCTTCCTAACCAGGCTACTAAAACCCTTTTTTTATAAACTAAAAAATTTCCATAATAATTTTGAAATTTATTCCCTTAATATTTCCCGAAATGCAAATCCCTTTTTATTATTTTTGGGTCTTCCAGCCGGACCCATCCTTTCTTTCCCCTCCCACCTAACATTTAATTTTAACCTGCTTTTCCCCTTCCCTTGTTCCTCAAATTTCCCACCCCAAACAAGGGAAAATGGGGCCCTTTTCCTTTGCTGAGGCCCCCCAAAAGGGAGATTGGCATCCCTTTGGTTTACTTGGAATACAAAAAACAAACAATTTTTATTTCCATTTTTCTTTGTTCCCAACCCCTAAGAAAAATTCAAAAAAAAGATTAAAAAACCCCTTTTAAATTTAAAGGGGAAGGAATTCCTTTGTAATTTTAACCACAAACCCCCTAAATTTCTCCAAATAAAAACCCTTTTTTCTCCCTGCCCTTTCTTGACCCTCCCTTTTCTGGCCCCAGTTTTTTGCCAAAATTTCCCTTTCTTTCTTTTATCTTTTATTCTTTCCCACCAAATCTTTTCTTTTTAGTTTGTTTATTTTTCCTTTGTTTCCCATTTTGTTTGGTTTTCTTTTTTTTCCCGCCCCGGGTTTGTTTTGCTTTTATTTTTTCCAATTTTACCAACCCTTTCTATTTTCTTTTTTTATTTTTGTTTTCTGTTTTCCCTTTTTCTTTTTTTCCTTCCTCCTTTCTTTTCCTTCCCCCCCCCTGTTTCTTCCTTGGGTCTTTCTCCCTTTCCTCCCCCTCTTTTTCCTTCTTCTTCCCCTTCCTTCCTTTCCTTCTTCTTTTTCTTCCTTCCCCCTTTTCTTTTTCTTTTTTTTCTCTTTTCTCCCTCTCCTTTCCCTCTTCTTTCCTTTCCCCCCCCTTTTTTCTTCTTTCCCCTTTTTCCTTTCCCCCTTTTCCCTCCCCCTCCTTCCTCCTTTTTTCCTCCTTTTCTTCCTTTCCCTTCTCCTCCTTTTTTCCCCCTTTCTCCCCTTTTCCCCTCCTTTCCTTTCTCCTTCCCTCCTCCTCCCCCCTTTCTTTTCCCTTTCCCCTTTCCTTTCTCCCCTTTTTTCCTTCTCTCCCTTTTTTTTCCTCTTTTCCCTTTTCCTCCTTTCTTTCTCTTCTCCCTTCCTCCCCTTCTCTCTCTCTCTTCTCCCTTCCTTTTTTTCTCTCTCCCTTTTCCTCCTTTCCCCCTTCCCCTTCCCCCCTTCCTTCCCTCCCCCCCCCCCCCCCCCCCCCCCCCTTCCCCCCCCTTCCCCCCCCCCCCCCTTTCCCCCCTTTTCCCCCTCCTTTCCCCCCTTCCCCCCTTCCTTCCTTTTCCCCTCCCTCCTCCTTCCTTTTCCTTTCCCCCCCTTCCCCACTTTCCCCCCCTTCTTTCCTCCCTTCCTGCTCTTTGTCATTCTCTTTCGCCCGCCTCCTCTTTCTTCTCTCTTTTTTTTTTCTTTTCCTTTTTTTTTTTTGTTCCTTTTTTTTCCCCAACCACCTTCTGTTTTCTTTTTCTCCCCCCATTTCTTCTCACCCAAATTATCTTCTTCTCCCCTCCTTTCCTCCCTCCTTCCCTCCCTCTCTCTAAGTTTTAGAAATTTTTTTGGTAGGAAACAACAAACGAAACCCATCCCCCTCCTTCTTCCTTTCCTCCTAAAGGAGACATATCAGCCAAAAGGGAAATTTAACAATTTGGCAAATATCCCATCTTTTTAAACCCTATTTTCCCTTTAATTGGCCCCCATTCCTCTTCCATCCATCACTCCCTCCTTCCTCCAAGCCAATTTGGCTCTTCTCCCTAATATCAAACCAAACCTTCTAAACCTGGAAGGGCCCGCCCTTAAAAGCTCTTCCTTGCATAATCTCAAAAAACTTTCTGGGCCAAGCCCCCTAGAACTCTAGGAAGGAACAACTCCACCATGTCATCCTACTTTCCTTTTCTCTCCTATCATTTTTTTCTCTAATTAAAAACTTATCATTTAGTCTGAAATAACAGCTTCAGAAATGGACACGGGAAAGAAGAAAATAGAAACAGAAAAAAAACCTTTTCCCCCTTACAAAATTGGGAAAAAACATCAAATCAGTACAATGGAAAAGGCCCTCTTTAACAAAAGGTTGGGATTCCATCTTCCTCCTGCCTTATACCCGGCCTACATAAATCCTAGCATTTATTAATTATTATATAATATTATATATCATTATTAATTAGCACCTACTATGTGTCCGTATTAGCTAGTGACATCATAGGGCCAGGAGTTGAGAAGATTCATCTTTCCAAGTTCAAATCCAGTCTCAGACACTTGTGTGACCCTGGGAAAGTCACTTCACTCTGTTAGCCTTAGTTTTCTCATCTGTAAAATGAGTTGGAAAAGGAAACAGCCAATCACTCCAGTGTCTTTGTCAAGAGAACCACAGAAAGGGTCAGGAAGAGTCAGATGTGATTGAAAAATAACTGAACAAAGCACCAGGTGCCATCCTAAGTATGATTTATTTAATAATTTAAACCTTTTGAGGCTCAGTTTCCTCATCTGTAAAACGAGGGGGTTCAAAGATTTGGTTTCCCAGGTCCCTGATAATTTAGACCATGACCTATTCTCAAACCCTTACCATTCATTTGACCCCTTCCGGGTGTATAGAATATATTCCCTTACGCATCTGACCTTAAAATGTCAAATGCTTTTCTTATTTGCACACAGAGCTTATGCCATGTTTTCTCTAGAGATGTAGAGAATACCAGTCAAGTCAGCAGCATTTTTAAAGTACCTACTATGTGCCAGGTACTCTTACTAAGTATTGGCTATATGAAGAAAGACAAAACCACGGTTCCTATATGTTTTACATGACGCCACGTGTATAACTGATATACTACTTGACTTCTCAATGGGGGAGGAGCTGGAAGGAGGAAAAGAATTTTTAACTAAAAATTTAAAATGAATGATAAAAACAATTAATTTAAATCTTCCTTCTGTCCTCAAAGAGCTCACAATAGGGGATATAATATGCGAAGAACTAGACACAAAGAAGATATCTACAGGAAAATTTGGAGATAATCAGCAGAGGGAAGGCACTGGTGAATGGGTGAATGACTTCCTATAAGTGCTTTTATCTGAAAAAAAGCCAGGAAAAAGAGATTTTTTTATTTTTTCCTTCTTTTGAAAGGGATCAACCCAAAGAGGGATCCAAATCTAGGTTGGTTTTAAATGGGAAGGACTCAAGTCCCTGTTTTGCTCCTTCAGAACCATCTGGTCCAATGGAAACAAAAACAAACATGATACTTGGATGGAACATCTTTTTAGAGGAAAAGCAAAGAGATCAGTGTTGCTGGAGGAAGAAAGGAAGGAAGGAAGGAAGGAAGGAAGGAAGGAAGGAAGGAAGGAAAGAAAAGGAAGGAAGGAAGGAAGGAAGGAAGGAAGAAAAAGGAAAGGGAGGAAGGAAGGAAGGAAGGAAAAGGAAGGAAGGAAGGAAAAGAAGGAAGGAAGGAAGGAAGGAAAGAAGGAAGAAAGGAAGGAAGAAAAAAAAGAAGGAAGGAAGGAATATAAAAAAAATAAAAAGGAGGGAACAAAAATTATAAAAGGGCTTTAAAATCCAAACAAAGGATTTTATATTTGTTTAAAAAATAAAAAACCACCAAAATCAAGAACAGAGAAGAACATAGGAGGAAAAAGTCACTTTGCAGCTGAATGGGAAGTTGTTTGGGACAAGGAAAGGTTGAAGACAGAATCCCAAAGAGGTTCTTTTTAAATTTAGGTATGAGGATTGAAACCTCATCAGGGGTGGTGGCAATGGCAGAGAAATGAGGGAGCACCTTTGGGGGATGCTGCAAAAGTAGAAAAGAAGGGCCTTGGCAACAGACTGGATATGGGGAGATGAGTAAGGTCTGGGAATCTTGGGCCAGCTTGAGGAACGGGGAGGGTGCTGGTGCCCTGGCCAGAAAGAAATTTGGGGAAAAGATAATGAGTCCAGTTTATGTGAGTTTGAACTTAAAATGAGTACTGAATTGGGAGTCAAAAGACCTCAGTTTGAATCCCAATTTTTGAATGCATTAGTTTTGTGACATAACGCAAAATCTATCAAGGATCTCACATCATCAACCCTCCCTTTACAGATGAGGAAACTAAGACTCAGGAGTTTTAAGTGATTCTTCCATAACTTAACAAAGTACCTGACACGCATAGGCTATGTTCAGTCATTTTTCAGTCACATTCAAATCTTCATGACCCCATATGGGATTCTCTCTCTTTTTTATATATTCAGAATTCATTTAATAAGCACCTATTTGCATGTGGTTGTTCTGAGTGTCACACAGATCAAGTGGCCAGGTCTTTCAGTGGCTTAGAGAATAGCCTTTTTTTTTTTTCTTGACAAAGATACTGGAGTGGTTTTTGTCATTTCTTTTTCTTAACTTCTCTAAATGTGAGTTTCCTCATCATTGAGGCAGGATATTTGACTGGCTGTCTTACAAAAGTCCTTTTTGCCTGTAGCATCTATGAGATCATCTAAAACTTTAAATGAGTGAAACAATAAACATATATAAAGCACCTACTTCATGCTAGACTAAAGCTTCTTAAACTATGGATTGCCATGGGGTTGGTTCTATAACAACGTAGGAGTTGTGAAATTAGGATTTGTCATCAGTAAATATTTGCTTTGTATACCTATTCTATATACATATACATCTGGGGTCCCATAAAAGTTTCTCAGATGAAAAGAGGTGAAGATGCTGTATTAAGCACTGGGGATATAAAAAGACTTACTCTGCTCTCAAGGAGCTTATGATCTAATGAGGAAGATAAATAGCAAATAGATGTGTGTCAACTTTCTAATGTGGTAAGTAAAGTATACCCGATGTTAATAAACAACAAAGACCTCACTGAGTACATGTGGAAAGTCAGGATTCTTTTTAGTATTGTTTTGCTTTTTAAAAAAATTCTCATAGTGTTTTTGTTTGACAGAGTGAGATGGCAGAATGCAGGGAGCATTGGGCCCCAAATCAGAAAATTGTAGATATTGTTTAGTCATTTAGTCCTGTCTATTCTCCAGGACATAATTTCACAACTCCCACTTCAGTTATGGGACCCCTTATGGGGTTACAATTCACAACCTAAGAAGTTTTGGCCTAGCACAGAATAGGTGCTTTATATATGTTTATTGACTCACTGATGGAAAGTTTTACAGCATTTTATAAATGCTAGAGGCTAAAAGGAATATTGTAAATGACCTAATCAATCCCCTGCCTTATTGATAAGGAAACCCACATTTAGAGAAGTTAGGCAACTTTGCCCAAATGTCATGAAACTAGTACATTTCAAAACTGGGATTCAAACTGAGTTCTTTTGACCATTAATTCACTACTCATTTTAAGCTCAGACTTATTTAAAATTGGACTCATTATCTTTTCCCCCAAACCTTCCTCTCTTCTGGACTCCCCTCTTTCTGTCCAGGGCACATTTTGGGAGTTTTCTTGGCCAAGATACTGGAACGGTTTGCCATTTTCTTCTCTAATTCATTTTATAGATGAGGAAACTGAGGTAAACAGGGTGAAGTAATCTGCCCACGGTCACCTGTTGGAATCTTTAGGATCTGAGGTCAGATTAGAATTTAGGTATCCTGGCTCTACCTGCCTCATACATTTATCAGGCTGATCTGACATCAGATACTTACTAGTTGTATGATTCTCATCAAGTCATTTAACCTCTGTCTGCCTCAGTTTCTTTGGTTGTAAAATGGAGCTCATAATAGTGTCTCCTCTGAAAGTTGTTGTGTTAAATATAATGATATTGCTAAGATGCCTGGCACATTGTACAAAATAAATGCTTGTTCTCTCCCTCTCTACACCTGAGAAACAGCTAGGTGGTATAATGGATAGAGTGCTAGGTTAGGAGACAAGGAGACCTGAATTCAAATTCCGCCTTAGATATTATTTAAGACTTTATTTTCTCACCTTTAGCTTCCTCACCTGCATGATGGCAGTTATATGATTGCATCTATCTAATAATAGTTAGCACCACACCTGGAATATAGGAAGTGCTCAATGCAAACTTTTTCTACCTTACAGGATTTCTGTGAGGATCAGATGAGGTAACCTACCTAATGCACATGGTAAACTTTATTAAAGTGCTATGGAAGCACTTGCTTTTCTGGCTATTATTTTTTCTGCCGCTTAAGCACATCTCAGGTTTGTAGGCTCATGGTCGTTAGAACTGGAAAGGATCTTGGAGGTTGTCTGGCCCAACCCAAACATCTTATGAATCAAGAAAAGGTGATTTGGAAGTTAAGGGACTTAAGGTCAAGGTCACACAGGTAGCAAATGGACAGAAATATCACCTTCCTATGACATGTATGAACACGTAGCTATATCTATCCAAAGGGTAGAATAGGTAGTAGCACCTCCCAAAATTTTTGAACTTTGGGATCAATGAAAGCTTCCTTACAACTTTATCACTTTGGTAGTGGCGATACCTCCATGTTGTTGGGAAAAAACTGAAGCTTGGGGAGGTTACGATTGTTATATTAATTCATATTGTGAAAGGAAGCCCATCATGTAGAGAGAAAACTGGCCTCCGAGTCCAGCCTTCCATCCCCAGTTTTTCTGATGCTCACGGTTTTCTGGAAAGAGTCCAGAAAGAGATGGACTCTTTCTATTGTCTGAATTTGCAGTGCTTGAGTAGACTGGATGGAGCTCTGTCTTCCTTCCCCATCCCCTATTTTGCAGCCTCCCATTCCAGGATTCAATTTGCAAAGTCTGATGTCTCTGAATCTCTACAGGTCCAATTCTGGCTCTTTAAGCCAGTAAGCGGGCCCTAGAGACCAATAAGTTTTGTCTTTCTTGCTGAGTAGTAAGGATGCTGATTTTGTAGTCAGAGTTCTTGGGTTCAGATCTCGGGCCTGCCTCTGTCTGAAGGACATTGTCCCCTCTGACATGGAGGAGACACTTAACAAACACTGTCGATCCACTGATGAACCTCATCATCTAGGATAGAACATGATTTTCTGGAGCAGAGAGGCCATCAGACTTTTCTCTAGGTGTTCCCAGCTCCAGGCACAGCGTCTTACTCGTAGCCGTCATGTAATCACTGGTGGATGAATGGAACCAGATGGAATATCTCTGTGGGCTTTGGGGACTGAGGGTAGAAGGGCATGAATTAAGACTGGGATAGAGTGAGAGCTGAGAAAAGTCCTTTCTGCAAGTGTGTCTTACAGTAAGAGGCACACAACAATGGAGGGAGCTCTCAGCCCTGGAACGGAGGCTGGATGACCAAGTGGTTTCCTCCTTTGAATGACAATTGTCCACAAAACAGCCTTTGAAATATCAGGTACCTGAACAAAGCCGCCTTCGCTTCCAGTGTACAAATAGCCTGTTCCTCTGGCTCTGAGAGCTTTCTCTCTTCAGAACTGAACCTTGTTACTGTTCTGATTGTTATAGAATGGAAGCTGTGGATCAGCCAGAAGTATTTATTTTGAATAATTTCACATAAACAGTTCCGTGACCCCAGTTAAGTGCCTGCATGTGATGGAGCACAATCTATTTTTATTTTAAACTGTTGTTTTCCCAGCATGAATCTCCTTGGCATCTTGGGGGGTACCTGGGGTGGAGGGAATGATCCACCTCCTCCTCTCATTTGCTGTCACCACAGGCCCTGATGAGGAAGCCCTGCTGTTCCAAGTTGCTGGCGGTCCATTTGGATGAAGGGTTGAACCCCATCCCTCTTTCTCTGTCTGCCCTGGAATTCTTGGATGGGAGTGGGATAAGGGAGAGAGAGGAGAAGGTGAAGAGCTCAGATTCTCATCTGGGGTCATGGAGGAGTCTGGACAGGTGTGGGGTTGTAGTTTTCCTTATAAACTGGCAGGTGTTGGATTAATGGATGTTATTTACTCCCAGAATTGGAGAATGTGTGAAAAATGAAATTCTTAGTCATGATAGGATCTTAGACAGGAAGGGACCTCAGAGGGCACTTAATCTAATCTGTCCTTAAATAGAAATCTCTTCTCCCTCACAGCAAACAGGCACATAGTCATTCAGGTTTTCGCTGAAAGTCTCTAGTGAGAGGGAACTCATTAGATCCCCTAGCACTTTTGGAAAGTTCTGTTGAGATTTTTTCAATGACACAAAGCCTAAAACTGCTTCATCACCTCACACCTGTAATTTGTGTATCCACCTGCCTTATCCATGCCCCATTTTACCTATTAAACAAATCTTCTTTAAAGTACTGATCTGATCAAGTTACCCTTTCTTCCTTATTTAATAAACTTTGATAATTGGAGGAGCTAGCTAGGTGACATCAGTGGATAGAAGATCAGAAGACTCATTTTCTTTAGTTCAAATGTCTTTTTTCTCAAGAGTATTTTATTTTTCCAGATATAGGTAAAGATAGTTTCCAACCTTGAGTTTTGTAATTGAGTTCCAATTTTTTCTCTTCCTTTCCATATGGCTTCTTCAAGATGGCAAGCAATCTGATATAGTTTATACGTATACAATCCTTTTAAACATATTTCCATCTTTGTCATGTTGTGTAAGAACAATCAGACCAAAAGGGAAAAAATCATGATAAAGAAAAAACAAACAATAACAACAAAAAGAGATGAAAATACTATTCAATCTCTTTTGTTTTCTCTCTGGATGCAGGTGGGATTTTCTGTCCCAAGTTTATTGGAATTGTCTTGAATTACTGAATTGCTGAGAGGAGCTAAGTCTACCATAGTTGATCATTATACAATCTTGCTGTTACTGTGTACAGTGTTCTCCTGGTTCTGCTCACTTCATTTAGTATCAGTTCATGTAAGTCTTTTGAGACTTTTCTGAAATCATCCTGCTCATCATTTCTTGTAGAAGAATAATATTCTATTACTTTCATATACCACAGCTTATTCTCCCATTCCTCAATTGATGGGTATTCACTGAGTTTAAATCTGTACTCGGACACTTCCTATTTATATGACCCCAGGCAAGTCACTTACCCCTGTTTGCCCCAATTTCTCCATCTCTAAAACAGAGAACAAAATGACAAATCACTCCAGTATTTTTGCCAAGAAAACCCCGTGGGGTCAGAAGGAAACAGACACAACCTGAAAACAATTGAACAACAATAACAAAAAAAGCTTTCTGTTACTTGCAAATAAAAATATAAAATTCTCTATTTGGCCTAAAAACCCTCCCCAAATTTACCACTGCCTGTTTCCAGTCCTCTTATACTTTACTTCATGTATTCTACAATCCAGAGGTCATGATCTTCTTACTGTTTCTCAAATAAATAGTCTATCTTCTGATTCTGAGCATATTTATTGGCTGAGTTCTCCCCCTTATTATCTCTATTTCCTGGCTTCCTTTTAAGCTCAGCTAAAATCTCACTTTCTGCAAGATGCCTTTCTCGGTCCTTTATTAGTGTCTTCCCACTATTATTTCAATTTATCCTGTGTATAGCTTATTTGTACCTGCTGTTTGCATATTGTCTTATTGAGAACAAGGACTATATATATATATATTTTTTCTTTTCTATGATATGTCCTCATCATTTAGCTAGGGCTCGGCACATAGTAGGTACTTAATAAATCCTTGTTGACCTGAGTGGATTTGTTGATTTCTACATGGCACCAGCTGCTGGCAAAAACTCAGTCCCAAGTCACTAATGGTTCTTCAAATACTTGAAGTCAGTGTCACATCCAGAGTGATAAATGTTTAACAACTGATTTTCTTAAAATAAATAAACAAACAAACAACTGTTCCCATCTTCTCCCACAACAGTTCCTCCATCTCTTCCTTAAGCTTAGCCAGTGAACAAAACAATAAAACTTTGATTTGTAGCTTTTTTTTTTTGATATCAGAGGGGTCAATTCTCACACTACAATTTTTACTATTAATTTCCAGAGTTAGGAGCTGGTTCTCTAAAACTCCTGATCACATCTTCTCTTAAATTTTCTTGTCTGTCTAGTCCCTTCAATTAGTCTTCCTGTAGCAGTGCCCTTAACCATCCTTCTTGCCCTTCTCTGAATATTCTCTATCTGATGAATGTTCTTCTAAAGGGTGGCTCCTAGAACTCAACACACTCTTTAGGATATGGTCTGACTAGAGCTGGTCATTTTGATATCAATAAATTACATTTTAGGCATCTTTATTTGACTCCTTCATTTTACAAATGAGGTCATGAAAGTTAGGGTCATATTTGGAGCTAATTATTTTTTAAAAAGTAATACATTGAGATGAGTCCCTATGATCCATTCACCAATTAAATCCCACTGTGAACATAGTGTCTAGCCTATAGTGAGCCTTTCATAAATGCTTATCAATTTCTTGACTTATTCTTTCTTTTTTAATATACCACAAAATATATTTCTTCTCCTGCCATGGCTACCATTAAATGCAAATATTCATTTAATACATAATAAATACATGATTACAATTAATTTGGGTATTTTTAAGTCAGAATGACTTGGTTACTCAAGTTATTCTCCAAACAATATTGCTGTTACTGTCCACACCATTCTCTTGGTTCTGCTGATTTCACTCTTATTTCACTTATTTTGTGCAAGTCTTTCCATGTTTTTCTAAAACCATAATGCTCATCATTTCTTATAGTAGAGTGATATTCCATCACAAACATATTTAACACAATTTGTTTAGCTATGTCCTCATTGATAAACATCCTTGCAAGTTCCAGCTCTTTGCCTCCACCAAGACACCTGTTATAAATATTTTAGAATATATAGATTCTTTTCCTTTTCCCCCAATCAACTTTGGAAACAAACCTAATAGTGATATTGCTGGGTCAAAGGATATAGACAGCTTAATAACTCGTCAGGCATAATTCCAGATCTCTCTCCAAAATAGTTGGATCAGTTCACAGATCCACTAACAATAAATTAAAGCCCCAATTTTCCACAATCCTGCCAACATTTGTCACTTTCCCCTCCTATCATTTTAGCCAATCAGATAGATATAAAATGAATACCCCAAGGTTACCTAATGATTTAGAACATTTTTATATGACTAGAAATTGTTTTGATTACTTCATTAGAAAATTGCTTGTTCATATCCTTTGACCATTTATCAAATGGAGAATGATTTATTTTCTTTTAGATTTGAAAAAGTTTTATACACTTGAGGCAAGACCTTAAACTATCTATAAATCACCCCCTCCAACTTTCTGTTTTCTTTCTGATCTTTCTGATCTTGGCTACATTTGCTGTATTTGTACAAAAGCTTTTAAATTTAATGTAATAAAAATGATCCATTTTGTATCTCACAATGTTCTGTATCTTTTCTTTGTTCACAAATATTTACCTATCCAAGTCTGATAGGTAATATGTTCCACGTTCTTCAGATTTTCTTGTTTATACCTATTTTTGATCACTTTCAAGAAGCCTATGGCTGAATCTTATGGATTGGTGATAGGGTGTGCTTTTCATTTTCAGTGTTTTTTTCCTGGTGGCATTTTATAAAGAACATCTGGATTCAATTCTTTGTCTTATAGTTTCCATTTATTTCAGTTGCCCTGCTGTGTTTTCTTTGGGAATGAATCTGGAAAAAGTTCCTGTCACAAACAAATAATGAAACCGGAAAGGATATCTGAGGTAAACCAGTTTTTCTAATTATATTTGAGTTGAACACGCTGTGGAATATCTGTGGCCAATTATTTTCACACTATCTGCTGTACCCATCTGGAGAAATGAAGGGCCCTCTCTCTCAGGGAACAAATCTTTCCTCCTGGGAGGAAGCTATTATCTTTCACTTTTCTTTGGTTGAGGGGGTTCTATTGGGCAAGAAGATAACGAGCCAGTGGGTTAATTTTCCTGTGTTTTGTTCGTCCATAGTTGGTTGTATGTTGTCTTTTCATTAGATTGCAAGCTTTTTGAGGACAGAGACATGTTAGGCACAGTATCAGGGAGAATAGATGGATCAATAACATCAGGGATTGCAGAGGGTTGCAAAGACATCACAAAGTTTTTAAGATCAAATGAGGTAACTCTGCAAATTTTGAAGTCCTGTATTATTGTTTTTGATGCCATGATCTGCAATGGGATTAGTATGATAATTACTCATATGCACATCTGTACCATTTACAAAATGTTTTTCTCAAAACAACCCCACAAAACAGGTATAACGAGATCCAATGTGTTAGACGTACATTAAGTGACTCACACCTGTATTATTTGTGGATCTGCCTGCCTTTATCCATGGTTTTGTATAATAAAACAAACGTAGCCAAGATCAGAAAGAAAACAGAAAGTTGGAGGGGGGAAATTATAGATAGTTTAGGATTTCATGTCTCAAATGTATAAATAACTTTTTCAAATCTAAAAGAAAATAAATCATTCCCCATTTTACCTATCAAAGAAATCTTTTAAAAGTACTGATCTGATCAAGTTGCCCTTTCTTCCCTATTTAATAAACTTTGATAAGTTCCTATTGGAGGAGCTAGTAGGTGACAGCAGTGGATAGAAGTCCAGAAGACTCATTTTCTTGAGTTCAAATGTCTTTTTTTTCTCGAGTATTTGATTTTTCCAAATATAGGTAAAGGTCCTGTGCTAGGCACTGGAGTTACAAAGACAAATTGAAAAAATTGTTCCATTGGGGAAAACAAGATCAGTAAATACAGGCTGAATGGAGGAGGGAGAGAGGGAGCAGTAACAATAAGGATGAACAAAAATAAGGAAGAACATGTAGTTTATAAGGAAGAGTACTAGTAAGCTCAGAAGTATCTTCATCCTAAATCTCACTACCACTAATGAGTCGTTGCCCTGAGGGATCAGAAGCAATTCTCCAAAGACATTAGGACTTGCCTGTGAGTGCTTTTTAATACATGTAACATCCAGGATTGATGTTGGATAGCTGAAGAGTATCAGAGGAGGATGATCAAGATGACAGATGCTGTGAGGATGGGCTGATGGTGTGGGGAGATGCAATAGCTGATATCAGCTCAAATATTATAAGGGTTCTCATGTGAAAGAAGGATTATTCAGGCTTGGCCCCAGAAGGCAGAAACAATCATAATAGATTGACATTGCAAAGAGGCAAATTGAGGTTTAATGTCAGGATCTTTCTACCAGTGGGAGCTGTCAAGATGATTGTGCTTCTCCTCATTGAAGATCTTTAAGCAAAGTTGGAATTACAACTCATCAGACATAATGTAGAAAGGGATTCTTGTCCAAGAATGGGTTGGACTTGATGACCTCTGAGTTTCTTTCTAACTTTGAGACTTTGGGATTCTGTAATTTTGTGATTCGGGTTTAAATCTCTAGATTTCAAAATCAGTTCTCTGTTTTTTTATTTCACCACATCTCTGACTGAGATATGTTTCCACTTTCTGACACCAGGTTGGATATGGAGGCTGGAGAGGAATAAAGAATGATACCTAAGTTTTAGTCTGAGGGAAGGGGGGAGGGAATGGTGATACCATATATATTATTAAAGAAATTCAGAAGAAGGAAGAGTTTTAGAGAAAAGGTAATGAGTTCAGTTTTGGACATGCTGAGTTTCTGGGCTACTGAGATGGTAACTAGAGTGGAACTTTTTTGAGACCCTTGGACAATGACCAGCACTATGTATCTACTATTACTCTATAGCTGACTATTGGGCCACTGTTTGAAACTGAAAATTCAAAGGACACACAAAAAAGAATCCCAGGATATCAGAATTGGAAAAAAAATCTCTTGACATTTTCTAGTCTAACCATACAAGGACCTTTACAGCATCCTGACCAGCTGGCTATTCTCCATCATCTTCTTGAAGACCTACAGTAATGGGCATCCACTATCTCCCTTAGACTTTCAGATTTATTTCTGAGTTAGGAAGTTCCTAATAAGGCAGCTCTGTTCATGACTGAACAACTATCATTAGATAAATAGAAAAGTTTACCTCATTCTATTGATGTTAAGTCTGCCTTCTTTAAAACTCACTATTAAGCCTTTTTTGTAGCAGCAAGGAATTGAAACAGAGTGGATGTCCAGGAGTTAGGGAATGGCAGAGTAAGTTATGGTATATGAATGTCATGGAATATTATTGTTCTGTAAGAAACAACAAGTAGGCTGATTTTAGAAAAGCCTAGAGAAAACATATGAACTATTGCTAAATGAACAGAACCAAGAGAGTATTATACACAGCAATAAGAAGATTATGTGATGATCAACTGTGATGTACTTCACTCTTTTGAATAATGAGGTGATTCAAGGCAACTCTAGAAGACTTGTGATTGAAAGGGCCATAAACCTTCAGAGAGAACTATGGAGACTGAATGTGAATCAAAGCATAGTATTTTTACTTTTTTATTGTTGTTTGTTTGCTTTTTTCTCTTTTTTGGTGTTTTTCCCCTTTTGATATGATTTTTCTTGTGCAGCCTGATGAATATGGAAATATGTTTAGAAGAATTGCACATGTTTAACCTTTATCAAATTGTTTACTGGGAGGAAGGGGAAGGGAGGAAAGAGGAAGAAAAATTTGGAACACAAGGTTTTGCAAAGGTGAATGTTGAAGGTATTTGGAAAAATAAAATATTCAAAAAACATAACCAAACATATCCGAAATACCCAAATATACCCAATAAAATACCCCAAAACACACTCAAAATACCCTAAAAATACTCCTCCCAGAACCCTCAAAACAAAACTTACTCTTCTTCTAGTTGTTTGCTATAGCGAAGCAAAATAAGTTTTATAAGTTTTTTTAAAAACAAATTTTCAGATTGTTGTTTGTCATTTGGTTTTGAAGAGCACCAATGCCATTATGAGAGTGATGTCTTGATTTCTATGTAAACTCGATTTATGTGAGATGGAATTGTACAAGTCATCAGCTTCCCTCTTCTCCTCTCTCCTGGACATTGGAGTCCAGTGCAAGACTTGAGCTCAGTGATCATTCAAGGTATCAGACATCCTCTCAGAAGTGAACCTCTGAATTGTAAAATCTATGACTATTATTCTGATGATAAACTCTCCAAAGAATTGCCCTAGGTAAATGGGTTCATCCCATATAAGGAAGTTATAGAGGTTTGGACTTCCAATCAGGAAAATCTGTATCCCACCTCTGACCTTTATTAGCTTGGTGTCCATTGGCAAGTCTGTGTCTTCATCCATAAAATGGGCATTATAATTGCAGTATCTAGTGGTTGGAAGGATCAAATGATAAAATGCGTGTGAAGTATTTTGCAAACATCAAACCCTCTCCAAAAGTCGATTATCATCATTAGTACCTCTGCCATCACTAACCTCATTTTTGCCGTCAACTTCATCAACTGTTTCATATTATATCAATAATAATAAGGATGCAATCTGGAGATCACACCTAAGAGAGAGAGAGAAAGAGAGAGAGAGAGAGAGAGGAGAGAGAGAGAGAGAGAGAGAGAGGAGAGAGATAGAGGAGAGAGAGAGAAAAAAGAGAGGGAGGAGAGAGAAAAAGAAAGAGAGGAGAGAGAGAGAGAGAGAGAGAGAGAGAGACAGAGACAGAGACTGAGACAGAGACAGACACACAGAAAGAGACAGAGAGAAACAGAGAGACAGAGATAGACACAGAGAGACAGACAGAGAGACAGAGAGGAGAGAGGAGAGAGACAGACAAAGACAGAGAGATAGAGACAAAGGACAGAGAGAGACAGAGAGACAGAGAGAGACAAAGATAGAGACAGAGGAGAGAGAAAGAGAGGGAGAGAGAGAGACACACACACACACAGAGAAACAGAAAGAGAGAGAGAGATGAGAGAGAGAGAGAAAGAGAGAGAGAGAGGAGAGAGAGAGAGCAAGGAGAGAGGAGAGAGACAGACACAAAAAGAAACACATATAGGGACACACAGACAGAGACAAACACAGAGAATGGGGCTGCATCTAGACTTGAGTTTAGAAGATGTAATTATAACTTACATCTAAGTTTGGAGTGGTCTGAATGCTGTTGGTATATGGAAAGAGATATGGCTCCTAATTGGAGAGAATTCTGAGGTAAGATTGTGCACTTATGTACGAGGAAAGAGTTGGAGGTAGAACTTTGAGGAGAGACACATGTTTGAGAGATTTTTTTGGGAGAGAGAAACATTGGAAGCTGCAGACATCTTGGAGAACCTGGCTTTTTAACATGTCTCTAAATTTCAACTCGCTTCCTTAGAGATTATGGAGAGGGAATTTTTCCTTGGGTGAGACTGGACACTCTCTCAGTTTGATCTAGATCTTATCTTACTACCATCTAAAATAATTTACTATTGTTATATTTTCTGAGCTATTCTTATCTATATAACTTTTCTGATTTACTTTTTCTTGGATAAATGGGGCTACGCACTATTTGCTACTTGTGATGGTCTTTTGTGTTACCAACATTGGGTAGGAAAAGGCCAAGATGGTATCTATAGTCTTAGATCTTTCCCAGTTGAAATTACTCAGGGAAATGACTTTAGTTTCAAACCTATTGAACCCTCTAACAAGTAATATTTGAAGGAGACAGGTATAAATATAGCCCTATATCCATCTTGGAGGTAGGCAAAGGAAAGAAAATGACCTTTGACTTCTCTGAAGGTAGAAATTCCAGTTTCTCTTGAAGAAGGAAGAACAAGGTTTGAGAGATTTCTATCTATGAAAGCCTCAAGATATGTCTCTAAACATTTAGACAACACATGTGTATGTGTATGTATGTATTGTTTGAGTGTATATCTCTCTTACACAGAGGAAGTGAGAAAATAGGCTCCTTACCTTAGCTTCTATGTGATGTCTATTGCAATGCCATTTTCCTATGAAAAAATAAAAGAAATCAACAGACCATACCTATGATTTAAAAAAAATATTATTTTTATTCTAAATGTACCAAACACCAAATAAAATGGGCATTTCTCTATATATGAAAGTACAGGTTTCTGCTATCTACAATTTATTTTTCTTCTTCAGCATATAATTTCAACATGAAAATTTTCAAGCTGTCCTATATTTCTTAAAAAAACAAACCAAAGCAACCCTGTGATGTTATTGATAAAGCAAGCCTGAGATGAGTTGTCTCAATACATTTTTTGTAATTCATTGTGTAAGAGAGCTTCCCAGAACACTGAGATCTGAGGGGACTGACCCCAAATCACACAGTATGTTCCAGGGCTGAATTTGAACCTGGGTCTTTCTTGTTCCTTAAGGCAGCTCTTTATCTGCAAAATAATATTACCTTTCAAATCAATGTTTTTTGTCAATTGGAGGTATTTAATTTAATCCCAAATCATTTATTATGTACCTATTATGTACCAGGTTTTATATCAGGTCCTGAAAGTACAAAGACCAAAATGAAATAATCCTTGCCTCAAGGGGCTTACATGGAGGATGCTGAAATGTCAATGGGTCAGTATGGATTGGCAGGTGGTTGAAAAAGGGGATATCCCCATCAAATAGATGGCAGGAAGTATAAAATCACAGAAGTGGGGAGAAGGACAGAAAGAGAAACTGAGGCTGTACAGAGACAGCAGCAGAAGGGGCAGAAAGCAGGATGATTCCTTGTGGGTCATATGGCTGCAATGAGCAGAGGGAGAATATATCAGTGATCCTGAGGGAGCTCATCAGGAAGGAGTGACTGATGAGCAGAATTCCTCAAGACAGAATGAGCTTAACACTGAGAGTCTTGTTAAAATAAAAAAAATCAACTACGAATGACTTTGCTATATTCTCAGCAATATAATGATCTTGGACAATTCCAAGGGACTCGTGAGGGAAAATGTTATTCACATTCAGAGAAAGAACTGATGGAATCTGAATGCATATCAAAGTATACTATTTTCTCTTATTTTTGTGTGTTTTTTTTTCTTTTGGTCCATCTCTTCTTTCACAGTATGACTGATTTGGAAATGTTTTATATGATTATCAATATATAACCTGCATCAAATTATTTAGGAGGGAGATGGTTGAGGGAGGGAGAAAATTGGGAACTCAAAATTTTAAAACGAATATTAAAATTTGTCTTGACAAGCAAATAGAAAAAATAAAATGCTATTAAAAATAAAGAAAAGGAACCTGATGGTAGAAGAAAGTAGGTTTTTTAATGTGAGACTGAGCTGTGTATCTTGGAATAAATGAGGTTGGAGGCTGGAGATTGTTCCCAAGGAATGGAACTAAGAAAATTGAATCAATGATAGGAATATAAGAGAGAAGCAACATTCTAAGCCCGACCTTTGAGTTAAACTGTATCAAATAGAATAGAGTAATGAGTCTGTTTATCTGTAATTTGCCTACCTGGGATATGGTTTATATTCTGAAATGTCTTTCCACTATGGGCTAAAGCCTTGTGCTCTGTTTATCTGATTGAGCATGCTTTGTACTAGAGACATGCCATAAAGGGGGAATGTCAGAGAGAAATGAGGGAGGAAGCAAACCAGGATCAATTATATTCTCAAGTCAACATTACTAAACAGGAGACATCCAGTTGTAATGGATTGAGACCCAATTCAACACTTGGAAGACTTTAGTTTATCTCTTACCCCTGGCAAGGAGCAACTTCTTTTGGCATGACACTTACTTGTATAACCTTGGATAAATTGATAAACTCTGAGCCTCAGTTTCCTCATCTGTAAAATGGGAGTTGGACCAGATTGCTTATGAGGTGCCTTTTAGCTCTATACCTGTGTTCCTGTGGGCATAGTTCTGTAGTAGGTGCTGGGGGAGAAATAATAATAGCGTTTATGTAGCACTAAACATTTTCAATGTTGTTTGTCCTTTGTTTTGAAGGAGGAATAAGGACATCATGGAATACTATCTTGACTTTGCAAGTAAATTGGATTTAAGTGAGGCAGAATTGCATAAAACAATTTCTTAGTTATTGATATTTTTTTATGTTTTTTAGTCAAATTGCCAAAATGGTTTTATTTGGATGTGACCTCTGTAACTGATATTATTTCTTGGATTTACAGGTGAGAGTTATGGGGTTGGAACAGGTAGACCCCAAAGGTGAATGAGCAGCCCTGAAAAGAGCTTGACAAGCCCTCCTATCAGAGGGTTCTAGATCTCCCAGAACAACCCACACTTATTTTGTTATACTTTATACACATAATAATCCTGGGAGCTAAGTGCTATGGAAAAATCCTTCCTTTGTAGGAGGAGATGGCTACAGGAGATATTGCTAAATGAACTCAATAGCTCTTAATAACCTATTAAGTGTGAAGGGTGAGGGGAAGAAATTCTCAAGGATCACAGCAGGAATTGCAGAGAGTTGGGATTGTACCTTGGAAAATTGTAAAATCAGAAGAGTAGTTTTAGGAATACAAAGTCAAGATCTTAAAAGAAGAAATGGCTGAGGTTTGGGGCAAAGATTATGGCACATTACCTGTGGTGAAACAATAATCCTAGATGGGTTATTATGACTTATTATAGGAAGGGCAGCATGATACAGAAGAATGATCCTTAGTTTTGCATCCAGATGTCCTGGGTTCAAATTTTACCTCTTCCATTTACTTCAGATCACCCCTTGGGTCTCAGTTTCATCATCTTTTAAAGTGAGGACGTTGGAACAGATAAATACTTTGGTCCCTTCTAATTCTTGGATTACGACTCCAGGATCTAATCCTATCACTTTACTTTTGGTTCCAGAAGGCAAATTAGAAGCATCAGTTAAAGTGGCAAAAAGGCAATTTTAATCTTAAAGGAAAAACTTTCCAACAATAATAGCGATCCCAAAGCAGACTGAGTTGCCTTGGGAGCCTATAGGTTTCTTCTCATCAACTTTCATCAAATAAAGACTGGGTAATCTTTTATTAAGTATGTTGTAGAGGGGATTATTCTTGATCAGCTACAGTTTGAATTAGAAGGTCTCTGATGTCTTTTCCAATTCTGAAATTCTCAGGTACCTTTCCATCCCATCCTGTTGCCTCTTTCCCCTCCTCCTTTTTGCTTTCCTATTTTTCTCTGCTTTTCCTCCTCTTCCCCTTTCCCCCTTCCTGTTCTGTCCTCTTTCTGCACTTTTGTTTTTTCTCCTTTTTTCCTTCCTCATCTTTCCTTTTTCTTCCTTTTTCTCCTTTTCCTTCCCCCTCACTTTTATCTCCATCCTCTCCCCTCCTTTTTTTATTTTTCGCCAGCAGGATGTTGATTCTATTCTATTCTAGTATTCCAGAACATAATACATTTTTGTGCTGTTTTGCTTTCGTCCCAAATCAAATCCAAACTCACATAAATTTTAACTATTCTATATACCTCAAAAGCCCCAGTTCAACCATCCTGCTGATTTCCAGGATGACTTAGATTTCTATATATGGTCTAATAATTTATAGTATCTACAATTTAGAAATATTCTGTCACCGCATTGCTTACTGAACCATTTTGTTTTGATGCAGTATATGAGATACACTCCTTTCTTCAGGTTCTTTCTGGGAAGATTTTCCAATTTGCACTGGATTTTATGAGCAGAAATAGCTATCTGGGGAAAATGCCCAAATTTAATGGGAAACATGGCTGAGCCATAGACAGACAGAATTCTGGGAAATATGGCTCATGTCCTAACAATTAGTGGTATGAATTTTCCCATTTGGCTGCCCACAAAGAAGGTGCACTCAAAGGATGCATGTAGCCACTTGTGAGTTATGCTCCTTCCCTTTCAAGAGAGTTCCTTTTCCTCTGGATCTGGTACGATTGATTAAAATAGTTTTGCTTTCCTGAAAACAGGCCAAAGTGGACATAGGGACAAACCACATACTTCCTGTTGAGTGAGGAGATTTCCAGGATGTCTGAACTAGTCACGCTTAGGCTCCATTCCTAGCCTGAGGAATGGAGCATATCATCTGGAATGTGGCAGGATAGTCCAGAGACCTCAGACTGTGTTTTTCTGCTATCATATGGTGGAAAGAGCATTGATCAGGGTTAAAATTGCACCTCTGATGATAATGTCTCATGTGACCTTAAGCAAATTATTTAATATCCCAAGACATCAATTTCCTTTTCTAAATTATAAATATATTGGTCTAGCTCTAGCTCTATGAACTTATCATAAATCAGTTAAAAAAATTATACATTGAGCCCAATATTTTTGAATTTTTTTTGGTTTTAGCATCACTACAATTTCCTTTAGGATCCTTCCCAGAACCAATTCTGGGAGTATTTTTATTTTTTTTTATTTTTTATTTTTAAAATTTTAATAGCCTTTTATTTACAGGTTATATGTATGGGTAACTTTACAGCATTGACAATAGCCAAACCTCTTATTCCAATTTTTCTCCTCCCCCCCATCCCCGCCCCCAGATGGCAGGATGACCAGTAGATGTTAAATATATTAAAATAGAAATTAGATACACAATAAGTATACAAGACCAAACTGTTATTTTGCTGTACAAAAAGAATCGGACTCTGAAATATTGTACAATTAGCTTGTGAAGGAAATCAAAAATGCAGGTGGGCAAAAATATAGGGATTGGGAATTCAGTGTAATGGTTTTTAGTCATCTTCTGGGAGTATTTTTAAAAGGAACTTCCTACCTGCAAATTTTGGGGGTACATCAAAGAAGTCTTAACCGTGTGTGCAATGTTTTTACTTGTACAAAAAGGGTGGAAATAGGATAGAGATATCTTCTCATTTCAATTCTTTGGGCTCATGCTTGTTCTTTGTAATTTTGCCACACTTTTTGATTGTTTTGTGGTTTTCCTTCCATTTACGTAGTTGTGTCTACTGTTTTGTTGGCTCTGCTTACTTCATTGTGCATCAGTTCATATATATCTATCCACAATTCTCTGTATTTATCCCAGTTAACATTTCTAACAGCACAGTAATATTTCATTATCTTCAAGTACCTTAATTTGTTGTGCTCTTTCCCCAGCTGATGTCTACTTTATTTCCATTGTTTTTGCTATCACACACAAAATACTGCTATAAATATTTTGTGGTATATAAGGAGTTCTTATCAGTGATATCCCTAGGGTATAGGTCTA
Source organism: Sarcophilus harrisii (assembly GCF_902635505.1). Classification (NCBI taxonomy): domain Eukaryota; kingdom Metazoa; phylum Chordata; class Mammalia; order Dasyuromorphia; family Dasyuridae; genus Sarcophilus; species Sarcophilus harrisii. Next base: position 579,087,289 of record NC_045428.1, read on the forward strand.
GCAGTGGAATTTCTGGGTCAAAAAATATAAGAAATTATTTGCATAATTCCAAATTGCTTTTCAAAATGATTGCTCTAACAATGCACTAATGTATGTATTTTCTCACAATCCCTCCAGAATCTATCATTTGCATTTTTGTCATCTTTGCCAATTTGCCAGGTATGGGGTGAAATTCTAGAGTTGTTTCCATTTGTTTTTTTTTTTTCTTCTTATAATGATTTGGATTGTTCTTTTGTATTGTTGTTAATAATTTGAATCATTTTTGGGAAATGTTTGACCATATCCTTTGACTACTTATCTATTGGGCAGTGGATTTTGATTATATATATATGTACATATATATATATATATATAATCATATATATTATGATTATATATATAATCAAATCAAATATATATATAATCAAACATATAATCAATTATATATATAATCAAAATCCACTGTCCTATGCATATATATATATATATATATATACACACACACACACACACACACACACACAAACACATACGTACATTAATTGTTAACATATCTTGGATATCAAACCTTATGAAGGAAATTTGATACAAAGATAGTTTTTTTTCCTCCTTTTCAGTCAATTCCTTTATCCTCGGTGCATTAATTTTACTTGTGCAAGAACCTTTTCAGTTTCATGTATAATAGAAGCTATGGGTTTTTTTTTTTTGTAATTTCTATTGCTCATTTGATTAAGAATATAGTTCTTCAAAAGGTTAAGAATGTCAAGGGAAAATGAAAAAAATGCCAATAAGGTGGCCTAGTTGTGTCAAACCTAAAACTATATTATAAAGCACCAGTCATCAAAAGCATTTGGTACTGGCTAAGAAATAGAGTAGTCCATCAGTGGAACAGGTTAGGATCATAGAACAAAATAGTCAATGACTAAAATAATATAGTGTTTAACAAACCCCCAAACCCCAGCTTTTGGGAAAAGAACTCAGTGTTTGACAAAAACTGCTGGGAAAATAGGTAATTAGTATGACAGAAACTAGACATTGACCCACACCTAACATTATATACCTATATAAGGTCAAAATGAGTCCATGATTTAGACTGTTATTATAAGCAAATTAGAAGAACATAGGATAGTTTGCTTCTAGGATCTGTGGAGAAGGAAAAAAAAATTGTGACCAAAGAAGAACTAGAGATCATTATTGAACACAGAATAGATAATTTTGATTATATTAAGTTAAAAAGTTTTCTGTACAAACAGATCTAAGACAAGATTAGAAGGGAAGCAATAAACTGGGAAAACATTTTCATATTCAAGGGTTCTGATAAAGGTGTCATTTCTAAAACATAGAGAATTGACTCAAATTTATAAGAAATCAAGCCATTCTCCAACTGATAAATGGTCAAAGAATATAAACAATTTTTAGATGAAGAAATTGAAACCATTTCTAATCATTTGAAAAAGTGCCCTAAATCACTATTAATCAGAGAAATGCAAATTAAGGCAACTCTGAGGTACCACTACACACTTCTCAGATTGTCTGACGATATGTTGGAGGGCATGTGGGAAAATTAGGACACTAATACATTGTTGGTGGAATTGTGAACTGATCCAACCATTCTGGAGAGCAATTTGAATCTATGCTCAAAGGGCTATCGAATTGTTTATATCCTTTGATCCAGCAGTGTTTCTCTAGGTTTGTATCCCAAAGAAATCATAAAGGAAGGAAAGGGACCCACATGTGGAAAAATGTTTGTGGCAGCCCTTTGTGTAGTGGCCAGAAACTGGAAACTGAGTGGATGCCCATCAATTGGAGAATGGCTGAGTAAGTTATGATATATAAATGTTATGGAATATTATGGTTCTGTAAGAAATGACCAGTAGGATGAATACAGAGAGGTTTGGAGAGACTTACATGAACTGATGCTGAGTGAAATGAGCAGGACCAGGAGATCATTATATACTTCAACAACAGTACTATATGAGGATCAATTCTGATGGACATGGCTCTCTTCAACAATAAGATGATTCAAATCAGTTCCAATTGTTCAGATGAAGAGAGCCGTCTGTCTATACACAGAGAAAGAACAATGGGAATTGAATGTGAACCACAACATAGCATTCTCATTTCTTTTGTTGTTTGCTTGAATTTTATTTTCTTTCTCATTTCTTTTTCCTTTTTGTTCTTAATTTTTCTTGTGCTGCAAGATAATTGTATAAATATATATATACCAATATTGGATTTATATAAAAATTTTACCATATTTAACATATATTGAATTACTTGCCATCCAGGGGAGGGAATGGGGGTGGGGGGGAATTAAAACACAAGGGTGTGCAAAGGTCATTGTTGAAAAATTATCCTTGTATATGTTTTGAAATTAAAAAGCTTCAATAGAAAAAGAAAAGAAAAGAATATAGTTCTGTTTCTCTCTCTGTCTGTCTCTCCCTTTGTTTTTCTCTGTCTCTGTTTTTCCCTCTCTCCCATACCCCATAATAGATTTTTGTTATGTATCTTTTTCGAATCATCGTAGAATATGGGTTAAAGTTTTGGCCTAATCATGATTTTTTTTCTAGATTGTGTTCTAGTTTCCTCCACTAGTTTATTTTTAAATTAAATAGGGGCATCTAAATAATTTGTTTTCAGATTGATCAAACATTAATTTGCTGAGTTTCATTGTTTCTGATTTTCTCTTATCTACACTGTTCTATTGATCTTTCTTTCTATTTTTTTTTTTACCAGTACTAGATGGTTTTAATGATTCTACTTAAAAATATTGATTGAAATGTGAAAGTGCTATTCCTTCTCCATCCCTAGTTATATCCCTTTTTTAATTTGACATTGTATATTTTTTATTTTTCTGAATGAATTTTATTATTTTAAGGAATACTTCATTTGAGTTCCTTTGATAATTTGATTGACTTAGCATTGTAATGGTACATTTACTTTGCTAACATTGTTATTTTTATTATATTGGCATGGCCTAGCCATGAACACTAAATATTTCTCAAACTACTTAAGTAATTCTTTATTTAGGAAATTCTTTGTAATTTAATCAATTCAAGTATTTTATATGGCTTTGATATATTGATGCCCAGATAGAATCATTGCCTCTTGAAATTTTTTTTATCAAAGAGAAATTCTGATGATTTTGAGGGCTTATTTTGTAGCTGTGAATGTTATTAAAGATATGAGTTTTCTCATTTATCATATCTACTGATCCACAGGATTCTCTAAGCAAAGCATTATATCATCAAGAAATAGGCATAATTTTTATTGTCTTTTTACCTTTATTCCCTTAATTTCTTTTCTTTGTCTTATTGCAAATATCATCACTTCCAGAACTTTATAAAATAGTGTTGTTTTAAAGGTCAAATGACATAATCTTTGAAAAGTACTTGGCACAGTAGATACTATGTAAATGTTAGCTAATATTAGTATTATTATTAGGGAAAAAACACCTTGAATTGATATATTTGAAAAACTGTTTTATAAGGCCAATACAATTAATAATCAGTTTCCAAATATATTGATAAAGAAGGAATGGAGAAAGGAAGAAGGTAAAGGAGGAAGAAAGAAAATAAGGAAGGAAAAAAGGAAAGAACTTGAAAGAAAATTAAAAGAAAGAAATAGCACCACACCAGGAACTGCAGAGTTTTACAAATATTATATAATTTAATACTCACAACAACTCTGGGTAGTAGGTGCTATTGTTACACTCATTTTACAGTTGAGGAAATCAAGGCAAACAGGTGACTTAACCAGGGTTACACAGCCAGTAAGTGAGATCATATTTGAACTCAGGACTTTCAGACTTCAGGCCAGTGGTCTATCCATTGCACAACCTAGCTTCCTCAAATGTCTGATTTTAATTGTAAAAATTGATTTTCAAGCATTTTTTTGTACTTGCTTAGGATCAATAATTTGTTGATTTTTCTATTTTTTTTTTTTAGATTATACACTCAATTTATTGTTTATCCCCTCATTTTCTCTCTTGTTAATGTGATTGTTCAGAGATACAGAAATTTTTTTCCAAGGACTACTTTAGTTATATTCAATTAATTTTTATTCATCATTTCATTATTATAGTTTTTCTAATATACTTTTTTGTTCTTTTATTATGTATTCATTGACTGATTCCTTAGGAAAGATAGTATTAGGTACTCTTCATTTAAGCTTGCTTTGTTTCTAGTTCCCTTATTTATTCTGCTTTTACTGCATTGCAGTCTATAAGGAATATAGTTAACAGTTCTGCCTCAATGCATTTATTGATGAATTCTTTATGCTTCAATCCATGGTCACTTTTTGTAAATATTTTGTGTGATGTTGAAAAATAGGGAGTTTAGAATCCTTTCAATAATTTCTAAATGCCTATCATATTTAATTTTTCTAGCATTCTGTTCAGACTAATTTCTTTCTTTTCATTTTTTGCTTAGTTCTGTCTACATCAAAAAGATGCATATTGAATTCATCCACAGTTTTTATTGCTTATTCAAGTGAGGTACTTAAGGCAACTCCAATCTAATTTTAAGTACTTAGATGCCATGTCATTTGATGTATTCAATTTTTAAAATTTATTTTATTTTTTAGCTTTTTATTTTGAAAATTAGTTTCCGACTAATTTTGGAATTTGGAATGTTGGATAGTTTCCAACATTCACCCTTGTAAAACCCTATGTTCCAAATTTTTTTCCCCCTTTTCTCCAACTCCCTCCTTAGACAGCAAGTAACCCAATATCTGTTAAATATGTGTAATCCTTCTGTACTTATTTCTATAACTGTCAAGCTATGCAAGAAAAATCAGATCAAAAAGGAAGAAAATGAGAAAGAAAACAAAAAGCAAGCAAATAACAACAAAAAAGTGAAAATACTATGTTGTGATCCATGCTCAGTGCTCACAGTCCTCTCTCTGGATGCAGGTGGCTCTCTCCACCACAGGTCCATTGGACCTGGTCTGAATCTCCTCACCTTTGAAAAGAGTCACGACCATTGGAAATGATCGTTGTATAATTTTTGTTGTTGATATGTATGATATTCTCTTGATTCTACTCACTTCACTTAGCACTTAGCATGTAGGTCTCTCCAGACCTCTCTGAAATCATCCTGCTCATCATTTCTTATAGAACAATAATATTCCATGACATTCATATAGTATGATTTATTCAGCCATTCTCCAACTGTTAGGCATCCATCCACTCAATTTCCAGTTCCTTAACACTACAAAAAAGGCTGCTACAAACATTTAAAATTTCGTTTAAATGATTTGCTCTTTTCCCTACCTCAAATAAAAGCAAAACTATTATAAAATATAGGTAAACAAAACAAATCCCCACAGTGGACAAAATTAAATGGATCCTTTCTTGCTTTTAAATATAATATATTGTTCTTGTTTGTTTTCATTACCAATATATTTTTCCCATTTTTGTCTTGACTGAAGTTATGATCACAGGTATTATTTGGATTCAACTGAAGCATAATAAAGTTGACTCCAATGCCTCATTTTAATTCTATATTGTAAATGTATTTTTTTACATATAGCAAAAAAACAGTTTTTGCTTTTTAATCCATTCCAGTTTATTCATGAGTTCATCTTTTGAACTTTCATAGTTATGATTTTTAAGTCTGTTTTATGTTCTATCAAATTTGCCTATATTATCTCTAAAAACAAAACAAAACAAAACATCCCCAAAGTGAACAAAAATTGAACACTAAATAATGAGAATATTATTTCCAGTCTCCATGGATTAAGTTTGTAAAAGGAATGAGAAATTTACCTAAAAAAGAACTGATAGAATTGAGTTGATGTGGTTTAGAATTTTGAAGAAGATAAAATATTGAATTCATGGCCAGGAAGTTTGGGAGGATCTGTTTGGAGCAGGGTGGGAGATAGAGAAGAAGGATTCAAACTAATGGAGCTGAAAGAGAATCTGGTTTAAATCCTTTCTATTATTTATACTGATTTGGTGAACCTGGGTAAATAATTTCTGTGTTCTCTATGGATATCCACTTCTCTTCTATGACCTCTTGTTGATTTCTTTATTGGCATGTAAATTCATTGAGATTCAGGACTATCTTGCTTGCTTTTATTTTTTTCAATGCTTAGGACAGAGTAAATGCTTGATAAATGCTCAAAACATTCATGCATTCACCCATTCATTCATCCATTTATCTATCTTTCCATCCACCAATTATAAGTTGCAGAGCTGCTGTTGATCTGCATTGAGAGATGGTCTTTCTTTCTTGGAGACCCTAATCAAATAAAAGCTCCCTGGAGTTCCCTATAGAGTAAAAATAAAAGTAAAAATAGCACAGTAAAAGCACCAAAGTTTAAGATAATGTTCATACTGATGCTGAGTGAAATGAGCAGGACCAGGAGATCATTATATACTTCAACAACAATATTATATGATGACCAGTTCTGATGGACCTGGCCATCCTCAGCAATGAGATGAACCAAATCATTTCCAATGGAGCAGTAATGAACTGAACCAGCTACGCCCAGAGAAAGAACTCTGGGAGATGACTAAAAACCATTACATTGAACTCCCAATCCCTATATTTATGCCCACCTGCATTTTTGATTTCCTTCACAAGCTAATTGTACAATATTTCAGAGTCTGATTCTTTTTGTACAGCAAAATAACAGTTTGGTCATGTATACTTATTATGTATCTAATTTATATTTTAATGTATTTAACATCTACTGGTCATCCTGCCATCTGGGGGAGGGGCTGGGGGTTAAGAGGTGAAAAATTGGAACAAGAGGTTTGGCAATTGTTAATGCTGTAAAGTTACCCATGCATATAACCTGTAAATAAAAGGCTATTAAATAAATAAATTAAAAAAAAAAGATAATGTTCATAGACAGACCTAATTTTCCTACCAAAGGGCCAACAATATATATGGAAGGGCCATTTTAAATTTTTGTTTCATGATTTTCTATGACTGGATAATATATCATCACGTAGTAGCATCCTGATGATGATCTTTTTCATTCCTAACTACATTTATCCTTTTAAAGTAATACATGATTTATTTCTAGGAAGAGAAACAAAATAATCATTGAGAACCAAACATTATATCCACTCTTTGTTGAGGTAATAGAGTGGTATGTAGGGGTCCTCAAACTTTTAAAATAGGGGGCCAGTTCACTGTCCCTCAGACTGTTGGAGGGACGGACTATAGTAAAAACAAAAACTTTGTTTTGTGGGCCTTTAAATAAAGAAACTTCATAGCCCTGGGTGAGAGGGATAAATGTCCTCAGCTGTTGCAGATAAATATATTAGAAAAGTAAAAAGCAAAGTGCTGTGTGAAATCCCATGGGGAAAGGATATTACTCACAAGGGATTGTAGGAGGTTTCCTGGCCACATTTGAATTGAGATTTGATAGATGGATAGGCTACAGCAAGCAGTCAATATTCAAATATTTATCAGGCACCTGCTGTGAACCAGACACTGTGCTCAGTCCTGGGAATACAATGACAAGAGTGAAAGAATCACTGCCTTCAAGGAAGTTAGAGTCTATCAGAGGAGATGATGTGTTCATATAGAAGGAGTTAAAAATAGATAAAGGTAATTTGGGTCAGGGTGTAAGGAGGGACTTGAGGATCAGGGAATTTTTAATGGGAGACATAGTACTTGAGTTTAGTCTTTAAGGAACGGAGAAGTCCAAGGGTAAAGATGGGAGAGAATACATTCAAGAATGGGGGAGTCAGCTAGTGTGAAGGACAGGGAAGGAGGTGGAAGATTGAGTGTTATTTATATATAATATATAAATATATAATTATAATAATAAATATAATTATAATATATAATAATATAGAATGTATATTGATGTAGAAGAGAAATAAGGTTAGTTTGACTGGACTGCTGAGTGTGTGAAAAGGGAAAATGTTTAGTTAGACTGAAAAGGGAGTTTGAAGCCAGATTATGAACTCTGATCTTCCAAGCATAGGAGACAACATTTGCAGAGTCATAAAGATGTGAGAGCCTAAAGTAACAGTGGAGTGTGAACTTAGATTTTGAGCTAGAGGCAACTTTGGAGGCCATCAAATCCGAAGGAAACTGAGGCTGGGAAAGGTTAAATACTTATTCAGAGACATACTTCCAAAACAGGCTGGATTCAAATTCAGGTCTTCTTAGTTCCAGGCCCAGTGCTTTAATCAGTGTGTTACCTACTTGCCAAGGTTATAAAATCAGTAAAAGAGAATGGTGTTGGGGTGTGGATAGTCTTGAATAATTATAAAAGTTTATAAAATACTTAATAAATAATATCTTATTTGATTCTCATGATCATACTGGAGGTAGTGTTATTATTATTCCCATTTTACACATTTGGAAATTAAGGCACAGAAAGTTTAAGAGAAGGAATGAGCATTTATTAAGTGCCTGAAGTGTTCTTTACAAATATTGTCTCATTTGGTTCTCACAACAACCCTTTGGGATTGTTGCAAGTGGCTTTATCAGAGTAACACAGCTTGTTTCTGAGGCTAAATTTGAACTCAGATCTCCAGGTCTAGTGCTCTGTCTACTATGACATCTAGATGCCTAGATTTTAGGACTAGAAAAAGAAGAATGGAGTCAGGTTGTGAAAGGTCTTAAATGTCAGATGGGAGGCAGTGTGGAGTTGAGGATTATGTCTGAGGAAACCTCCCCCTACCAATATTTTAGATTATAGTGTACAACAAGGAATGGCTTAAAGTAGGAAAAAATATAAGAAAAGGACACCCTAAAGGATGGGGGCAGAAAGGAGAATGCTTTACTTGGCGATGATGGGGGAAATACAAGAATTGATTTTATTTATCATATTTTTATATTTATCATATATTCTTCTGGTAATTTGTTAAGTAGCTTAAATTCAAGAAATATGGCAGTTTCTGAAGAATTGAAAGTGAGAGTGCCCCTTTCCTCCGATGAAGGCAATGGGTGGGCCCATGGTACTTATGAACTATAACATGTTACAAACCAGGAGTTACCAAGGAAAAGAAAATTTAAAAAATGTTATCCTTATATCAGAATTGCTTACTGTCTTGGGAAGAAGGGAGGAAAAGGAGGGAAAGGGAAAAATTTTGGACACAAAGCTTTACAAAAATGAATGTTGAAAACTACCTTTATATGTATTTGGAAAAATAAAATACTACTGAAAATGGAAAAAAAAGAAAATTTTAAAAAAGGTATCAAAGAAATGGATGTGGGGAAAATAACATGGGTTACCTAGTATATTAGCCTGAGGGAGAGATATCTGATAGAAGGATTGCATTGATATTACTTTGAAATCAAGAGGAATTGAAGAAAGTTCTCAAAATATTGGATGAAAAACCTGTGGAAAATTTTTAGGAAAATATGGATAATGGTGGCAGAAAATGGAAAAGGATCAAAATAGCAATACAGGAGCCTAGACCTAAAGTGTATGTGTGTGGGATGAATCTCAGAGGGCATCTAGTCTAATACCCTTCCTCTAGTCCTTTTCTCCATATAGGAAAATTGAAGCACAAGTGACACAGGTAGGAAACATCAGGTAGGATTTGAATCCAAGTCTTGCGATTCCCAAACCAGTACTCTTTCCACTTTACTTCGGGATGTGATCTATATTATTGAAGGGAATGGCCATCCTGGTATATATTTATGTGTTTTCAGTTCTTTTTTCTTTAAAAATAAAAACCAAACTCTTTTAAAGCTCAGGATCGGGGAGCCATCTCTTTCTCCTCTACCTGCTACCTCTTTGAGATCCCGTTCAACTGTCTGGGGTGAGCAGCCTGCCCACCCCTCCCTCTAGTGATCATCCCCAATTTGCCATCTGGTTCTGGTTAAGGTTCCCAGATGTCTTCTGTAAGAGCTCATTTTGATCATCATTGTTTCTGTGATCCGGCAGCTAGCACTGCTGGTTGAGAGGAGGAGGTTTGGTCATGACCTTCTGCATGGGATAAAAAACCTTAAGCTTTTTAAGACAGACAATCCCTTCATTGGCCCAGCCTTCCTGCAACTTTCATTAAACAGCTTAGAAAAGGGATAGAATAGGGTTGCTCAATGCAAACAGAGAGATGGCTGAAACCTGCAAATTTAAAATACAAATCTCTTGGAAGCCAAGAAAACCTATTCTGAATTCAGTTTAGTTTATTTATTTATTAATTTTTTTTCAAACTAACTTTTTTCTAACTTTATTCTCCCCATTTAATTGTATTTTATTTTTTCATTACATGAAAGATAATTTTCAACATTTATTTTGTAAGATATTGAATTTTCAGTTCAGTTTAGCAAATGTTTATTGAATATCACATATAATGATACAGGATTGAGGGTAACCACTTGGGAATCTGTCCCTGCCCTTGCCTGCTCATCTTGGGCAAATCCCCCTGAATCTTAAAAAACTGCTACAAAAAGGTGATGGCGATGATAATAATAATAAGCAGCACTTATATAGCTTATTATTGCAAAGTGCTTTACAAATATGACTTCATTTGTTCTTTTTTAAAGATTTTTTTCTCTTCCCCCCCCCCTCATTTATTCTTTGCAATCATCCTGGGAAATAAGTGCTATGATTATCCCCACTTTACAGATGAGGAAACTGAGGCAAACAGAAGTTAAATGAGGGTCACATAGTAAGTGTCTGAGTTTGATTCAAATTCAATTCTTCATACCTCCATGCTATCCCCTGTCCCAAAGCCTTCCTAATTCTCCTGCAATTCAGTAAACTACTGCTAATGAGGTGCTTCAGAGTGGCATTTTGGACTTAAGGGCATGAGGTTTTAGTTTCTTGTCAATTTAGCATTGTGGATGAGAGTGCAGAATGGGGTAGTAGGAAGTCCTGACTTTTAATCTTGCCTTAATCTAACCTTATTAACTATAAAACTTTAGGCAAGTCACTTATTCCCTCTGTGCCTCGGTTTCCTCATCTCTACCTCCCAGGATTCTTGTAAGGATCAAAAGAGGCAATGTTTATAATGCACCCTGCAGACCTTAAAGTGCTATCCAAAGGCTGGATTATTATTATTATTAGTTATTCATGTAAGAGTCAACAGATCAAATGAAATAATTATATGTCAAGTGTTTTGCAGTTCTTAAAATTCTACTTACATGTTACCAATCATTATTAAAATGCCGAGGGGGGATAATAATGGCAGGTAAAGATACTGCAAAAAACTTGAAAATGTTACAGAAAATGAAAACTGTCAAATGAATGACCTGTCAAAGAACAGAGTTAAACTCTGGCTTGTTGAAAGAGAGGGGAAAAGAAATGGTGACATTTATTTTCTTTGCTGATTATGTTAGGATGACTCTTGTTTATCTTAGTATTCATGTTTATCTTAGTGCCCAGGAAGACCTCCCTCTGCTTTTTCCTTCCTCTGTCATTCAGGAGACACCAAGGAGTGTTTTCCAAAACTTCAGCTTCTCTCCATTCTCCTTGTACTTTGACTTAGTAGTTTAATATCAATTGCTCTGCATATTTTCCTTTCCATTTATTATTTGAATTTTAAGCATTCTTCTTAGGGATAACAAAGCCTTGGCTACCAGAACTATTCAAGAAAGCCGATTTAATCATATGCCAACTGATAAGAACCAGTTGTTTTAAAATGTAATTTGAACTGTTCAGAGGATAAATGTTGGAGGACAAATATCAGCCTTTGGTGGTTGGCCATTCTGGCCATCTCTTTCTGTGTGGGACATTCCCTACTCCCAGATTCTATTCCCAATTGCAGCTGGTTAATATTGTTTTCCAACATAAATTGTCTTGCAGAAAACCAGACATTCTGTAGTTCTGCATATGCTGCTGTCTCCCTCGGTACAAGCTGGTGATTAGCCTGCCTGAGCACCAACTTTGAACAAGGAGTGAGGGGAAAAGGTTTGTAGGCTACTTCCTTTGGCCCATTGGCTTGACTGTTGTCAGTGGAAGCAAGAAACAGACGCCCTGAGGGAGCTGTCCTTGGGACGGGTTTTGGGTCTGGGTCAATACTCGGTCTTCAGCCTGGGTCAAGTTATTGTTAGCATGTGGTGCTCATTTGTCCCGCTCTCTGTGGTAGATCTCAGTCCAATTACTTGTGGATGGCTAGTTGCTTTCCACTGCCCAGCAGTCTGCCTTGCATTAATTGGCCATCCCTAGCTTGCTGCCTCAGCTGAGAAGAGAAGGATTAATCTGCCAGGGGTGACTTCAGAATACCGATACTCCTGTCTCTCTGGTCTCCATCCTCTCTCCCCTCTTCCCTGTCAACAAGGGTCATTCCATCAGCTGTTCTCGATTTATCTACTGGGCCTAGATCAAGGAAGCAACATGAAGCAATGGAAAAGGCCTTGGCTACAATCAGAGGAACCATGCTTTGGTCTTGGTCTGCCTTGTCTGCCTTGTTTTAACTATGTGATCTTGGGTAAAACCTTCTTTGCTCCTTTATTTCCTAACCTGTAAAATATGGATGTTGGATTAGTCGACTTCTAAGGTCATTTTCACCACTATGAAGAAGCTAGAAGCTTTTTTTTTTTTTTTTTGGTATCATGAAATCTGGGAAAATCTATATATAAAACCATTCCTTAGGATCGTAATCTTAAATGCAAAAATAAAATGCAGATTATAAAGAAAATTATATTGAGTATGATGATCAAAATATTATTTAAAAATTCATGGACTCCTTTTATTCTCCCATCCTGCTATGGTTAAGAGCCCCTGAGCTAGATATCTAGTGAGGAAAAGTCTCAGGAGGGACCCGATAGTTGTTCTTGAGTATTTAAAACACCATCCTGCAGAAGAGTGGATTAGCTCCAGAGATCTAGCGATAATGGGTAGTAGAAGTTACAAAGAGATCAATTTAGGCTCAATGTCAGTACAAATCTTCCTAAGTCTGAGAATTGTCCCCAAGTGGAATGGTTGCCTTAGGAAGTGGTGGATTTGCTACTGGAGGTTTCTGAGCAGAGGCTGGAGAGTTATTGAAAGGCTATTGATGTGGGAATTGTTTTTCAGCTATGGCACAAGTCTCCAAGTTCCCCAGCTCAGAGATTTGTGGTTTGCTTTTCATGACTCTTCTAGCTTTGTGTCTGGGATCCTGGGATGCTTTGAGACATTTTGGCCTGGCCTTTCCCTTCCTGCCTCCATTTCCTGGGATCTCTGTAGATGGAGCTCCTTCCTCTTCCCTCCATTCCCACATGAGCCTCAATAATCACTGATGGCTTATTCTTTTGGCTAGTGTCCATCTTCAGAAAAATCATTCAGAAATGGCAGTGCCCCTTTGCTGCCACCAGGGGTCACAAGGAACCTACCTCTGACAAAGGTCTGGGCCACAGGCTTTAGAGCTGGAAGGCACCTTACAGGATGCTCTCATTCATCCCTTTCTTTTGGTTTAGGAGAAAACTTGGTTTCAGATCCCAGAGGTAAGTGACAGAGTGAAATTCATATCCAGGCCTTCTGACTTCTTCATCTATTGCTTTGTCCATCTCATCTGGGAGGCGGAGGGCTGAGGAGGAGGATGACCCAAAGGGGGATGTTGGAAGGACAAAGGACCAGTTCAGGCAGGATGGTGGTGTCTACCCAAAGAAACGGGGAGGGATGGATTAGAATCTCAGGGCTGCCCACCATGGGCTAAGGGGCAGCTGGCAGTTCTGCCAAGATGCAGACCTGAGTTATGTTGTTGGCAGAGGGGAGCTGGGGGGAGGAGCAGGGAGGAAAACTTGGAGGGAGGGAGACTCAGTTCTGATCTCTCATACCTTTTGAGGAATAGATTTTTCAACCTGATTGTATCAGATTCCCTCTTGGCACCCATTTTATCTAACACGTCCTCACCCCTGCTGGTTTTTAATGTTTCTAATCTCCTGTTGATTATTCCTGAGGTTTCAGCCAAATAAGCACTTCCAATTAGAGCTTTTGCTGTAGCCCTAACTTGAGTTACCATGGCGATGAAAACAGGGTTCTCCCCACCTCTTCTTCACTGGAGCATATATGTCTGTCTGTGTGTGTGTGTGTGTGTGTGTGTGTGTGTGTGTGTAAATTGGATATAGTGCATACAGTTGTACACTTGAAATCTGGAAACCTGAAGAATAATTTCTATCTCTCATAATCTATCTATGTGATCTTGGGCAAGTCACTTATACATGCAGTACTGTATAATTTAACAGAGCACTGTCTCTGGAATCAGGATGTAAGGACAGCTTGCAGCTGTACTCTCTATAACTTAGATTTTTCCTAACCACCTCAATTTCTGTTGAAAATAGCAGTTGTTCCAGACTTGCAGGTTTATAACTTCAGAATTATTATCAACTCATCTCTCTTACTTCCCATCTTCAATCAGTTGCTCAATCTTTCTAATCCTAGTTCCATCACATCTTGTGCTTCTGATCCTTTTCCCCTACTCATATAGCTACCACTTTAGTCCCTGTTCTCATCATCTCTCACTCAGATGATCCCAGCAGTCTCTTAATCCATTTTTCTGACTCAGATCTTTCCCCACTCCACTCTATCCTCCACGCTGCTGCCAAAGTGATTTTCCTTAGGCAAGATATCATCATGTCACTCACTTCTATACTCAATAAACTCCAGTGGTTCCACATTGCTTCTAGGAAAAACGATTAACTCCTCTTTTAGCTTTTATAGCCCTCTGTAAACTGATCCCAGACTATTTCTCAAGCTTTGGGGTACATCCTCTCCAACTCTGTAATCCAGCCAAATGAACATCTCTGTTCCTTACACATTTCCCTCTACTTCTAGTGTTTGTATCTTTGTTCTTCCTGTCCCTCATGCCTGGAATATACTTCTGCCCTACCCTTTCCACAAAGAATCCCTCTCTTCTTTCAAGTCCAACTCAAGCACATTTTCCTTTTTGCATGAAGTTTCTCTTGATCTCCAGACATGTTAATTCTCTTCCCTTTGAATAACCTTGTATTCCTTCTTTCTCTTTCTTTTTACTGTCTCTTACTGTCTTTTTGTCTGTTTCTCTGTCCATCTTTCCACCTCTCTTTGTCTACTTTCTTTCTCTCTGTCTCTCTGTTTGTCTCTCTCTGTATCTCTGTCTCTATCTCTGTCTTTGTTTTTGCTCTCTCTCTTTCCTGTATTTTCCCACCTCTTCCAATAGAATGTGAACACATGCCCAGTATTGATTCACTATACATGCCTCCCTTGTGTCTAGCACAGTGCCTTAACACATAGTAGGCACTTATATACTTGAAAGTTGATTGTGTGACCTTTGGTGAACCATTTAACCACTTTGTTAAATGAGATTGTACTAGATGAAGCCTTAAGGTACCTTTTAAACTCTCACCTTACATGATAACTCTTCTGAGCTTTCTCCTTTCAAACATGAAAATACAAATGTCTGTAGTATCTGTACTATCTAACTCACCGGGTTACAATGAGGCACAAATGATATGACACTAAGCTTCTTTCCATATCTAAAATATAGCTTACCAAAAAAAAATATAATTTACCTGGGGCAGCTAGGTGGTGCAGTGGATAGAGTACCAGCCCTGAAGTCAGGCCTAAGTTCAAATGTGGTCTCACACTTAATACTTCCTAGCTGTGTGACCCTGGGCAAGTCACTTAACCCCTCATTGCCTCAGCAATATATATATATATAGATATAGATATAGATATAGATATACATATATCTATATCTATATCTATATCTATATATATATCTATATATATAAACTTACCTGTCAATTGTTATTGCATTTGTACTTTTTCCTTCATGAATTTCCTAAATACAATTGTTCCTCAAGGGCACTTCTTTGGAAGGGATACATCTATATTGAGGTAAACAGGGTGGTGAAGGGCCTTGAATCTGTGTCATAGGGAAACTGACTGAAGGAACTGGGGACATTTAAATTGTAGAAGGGAATACGAAGGGGAAACATGAGACTTATCTTCAAATGTTTGGAGGGGCTATCATGTAGAAAAGGGCTTTGGACACATTCCCAGTAGAAGCTATAGAAAGTCAGTTTTTGGTTCAACTTAGAAGAAAAAAACCCATACTTCCTAACAATTAGAATTATAGACATGTAGAATAAAACGGCATGGAAGGTTGTGAGCTCTCTAGAAAAGAGACTTTCATCTCCACACAGAAGGTTGATGACCAGATTCTATGCCTGTCCCCAAATTAGCTGCTTATTTTCGATTGCCTTCCAGGCTGCCTGCAGCATCTCTGTTAGAATCACAGAATCTCTGAGTTAGGAGGGAGCTACGAAGTCATCGGGTCCAACTCATGCCTGAAAAGGAAACCTGGATACAGCATCTCCAGTGAGCCATCTTCTAGCTTTAACTTGAAGATCTCCCACTAACAGGGACTGTTATACATTTAATGAGAAGCCCGCCCTTCTCAGCACATTCTCCAGCCTATGTTCTTCCTAAGGAATAGTGCTCAAAACTAGGCACAATACTACAGCTATTGCCTGGCCTGGGCAGCATGCCAGTGGCACTATCTCTTGCACGCCATCCCAGCTTTCCTGACTGGTGTAGCCTGCTATTGACTGATATTGAACTTCCAATTTAAACGAATCATCATGGAGAAGCATGAAGAGGTCTGGTTTTGGTGTTGTGAAAGGACCTTTGCTGAAATATAGTTTTTTTCACTTAATAGTTATGTGAACAAAGGAAAGTTCCTAATGCCTCTGAGGTTCACAATCTGCTACTGGAAAATGAGGGGCTCAGATAAGGGGAAGAGTACAAGCATTTGTTAAATGCTTACTGTATGCCAGATACTGTGCTAAGCATTTATAAATATTGCTTCATTTGATCCTCACATCAACCCTGGAGGTAGGTATTATTAATATCACCATTTTTCAATTAAAGAAACTGAAGTAGAGAACAGTTCTATGACTTGCTCAGATAGTGTCAAAGGTTAGATTTGAACTTAGGGTTCTATACACTGCATGATTTAGTTCCTTCTGATTTGAAGACCTCCAAATTTGTGAAACTAAGAACATAAATTGCCAGGAGAAGAAAAAAATAGTCATAGATTTAGAGCTAAAAGGAAAATTGCAAATCATTGGGCACTCCCTCCTTTCATTTTCAGAAGAAGAAACAGAGAAACTCTATGATTTGCTTAGAATCATATAGCTAATAAGTATATGAGGTAACATTTGAATCCAGGTCAGTGACCAATCTACTGTATCATGATGTTTTCTATTGTCCGTCCGTCCCTCCTTCCTTCCTTCCTTCCTTCCTTCCTTCCTTCCTTCTCTGTCTTTTTCTCTGTCTCCCCCCCTCCCTACATCCCTCTCTTCTTTCTTCCTTTCCTCTCTCCCTTCCTTCCTCCTTCCCTCCCTCCCTCTTCTCTCTCTGCTCTTCCTTTTCTCTTTCCCCCTCTCTCCCTCCCTCTGTCTCTCTGATTCTCTTCCTCATTCTTTCTCTCCTTCCCTCCCTCCCTCCCTTTTTTCACCCTTCCTCTTTCTTTGTCTCTCTGTATCTTTCTGTGTGTCTCTCTATGTTTTTCTGTCTCTGCGTCTGTGTCTGTCTCTCCTTTTTCTGACTTTCTTCTCTCTCTTCTTTTCTCTCTCTCCTCCTTCTCTTCCTCCTCTTTTCCTTTCTCTTTCTACTCTCTGTCTCGGTCTTCCTCTGTGTCTCTCTATTTCGATGTCTCTATTCTCTCTCTGCCTCTCTTCTATTTGTACACCACAAACTAAGAATTAAAAACATCTTTTAATGTTAGGTACAGAGGGTGAAATAGAAAACT
Organism: Sarcophilus harrisii; assembly: GCF_902635505.1. Lineage (NCBI taxonomy): Eukaryota > Metazoa > Chordata > Mammalia > Dasyuromorphia > Dasyuridae > Sarcophilus > Sarcophilus harrisii. The sequence goes on from NC_045428.1 coordinate 579,104,906, forward strand.
TTCTGTAGATAACCATTTTCTTTGTCTCTCTCTGGATATCTCTGTCTCTGCCTTTCTATCTCTAGCATATATGTAGATTCAAGGCAGCAGGTCCAAGCTCAGACCTGCAACTCCTCTTACACAGAGAGCCCTCTTTCAGGTTGAGATAAGTTGTCTGTAAACACACTTCCCTGTGGGATGCCCTTATCACTGAGCCAAACAATTTGGATTATGGGAACAGTAGGTCCCCATCCTGCAAAGGAAATAATAGCTCCTCATAATTCCACAGCAGCTGGGAAGAAAGCCCTGAGGGAATTGCTGCATTTAGATGAAGATCTTATCTGACCTTTCTGGGAGATCAGATAGTTCATATTATTTCTACTCACCTTACAAGAAGCTTTCAGTTTACCATTAAAAAGGTGTCGTGCACTGGGATGCAAAAAAATGACAAAAGACAGTGTCTTCTCTCAAGGAATTTACAATCTAATGAAGGGGACACAAAGCAAGATAAATACAGCATAAATAGGAGATGACTAAAAGAGTGAAAGTTCTGGAATTGAGAGAGGTTAGGAAAGCTTCCAATAGAAGTTGGGATTTTAGTTGGGACTTAAAGAAGAGAGGGAGTCTCTTTCTGTCTACTCTCTATCCTCCTCTCTCTCTTTCTTTCTCTCTGTCTCTGTCTCTCTGTTTCTCTGTTTCTGTGTGTCTGTCTCTCTGTTTCTCTCCCCTTCTCTCTCTCTCTCCCCCTCTCTTTTTCTCCCCCCTCTTTCTCCCTATCTCTCTCTCTCTCCCCTCTCTTTTTCTCCCCCCTCTTTCTCCCTATCTCTCTCTCTCTCTCTCTCTCTCTCTCTCTCTCTCTCTCTCTCTCTCTCTTTCTACCTCTGTTTTTCTCTGTGTCTCTAGTTCTCTCTGTCCATCTCTCTGTTTTTGTCCATAGTTGTTATTTGTCCTTCATTCTCAAAGAGTTCCATGACATCAATGAGGTGATACTATGACTTGGAAGTGAGTTGGATTTAAGTGAGGGAGGACAGTGCCTGCAGGTCACCAGCCTCACTTTCTCCTTTGGAACCACCTGGATCCAGTGGCAAGATAAGAGATCGGGATAACTGGAAATGGCCAGGCATGCTGTAGGAGACCTTGGCTTTTTTTACTCTGTAGTCATAGTGGAGGGAAAGAGTAGGTCAGAAATGGCTAGAAGAACTTCCTAGAGCTGACAGATTGAGTGTTTTATTTGTGAAAAAGCCAGGAAGCAGGAGGCTAGTGCCATTGGATTTAAAGGTTTTGTTAGGGAGTAAGGTGTAAGAGGACTGCAAAGGGAGGAGGGAGCTAGGGCATGAGGTGCTCATTTAAAAGGGATTGAGCAGATTCTACTGCTATCCCATGTTGCTCCTCTCGCTCCCTCACTGCCTATCATGCTGTAATGTCCCCATTATAATCACACAATCTCCAAGGGGGGAAGGAGCCAAGCAGTCATGAAGTCCGACTTACATTTGAAAAGCAATCCTTTCCATGATATTGCCAATGAGTCATCATCTTGAAGACCTGCCACCAAGGCATAAAGCACTGTGTGAATGATGGATTGGAGAAGCAGCACACACTGGCTATTCATATGCAAATAGCCAGTCACCAAGCATTTATTTGGTGTTCATCCTGTGCCAGGTACTGGGCTAAGTGCTGAGGATATAATGAAAAGCTAACAAAAAAAAAAAAAAAAAAAAAAAAAAAAAAAAAAAAAAAAAAAAGGAAAGGAAAAAGAAACAAACAAAACCAAAAAAAGAACAAAAACAAAAGCCCAGCATTTATATAGTCCTTTACATATATTACCTCATTCGATCCATGCAAAGACCTTGTAAAGACCTTGTAAGGTGTTATTCTTATTGATTTTTTATTATAGATAAGGAAAATTAATCTGCCAGAGTTGAAGTGATTTATCCACAATTGCATAATAAATACCTGAAGCAAGATTTGAACTCAGATCTATCTGAGTTCATATTGCTCTACCCATTTTACCATCTAGATAATAAACAAATATTCTTGTTTAGATCTTAGGTCTCTTGGACTTGAGCTGATTGCTCCTCCTAAAGAATTGAAAGGAAGCAGATTTTAATATACCCCTTAAGAAAATAGCATTTGATGTTTGATATTTAGTTTTGATACTTTGTTTATTCCTGAACTTGGGAAGTCAAGTTGAATAGCTTCAAGAAGAAATAACAACTCAATCCTCATCTTGAACTGTTGTCCCTTAATGCATCTTCCCTTTCCCTAAGACTCTCCTCTTGTTATTTCTGTCTTGAGCTGAGTAATGGTTTCACCATCATTCTCTTTCCAAGGAGAAAGAAAAATAAAATACTCTGAGATATATAAATCCAGATCTTTCTCCTATAGGAAGAGGAAACTTAGAAGAGGAATGATGACTATTTTTCATTATATTTATTTCTTAGAATCCTTGACTCCCTTCAGAGTTCAGTTACCTGAGGTTTTTCCTGATTTCCTTCTGCAATTTCTTTATATTTGCTTTGTATAGGAAACAAGGGTTGGATCTGTGGTTACATTGATATTGGGAGTTCTGAAATTAAGAAACTCTTTACCAGGGCAAGGTGATATTTTCTTTGCAACTTAGTATCATAGAGAATTGCCTTAGAGAGCTAAGAGTTTATGGGATTCCCCAGATCAGAGTTAGTATTTTGCAGATTTGAATCCAAGTCTCTCTGACTTTCAGGCTGACACCCTATCCAGGTGCCATGCCATGTCTTTTATTTACCTTGTATATATTTTTTATTCAACTATATGTGAATGTATACTCACTTATTATTTCTGCTTGGCCATATTAGCACCTTTTAGGTAAAGACTTTAAGTTTTATCTTTTTATTCCCAGTGCCCAGAATATTGCACTCAGTAGACACTTAAGTGATTACTGAATGATTAATTCTTCTTTGTCCAAGAGTTTAAGACCTCTGACACATGGGTAAATACTGCAGAGAGGGAGATTTTGGATGCATGTCAACCTTCCTAGCAATAAGGGCTGCCTTAAGAGGAAGTTTCCCTTCATTGAAGGTCTGCGATAGATATGATAGAAGCTGGCTTTCTATTTTGGGGGAGTTTTGTAAAGAGATTCTCTGTCAGGTATAGGTTGGACAAGCTAGACTCTGAAGGCTTCCTGGTTATGGTAGTCTGTGTCCCTGTTACCTTTTAAACATTTGCTCTGAGATTGCAGGAGGCAGCTCTCTTTGAAGGGGAGGTTGGCTGTGAGAAATCATCTAGAACAAGTAGAAATGAAGTTTTCTTTGTAGGTTTTGCCTCTTGTTGAAAGAACAGTTTGAGTCCATTTGTTGAATTTTAACACAATGGCAATTTTATTTTTCTGAGAATTGAAGTTATTGGTTCACATCTGTGTCCCCTTTCCTATCCTGAAGGCCCTGGGGCATTCCACCAATCCAAACTTTCTACTTTAGCCATGATCAAAATGACTTTAATAGTAGATACAGCTCACAATGGACTGGTAGGAGTCCAGCTGTGGAAGACTACCTGCTGAGGTATTCAAAAAGGTTTTCTGTTTTCTTTTGGGACCTTAATGGGGGAAAAAACCCAATGGATCGATGAGGTAAGAACCAGCAAAAAATACTGGCTGGCTGGAACTCAGTTTTGCTCTTAGAAGTCTCACAAAGTTACAAGAAGCTTGTCTCATTTAAAAGCAAATCCAAGTCTATTTTTCCTGGTTCTGTGATTGCCGCTGACAAGTTTCAGAAATAGAATCCGCTGGACAAATTCTCAGCATCACTCTGACTAGGCTGAAATCGGGGAGTTTCATTGTCAGTCTCTGCTGGGAAACAAATTCTCCTGTGATCTCATCAGCTGAGCAGTTCAGTCAAGCACCTGGAATCTCCGGGCTCTAATCCAATCCCACATGAGCCTCTGCCCTTTCCCATTCTGGGCATAAGGTTGTGATTCTTTACAAGTAGCTCCATACTTTTCATCCAGAGCAAAGCATCCCCCAGGGCTAAGCAGGTGGCTGGTGGCTTTTGACAAGAGTTCTATACAGCTTAGACTGTGAGCTTTACTTTCCATTCTTGGAGGATGTCACTGGAGATTAGTTTTGCAGTGTTACTCTCTAAGGCTATAGACTTTGTTCTAGCCAACCTGGGTTGTTTGTTAGTCCTACAACTCAGCACTCCCATTTCCCAGCTCTGGACCTTTATATAGTCTGTCCCTAAACCTGAAATGCTCTTCCTCCTCCTCTTCTTTGAATTTCTAGCCTCTTATGCTATTCTCCTTTGCATTTCCTGAACCTTTTAGTTACTAGTGTTTGTTCTTTCCTCTAATTATTTTATATTTACTTATCTGATTACATGGTGTATCAGAACAAACCATGGACATCAAGTCAAAGGACCTGAGTTCAAATTTTGGCTTTGCCATTTACTATTTGTGAGCTCTTAATCCCTTAATCTCTCTAATTATCTTATATGTATTTATCTGATTACATGGTGTACTAGAATAAACCCTGGACATTGAGTCAAAGGACCTGAGTTCAAATTTTGGCTTTACCATTTACAATTTTTGTCATCTTGATCTAATCTTTCTGAGGCTCAGTTTCAATGAAAAAGATTGGTCTAGATCCGAGCTTCTTAACCTGTAATTTGTTGCCTCCCCATATAGGGTGCATAACTGAATGTGGGGGTTGCAAAATTATGATTTATAATCAATAAATGTTTGATTTAAATACCTCTTTATATACCTATATATCCAGGGTCTTATAAAAGTTTCTCTGGAGAAAAGGGGTCATGAATGGAAAAAGTTTAAGAAGTCCTGAGCTAGGTGACCATGAGGATCACTTCCTTGAACAAAATTCTTCTTTTCCCCATGTTCAGCATTTTTACTGGCTATCCATTGTGCATAGAATTTTCTTCCTCTTCATCTCTGTCTCCTGGCTTCTTAAAAGTTCCAGCTAAAATCTCACTGTGTACAAGAGGCCTTTCATAGTCCTGCTTAATACTTGTGCCAATTCAAAGTTGATTATCTCCAATTTATCTTGTGTATAGCTTATTTGTAAATATTTGCTTGGAATTGCTTGTCTTTTCAATTAGACTGTGAGCTTCTTGAGAGTAAGAATTGAGTTATTTTTGATTTTTTGTATTTCTTTGCAACCAAACATTTAGCACAAATGGTGCTAAGTATATAGTAGGTGCTTAATAAATGCTTATAGAGGACTTCCAGCTCTAAATCCCCCATATGATAACAATGATGAAGATGTTTTTTGATGATAGAGATGATTATCATATTTATCAGTAGGGCAAAAATTCTTTGAGTTCAAGGAGTTTATATCATTTTTGACTTTTCATCTTCTATGACTATCCTAGAGTATTACAATTAGTATGTGCTTATTGAATTCAATTGAACAGACCTACTACTTGTCTGGGCTTGATAAGTATTGGAATTTGGATAGGAATAAAATATAATCATTTGCTTCTTTTCTCTCATTTGACTTCATTAGCAAGTCTAAGAACTCATTAGGTGTAAGAATTAAAGAGAACAAGAACTTCAGTCTGTCCCCACTAAGAATACCCACAGCATTTTGGAAGATATTCAATAGGAAGAGAGGGAATCCATTATCTCCTGAGGGAGCCAATTCTACATTGGGGTGGCTCAAATTGTCACAAAGTTTTGCCGTAGGGCTTTGATAAGGGTTGGACTTATGATTTCATTGATATAAGGAACTCCTATATGAGGAAACTTATATGAGCAAATGCTCACCTTAAAGGATTACCTAGAGCACAAAAAATTAAATGGTTTGTACAAGGTCATACAACCATTATATGTGAGAAGAGACTAGCTAGAAGCTTAATCTTTCCACTGCTACAACCAGTTCTCTTCACTAAAGCCAGTGGTGCCTCTTTAGTTTTTTTTTTTAATTAAATAATTTATTTTCAAGTGCTTTGCAAAATTTACATTAAAATTTTTATTTTATTTTATATTATTTTTTCAAATTCTCTTCCTCTCTCTATCCCTCCCTTACCCACTGAGAAGAAATATGATACTTATTAAACATATGAAATCATGCAAAGCATATTTCTAAATTAACCATATTCCGAAAAAAGCAAGAAAAACAAAGAAAGGAAAAAATATGCTTCAATCTGCACTTAGAGTCCATTAGTTCTCTATCTGAAGATGAATAGATTTAATAGCATGAGACCTTTGAAGTTGTAGTGGATCATTGTATTGATCAGTCTTTCACAGTTGATTATCTTTACAATATTGCTTTTACTCTGTAGATTGCTGTCCTAGTTCTGCTCACTTCACTTTGCATTAGTTCATTCAAGTCTTTATTTTTCATGAAACTCTCCCCTTCATCATTTTCTATAAGTCAATAGTATTTCATCATGTTCATATAGCATGACTTGTCTAGTCATTCCACAGTTGATAGGTGTGCCCTAAGATTCCACCACAAAAGATCTGCTACAAATATCATTGTATATGTAGATACTTTTCATTTGATCTTCTAGAGAGTTAGTAGTGGTATTGCTGAACTAAAGGATATGTACAGTATTATAGCTGTTTGGGTATAATTCAGATTGTTCTCCAGATTGCTTGGACTAGAGTTCTACCAATAGTGGACAAGTGTACTCATTTTCCTGTATCCTTTCTAGCATTTGCTATTTTCCTTTTCTGTCATCTTAGTTAAACCAAAGAGTATGAGGTAGTACCTCACCATTTTAATTTTCATTTTTCTAATTATTTGAGATTGATAGCATTATTTCATATAACTATTGATATTTTGGATTTCTTCTTCTGAAAGCTCAAAAGTTCATATCTTTTGACCATTTATCAATTGGAGTATGTCTCCCATTTTTATAAATTTGGCAGAGTCCTCAATAAATTTAAGAAATGAGAGCTTTTGCCAGAGAAGTTTACTGTAATTTTTTCACCTGGTTTTCTGCTTCTTCTAATTTTGACTGCATTGATTTTGTTTGTGCAAATTTTTTTTTTATGTAATCAAAATTATTCATTTTTCTTCTCTCTGTATTTTGTTTGGCCATAAACTCTTCCCTTATTCATAGATGTGGGAAGAAATTTCTTCTATGCTCTCCAAATTTGCTTTGATAACCTTTTATATCTAAATCATGTACCCATTTTGAACTTATATGATATATGATATGTGATATTAGTCTATGTATAATTTCTTCCAGATTACTTTTCAGTTCTCTTTAGGTTTTTAAGGTCTTTTAAAACCCTACTCTGGTTCACCTCTACTTTCTCAGCTTTTTTGTTATCTTTGGGTCTTGATAGGAAGACTTGTGAGTCATCTGCACAGAGCTGATGGGAAAAGATCCTATGGGAACTGATAAAGTTGCAAACTGGAGAGAAAGGGAGAGTGAAGGAAGAAAGGAGGGAAGAAGAGAGAAAGCTAGAGACAGAGAAAATCCTCTTCTTAGCAAGCCTTGGATACAAAGTTTGGTGGTCTCTATTCTTATTAATGAATGCATTTTGAATCTGAGAACAAAATGCCACAGACTAATAATATTTACGGGAGCAGACATATAATTCTAGCCCAGTACCCCATTCTTCCGAGGAGTAGAGTGACAGCCTCTAATTCTAACCTCCTAGTTTCCTCTCCTGTCAGGAGTTAAAGTCCTGTTGGAGAAGGGTAGGGGAAAAAATATTCACTCTCTTCCTTTCCTCCCTCCCTTCCTCTGTCCCTTTCTCTTTCCCTGCCTTTCTCTCTCCCTTCTTTCTTTCCTTCTTTCCCCTTCTTCCTTCCATTTAAAGACCAGGTTTCCTTATTTTGCTCAGACTAGAAATAGTGGCCAGTCACTGACTAGTCCCACCACTAATTAGTAGGGGAACTTTGACTTGCTCCATGTTTTTCTGACCACTACCTTTCTTAATCTACGTTCTCTCTCATCATCCACTCCTCCATCACTTTTCTCTTAGTCCCCTTTTCTTCTATTTTCCTGCTGGCTAAGATGAATTTCTATATCCAATGGTGAATATATTTTTATAATCTTTTTCTTTTCTCTTTAAACTAGTTATGAAGAATGAGGTTTAAACATCACTTACTCCTCCCCTCACATTACATCTTCCATTGTAAAGACTTCCTTGTACATCTCTTATGTAAGATAATGTCCCCCATTCATCTTCTCTCTTTCCTCTTATCCCAGGGCATCCCTTATCCTTATTTTTCCATTCTTCTTTTGGGATCATGGCAGTATAACAGATGCATACACATACCCTATGTATAAGTAGGCTTCTTCTAAATGCTTTTATTATAATGTTCTTAGAGGTTATATGTATTATCTTCCTTGTTAAATGCCTTATGATTTCTTTCTCATTTTTACCTCTTTCTGCACCTCTTGACTGTTGTGTTTGTTTGAAAGTCAAAATATCTATTGAATTCTGTCTGTTCTTTTCACTTAGAAATGCCTGACAACCCTCTATTTTATAAATATCCATTCCCCTCCCTTCTCCCATCATATCAAGAGTATATTCAGGGGCAGCTGAGTGGCATAATGGATAGAATTCTGGGCTTTGAGGCTGAGATTTGAGTTCCAGTGTAGCCTTCGATACTTACTAGCTTAGTCACTTAACCCTACTTGTCTCTCTGTCTCTCTCTCTCTCTCTCTCTGTCTCTCTCTCTCTCTCTCTCTCTCTCTCTCTTTTGGTGTGTAAAATGAACTGGAAAAGGCAATGGCAAATTATCCCAATACTTTTACCCCCAAATCCCCCAAATCAGACAAGATTGAAACAATCAAACAACAAAATAAAACAACAAATTATCATACTGGTTTCACTCTTTAGGTTATTCTTGGTTGTAATCCGAGCTCCTTTTCCTTTAAAGACTGCTATTCTTTTATAGTGGTAGATACTAAACCTACTGTGGTTCCATAACATTTGAATTATTTCACTCTGACCAGTTATAGTCTTTCCTCTTTGACGTGGAAACTCTGGATTTTGTCTATAATATTCCTGGGAGTTTTATTTTTTTATTTTCAGAATATGACTGATAGATTTTTTGATTTCTATTTTTTGCCTCCAGAGATCTCAGATATTTGAGAAGTTTTTATTTATAACTTTTTGAAATAAGATGTCTAGATTCTTTTTTTCTTTTTTGATTATAGCCTTTCAACAATCAAATAATTTCTAAATTGTCTCTCCTTAATCAATATTCCAAGTTAGTAGCTTTACTTATAAGACATTTCATATTTTCTTCTATTTTTTCAGTCTTTTGACTATTATCTATTGTTTATGTTTTGTGGAGTCATCACCTTCCACTTGACTGATTCTAGTTTTTAAAGAATTATTTTCTTTAGTGAGTTCTGTAAATCTTTTACCATTTGGCCATTTTTGACTTAAAGAGTTTTTTTCTTTTTAAAAACATTTCAATAGTATTTTATTTTCTAGACACATTTAAAGGTAGTTTTTAACATTTATTTTTGTAAAACTTTGTGTTTCAATTTTTTCTTTCTCCCTCTCTCACCTCTTTCCTTTCCAGGACAGGAAGTAATCTGAGATAGGTTAAATATGTGCAATTCTTTTAAGTATATCTTCATATTTGTCATATTGTGCAATAAAAATCAGACCAAAAGGGGAAAACACATGAGAAAGAAAAACAAACAAGCAAACAAAAAAGGACACAATTATGTTTCAATCCACATTCAGGCTTCATAATTCTCTCTCTGGTGGCAGATGGCATTTTCCATCCCAAGCCTATTGGAATTGTCTTGAACCCCCTCATTGTTGTGAAGAAGCAAATCATCACAATTGACCATCACAATAATTTAATTGTTATTGTGTACAGTGTTTTTCTGGTTCTGCTCACTTTATTCAGTTCATGTAAGTCTTTCCAGGCTTTTCTAAAACCAACCTTCTCACCATTTCTTATAGAACAATAATATTCCATTTTATTCATATACCATGACTTATTCAGACATTCCCCAATTTATGATCATCCATTCAATTAATTTCCAGTTTCTTGGCTCTATAGAAAAAACTACTACGAACATTTTTGCATGTGGGTCTTTTCCTCTCCTTTATGATCAAAGAATTATTTTCTTAAACATTTCTTGCATCTCTTTTACTAAACTATTAATTTTCTTTTTCACAATTTTCTTGCATAACTCTCACTTCTTTCCCTATTTTCCTCTATTGTTCTTATTTAATTTTTAAAATTATGTTTTGTTCTTTTAAAAAAATCTTTCTCTGATACTTCCAGGAATTCTTTTTGGGTTTATGTGCATTTTTATTTGAGACTTTGCTTCTAGATGTTTTTAAGTTGTTGTCTTCTTCTAAGTGTGCATCTTGAGCTTTCACTATACAAGATTTTTATGAACAAGTTCTTCTTTTTTCTTATTTGCTCATTTCCCCAGTCTTTTTCTTGACTTTCAATTTTATTTTAGAATTGACCTCAAGTCAGCTGTGAAGGAGAAGGCTGGCTTGAATTTTTGAAGCTTGATCTTGAAGCCTATTTGATGCTTCCAAGATAGTGTGATCTAGAGAGAAGAGTAGTCACCGACTTCTACTGCTTTATGGTCCTTAACTCTACTTCTTCAAGACCAAACCCATGCTTCTTTACCATGCAACTTTAACTTGTTACTGGGTAATATCCTAAGGAGCTGCCAAATGGTGGTCAGTCCTGTTCCCCACGATAGAACAAGAGTTCTTTGTAATCTCTTTTTGATTAAATTTAGTTCCCTTACTGTTTCTCTGCCTTGGGCACATTTAATACTCACTGCCAGTGTCACTTCTGCCATGCTTGTGGCCAGTCCTGACCCCAGTGTCTGCATACTTCTCTTTAAAAGTTCTTAATCTTCTCAGGGCTGGAAAAATCACTCACTGTGACTTTTTGTGGATTTTTCTGCTAAGAAGTTGATTTAATATTTTCTGTAGTCATTTTGTAGGAGAGGATTTTGGAGAAAGTTTGACAGTGTGACCCTTTACTCTGTCATCTTGACTGTCTCTCAGTCTATTCCATTTCCAAACTAACCTTTTTAAAACTTTTTTTTAGGCAGCCTGATAGCTCTTCACTTTGTTATAGAAGCTTGAATCTACTTAGTTCACTGTAGCTCAGAACTCTCCAGCTCTAGCTATCTACCTCCCAGATAGTAGGAATAACAGGAATGTGCAACTAAGACAGACAATCATAGTTGTTTAATGAGAAATAAGATTAAAACAGTCAGATGCAGTCCTTAACTCAATAAAAGAACATGTTAAAAAAAAGATTGCAGTGGGTGGTTAGATGCCATAGTGAACAGAGCACTGTTCCTCAAGTCAAGAGGATCTAAGTTCAAATCCAGCCCCAGACATTTAACACTTACTACCTTTTTAGAACCTGGACAAGTCACTTAACCCTAATTGCCTCATCAAAAAAAGGTAAAAAAACTAAATGAAATGGATTGAATTGTCCAGGGAAGGCATCCCACCCTATCATGGCCCTCTATTTATTATCTCTGTGTATAAGTCTTTCTATTTCTGTCTCTCTTTGTGTTTGTCTTTCTTTATGTGTCTCTTTTTCCATCTCTATCTCTTTTGCCCTTTGTTATCTCTTTCATTCCTTGCTATTGTGACTCTCATTAACTTTTTTTTTCTGAAACTGTGATGAATTATGACTCCCAGGGCCTTTAGCAACTTAGACTCCCATAGCAATGCAGCCAGTCCAAGTTCTGCAGAGGGACTGTTACATCCGGATGTATTGACTGAGTTCGAAGAAGTTAATGACTTGCCCTGTGTCATTTAAGTAATGAGTGATAGAAGCAGATTCAAATGAAAGTCCAATGATTCGGAATCCACTTTTCCTTCCATTGTAACGAGTTTCCTCTTAATAATCATTCATAATTCTAAAGGCCTTTAAAGGTTGGCAAAGGGCTTTCCAAGAGACAAGCCTGTGAGGTTGTGAGTATAATTCTTAATATCTGACAGAACTCAAGAACTGTATGTGGGCATCAGAAGGTTTTTATTCAGTCCCAGATAGCGCTGTCTCTCTGACCCTCCATGCACCTTTTAAGTTCTGAGTCTCAGCCTATACATCAAAAATGAAAATGATAATAGTACCTGCCTTTCAGAATTATTGTGAGGATCAAATAAAATAATATCTATACTGCTTTGAGAATCATAAAGCTGTACTTTAAATGTTAGCTGGCCTTATCCCTATTTTACAGACAGGGAAACTGAGTATGAGAGACTGAGTGATTTGCCCTAGTAACAAAGCTAGTAAAGTACCTGAGTCTTGATTTGAATCCAGACCTCATAAGCTTTCCATTATGCTCTGTTGCCTCCCCAGGTTCCTTCCCTTATTTTTCCTTCCCTTATATTTAATTGACATTTTATAACACTTCATTTGAAAAGCATTTTACATAGATTAACTCATTTAAGCCTGACTCATATCAATGCTGGAAAGTAGATGTTATTATCATCCCCATTTTATAGATGGTAATAGTGAGGCTGATAGAGACTTAAATGATTTGGCACAAAATGATTGGTGGAATTCAAACACAAATCTTCCTGATTTCTCTCTAATTATTTCTCTCTAAATATTATTCTCAACCAAAAAATGGGGCACAAATAAGATAATATTTGCAAAGTGCTTAGCATAATGACTGGAACATAATAGGTACTTAACTGCCTCTCCCATTTTCCCTTCTCCCTTTCTCCCTTATCTTCTGAATAGCTACTAGCTTTAACTTCTGCCACTTATCTTCAAAGTTTTGACTCCCGACATTTTCTAAGGCATTGAAGTTGGGCACAGTCTTCTCTTCATTATAAGGCTTTATTCATTCAGATTTTATGTAATTGTTTTTTGAGGTTCTACTTCCAACCTTGGCCAGGAAAGGTAACTTGTTTAACTCTAACTATAATTAGACATATATGATATCTAGTATATATGTTATAAATATTACATAATGTCAAGTATAAATGGCACCTTAGAATCATTTTGGGGGGATATAATAGGACTTTTAAAATAAAATTTATTGAAGAATAAGAAGAGGTTGGGGTACTATATTCCCCAAACAAAAATCTAGGAGAGGGTGGGGAGCACAGTTGCTGGCCAAAGTGCTGACTTCTTTCTGGGAATTGCTATTTAGTGGAAGCAGTTAGGAGGCCTTCTCACACTTCCCAAGTTTCCTCTGCTTTTATGTTGCCATAAATTATTCAGGAAATTGCTTTTGCCTTTGGGAAGGGCCAGAAGGTTTGGTGGGGTGACATTTCAGCTGCTTGGTTGTTAGGAGTGAATAAGGCACCATTTGGGCATATTAAACAGGACCATTTAGCCTAAGGGAAGGAGAGATTCCCTGAGTACAACAGCTCAGGGATAGGAGCATTTGGAGCCATTAGTTACTAGTTGGCTGGTCTTTAAGAAAAGTCTTCAACCTAAGGTCACTTATCTTATTGCTTTAAGGAACCCTCTGATTCAACCTGTAATTGGAATAGAACCCTCTTTGGTAATAATAACAGCTAACATTTATATATCACTTTGTTTTGCAAGGTGCTTCTTGCGTACACTTTACTTGATTCTCACAACAATCCAGTGAGGTAAATGCTATTATTATCACTCTTAGAGATGATAAAACCACCTGAGAGAGATTCAGATTTTCCCATGGTCACATAGTATGAATCTGAGGCAAGATTCGAACTCATTTTCCTGATTTCAAATTTAGCACTCTATCTGCTACTCCACCTAACTGTCTTGATGATTGAATCTGATAAGCATCCTTCTACCCTTTGCTTGAAGACTTCCAGGAAGGGAAATCTAGTATTTCTCTCTTTTTTAAAGTTCTACTGTTTTTATTTTATTTTTTATTAGTTTTGAACTTTTTAGAAATAGCATTTTATTTTCCCAAATTTATGTAATTCTTTGCAACATTTGCCTCCCTTCTTCCCACTCAGTATCTCTAAAATAAATACAAGTGAAAATTCATCTCTCTATAACTTGCCCCCATTGTTTTGCCCTCTGAAACCAAGTAGAACTAATGAGATCCAACAGAAAGTGAACTTTCCCAATAGTATATGAGCTTCTTGTATTACTTTTACCTTTGTATTCCCAGCACCTGGTTTCAATCAATCAACTAATAAATATTTATTAAGGATCTATAATGTGCCAGACACTATGTCAAGAAATGGGGATACAAAAAAACAAAAAAACAAAACAGGCTTTGATTTCAAGGAGCTTATATTCTATGGGATTATATGGGAGAGACAAAATGTAAATAAATAGGTTTACACAAGATATATTCAAAGTGGTTGGAAGATAACCTTAAAGAGAAAGGCTTAAGCCATTGAGGAGATTGGGAAAGAAAGGTCTAGAAAGTTTAAAAGAGTCAAGCTATAAAGAATGTTAAATGCCAAACAAAGAACTTTATATTTGATCTGTTAAATAAATGCTCATTGAATGAATAAATGAATCTCTTTTCCATATGGCAGGTCTTCAAATATTTGAAGACAGATATATTCCCATTTTCCCACTCTGAACTTCAAAATCTCCTAATCTATAAGCTAAATATTTTAAGCTCCTTAATTTATTGCATGACCTAGTCTCATAATCCTGGTTTTTCTCCTCTCAGCCCTCTGAAAATTCTCAATTTTCTTCCTGCAAAAAATGGCATCCAGAACCAGATATAACCTATAGACCTGTCCTGATGACAAGAGAACACAGGAAACCAAGAAACTTCCTTGTCCTTTTGTTGCTCAGTCATTTTCAGTCATGTCTGACTCTTTATGACCTAATTTGGGGTTTTCTTGGCTGACTTACCCAAGTGACTTGTTGTTTCCTTCGCCAGCTTATTTTACAGATGAAGAAACTGAGGTAAACAAAGTTAACGGACTTATCCAGGGTCACACAGCTATTAAGTGTCTGAGGCCAAGTTTGAAATTAGTAAGATGAGTCTTTCTGACTCGATCTATAGTTTCAACTGTATTTTCTTAAGATAGTTTAGGACCCCAATAGTTTTTCTGGCTGCCATGTCATATAATTGATCTTGCTCTTCTTCCCCAATTAATATAGGAGTCTTAAAAGAATTGAATCTGTGAAATTACTATAGATCCAAATGAATGGTATATCCTGGACACTTGAATCAGGAACAGATTTACCAATTTGTCTCTAAAAACTCATTCATTAATTATTGGGTAACATCTTCCATCCTCTGCCTGCTATTAGTCAGATAAGCCAAATCACTAAATCACAGAATTTCACAGTTAAAAGGGACTTATTTACATTTAGCCCCTACATGAAAAATAATCTTCTCTGCACCAAACCTTATAAGTGATCATCCAGTCATTGCATGAAGATTTCTAGTAAAGACCTATTTTTTTTTTTTTATTGGCAATCCTTTTCATTTTGGGGCAACTACAATTTTTGTGTAATCAAATGCAAATTAGCTTCTGCTTATTGTTTTATTTTGCTTCTTGGAGCAAAAAAAAAAAAAAAACCAAACAAACCCCAAAACAAAACGACAAGCTGAATACCCCTTTAAAAGATAGCTTCCAGGCTTGGAATTTGAGTCCCTTCTTTATCCTAGTTGCCTTCCTCTGGATTCTTTCCAGATTATCAGTGTTCATCCTAAAATGTATTGCTCAGTACTGATCACTAAACTGTAAATACACGACCTTATCTGGATAGAAAACAGTGGGATTATTACCTCCTCTGACCCCTCTTGTTGGAAATGCATCAATACCTAACTAAATCGCTCAGCATCTCATACATCTTATCTACCAGTCCAGATTCATATTCCTAGCCCTATGAAAAACGTTATGAAGAACATTGCAATACAGTAAAAAATTTAAAAAGAATAATATTTTGATGATTGGAGAGACATAGATACAAATCCTATCTCCTATAGTTAAGAGTCTATGTATTAACTTTTTTGACTGCCATATTGAATCAAATTGGGCTTGGGGGTCTACCACGACACCTAGCTTTTTTTGCATGAATTGTAGAAAGGATATTAATCTGGTTTAGATCTTGCTGTAATACAGATATATAGATTAAATGAATTCCTTTAAAAAGTCCATTCTACTTCAATGATTTTTTGTATTAATGTCTTAAATTTTGTCTTTCCCTAATCAATCTATTTTTACTTTCAACATCATTTTCTAAAAAATAGATCTGATCATCTCATAGTTCTACTCAATGAACTTACATGCTTCCCTATGACCACCAAAATCAAATATATTTGGCGTTTAAGTTCTTCATTTCATGATCTCTTTTGACTCTTAATGATTCTTACTTCTCCCTTCTTTCCTTACACTTTATGATTTAGTACCATTACCCTGCTTTCAGTCCCTCATATATGACAGCTTATTCCCCATCTTCCTTCTCCATGCTTTTTCACTGCCTACCTCCCATGTCACCATACTTAGTCTGCTCATCTCTATCTTTTGGTTTCCCTGATTTTCTTAAAGATTCAGCTCAAATACTACTTTCTGCAAAACATCTCCCTAGTCTAATGCTGTCTTTTTAAAAATTACCTCCTTTCTGCTCTGGTTATACCTTACCTGTATCTAAAAACTTCTTTACATATTCTTTCCTTCATTAAGAGTGTCTCTTTGGGAGCAGAGACTGTTTTTTTTTTTGTTTTTCTTCACATCCCCAGTCATTGGTTATAGTGCCAGGCATACAGTAGGTGCTTAATCAATTCTTGTTATTCTGCTTTACTTTTTGACCTACTCCATGGGGTTAGTCTATGGGGTTTTTGGATTAGAGTATTAGATTATACATTTTTTGGAAAGGCAGCACATGTCCTTGGTGAAACTTGAATCCATATCTCTTTGGCTCTATCCACTGCTGTGTGTGTATATGGGCATTTATCCACAAATACACATATGCATATATACATGCATATGTACACATAAGCAAGAAAGATCTTTTTTTGGGGGGTGTCAGCCAATCAATAAGCATTTTTTAAGCTCTATCTATAAGTTAAGCATGGTGTTGTTTCACATTAGAATGCCTGGGGAGCTTCTTTTAGACCCAGGAGGAGAAGGAACATCCTGTAGAGGTTGCAGTGGTTTTGTCTCTTAAACTTTGTTCTTCATTTAATTATTCAGCATGCACACAGCGCGTGGAGAAGGCCAGGCTTGTGAAGATAGAATGCGGGTAACCTTTAATACCAACAGAAATGTTTAATAAGGTTACATTAGACCCTGAGATGTCACAGTAGGATGCTGGCACTGCAGCTTAATAACCTGTGAGGAAAATGCTTCTGGAGTCTGGGTTATATCAATTAATCACCCAAACCCAAACAGCCTGAAAGTAACCCAGCCCTGGGCAAAATGTGTCTGAGCCATGTGGAGTCACTGTCTAGAAAGCAGAGTGGAAAGAGTTGATGATGGTGGGCATTGCTATAGGGTCAATCAGGTGTCCTTTATCTTTCACAAGGTCAGAGATATCCTGTGCTTATCATCCTCAGATAGGGAGGAACCCTTGAAGTTCCAAGCAACAAACATTGGTTAGTACTTTGCTAGATTTTTACCTTTGTGGAGTATTAAAGAAAAAAGATCTTGTTGCCTTCAAGGAACCTATTATCTCACAATGACATTTGCAATAGTTTAGTTATTTACATTGCATTTTGGAGGCACCAATCCTATGATTCCATCGGGTCTTCTGAACTTGCAATCAAATACCTTGTCCACTATCCCAAGATTCTTTTGCATTAGAAGGTGACATAATGATGCACAATTATCATTGGATTTGAAATCAGGGAGACCTGAGATATTGCTAGCTCTGGGTGACATATGCAACTTCTTTGCACCTCAGTTTTTCTTTTTACAATAATATCTTTTTATTTGGGAAAATACATTTGTGCTTGTAAAATCTTGTGTTCCAAATTTTTTCTCTCCCTCCCCCATCCTCTTTCCCCTCCCCTAGACAGCAAGTAATCCTACATAGGCTAAATACATGCAATTCTTCTAAACTTATTTTCACAGTTATCATGCTACACAAGAAAAATCAGATCAAATAGGAAAAAAATGAGAAAAAGCAAGCAAATAAACTCTAATAAAGGTGAAAATACTATGTTGTGATCGCCATTCAGTCCCCATCATAGTTCTCTCTCTGGTTGTAGATGGCTCTCTCCATCACTAGTCTAGTGGAATTGTCCTGAATCGCCTCATTGTTGAAAAGAGTCAAGTGTATCTCATGTTGTTGTTGTTTGTACAATGTTCTCTTGGTTCTGTTCACTTCACTTAGTATCAGTTCATATAAATCCCTCCAGGCCTTTCTGAAATTAGCCTTCTGATCATTTTTTAATAGAGCAATAATATTCCATTACCTTCGTATACTGTAGCTTATTTTGCCATTCCTCAACTGGCGAGCATCCACTCAGTTTCCAATTCCTTGCCACCACAAAAAGGGATGTTACAAACATTTTGCACATGTGGGTCCTTTTCTCTTTTTAATATCTTTGGGATACAGTAGAGAGATTGCTGGATCAAAGAATATACATAGTTTTATAGCCCTTTGGGCATATGAACATAGTAATTCAGATCTGTTCTGACCAGGAGAGAGAACAGTGTGACTGCCAACTCTTTATTTCTGGAAGGTATGACCATTTTAATTCAGCCTCTGATCACATTATGTGTTGACTTAAATTGGAATTGTAGTTAACTGGCTTCTCCAGGAATCATTGCCTCAGAGATTTAGGGCTGCAAGTGATCTTGGAGACCATTGAGGTGAACTGATCCTGAAATATCTCACCTAATCCCATTCCCTTTACCCAAGGAGAAACCTGGGAATGGAAGTGATCTATTCCAGGTCATACCTGGTAGGAAGCAGTCTCCTACCAGTATACCAGAGAAGAAGCACATTGCAAGTAAAGAATGATTTGAAGTGACAAGACCTGAATTCAAATGTTACTTCTGCCACTTACTATCTGCATGGTCTTGGACAAGTCATCTCTTCTCCTTGGACCTCAGTTTCTTCATTTGTAAAATGAAGGGGTTGGATTAGATGGTTGAGTTTCCATCCTAGCTCTGGATTTTAGGATTCAGTGAGCTGGATTCATATCCCACCTCTGATGTTCATTTATTTATGTGACCTTAACAAAGTTACAACTTTCCTGAGTTTCAGTTTTCTCATTTATGGAATCGAGGAATTAGACTGTATGGACTCTGACCTTTCATTTCTTTCTATTTATGAAATTTATAAGTGAAATGTTACAGAGAACTAAAGTAGGATTCTTAGTACTTCTGAATAAACCAATAAATCCAAAGAAAATATTAATAAATACTAAAAAGTTGTTGAACTGAAAAATGTGCAATTGTTTTTCAGTTGATACAACTCTTCATGACTCTATTTGGAGGTTTTTCTTTTGGAAAAGATACTAGAGTGATTTACTATTCTGTCCCTAGATGATTTTACAGATGAGAAAACTGAGGCAGAATTAAATGACTTGTCTAGGGTAACATAGCTAGTAAATATCTGAGATTAGATTTAAACTCAGGAAGGTGATTATTCCTTACTCCAAGTCCAGTGTTCTATTCACTGTACCACCTAGCTGCTCCTTTTTTTCTGTAGTTTTTTTCCTCCCTCTCTATTACATTAATTTTTTAAAAAAGCCAAATTTCCAGCTGGGTTTTAATTAGTACTACTGAGTACTGAGTTTTGGCTATCCCTACTCCTTCCATATCTTTCCCCTGTGCATCTCTCTCCTGTAGCCTGGGTAAGAGCTATTAAAAGAACAAAGTTATCATAGAGGAACATGAAACTGGAACCCTGAATAGTTTTGCTGAGTCCTGTGTGTCACTTCTGGGAGATCTCAGTGCCTTTCTTATTGTATCTTCTAGGAGAGAAATCTTCCTTTGATTCAATATCCCACAAGTATGATTTAAGTGCTTCCTGTGTACAGAGCATTGTGTTTTCTAAGCACATATGTGCATAGCACACAGGTGTTGGGGGATAACACACAATTTTAGGTAACATCCCAAACTGTTGTGTAGGGCTCAGTCTAGGAAGGAGATAAGATATAGACATAGATAATAATAGTATATTAGAACTCATGAGTATATTAGAAAGGTGAAAAAAAGTGTTCTGGGAAATCTGGTAGGAGGAAGGTCATTTATCAGCTTGGCCCAGATCTGAGAAAGCTTATTGAAGGAAAATAACAATAGTTATTCAATTGGAGTCTCTGTCTTCAGTCTCTCCCTTTCCTAATTCATCCATCCTCCCCAAGGTGTGGGGATTGATATTTTTTGATATTCCTTGATTGATATTCCTAAACTTCCTATCTGGTGCTATTGCTCTCTTGCTCAAAAAACTCCAGAGGCTCCCTATTGCCTCTAGGTTAAAAATGGATCCTTTTTAAGGCATTTAAAGGCCATCAAAATCTAGATTTAGCTTACATTTCCAGGAAGATTGAATTCACTCCTTTTTTATTGGCCTTGTACGTGACAGTTCATTCTCCTCCCCTACCTTCAAGTCTTTACATAGGCTGTCTCCCAAGTCTGAAAAAAATCTCCCTCTTAACTTCTCAAAATTCAGGGTTCTGTCAAAGCCCAAATCGAGTTCCATCTTAGACACAAAATCTTTCTAATCCCATGGTTTCCAATATATCTCTTTCCTTTCATCCTTCATCTATCTATCTATACATGTATGTGCATTATATGCAATGCATATATACATATATGTATATATACATACATACATAATGCATATATACAATATACATATATTTTATATGTAGATATATTGATTCTGTTTTCCCCACAGCTCCACCCCCTTATAATGTAAGATTTTGAGGATTGGGACTCCTTTTCTTTCACCTCTGCATTTCTAGTTTCCATCCAAGCGCTGATTACTTAATATTTTTTGAATGAATGAAGGATGTTGTATTTTAGTTGGGCTTTAAAGAAGGAGTAATAATAAAAATAGCTATTATTTCAAGACTGACAAAATATTTTCCATATTATGTTATGTGAACTTCCCCACTATCTTGGGAGGTAGATGTTATTAGAAATAACTAGAGGGTAAAAATCCAACAGACAAAAGAGTAGAAAAGCAAAGCTATGTAGAAAAGAGGATATTTCCTCTGTCAGTATTCTCTTCTCATTTCATTAGTCTGAGCTGATATTATATTTGTATAGATTCACCCAGTTCCTATAGTTCAGAGAAGGAAGAAAAAGAAGGGAACAGGGATTAATTTAGCATCTATTATGTGCTTTTTACAAATATCTCATTTGGTAGTCACAACAACCCTGGGAGGTAGATGCTATTCTTATCATGTGCTTATTAGTATAGCTAAGGAAACTGAAGCAAAAAGAAGTTAAATTACTTGGCCAAGGTCATATAACTAAAAAGTGTCTGAGCCTGGATTTGAACTCAAGTGTTTGTGAATTCTGCCCCCATCCCCAGAGTGACTGGCATTTAGATGGTACAATGATAGAGTTCTGGGTCTGAAATCAGAAAGACTCATCTTCATGAGTTCAAATCTGCCCTCAGATACATCATAGTTGTGTGATCCTAGGCAAGTCAATTAATCCTGTTTGCTTCATTTTTCTTGTCTGTAAAATGAGTTGGAGAAGTAAATGGGAAGTCATTCCAGAGTTTTTGTCAAGAAAATTTCAAATAGGGACATGAAGAGTCAGACTGGACTGAAAAAATGACTGGACCAGAGCA
The DNA here is from genome assembly GCF_902635505.1 of Sarcophilus harrisii. Taxonomy (NCBI): domain Eukaryota; kingdom Metazoa; phylum Chordata; class Mammalia; order Dasyuromorphia; family Dasyuridae; genus Sarcophilus; species Sarcophilus harrisii. The sequence continues at coordinate 579,126,477 of NC_045428.1, forward strand.
ATAATTTCCTGAGTCCAAGCCCAGTGCTCTATTTATTGTACCACTGTACCACTTAGCTGCCCACTGGTGTGCGGGGCACTAAAAAGAATGAGGGCTTTGGAGCAAAAAAAATTGAGTTTGAATCCAGTTTTTTTGTGTTGGAATCTTTACAAATTGTTAAGCCATTAGAGTTGATAAAGACAATAATTATCTAATTTAGCATGGTTCAATATAATTGATTTGATCTTAGAAGGAGATATTTTGGGCCAGAACTTGAAACAAGGTACTAAGTACAACTGATAGAAACAATGCTTGTGTTCACACCTTTAGAGACCTCATAAATATCTAAGTACTCAATGGAGTTCACATGTTTGGGAGATTTCAGGGATTAGTATGAGATATCTGAATTCACCCCCTCTTAAAGTTCTTAGGGCCAGAGAGTGCTCTGGGAGATAACCCAGAATTCCATTCTCTCCAGAAGGAGGAGTTAACTTTTGGGAGATCATATATATAGAGGAAGCTCTTAGAGCTTGAAGGAATTTCTCCAGAACATTGCCTGGGGTCAGAGAGGAGCACTCTGGGAGGAAGCCCACAAGCCCTATCTTTGAGGCAAGAGAGACTCATTGCATCTTCCAACTTGGTGCTGGCTGGAGGCTGAAGAAAGCAAAGGCAGAAGCCAAGGACAAAGCTGCAAGATCTCTTGGAACCAAACAGAGAGGTAGGCCTGAGCTAACCGGGTTATATTGAAGGACACAATAAAAGATCTGAACTTTTATCAGCTGGTTGCGATTTTGGAGTAATTATTTACTTTTAACTGAAACTAAGGCTACCTCCAGAAAACCTCCCCAAGAAACCTGCTTTCTCCCAGAGAGAACTATTATTATTATTTTAAAGAAGAGAAAAACACCAATAGTTTTTAATCTTCAAGGGAGATTTAGGACTGGAAGGGACCCCAGAGGGCAACTGGAGCCCTCTTTCAGTTTAGAGATGAGGAAACTGGGGTCCAGGGAAATTAGTAATTTACTTAAGGTCATGCAGGCAATTAACATCAGAGACAGGATTTGAACTCAGCCTCCCTGATACCAGGGCTAATGCCTTTTACATCATACTATACTGTGCTATATAGCCATGCCTCTGGGATTAGCAAAATGAATCTAACCTACCTTTGACTTGTTATCCCGTCTAACTCATATACTCAGGTAGCTTTGATTTCTTGCCCCTTTTCTTTACCCCCAAATTTCTTCTCAGGGTCAAATATCCTCAGTTCTATCAACTGATCCTTAAAAAGCATGATCTTGAAGTTGTTCATCATCAGGGGAGAGGCTCTTTTGTATTTTTCCACCTTAACTTCTTCCTTTCCCCAAAGAGGAGAATGGAATAAACATTCTACATGTAGCCAGACCAAGAAAGACCCACTTACCTGGTTGTGGGCTCTATGCTTCCCAATCTTGTTTATTTTCCACTCCCTCCTCCCATTCTATATTTCTCTCTTATGCCCTCAGTCCATTGAAATCTCATTCATCTCTCAAAATTCAGGTCAATCCTGACTCCCATTGAAAAATCCTTTCCCCCTACTCTTCATTTTCCAGTTTCTTGAGCACTAATTTCCTCTGACCTTGGTGAAAGTTAAATCTGCAAAGTAATCTTTGGTAATCCCAATCAACTCCTGCTGGGAGCCAGCTGCTTTTTAATGGATTTGAAAAAAAGATATTTTCCGCATTATTCTTACAAACTGTTACAACTGTGAGCACACTTTCTAAAAAGGCAGAATTTGGATCAGTAAAAGGAAATATTTCCTAACAATGTGAAATACGTTGTTGAGTAGTCATTTACTCAGGCAGTCAACCTGCATTTTTTAAAGATGTTTCTCTGAGCCAGGTCTAGTACTAAGCACTGGGAATACAAATATAGGCAAAAATAAAGATAGCCTCTGCCCTCAGTGAGGTTGATTTCTAATAAGGAAGAAACCACATACAAGGAAGTTGAAAATGAGAGGGTAGAAGAAGGTATCAGGAGTCTGGAGTATGGCAAAATCCAGAGAAGTGCATTCTGATGATGAGTTTCTCATCAATGGAAGCATTCAAGTGAAGGCTGCCTGACAGAGGCTGCCCTGGAGGACTTAATTCTTTCATTTTTGAAATCTTCTCTCCAGGGACCTGCTGTCTCCTCATGGGTGTGTGTCCATCACTTCTAGGAAGTTTCCAGCCATGGGATACTTAACTCTCAGTCATCCTCTCATGTTATTCTTACTAATATCCTTTCTCCCTCTTCTGGTAATTCTGTAACCATAACAAGATGACTACTCCCATTGCTTATGAATAGATGAAAGAAACATTTATTAAGTGGTTTTCTATGTGTGATGTATTGTGCTAAACTAGAAATAAAAGCAGAAAACTAAAATTCCCTGATCTAAAGGATTTATATAGAAGATTATAGCTACAAGTTGGGTGGAAAGGTTATGTAGTCCTTAGGATGCTGAAGAAAAAAGATGGTAATGAAATGGTTATTTCAAAAGTCATATAGAATTTTGATCTTGAATTATTTGACAATATCTAAGACTTTGGCAGCAAAAACTTGCCTTTCTAAGTTTGCTTTGTGGAAAGCACATCTGCACATTATAGAATGCTAGAGTAGAAATACAAGTAATTTTAATGATGATAATGATGATGTGAACAGTGCTATAATTAATCAACTAATAACTGTTTATTAAATGCCTACGATGTGTGAGACACTGTTAGTTTCTCACTATTCAAAGATAAAAATGAAATAATTCTTGCCCTCTTAAAACTTCCATTTTGTCACAAGACATACTTAAATACACCTTTACGGTTTGGAAAGCCCTTTACAAAAAATAGTTCATTTGAGTATTACAGCAATTGTGAAATAGGTAGTTCTTTTTGGGAGGGAGTTGGGAGGGTATAACCTGGATTTGTGATTTCATCAGTATAAGGAACTCTTGATACATACGTTTCCTCCACTGATGTAGATTAGCCATTCATCTGTAACTCAGAGTCTTATAGGAGTTTAAGAGACTTACACACCATTGGGCAGTTAGTATATGTTAGGACTGGCAACGATTTTCTGGATTCTAAACCTTTTATGACTATGACTAGCTATCTCTTTGATATCAAAGTATCACAGGAATTCCCAAACTATGGGTCTGCATACATTGAAAGTCAAGTTCCTATGTCTAGTAAATTTTAGGTAAATTAAACTATTAGAATTGTCTCTTTTCAAGCCTCTCATTCTTTCTTCTCTCTGGCATTCTATGGAATCCCTCCTGGTTCTGATGTTCCATGATTGCTATAATTCTAAGCAATATACTTTGCTTTGTATGTTCTGTTCCAGTTTACTCATAGACCCATGTGTCAGGCTCATTATCTGGGATTAATTAGTTAATGCTTTTATGGCACTTTGGATGTGAGGTGTATTTATGTAGTGCTAAATGTTGCTAAGGACTAAGGATGCTTGTTGCTGCCTTGGCTTCCATCCAATAGTACAGTGATTGGAGGAGCACACTCTCATCTGAAGAAATGCTTTTCTTTTGTGAATCCATGGAAATTCTGGTTCCATTCTCTGGGCTTCACTACCCCTGGAAACTCAAGGTCAATGTAGGTATCTCTACAACTCATGGTCATTTTGTTATGTGCTGGAAATGATTTTTTTTAAAAATTCCTTTGCCAAGGACCTTCACAGGACAGGAATCATTAGAAGTGGTGGACCAAAAACCGTGTTCAATCTTACTAAGGTCACAGGTGAACAAACAGTGGAGAGCTTCTGATTGGCATTCTGTCTACTGAGTTACATTTTTATTTATTGGTGAACAGGAGTTAAACTAATGTATCCTGGAGACAGAGAGTGGAGGAGGAGGAGGAAGAAAAAAAGGGAAAGGAGAAAGGGAAGGGACTCAGCTTCACTTATTAAAATTGTGATTACAACACAGACTTAAAGGACATTACATATAGGAAAGGTTTTAGAGATCAACAAGTCCAAGTACACTCCATTTGACAGAAAAAACCTAGTGAGAAAAATAATTATTCAACATCAGCTAAGTTAAGTTAAGGCAGCTAAGTGATGGTGTAGTGGATAAAGCACCATCCCTGAAGTCAGGAGATAATGTGGATGAAGGAATGGCAAGATTAAGCAAATTATTGGCTATGAAAAGTAAGAGTAAGCAGCTGAGAATGACTCTGAGATTGTGTCCTTGGGAGCTTCAAAAAATGGTGGTGTGATCAACTAAAATAGAAAAGTATGGAAGACGAGAAGGTTTTGGGGGAAATTGTAATTGGATTTCTTTTAGACATGTTGGATGTGAGTGCCCTGCAGTACACTCTGTTTGAAATGTCCAATAGCCAGTAGATGATAAGAACTTGAGCTCAGGATTGTAATATATAGATCTGGAAGTCATCTGCAATGAGTATGATAATTAAATCCTTGGAGGCTGACGAGGTCATCAAGGGAGAGGATTCAGAGTGAGGAAAGATGATGACTCAGAACAGATTTTTCCATAACACCAGTAAATAATGGTCACGGCATATATAATGATCTAGCAAAGGAGACTAAGAAGGAGCTGTCAAATAGGTCGGAAAAGAACAAAGTAAAAACACTGTCCCAAAAAGCCAAAATGGTGTATTAAATAGAGAACTTATGTCCCCACTGCAACTATAAACTTCAGTCTTATTCTTTGTTCAGAGTTTAGCTTTAATTCAAAAGAAGCTCAATCACATAGAACTGACTGTATCTAATTTAAACAGACTTTAAAATGAAACTTCAAAGTGGCATTTAATTTAGATTTAAGAGCTCTCATTTCCATTGGAATTCCAGGTATCAATTGTTTAAAGATATTTTATGAAATTTAATTAATCCATCAAAGCAAACTACAGGCCTGAAGTTGTAGGGGTCAAGTTATTTTGGGATGTTTTCCAATAAAAGAAATATACCCATGACAAATAACAAATATGTTTGAAGGGAAGTTTCTCAATTGTTTTTCCTGCTAGAAGCCTGAAGAACCTTTTTCCTGCCCATCTCAGCATGAATTCAATAGAACAAATATTTATTAACCTGAGCTGGGTGATGGGGCTGTGATAGCAATAAAACAATTCTGGCTCTGGAGGAGTTTATCCTGTATTTAGGGGAAGAAATATTTGTTGTTGTTCACTTGCTTTCAGCCATGTCTGATTTTTTTGTGACTACATTTAGGGTTCTCTTAGCAAAGATAGTAGAGTGCCATGCCATTTCCACAGGAACCTAGGGCAAACAGTATCAAGAGACTTGCCCAGGATCATATACTAGTAATTGTTTGAGGCCAGATTTGAACTCAGGAAGATGAATCTTCTTGATTCTATGCTGGGTGCTCTATCTGCTGAATCTTCCAGCTACCCTGGAAAAGAAAGTATATGCATTGAGTAAGTGTACTTGAATATCCATTAGAGACTGTATCTGTGATCTCAGCAATTAAGTTACTCTCTCTGATAATAAACTTTACAACTTAACTCAATTGATTTGTCCCATATTATTTTTGTCCACCTGAAAATCAAAATATGGGAGCTACCCAATGTCCTGGAATCTACCTTTCTTTCTTTTGACACCTTAAATTTCCAGGGGAGAATTTTGGCTATCCACACATTACCTTCTACTCTTACCATAATACCAGATTTGATTTCTTTTCTTAAAAATTTCTGCAGTGACTCCTTTACTTCATCTTATTTGATGTCTCTTAGTTGTTAGATCTTGCAGTCTGCTTATGTCTTGTCATTTTAATTTTTATTTTAATCACTCTCCTATATGTCCATTTCTTCCTTCTCATGTAGCCATCACCACAATTGTGTCACTTCTCACTTGCACTTTTCTATGGAGGAAAATCAGACACTAGTACTGAGGTACAAGATACAAGGTACAAAGGAGCCCACAGCCCAGGAGTGGCAAGGGAGATTTTGGCTTGAAAACTATAAAGGGGAGATTCAGAGTGGGGGATAGAGAAAAGAATTTCCCAGAAACAGATGGACCTATAAACAAGATGTTTTGTAGGAACAGCTGACCACAAGGCTTTTGGGACATAGGGCACAAAAACATCTGGGAGTGAGCAAAATTTTGACTCACCGTAGGCTCCTGATTGACAGATAGGTCCTTTTGGCAAATAGGCTCACTTGGTCCATCTTCCTGGTAAGGTAACTCATATAAAACAGACATGTTTAATCTCAGGGGCATTTCCACAAGGGATACCTTTAATCTATTCTATATGTATTTGCCTAATTATGTACATATTGTCTCACCCACTGAAATGGGTAGAGTGGCTAAATGCTTCTTGATGATGGACACTGGTTTTGCCTTTTTTTGTACCTCTATCTAGCACTTAGCACAGTGCCGAGTGCAGAGTATGAACTTAAAAAAGGCTTGTTGATTGAGAGATAGAAAGTCTAAGGCAGGGTATCTTACCTTTCAGTCTACAGACTTCCCAACAATCAATAAATAGAATTTATAAGGTCTGTGAACTAGGATGGAAAATAAATTACAAATTTATTTGCCCTCACCTATGATTGAGATATGATTTCCTTTAAATATTCAAAATCATAATTCCAAGAAGAGGTTCACAGGCTTCATTGAACCACCAAAGGAGTAGTAGGACACAAAAAAGACTAGGAATTCTTGATCTAAATTAAGAGTGTCACTTGCTCAAGGTTACATATGATTGATATAGACAGAAATAGATCTCCTGACTGCAGACCAATCAGCAATTTGTCTACACTTGGGTCTAATTGCCACAATAATTAGTTAAATGATAAAAAACCCAATTGATGATGTCTTTTTCCCTTTAGACCATGTTTACTGAACTATAGAATGTTCCCCAAAGATGAGCTAGCTCTCTCTCTCTTTTTTTTCTTTCTTCCATTAGGAATGTCAGCTATAGTACGTTGTACTATAATTTGAGCCTAATTTACTTTATAGTTTTGTATAATTGACTTGTTACACAGCCCATTCAGAGACTTGGCGGCTTGAATGTTGATGGCTGTATCCTTGGGAGCCACACAGTTAGACACAAGTGCCAGGGAGAAGGTTGCTCTGGCAGGTCCTGGATGTCTGCAATATGCATTAGAACATCCATAGGGAGTGGAGATCTGTGGTTTTGGGAGGGGAGAAATGGTCCTTGCAAAGTTTCCCTAATGGCTTCTCTGAAGGACACCTGTGAGGCAGTCCTGGAAACTAGATAGAAATAGAATATTTTTGTACCTAGCCTATTATAAAGGCAGGAGCTGCCCCCAAAATCAAATCAGTATTTGTATAATGATCCATGAATAATTAAGAACATGCCTTTGGAACTAAGGAACCAGGGTTTAAATTCCTGATGTTGTCAGTTACTACTGATTTGACAGATATTTCACCTTTTGGAGTGAAACTTTAACTTTTTCTATAAAATAAGTGGATTGAACTAGTTCACTTCCCAAGTTCTTCCCAATTCTAAATTTATGGATCTGGAGTCTAGAGTAGGTGGCTAGCCGATTCTGACGTGTGGACTAAAATTTGGCTATTGCCTATTTCTGTATAGCTTAACCACCATTTTTACCTTATGGATCATACTAATACAAGCAGAGGGCTGCATTTGGCTCATGAATTATAGTTTGGCAACTCCTGATTAGAACTAAAAATGGATAGAGATTAATTGTCATAACTTCTTTTTTTCTTCTTCTATAGAGAGACCAGTACAGGTTAAAAGACTTGTTTGGACTCACATAGGTAGCAGACAACAGAGGATATTAATTAATGCACTTTTTACAGAAGAATCATTGAATCTCTGAATTGGAAGGATTGGAGGGGCCAAGCTGCTTCAGTTCCTATATGAACAGGCATCTCTTTCACAATATAGTTGACAAGGGCTCATCCACTTTGGGCTTGAACACCTCCAAAACTCAAATCTAGTCAAGAAGCATTTATTAAGCTCCTACTGTGTACCAGGGACTGCATTGATTACTGAAGTAATCCACTATACAGGCAACTCATTCTATTCCTCAGTAACTTCTACCATTAGGAAGGTTTTGTCCTGCTGAGATCAGGTCTCAATTTATCTCCTTTTTTGTTCCACTCATGGCTCCTGGTTTTGCCCTCTTTGGCCAAGAAGCAAAAAATAATGTCTTCTCTGCAAGATTGAGGAAGAGAAGATGTGAAGAACATTAATGATTTCCTCTTTGAAAGCTTTGCTTAGTAATTAATCAGCCACCACGCATTGAACACTTAACTTAGATCTAGCTGAGCTAATGACTAGAGAGGATTTAACAGAAGTCACAAATATGGTCACAGTTCAAGGTCCCACAGTTTATAGATGGGGAGTTGGGAAAAGAACCCAAATCTTATTCCTTATTATCTATCCATTTTCCTAACCATTTCTCTCCTCAAATACATTGTGCCTTTGTCCTTTCCATGTTGGCTCATTTAAAAAGTCCTGAACCTGGGTCCAAGAAGCCATGAGTTCAAATCCCACCACAGGCATTTGCTACCTATGTGACTCTAGGTAATTCCTGAGTCTCAGTTCCCTCATCCATCAAAAGGGGTAGGTGGTAATGACAGTCTCTACCTCCTGGAGTTATTGCAAGGATCAAATAAGATAAATGCATGCAAATGACTTTACAAACCTTAAAGCATAATATATAAATGCCAGCTTCCAGATTCACTGTTTGACTTTGGACAAACGATGAATTTCTCTTGGCCTTGGGTTGTTTATCTGCAAAATGAGTGGATTAGACTAGATGACCTTTAAGCTCCACTATAGTTCATTCATCATCCTATGACTGCTTTTTTCAGTCCTGCTTCCTTGTCCCCTGATTTCCTCAATGACTTTTCCCCTTCCAGTTCTCCCTTTACTCATTTTTTGGAACACCAAGAGTTAATGCTTTCCATCAGCACTGCTTGGTTTTTACTGATGGCCTTGTGAGCTGAAGAGCTGGATCCTTGCCCTGGATCATTTGCCCCAAACAGAAAAATTGCCCTTTTGGCGACTCTTTCTTCTCAATCTGACCCCAGGATCAGAGCACTGGCACCTCTTATTTAGCTCACCAAGCTCCTATTCAGCTACTGATTCAAGTAAAGCTTTCTTTTAAACCAGCCAGCCTCACAAGACAAAAACTGGACCCAAATCATGGAACGTGAATGAATGGCCTTTGCCTTTCACTGCCCCTTCAGAAGATTCTGAGTAGTTGCCATCACTCAAATATCACCAGCAGTCTGCTTATTGTCATTGCTTTCTTTCAGAGAAACCAGAGCTCAGACAGATTTCTTTTTTCAAAGCCATGTTGAATTTTTAATTTTGTTTCTTTTTCTTATATTGCAACCATGACCATGGTGGAGAATGGTCCTGGAAGGTCTCTGTGTGAGGTTATAGAAATCTTACATTCAGTTTCCTGGGGTAGCAGTAACAGCAAGAGCAGTGAGGTCCCAGCAGTGTCTCTCTGTCCCCAGCAGTCAGACACCCAGTGCACAGGAACAACAGAAGGGATTTCTCTGAGCTTTGCCCTCTTTACAGCAGCCTCCAAACTCTTCAAACTCTCAGCAATCTGACTGGAGCTTACTTGGGTTCCGGGGTGTAACTTTTCTTTCACTTATATGGAATCTATTGAATAATATCCTGGTGAATTATGAAGAAGATGGACTTCAGAGTCCATATTAACTATGAGGAATCATCCCTGATAAAGCAGGCTGTGGATGGCCTAGGTTATAGTTCTTCCAATTCCATCAGAAAAAACAAAGTTAAAAACAAAGCAACAGGGTTTTTTTCCCCACGAAACTGAGCAGACAGTAAGGAGACTCTTCCTTACTCTCTGCTCTGTTTCTTTTCTGTCTCTCTTCCTTTCTCTGCCTTTCCTGCCCATTTTCCATCTCTCTCTTTTGTTTCTGTATCCCCTATCTTCTCTCCTAGTGGGTTTACAGAATCATAGAATTGGAAGAAAGGAAGGAAAGAAGAAAGAAAAGAAGGAAGAAAGGAAGAGAGGAAGGAAGGAAGGAGGGAGAAAGACAAGAAGAGAATTAAGGGGACATTTGAGCAGGGGACAATGTCATACCTTATGCTGGGAATGTGCTCTTTTCTCAGCCAATAGGATCCCTAGCAATCTCAGATTCCACCTCTCAAAACCCTTTTGAAGTTATTTTATATAGACTTTGCATTTGCATTTCTTACTGTAGCACATTGCTTGTGTAAAAAGTCATTTCCAGTTCTCCTTAATTGTAGTTTCTTCCCTCTGAGATTTCCCATCCCTTTTGTCTATAGTTTAGTTGTATATAATTGTTTGCAAGTTAGGTCCTTCATTAGACTAAACACTTGAAGTTAGAGACTAATTTCTTGCCTTTCTTTGTATACCCAATTCTTATCACAATGCCTAATACACAATAGGCCCTTATTAAATGCTTGTTGACTGATACCTTGCATCAATCCATTAGAATGTAAATACTAATAAGGATAGAGACTATGTAATTTTTCTGTGTATATTCCAGGATGTAATCTATTCTTTGCATGTGTTAGGTGTTTAATAATTGTACAGGGGACTGTATTGGACTGAATAATTAATCTAGAGCTGGAAGTCCAAATGAAACCTAGAAAAAAACCAATGACTTTCCAAAGACCATACACGGATGTAATGAAAAAGAGTCTTAGCAGCAGAACAAAGTCATCTGGCTGGGAGTTCTCATGGGACATTACAAAGAGGAATCAGCTTGGAGTCAGAAGACTTGGGTTAAAATCCTGCATCTACTTACTGTATGTCTGTTATGAAACAAATAACATCTCGGACTCAGCTTCCTGGTCTGTAAAAAGGAAGGATTAAAAGCATGTAAAAAGGAGTCAATTGCTGCTAAACCCCTTTCCATTCTAGATATATGCTCTTCTGACTTCAATTCTTTCTCTTTCTATAACATCAAGCTGACTTTCTATCCTCAGGGAATGATTTAGTCCCCAAATGAAGACCATAACATGTATTAGAAGACAAACCATGGTAGAATTTAAAAAAATGGAAAGAAAAAAATCTGCAACATGTCAGGAAAATGGAGTGAAAAGAAATCTGGAAGGCCCATTTGCAAATCTTAATTGAACAAAATCAATCCTTCAGCCTTATTTTAATTCAGGAAGTGATAATCCAAGCTTTCTCCTAGTGCATGTTTCTCCAAATGCTCTGGTTTTATAAACAGCATCCTCTTTTTGGCTGACCTTTCCGTATCAAAATTGCCTTTCAGAGAACATGTTAAGCCCTGAGGTTAAGACATCACTTCTTATTCCATTTATTCCTGGAAAAAACAGTGTGTGTGTGTGTGTGTGTGTGTGTGTGTGTGTGTGTGTGTGTGTATGTGCTGGAATAGAAAACAACACTTACAACCCCAAACAACCTAGATGCAGGACATCTAACTCCTAGTGAGATATCTATTCAGGATGACAAAAAAATAGACACAAAATTGCTGCTTTAGAACACAAATGGTAGGGGGTCTGATTGTTTTTTTCTAGGGAAACTGAACTTTTCAATGCTTACTTGAGGACAAAGTCAAAACTCCCTAAGCTGCAAAATGGATATCTTGAGTTCTAGAAGTGGTTCCAAGGGTGGCCTGTTATTTCCTTTCCCCCTTTTGTTCTTCCTCTCCTTCCTTCACCTCTTTTTTCTTTCTTCGTCCCTTACTTTGTTCCTTCATTTCTTCCTCCTTCCCTTTTCCCTTCTTCATTTCCTATTTTCTCCCTCCCTTCTTACCTTCCTCCTTTCCCTCTCTTCTTTCTTTTTTTAAAATAAAGCTTTTTATTTACAAAACTTATGCATGGGTAGTTTTCAACATTGACCCTTGCAAAACCTTTTGTTCCAAATTTTCCCCTATTTCCCCCCACCTCCTCCCCTAGCTGGTAAGTAGTCTAATACATATTAAATATGTTAAAATATATGTTAAATCTAATATATGTATACATATTTATACAGTTATTTTGCTGCACAAGAAAAATCATGTCAAGAAGAAAAAAACTGAGAAAGAAAACAAAATGTAAGCAAATAACAACAGAAAGAGTGAAAAAAACTTTCTTGTGGTCTACACTCAATTCCCACATCCTCTCTCTGGGTGTAGATGACTATCTTCATCACTGAACAAATGGCACTGGTTTGAATCATCATTGCTGAAGAGAGCCATGTCCACCAGGATTGATCATTGTATTGTTTTGTTGTTGCCATGTATAATGATCTAGTTCTGCTCATTTCACTTAGCATCAGTTCATGCAGATCCCTCCAAGCCTCTCTGTATTCATCCTACTGGTCATTTCTTACAGAACAATACTGTTCCATAGCATTCATAATCATAATTTATTCAGCCATTCTCCAATTGATGGGCATTCACTCAGTTTCCAGTTTCCTGCCACTACAAAAAGGCTGCCATAAACATTTTTCTGCACACATGGGTCCTTTTCCCTCCTTTAAGATCTCTTTGGGATATAATTCCAATAGTAACACTGTTGGATCAAAGAGTATGCACAGTTTGATAACTTTTTGAGCATAGTTCCAAATTGTTTTCTAAAATGGTTGGATTTATGAACAACCCCAGTTTTCCCACATCCCCTACAATATTGGTCATTATCGTTTTCTGTCATCTTAGCCAACCTGACAGGTGTATAGGTGTGTAGTGGTATCTCAGAGTTGTCTTAGTTTGCTTTTCTCTGATCAATACTGATTTGGAGCACCTTTTTATATGACTAGAAATAGTTTCAATTTCTTCATCTGAAAATTGTCTATTCATAGCCTTTGATCATTTATCAATTGGAAAATGGCTTGAATTCTTATAAATTTGAGTCAATTCTCTCTATATATTTTAGAAATGAGGCCTGTATCTGAAGCTTTGACTGTAAAAATGTTTTCCCAGTTTATTGCTTCCCTTCTAATCTTTTCTGCATTAGTTTTGTTTGTGCAAAACCTTTTAAACTTAATATAATCAAAATTATCTATTTTGTGATCAATAATGATCTGTAGTTCTTCTTTGGTCACAAATTCCTTCCTCCTCCACAGATCTGAGAGGTTAATTATCCTATGTTCTAATTTGTTTATAATGTCATTCTTTATGACTAGATCATGAATCTATTTTGACCTGATCTTAGTATACAGTATTAGGTGTGAGTCAGTGCCTAGTTTCTGCCATACTAGTTTCCAATTTTTCCAGCAGTTTTTGTCAGTGAATTCTTATCCCAAAAGCTGGGGTCTTTGGGTTTGTCAAATACTAGATTGCTATAGTCATTGACTATTTTGTTCTGTGAAACTAACCTAATTCACTGATCACTTGCTCTATTTCTTACCTAATACCAAATGGTTTTAGTACTGCTACTTATATATTATATAGACTATACACTATATATTATATAGTGTTAGATGAGGTACAACTAAGTCACCTGCATTTGCTTTTCTTTTCATTAATCCCCTTGAAATTCTGGACCTTTTGTTCTTCCAGATGAATTTTGGTGCTATTTTTTTCTAGGTCAGTAAAATAGTTTCTTGGGAGTCTGATTGGTATAGCACTAAATAAATAGATTAGTTTAGGGAGTGCTGTCATCTTTATTATATTTGCTCACACTATCCAAGAGCACTTGATATTTTTCCAATCGGTTAGATCTACTTTATTTGTGTGGAAAGTGTTTTGTAGTTTTACTCATATAGTTCCTGACTCTCCCTTGGCAGATAGATTCCCCAATATTTTATCCTATCAACAGTTATTTTAAATGGAATTTCTCTTTGTATCTCTTGCTGTTGGATATATAAAGAATGGTGATGATTTATGTGGATTTATTTTGTATCCTGCAACTTTGCTAAAGTTGTGGATTATTTCTATTAGTTTTTTTAGTAGAATCTCTGGGGTTCTCTAAGTATACCATCATATCATCTGCAAAGAGTGATAGTTTGGCTTCCTAATTACCTACTCTAATTCCTTTAATCTCTTTTTCTTCTCTTATTGGCAAAGCTAGCATTTCTAATACAATATTGAATAGTAATGATGATAGTGGGCAGCCTTGTTTCACCCCTGATCTTATTGGGAATGCTTATTTATCTATATAAATTCTATATAAATAGAAGCCCTATTTCAACTCTCTGACCATTGAGCCTCCCTTTCAATAACTTTAGCTCTGGCTATCAAATTAGGCCTTGCTCTCTTCCACTTCTGAGTACCAGAAGTAACATAAGGAATCTCACTCCTAACCGGAATAATTCTTCTAACATGACAAAAGATTGCCCCCACAGCTATCCTTTTCCAAATTGCCCCCTGCCTAAATATAAAACTGATTGTTTTAGGGAAAAGTCCATTTATTCCTATACTCTCTAGTGTTTTTAATAGGAATGGATGTTGGATTTTATCAAATGCTTTTTCTGCATCTATTGAAATAATTATGGTTTTTATTAACTTGGCTATTGATATAATCAATTATGCCAATAGTTTTTCTAATATTGTACCAGTCCTGCATTCCTGGTATAAATCCTACTTGGTTGTGATGTATTATTCTGGAGATGATTTTTTATAATCTCTTTGCTAATATTGTATTTAAAATTTTTGTATCAATATTCATTAGGGAGATTGGTCTATAATTTTCTTTCTCTGTTTTCGTTCTTCCTGGTTTAGGTATCAGTACCATGTATGTGTCATATAAAGGCTTTCTTCTTTCTTTCTCTTCCCCTTCCCCTTTTCTTTCTCTCATTTCTTCTTCCCTCTCTCTTCTCCTTCCCTTCTGAATTATAACATTTGCTGATTTCAGAGGTGTAAACACTAACACTGAAAATTTAACAATCAACTTCTTAAAGCTGACTCCACAATATTCCTGATATTCTCTGACTGAAGATTTTTCAACAAAGCCTGTAATATTCTAGTTAAGGATGTTGTGGGAGGGTGTGTGTGTTCAGTTAGGTTTTCAAGGCCTTTACAAACTTTTCAACACTGAGAGTCTGTGATTCTGTGAGTAATGCTGTGGGAAATTTTTCTTAATAAGCTCAAATTTGGATTCCATGAAAGAAAAATAAAGTCAAGGATGAGTTTCAGTTTCTATTTCAGGCTGGACTGGTTTTTCTTTTAGTGGGAAATTGGCCTAGCGAGAATGAAGGGGATTGCAAGTAAAAGTAACTTGATTTGTCCTAACGGAAGGGAAGAGGTACCAGGAGCTTTAGCTCTAGAAAGTTATGGACTCCAGATTGGCTCTGATTAGTTTCTTCTTTGTTAACTCACTCAGGGATTTCCAACTCCTACTTAGTCAGACTTCTTCCTCCAGGGTCCAATTCCTTCCTATTGTTAGAATACATAATCTCAATTCTTGGGATCTCTCTTGTCATTCGAGACTGATTGCTTGAGCTTAACTCTTTTCCTTTTTTCTGACGCCCTAAGTTCCTTTATCTAATTTTCTTGGGAGGGAATTGGTCACAGTATTGCTAAGAAGAATGATATTTTCTATTTATTGATTTCCCCACCTATTAGGCTGTGAGTTCAATTTCTTTTTTATTATTTAAAATAAAATAGACTATCCAGGTGGTTAGAAGAAGGCAATAGAAGATTTGAGGATCATTCAGCTAAGTTCTGCAGGAATTGATTTTTTCCTGGTCTTCCTGATTAGTGATCATGGTAACTAGATCATGGATCCAATTTGGATTCTTACCTGGAAGTTTATAGTAGCCTCATGATTAGTTTCTTATCCATTCTCTCCAACCATCTTTCACATGATGGCCAAAATGACATTCTTAAGACATAATGCGATCTGCCTCTTTGATATAGCTCTCCATTGTCTCTAGGATAAATAACAAAGACAACCTGAAATTTAGAGCTACTCTTAACCTATCTTTCCAATCTGATATATTTTTTCTCAATAGTATTTTATTTTTCCAATTATATGTAATGATAGTTTTCATCATTTATTTTTGTAAGATTTTGAGTTCCATATTTTTGTCCTTCCTTCCTCCCTCTTCCCCAAGACAGCAAGCAATCTGATATGTTATAAATGTACAATCACTTTAAACATATTTCCATATTCATCATATTGTGAAAGAAAAATCAGACCAAAAAGGGAAAAAACTATGAGAAAGGAAAAAAACAAACCAACAAAAGGTGAAAATACTATGAGTTCAGTTTCCATACTTCTCTCTCTGGAGTGAATCATATTTTTCATCCCAAGTTTCAGTCAGATATTGTGTTATTTTCCTTCCCCCACTCACTCTTCCAGTTGAATTGACTACTTAGTTGTTAGTCATTGAGGATATGACATACCCCTTCTCCTTGTCTGAGAACAGGTGCTTCCAATCTTCTCTGTAATTCACTGTTTCCTCACCTCTGTTTCCTAGAATCTCTAGCTGCTTTCTTTTTCTTTTCTTTTTTTTTTTTTTTTTTTTTTTTTTTTTTTGAGGCAATCAAGGTCAGTGTCACACAGGGTTACACAGCCAATAAGTGTTAAGAGTTTGAAGCTGGATTTGAACTTAGGCTCTCCCAAGTCCAGGGCTGGTGCTCTATCCACTGTTCCACCTACCATTCCCTCTAGCTACTTTCAAGATTTAGCTCAGGTGCCATTTTTTACTAGAAGCTTTTCCTGATCCACCTTCCCTATCCCTAGTTGTTAATACTCTCTCCTTTCAGAAATTACTTTGTACTTACTCATCCATGGACATGTTGTGTCTGACCAGTAGAATGTGAGCTCCTTGAGGGCAGGGACTATTCCGTGTTTGTCTTAGCATGTGGCTTAGTGCCTGACACAGAGAAATTGCTTAATAAATGTATGTTGAAAAGAGAAAATGGACCTCTGCAATATGGATGTGGAAAATGTCATTAGGATGCCTGCAGGAAAAACTAGGTGATGAAGTGGATAGAACACTGACCTTGGAGTCAGAAAGAGCTGAGTTCAAATCCAGCTTTGGATACATACTAGCTGTGTGACCCTGGGCAAGTTACTTCACTCTCTTTGCCTCAGTTTCCTCATCTAGAAAATGAGCTGGAGAAGGAAATGGCAAATTTCTCCAGTATCTTTGACAAGAAAATCTCCAATAGGATTTTGAAGAGTCAGCCATAACTAATCCACATAACCATAACAACCAGAATAACCAACACAACAAAAGTTGTTCTATTACAGAAATGGCCCCTCGCTATAGTTAAGAGTACCTAAGAAATGATGGACAGAAAAAGACAAAAAAGCTTCCTGCCCCTTAAATAGCCATCTTGTTCTTCAATTGATACCCAAGAAGGTTTTCCAGCTTGGGATACAGTGGATAGAGCACTACATGCAGAGCATGGTGGAGGAAGGGAGATTTTTCTTTTTTTTGCTTGGAGGGAACTAAATGCAGAATCTCAGTTCTCCTGCTTACTCTCTGTGACTTTGAACAAATGACTTAACTTTCTCATCTATAAAATGAGGGGTATGGCTCAGGTGATCTCTCAAATACCTTTTAGCTTTGAGTCTATGGTTCAGTGACCTTGCTGGACTAAACCTGACCATTAGTAGTTATTCTAAGCCATTTTCTATGGCTTCATTGGAGGGATTGTATAGAAAGAACATTGGATTTAGAGACAGAGAATGTGGTTAAACTCCACAGTGAGACATTGGACCAGTAATTTAAACTCACAAGTCCTCATCAATAAAATTAGGGTCTTGGATGAGATGGCCTGTAGGGTCCTTTCCAGCTACAAATCTAGGCTCTTGTGTTATACTCCTCAGTTTCTTCATATGAAAATGAAGATCTGAACTAGGCAATTTCTAAAATCTATTTCTGCTTTAAATCTGTAGTCCCATGATCCTTTTTAAAAATGCATATGTGAGAAAAAACACATTGCATCAACAACACTTTGGTTCAATTCCACGAACTTTTTAAAGGACTTATAAATGATGTGCAAGATGGTGTTGTTATTCTGAGGAAATAATGATATATATAAAACCATCTCATAAGGAACTTAACAATTTAATAGGGTATATAAAATCTGCAGCTGAATAATTATGATAAAGTAAATGGTAAATTTGTGTGTTCAGTCATTTATAAGTCATGCTCAATTCTTCATGACCCCATTTGGGGTTTTCTTGGCAGAAATACTAAAGTGATTTGCCATTTTCCTTCTCCAACTATTTTGACAGATGAGGAAACTGAGGCATACATTTTAAAGTCATACCAATTATGACATTCCAAATTGTAAAATATCCTCCAAATCTGACATTTTTTGTTCGAAAGCTATTCTCAGATCTGGAATAAAGGTACCTGACAAGGGGAAGAGTTCATAATTTTGAAGTCTAGAAAGGCAGAAAATGACTTTCTAATGCTATTCTCAGCTCTGAGATTCTATGTTCTGAGCTCCTTTCCATCTCTGACATCGCCTGTTTGAGAGACCCTCTCAACTCTTCCATTTCACATTCCAAGGTCCCTCTCAGTCTTCTGATTATTTATATATATATATGTTATTATATTATATATTAAATGTAGATGAATAATATATTTATAATAATTATAGTGTTTATATAAGTGTTTAATATAAATATATTACATATAATATTATTAAATATATAATATCAAATATATGTTATATATATATTTATTCTACTTTACAATTCTGCATTCTCTACTGAAAGGTTCCTTCTATCTCTTAATTTTTTTCAATTATTCTTTGAATAGAAGAGGATGGGGAAGGAAAGGAGATCTTTTTGCTTAGAGGGAACTAAAACAACAAGTATTGGAATATTTTCACTCCTTTTCACAGAGTTACTTTTATGTGACAAAGTTTGACTTGTTTGATATAGATTTGATGAGTATCTTTATTTCTTTCCAGGCAGTAAGTAATGTTCCACTCAATAGTTTTCAAAAGACAGGGGGGTTTAGTGGACGACATGTTCAATATGAGTCAACAGTGTGATGTCAATCAAGAAAGCAAATGCGATTTGGGACGTATTAAGAGAGAAAAGATGGCCATGGAGGTGATAGACCTGTCAGCCTCGGCCCTTGTAAGACCACATAGAATGAGTTGTATTGAGTTCCTAGTGCTACATATTAGGAAAAAAAAACTTTGATAGGCTGAAAAGTATTCATAGGAAAGCTACCAGAAGGGTGGAAATCTTCAAGTTTATGCTTAGATGGATGAATTGAAGATATGGAGAATGAAGGAAGGAAGGAAGAAAGGAAAGAAGGAAAGGGGAAAGGAAGAAATAAGGAAAGGAAAGAAGGGAGCGAGGAGAGAGGGAAAAAACAAATAAAGGAAAGAAGAAAGGAAGAAAAGAGGAAAAGGAGGAAAGAAAGGAAGGAAAATGGAAAAGAAGGAAAGAAAGGAAAAAGGAAAAAAAGATTTATTAAATGCTTAATATATGCAAGGCACTAAGTAAAAAGAAAGGCAGTCTGACCACAAGGAGCTTACATTTTATTGGGGGAAGAAAACATGAAAAAAGGCAGCTGAAAAGTGAGCAAGCCTCTGTGCATCCATACGTGTGTGTGTGTGTGTGTGAGTGTGTTTAGGTGTGAAATGAAGGTACTTCATGTGGAGAAGGGTTCATGATTTTGAATTTCAGAAAGTCAGGAACCGGCTCAGGAAATGGTTCACATGGGAATGAAGGCAAGGTTGATCCAGGCTCCTTCAAAAATGGAGGCTTGAAGAGTAAATCACTAATGGAAGAAGGTTTGGGGAGAATGGAGGACTAGCCCATGGTGGGTGAGATTGTGGTAAGAGGTGGTGACAGAATGTCTCAGGATTAGAAGACCCTGACTGAAGGAAGTTCCTGGATAACAAACAAAGACCTCTATTTTAGAAAGTTAGAAACAGATCCAAGAAGAGAATTTGAAATTCTTTCAATGATATCATTGAAAATTTGAAAGATTTTTATTTACAAGGGAGATAACGTTGGTTCTATTTTTGTAGAATTTTGTAGACTTTTTGTAGAGTTGCAAGCTGCCAATTGTTGCTTAATTATAGAGTACAAGGAAGGGAATGAAGTGTAAGAAGACTACTTTAAACCCAGGGCTTTGGATTCTTATTCCAGGGCTCTTACCCATATGGTCCTCCTCTCTTTGCAGAGCAGGATCCATGATCAAACTTGATGGGGATGTGGGGCAGCTTTGTTTCTCCTAGGAATATAGGGATGTCATTGGAATAGCTCAATCTCAAGCTACAGCTTAAGAATCATCAGTAAAAAGCCTGTCTACACAGTCTTGAGGGAATGAATATTTATTTGGAGGAGCCAAGCAAAAGGGAGACTGTTTAGATAGCAAAAATTTCCTCAAAAACAGCTTCCACAGCTTCTCTAAGACCAACTAGGGGTTGGCTACACATGTCAAAGGTTGAAACCAGTTGAGGATTCTAGTAAGGTGAATTTGACTTCAGGTAATTCAAGCCATAATGAAGAGATGCCTTGACCAGACCACATTAGCCTTGCTCTGGAAGCCCCATTTTAGGAAGGACATTGGTAAGATGAAGAATGTCTAGACAAAAGCAAAAGGGATGATATTGAGACAGGCCATAGGAAGATCAGGGATTGGGAATATTTAGCGAGGAGAAAAGGAACAGGAAAAGCTATGAGAGATGTCTTCAAGGGTTTAAATGGCTTAGTATGTGCAAGAGGGAATATCTTTATTCTACCTACTTCAGGAGATAGAATTAGGAGCAATGGTGTTAATTATTATTGTAATTATTGCTGTGATGGCCATAAATAGATTGCAACATAATCAATCAAGGTTTGTCCAAGAGAATACATGATACTGGCAGTGTTTGACTGGGAAAGGTGGCCAATCATATGGAGAAGGGTAAGGGATGTCCAGTGGGAAGCTTTTGGGCTTTATTTATATCCATAGTTTGTGAAGAGTTCTACAAGTTGTGTGTTATAAATTTTTGTTAATTTCTTTTAAAAATTATTTATTTGATATTTCCCTTAGTTACATTTAAAACAATTTTACATTTATCTTTAGAACCTTTGAGTTCCAGATTTTCTTTCTTATTCCTACCCCCAACCCCCATTAAGAAACCACATGTGAAGTTATACAAACCCTAACAAAAAATCCTCCAGAAAAATAAAATGAGAGAGACAGAAATGGAGAGAGATACACAGAGAGACATACACATACCCACAGTGAGAGAGAGAAAGGAAGAGAGAGAGAGAGACAGACAGACAGACACAAAGAGACAGAGAGACAAATAGATAGAGAGATGCAGAGAAAGAGAGAGAGGAGAGGGAAAGAGAGAGAGAATGCTTCAATTTGTATTCGGACACAATTAGGTTCTTTCTCTGAATATGGATAGAATTTTTCATCATAAGTTCTTCAGAGTAGTCATGAATCATTATATTGCTGAGAATAGCAAAGTCATTCATGGCTGATAATTCCATAACATTGCTATTACTTCGTATACAGTACATTTCACTTTGCTTGAGTTCATGGAGGACTTTTCAGGTTTTTTTCTGAGAGCATCCTACTCATCATTTCCCATAGAACAATAACTTCCATCTTAATTATATATGTGGTATATGATTGCGATTGAATATTACCATGCTATAAAAATAATGAACTTGTAGATTTTATTAAAACATTGATAGACTTTCATGAAATAATGAAGAGTAAAATAAGAACTAAGAGAATGTTGTATACAGTAACAACAATATTGTTTTAAGAAAACTGAGCAACTAATCATTTTGTGTATTCTGAATACCCAAATTAATTACAAAGGGCATATAAAGGAAAATGCTATCTGCATCCAGATAAATAATAAAGAGAAGTATGTATTGAATGAGTTTACACAGACACACACACACACACACACACACACACACAAAGAGAGAGAGAGAGAGAGAGAGAGAGAGAGAGAGAGAGAGAGAGGCATGCACACTTTTGTTTCTCATGGTAGCCATCTCTAGTGTAGGTGGGAGGGAAGAAAAAAGAAAAAGAAACATTTACATGATAAAATTATTATTTATTTAAAAGAAACAGTAAGTTGTACATAATAGACTTGCCACTTTACTGAGCAATCATCTTTTTATTATTCTACTATGTTATGGAAATGCTTACTTTTTTTCATAAATTAAAAATAAAATAAAATTTAAAAAAAGAATTCTAGAGAAAGATTGTCATCATGATAGACTTTCTGAAGAAGACAAGGACAAGAGTCATACAGAATGAGCAGGCAGAAAGGGCATGTCCTATGTGCTCTTGGATCAAGCACTGGTATAGATGAAATCACTGATCCAGAGAGTGCTCCACAAAATGAGAGTGAAATCCCTGGACTCTTGGTTTTCCTTTAAGGTTCAGGCCAAGTACCACTGCTGTTCATCCAGGAAGATGTCTCTGATTCCTCTCTCCCTCCTCTAGTTGTCAATCTTCCTTCCTTCCTCAAGTTACCTTGGTTTTGCTTGCATGTGCATATTATACTTCCAAATCCTGGAATATAGGCTTTATTTCAGTCTTATCCCCAACCTCACATAAAACATCTTCACACATAGTGAGGATTCAAGAAAAGTTTGTAGAGTTGTAGATCCAATTAAAGAGTTCTGGTCCCACAGTAATGTGGGTGGAACTGTGAATGGATCCAGCCATTCTGGAGAGCAATTTGGATCTATGCTCAAAAAATGATCAAAGTGTGCCTATCCTTTGACCCAGCAGTGTTTCTACTGGGCTTATATCCCAAAGAGATCTTAAAGGAGGGAAAAGGACCCACATGCGCAAAAATATTTGTGGCAGCCCTTTGTGTAGTGGCAAGAAACTGGAAATTGAATGGATGCCCATCAATTGGAGAATGGCTGAATAAGTTATGGCATATGAATGTTATGGAATATTATTGTTCTGTAAGAAATGACCAGCAGGATGATTTTGGAGAGGCCTGGGGAGACTTAAATGAACTGAAGCTGAGTGAAATGAGCAGAACCAGGAGATCATTATACACAGCAACAATATTATATGACGATTGATTCTGATGGATGTGGCTCTTACCAGCAATGAGACAATTGATGCCAGTTCCAATGATCTCATGATGAAGAGAGACATCTACATCCATAGAGAAAACTGTGGGAACAGAATATGGATCACACCATAGCATCCTCACTCTTTTTGTTGTTGTTCACTTACATTTTGTTTTCTTACTCATTTACTTTCTTTTTTTTAACCTGATTTCTCTTGTGCAGCAAGAGAATTTATAAATATGTTTACATATATTGCATTTAACATATTTAGCATGTATAACATATATTGGATTATTATTTGCCATCTAGGGGAGGGAATGGGGGAAAGGAGGGGGAAATTTGGAACACAAGGCTGTCAATGTTAACAAATTATCTGTATATATGTTTTGAAAATAAAAAGCTTTAATAAAAACAAAAGAGTTTTGGTCCCAGATCTGTAATTAATTGTAATTAAATGTGATCCTGGGTAATTTTTTTCTGTTTTTTTCAGCCTCAGTTTCTTTCTCTGTATGATTAGGGGATTGGCCTCTATAGTCCTTTTTAGCTCTGGGATACCATGACCATGGATACCTTAATGACCACCCAGACACACAGTGGGATTCTAAACTTTTTGATCCTGACAGCAGTAAAATATTTCTCCGTTGATTTCTTTTCTTCTTGTAATCACCTGGTGATAATGAACAAGCCATCCAAGAGCTTCAGAGCCATTTTAGTTTTATTTTATTTCTTCCTGGAGTTCAATACCTTTCAAAGCCCCTCTCCAGTGGTAATGCTATTTTCTTGGCAGGAATGCATTTATTGGAGCTGTCACTCACTCTGAGTGCTGCTCTGATGCCTTCCCGCTTCCCTAGCCTCTGACTGACAGAGTGATACAGCTATCTGTAATTTAAAGGCTCATAGACCCAAATTACCCACACAGACCTTGCCCATGGCACCAGTTAAGAACTGGATTTCCCTCAAATTGATTTCTGGGCAGGTTCTTGGCCTAAGTTGCTGATTTTTCCTCTCCTGCTCAGGGACCTTTGGGAAGTCAGAGGTAGGATGGTACATTGGAGGGAGTATAGGACTCGGAATCAGGAATGAACTGGGGATTGAATCTTGTCTGACTTTTGCTGTGCGACTCTGGGCAAGTCAGTTAACTTCTCTTTTCCCATCTCCTTTTCTTGGAAGTGGGAATGATTATGTCTGATGCATTGATCCCACAGGGTTGTCATGAGATTATGTATGTGAAGGGACAGTAACTAGATTTGTGATTTCATTGGTTTAAGAAACTCTTTACCAAAACAAGTGGACACCTCTTCAACTTTAAGGTTTAGGGAATTTCCTAGGAAGGAAGGGATTAAGTGATTTGCCTAAATCACAATCCTCCCCTCCCCCAAACAAAACAAAACAAAAAACAACCCTTATCCTTATGGAAGTTAACTCTGGTTTTATTCATGGGGCTTTCAAGGAGTACTTAGTGTATTGTTCTTTATTAGTCTGTGAGCTCCTTGAGATCTGGGACTGATTTTGCTTTTTTTTTTTTTTTTAATCCCATTATGGTACAGTGCCTGTATATAGTAAGTGCTTAATAAGTACTTGTTAACTTGACCTATTCTCCTCCACTGCTTGCTTTCTCTCCTTTTTTTGTAGTTGTTCAGTTGTGTCCCATTTGTGATTTTCTAAATAAAGATATGGCACTGGTTTGCCATTTCCTTTTCCAGTTTAATTAAGAGATGAAGAAACTGAGACAAACAGAATGAAATGACTTAGTAAGGTCACCTGTGTGTGAAGTTAGATCTGAACTCATGAAGAAGAGTCTTTCTGGTTCCTAGTCCAAATTCACTAGTTGCCTACAAAGTACTTGTTTGATCAAGGGACTGAAAAATACTTAGGGAGGAGAGAAATCGAAAGGACTCAGGGAATGTGGGAACTAGCCTTTAAGTGTCTGTACTGACCATAACCATTCTCCTTCCTTGTCATTAGCCTTTGGTGGTATTCTTCACCTGTTAAAATCAAATGTTCTAGACCAGATATTTTGTGCTTCAGGTGCTCCTCAGGAAAGTCTTCTTCACTTGGTCCATTACTTCTACTTGGGCTGGCCTACTTTCATCCTTATCCATTGTAATGATATTAGGACTGGCATTAGAAGAATTGAGTTTGAATCCTCCATTAAATACTCTGAAACTTATCTATGTAATTCTAAATCACTTAATCTCTTCCAGACTCAGTTTCTTTATCTGTAAATGGAAGAGTTAGATTCAATGACCTCTAAGATTCCTTTTAAGATAATTAAATGCAATCCAAGTGAGCATTTACTAAGTGCCTACTATGTTCAGTGCCTTGTGCCAGATAGGAGGGGAGATAAAAAGACAAAACTAAAATGGCTCCTGTATCCATCCCAGTTTATGATCACATGGTTTTTCTGTACAATAGAGCCTTTGCTGGTCTGATCGAATATCACCATGTAGAGGCAATTTCCACTAACTCACACACACACACACACACACACACACACACACACACACACACAATTTAGTCTTAGGATGTTGGTTCACATCTCAGCTCTACTAAGGTTCTTCCTCTCATGTCACTCCTGGTTTCTTACTCATGAATGAATGTGTGAATGAAAACTACTTTGGCTAGGCTGCTTTATCTGGTCTGTGGGTGGGAGTTAGTGGGGATGGCTATTTCCTTCTCCACAGGAGTCACTTCCCTCGATTAAATCTTTAGTTTCCTTTATGTCATAATGAAAATCTCACCTTCTGTAAGAAGCCTTTCTCTTAAATCTTAATGTCTTCCCTCTCAAACTATCCCCAATTTATCTCATCTATATGTTATTTGTGGGGCAGCCCCATGATTCAGTGAATAGAGTGCTGGAGCTGGAATCAGAAGATTTAAGTTTAAACCCAGGCTCAGACACTGTATGACTCTGGACAAGTCACTTCACTCTTACCTACCTCGGTTTCTCATCTGTAAAATGGGGACACACTAGAAAAGAAAATGGCAATAGTGGTTTGTGTGCAGTTTTTGCTTCTTGTCTCTCCCATTGGACTCCTTGAGACCATGGACTAATTTGTTTTGCTTGTCTTTGCACCCTTAGGTCCCAGAACAATGCTTGATACATTATAGGTTCTATGAGATCCTTGAGAGAATGAACTCTTATGTTTTTTTTGTTTTTCTTTGTATCTGCAGAAGCTAGCAACTCTGTGTCTTTCACATAGTAGATGGCTTAATAAATATTTATTAACTTAATGACAATGCCTGGCACATAACAGGCCTTTAATAAAGGTTTACTAACTTAGTTTGATCCTTCTATGTATCTTTGAGAATGTCATTTAACTTCTTTGAAAAAAGATCATTTAACTTGGTAACTTTTTGAGGAAAACTTCACTGGACTACAGTTCATTTGAAAAAAATCTGGGAATCCTAAGTTTGATGCATTAATGAATAACTAAAATGTGGTTATCAGTCAATAGAACACTGGGCCTGGAGTCAAGATAACCTGATTTCAAATCTAGACTCTGATACTTACTAGCTATGTGCCTCTAAATCACTGAACCTCTGTCTGCCTCAGTTTTCTCAGTTGTAAAATGGGGATAATAAAAGCATCTTCCTTCCAGGGTTGTTTTGAGGATCAAATGAGCAGATTTTTGTAAAGCACTTAGCATAATTCCTGGAACATGGTAGTCATTCAAGAAATGCTTGTTATTTTCTTCTGTGATATTTAAAAATTTTTGAGAGACATAGATTCTGGGAATTTTAATCATTTTATTAGTAAGGCCAGTATGCTATTACTAAAAGAATGGTCACTTGGCTACCTCTCTTAGACCAAAGACCCTTATTGGTATCATAACTGATATGCCCTTTGAAGAGTACGTGTTCCTGAGGAGCAGCAAGCAACTTTGATTGGCTAACAAAGGTGGGATATGTTAAAATGAGGGTCTTGGGGTATACAGTTTAGGTCACCCAAATCTTGGCCAAAGAGATGTCAATTTCCACATTACCTGTCTTGACTAAAAGGTTAAGCGATATTTTCTCAGATCTGTCTGAACAAACATAAGGAACAGAAATACATCTATTAGCCCAAAGTTAGAATTTCTTTTACTGTCTGATTATATCTTGGTCTGGGGAAATCTTTAAGAGAGATTTCTCACACTGGTTGGTTTTTGAAAGAATAAGTAGGAAAAAAAGACAAACCTTGATCCTAATACAATATTTAGTTATTAAGTACAAGAGAGAAAAATCCATTTCTCAACCTCCATTCAAAATGTGATATCAGTGGTCCAGTGAGGACTCGTAGACAAAATGAGTTTACATTTCCATCTGTATCAGGCCAAAGCCTCAAATAAGGCATCAATGGAGGTTTTATACTTTAGGTTGGAAGACTTCTTCAGTGCTTAAATGGAAGTCTCAGTTCTTTGCCTTGTTATTCCTGATCTGACTTCTGCAGGATTCACTTTATAGAAATGAAAAGGTAAGAATAATTACTAATTGGGACATTAAAGAACTGGTGCCTGTGCATGTGGTCCAGGTTGTTTAAAGACACATTAAAAGGGGATATTTTTTTTTCAGCAAACTAAATCATCACTACCCTTTCCCCCCAAATCACTAGATATCCCCTATTTGGGGAGGCCATTATTCATCTTATTGTGTAATGGAATTGGGCTGTATTGGTGACCCAGATTCTAATCCCAGATCAATTACCATTTCATTGTATGATGCGGATAGGTAGGTTATTTCACTTGCTCATATTTCAGTTTCCCTGCGTGTTGATATATTGGCGTCTTTACTTGACTAAGACTGAAGAAGAAAAGACATGAGGGAGGGACCCGATAACTGACTTTATGCATCTGAAAAAATATTTTATCAAATACTAGAGAATCTTTTTCTCCTCCGTCCCAGAGGGCAGAGCTGTGATTGGAATGTAAGTTCCTTAAGAGCAGGGATTGTTCAACATTATGGAGAAAAACAACTTTGAAAGGCTTTAGAACTTTGATCAAGACTATGATAAAATGGAAGTCCAGAAGACAAAGTGAACATGACTTACCTCAAAGTGATGAACTTGAAATCCTGAGGGAGATATATTTTTAATATAACTAATACAGCAATTTATTTGACTGGACTGTTCATTTTTATAATGAGGGTCTTATATTCCATTTTTATTTCTTTGTTGTTCAGTTTGGGAGGTCATTGAGAGGGACAGATTATAAATGCATATAAAATAAATTATTTTTAAAAAGATGATGGATGTAAAAAAGTAGGGATTATTGGCTATTTTATTTGTAAGGAGAATTACATACTTGACTGAGACTTTTCTTAGAGTATGTTGATAAGCATTATTGGCAGTAGTACTGCTTAGATCAATGGTTTCTTGTATATTTATTTTCCTAATAGAATATTTTATTCATTGTATTTATACCTCTCCTTTTCTGTGTCTAGCTCAATGTCTGACCCATAGTAGTTGCTTAATAAATGCTTGTTGATTGCACAGTGAGGAATGAGTTGCAGCTGAAAAGCACCAGGTTTCAAAGGTGAGAAAGGAAAAAAAAAAAAAAACTTTCTGAGAATTGGAGCTGTCCAACCTTAGGCTGGGCTGACTGGAGAGATAGTGACTTTCCTTCGACTGACCTTGGTCATTATAGATTTCTGGGGAGTTTAGAGAATCACTTGTTGGGTAGATTATAAAGTACATTCTTGTTTAGGTCCAGGTTACAATGGATGGCTTCTGAAACCCCTTAAAGGTTGATATTTGGGATTTATAAGAGCTCATTCTGTTCTTATTCTCTGTATTTCTAAGAAAAAAAATAGGCAAACAAACAAACAAAAAACCAAAAAAAAAAACTTCCCAAACTTCCCTTTATCAAATAAATAGTACAGGAAATAGATCTATAATTTTCATTAAGACAGGGAGTTCTCAAATGAGGGAACGCCTATCAGTGTAGGTTGACACCTTTTATGTAACCCTCAGTCTAAAAGACCAGTTTTATTCTGGTTTCAGGACCTCTTGATATTCTCAAAAATTAGTGAGCACCTCTGGAAGAACTATAGCTTATATGGATTATAAATATGGATATATTATAGTTTAATTTAACATGTCTTAGTAGTATTATGGGCAGCTAGATGGCATGGTGGGTAGTGCAGGTATGGAGTCAGGAAGACTCATCTTTCTGTGTTCAAATGTAGCCTCAGACATCATTGACTATGTGGTCTTATGCAAAAATCACTTAACCCTATTTGCCTCAGTTTCCTTGTCTGTAAAAATGAACTAGAGAAACAAATGGCAAACCACTCCCATATCTTTGTCAAGAAAACCCACATGGGGTCATGAGGAATCTTGACAACAACAGAAATAGAATTATGAAAAAAATATTTTTGATTTCATGGACTCTCCCCTTCAAAAAGTCTCAAGGGCCCCCCAGGGATTACCAGATTACAGACTGAGAACTACTGCTCCAATCTTAGAGAGCTACCTAGAGCATTGAATAGTGAGGAGGCCTGCCAATGACAGTCAGAGGAAGGATTTGAATCCACCTCTATCCTCACTTCAAAGTCAGCTCTCCTCTCACTAAAACTTGCTGCCTTTCATTTCAGGTAAATAATAACCAGGAAATCGATTCATGAGACATTAAAAAGAGAACATTAGCAATTGTTCTCCAGTATGCTTCATTATAGACAGTTACCTACTTCAGCCCTAATTGGCTTTTGCCTTTCATATTTCCAAAGCTACCGAGCTTTTTCTTCCTTTTTTCTTTTTAATTTCAGCTCTTTTCCATCTAAGGAAGGATGATTAACTTGTACAGCAACATCCTAATGTTTTGGATGGAAACCAAGGCACTTGTGGAGACTAATCAAATGAATGTATTCACTCCTGATTTTTTCTTGCCATGATATTCAG
Organism: Sarcophilus harrisii; assembly: GCF_902635505.1. Classification (NCBI taxonomy): domain Eukaryota; kingdom Metazoa; phylum Chordata; class Mammalia; order Dasyuromorphia; family Dasyuridae; genus Sarcophilus; species Sarcophilus harrisii. The sequence continues at coordinate 579,156,191 of NC_045428.1, forward strand.
AAAATAAAAGAGAGAACCTGGGGATTCAGAGGGAGGAAAACAATGCTACTATTGTCTTGCTTGGTATATCTGAGTTGGAGATGCAAGCTCAATTAACCCATATGAGGATCTATGGCCAGTTTGGATCAAATAGCAGAAAACTAGAGTGATCTTTTTTTGGGGATGGGAAAGAGCAGGAGTGATTGTTATTTTTTGAAGCAAATACTCCTTTAATAGAATATAAGATCTTTGAGGGCAGGAGCTACTTTTATATTTATTTTTCTATCCTCAGTGCCTAGGACAGTGCCTAGCTGATAATAAGTGCTTAATAAATGCTTTGAAAATTGAATTGAATTCCTTACTATTCTTTCTGAGGTAGCATCACAAACAGGAGATCTTTGTTCTCTTCAAGATGATGGCTTACTCAAGCTTATACCATTTCTGTCACAAATAATGTTGGCGCTATCTGTAATAGATCATAATCATAGGGGTATAGAGTTAGAATGAAAGGATGAATAAATGAATGAATGGAAAACATTTATTAAGTACCTACTATCTACTTGGTCCTGTAGCTAAAGATCATTTAAATTAAGGCCTTCATTCTGAATATGAGGAAATAAAGACTCATAGAGGTGAAGGCCCTTTCTCAAGGCCATACAAGTAGAACCTTGGATCATGGACTTTGCCCTTAGCTCTCTCATTTTACAAATAGAGAAATTGAAGACCACTAAGGCCTTAGTTCCCATAGGTCATATCAGAAGTGGAATTGGACCTTATTCTTCTGAGTTTAGAGCCAGTGCTTTGTTCTACATTGATACTTCCACTCCAACATGGTAGTAAGTGGTAGAACCAAGACTGAAACTCAGGTCTGCTCACTCTAATCCAATATGCTTTTCACTTCCTTATGTTTTGCTGAGGAAACCGATATATACTTTGTCTTATAGGCCCAGAATGAAGTCTTCAAGAAGGGGTATAAGAACACGGGCTTTAAAGTCACAATATGTAGACTTTGCACTGTTGAGAACAAAAGTAGTGAGTTGGGTAAAGCTAAAAGTGTCTGAAGCTAGATTGGAAGGATGGCAACAAATTGGATAATTCATTTCAGCAAATATTTGTTGGGCTTTTAAGATATGTCAGGTTTTGTGTGTATGTATGAATGAAGATGTGTGAAAGATGTCAAGAAAATGTGAGTTTCCTTGCTTTAAGAAGCTCATGGTCGGGTTGGGGAGACAAGATATACTGAATAAAATGGATAGAATGCTTAGCCTGCAGTCAGGAAGATGGGTTCAAATTCCACATCTGACATGGTACCTGTCTCTTTACTTTAAGTTATTTACTTAACTTCTCTGACCTCGATTGCTTCATCAATAAAATGGATGTAAGAACACCCTTAGTGTCTATCTATGATGAAGTGCTCGAAGGAGGAATCTCATTGATGGTGAGGAAAATGAAGATAAAAGATTAGAATGATGATGAGGAGAAGGAATAGAAGGAGGAAGGGTAGGAAGAAGAAAAGAAGGAGTAAAAATCAGTGGGGGAAAATGGGGAGGAGGAAGAGGAGGGAAAGAAGAAGAAGAGAAAGAAAGAAGAAATATGAAGAAAAAGAAGAGGAAAAAAGAAGAGAAAAAAGAAAAGAGGAAAGAAAGAAGAAGAAAAAAGAAAAAGAAGGAGGAAGAGGAGGAGGAAAAAAAATAAGAGGGAGAAGAAGAGGAAGAAGAAGAGAGGAGGAAGAGGAGAATAAGAAGAAATGAAACTAAAAACAGTATGGAGCTATGCAGGATCAAATACAATATGATTTTAGTTATTGGATAAGTTGAAAAGAGTGATGAGAATCTAGATAGGTGGATGGATCTACCTTGAAAAAGCAGAAATTGGGAATGGATAAAAGATCCCAAGAATAGAGTCCCAAGCATTGCTGACTTTGAAAAAAAACCTTTGCCAGGCAGAGGTGGGCATCTTTGAATTAGAGATTACCTGTTCTGAGTCTCTTGCTATCTTGCTGCAGACTTGGGGAATCAGGCTTTTAGGTTTTAATAAGTCGTTAGGTCCAGATGTTTCCCATTGTATGTTACAAATGTTAATTATCTTCTAATTACTTATTAGCAGTGGCTACATTGGCACAGAACACAACTGAAACCCAGCCAACGGAGTTTGGAGCTTCAGAAAGAAGTGGATTAAATAACAGTTTCTTCTGGCAGTGATTATTAGAATATCTTTCACTCCCTATAGTATTTTATTTTTCAGTAATTATATTTAGATTTGGGAGGGGGTTGAGACTCCTCTCCTTTCCTGTCCTCTCTGCTCCTCTTTTCATCCCTCTCCTTCCCCTCCCTCCTTTACTCTCCTCTTTTCTTCTCTCCTTCCCTTTCCTCTCCTTTTCTTTCCTTTCCTTTCCATGGCTAAATTTGTGCCATACTTTTGAACTTCAATCTCTAAACCATTTCTCTAGTTCCTATCTTGGGATCCTGAGCTTCTGATTGATGATGTCCACTTTGGTAATCAATAACCGAAGAGTCACATAGGTTTTGCAACCAGTCAACTCCACAAAATACCCAATAGTTCACATAGGTTAAAAACAAAAAGCTGTCTTTATTCTTATGAGAAGAGAAATTGGACACATATGTTGGGACCTCCTCTAGTAGGAGACCTGAAGCAGTTAGATTAAACCTTGATTTACATTATATATATATATATATATATATATATATATAGATATATAGATATATAGATATATAGATATAGATATATAGATATATATACACACACACACACATACATATACATATATACACACATTGTGGCTAGGAAAAAAAATCAAACAGTGTAGTGTCTCTGTGGTGAGGCACAAGAACAACAATGAGGGAAGGTTGTTTAAGGACAAAAAAATCCATTCCCAGCAGGGCTTCCTGTCTGGGCCTTTGGTGCTTGCCCAAACTCAGGGACCATCAGTTCTGTGATTTAGTTGCAGCAGAATTCATCCAGAAGGTGATCATAAAGAATTGTTGTTATTCCAAGTTCAGGGCACAGCTTGCTTATTGGGCTTTAGCTCTGGAAAACAGGGTGTCTGAAAAGAGAGGGGCGATTTCGAATTCTGACAAGGAAAATTCATCTTATGGCGCCCAACTCTCACCACCATGATTTACTTGGCAATTTTCATGACATGACATCATGCTTTTATTCTTCCCCCAACCTTCATTTTTCATTTCTAGTTTTGGAAACAATAATCAAATCAATACTATCATTCCATGAAAGGCTGTATCAGTCAGTTTGCCATATTGTTCCACTCACTATCCCCTGGCTCACCAAGATTTCCCAAAACAAAATATCCCACCCTGGTCTGGTCCTTGCTTTACTCCTTGTTTTCTCCTTTTCTCCAAGTTTCTTGAGGGCAGGAACTGTCTCTCTGTCTCTGACTCTCTCTTGCTCTCTCTCTTTCTGTTTCTCTGTCTCTGTCTCTGTTTCCCTCTGTCTCTGTCTCTGCCTGCCTCTCTGTCTCTCTCTCTGACTCTGTCTCTGTCTCTGTCTTCTCTGTTTCTCTCCTCCTTTTCTCTTTCTCTCTTCTTCTCTTTCTCCCTCCCTCTCTCCCCCTCCTCCTAAATTGTTGCTAATTGGAACAATAATAATAAATTGGTTATTAATATAATAGAACAATTATCACTTCTCTCAGTCCTAAAAGGATGCTGGGTCAAGTCCCAGGTATGACTTTTGCTTGGCTGGTTTATGTGCTGTCTCCTTCTTATTTAAGGTTTCTCAGAGTCAGAAGGGGCCTTCAGGGGTCTTCAAGTCCAACCCAAACCTTGCCAAGATTCCCCTTTATAGCACACTCAGCAAACCTATGGTGGTAACACTCTGTTCTATTTTAGGCAGGCCAGGAAAGTATCAGTAGCAATGCTTCCTTTCTCAGGTGGAACTCTGCCTCTGCAACTTCTACCCATTACTTCCAAGTCAATCTAATAAAGCACTGATTAAGCATATATTATATGGCAGGTACTGTACTAACCTTTTTGTTCTGACCTCTGAGATCAAGCAGAATAAGTCTAACCCATATTCCACTAATTAATCCCATGATCCCTTATAGGATCATAGATTTTAAGCTAGAAGAGATCTTAGATGACACCCCTACATTTTCCCAACCCAGCTCTAGTCTCTCGTTCATTTGTTCATTCATTTTCACAAGCATCTATGTAGTATTTCCTATTCTCCAGACAACACTGGAAATACAAAGGCAAGCATAAAATAGTCTGTCTCTTCATTATAAAAGATCATTGGAACTGGCCTGAATGGTCTCATTGTTAAAGAGAGCCATGCCCATCAGAATTGATCATCTTACAATCTTGTTGAAGTGTATAATGTTCTCTTGGTTCTGCTCATTTCACTCATCATCAGTTCATGTAAGTCTCTCCAGGCCTTTCTGAAATCATCCTGCTGGTCATTTCTTACAGAACAATAATATTCCATAACATTCATATACCATAATTTATTCAGCCATTCCCCCACTGATGGGCATGCACTCAATTTTCAGTTTCTTGCCACAAACATTTTTGCACATGAGGGTCCTTTTCTCTCCTTTATGATCTCTTTGGGCTATCAGCCCATTTCTGGGTAATTTTTAAGATCATTAAATTATACCATTGAAAGTGAGCCCTGGCCAGATTTCCAAGCTAACTCCTGCAATTACATTTAGAAGGTCCTCCTCCTTCTCCTCCTCCTTTTTTGATTGGGGTTTTTGTTGTAGATGCCTGTGGCACTTCTCATGTTGGTAGAATTGTTTCTGTGCATTGTAGCTGAGCCAAGCAAGTGAGCCTTAAAACTGAGGAGTCTTGGAACTACCCTTTAGATGAATGTCCCTGGATCATCCCCTTAGACTAAGACAGATTTCAACAAGGGGAGTTGCTGTGAGCTTTCCCTTAAGATGTACTCTCAGTGTTCAACAGCATTGAATCTCCAATACGCTATGGGTTAAAAATGATTTTATTGGGTATCTGTTGACATGTTTCTGGCTTCTGTTTGGACATCCTGGTTTGGAATTGTTTTCAGAAATGGAAAAAATGTATTTTTTGCCTTTCTATATTCTCCCATTGGGCAAAGGATGACCTTAACAAATAGCATAGCAAAAATGATATTGACCTTGGACTTCTATCTCTAAAAGGTTTTTCTTGTAGTCTTCAGGTTAGCAATGTCAAATTGAGAGGGAACTTGGTAAAATGAATAGGGCTGGACTTGTGAACAAGCAAATCTGGGTTTAAATCTTGGTTTTGACACTTACTGGCTGAGTAACACTGGGCTGCTCACTTAGCTTTTCCTAAACTTAATTGTGCATGCATACACACAGATACACACATGTGTGCACACTGCATTTCTTTTCTTATCACTTCTCTCTCCTTTCCTGGATTTTAAATTCCTTGAGGGTAGAGATTATTTGTAGAGACAAGCACAGTGCTGGGCACACAGTAGTTAAGAAATTTTCTTTGAATTGACTCTGCCACTTCATGGTTTTATAGGGTTTTCGGTTATAAAGAAGCTTTAAGATAATCTGGTGTAATCCTTTCATTTTACAAGTGAGAAAACTGAAGTTCAAAAATTGGTGAAACATTCAAGGTGACTCATTTGCCAAGAGAAAGTACTGTGATTAGAACCTAGATTCCCCAATTCCAAGTCCATTATTTTCCCAATACAACCTATTCTCTGCCTTAGACTTGCCAAATCTTAGTTTTTTTCACCTAAGAAATGAGTACACTGATACTGTCTGGCTCAAAATTATTATGCAGATAGGATGAGAGTCTGTGAAAGAATTTTGAAGGTATAAAACACTAAATAATATTACAGCTTGCATTTGGCTTTTAGGTTTTCATAGCATTTTATAATATTATTTGATTTATTATCACAACAATTCAAGAAGGTAAATATTTTCATTTTTACAGATTAGGAAACTGAGGTAGATAGCAATTAAATGTCCAGTGTCAGACAGCCAGTAAGTATCTGAGGGAGGATTTAAATTCAAGTCTTTCAGACTCCAGATCTGGTGCTTAATCTACTGTGTCATCTAACTTCCTAGAAAGATAACTAGATTGATGATGATGAGAAAGATGATGATGGTGGTGGTGGAAATGTTCTAATCTTTATGTTTTCTGGACTTCAGATAAAACTATCCAAGGACATGTTGTCTTCCTAACTATAGCTCTTTTATATTTAATGTTTGGTGAATGTGTAATGTGGATACAATAATCAAATTTTCTTATTGGCAGTGTCACAACTACCGATGTATAAGATGTTTCGTCGTTCTTCTCTGAGCCTTTATTTTTTTTAAATTTAATTTATGGAATAAAACAAGTATTTCCATAACAGTACAATAAAAATGATTGCACATGAAATGGAAAATCTACTATGTACAACTTTCTATTTCTTTCGGATATACAACAAAATTATCATGTAAATTGCTTATTTTTCATTTTTTTCTTTCCTTCCCCTCCCACACTTTAGATATAGTTACCATTAGACACAAATAGGCATATGATGTAAAATTATTCTATACATACTTCCATTTATCAGCTTTTTCTTTAGATATAGATATATATCCTTTATAGTTAATTCAAGTATTTATAATAGTCAAAATAACTTATTCAAAGTTGTTCTTAAAATAATAATCCTATTATTGTGTATACTGTTCTCTTGGTCTTGCTCATTTTGCTCTTCATTATTTTGTGCAGTTCTTTCCATAGTTTTCTAAAACCACTGCAGGCATCATTTCTTATAAAACACTAGTATTCTATCATAATCATATGCCAAAACCTGTTCAGTCATTACTCAATTGATAGACATCCCCTCAATTTTCATTTCTTTGCTACCATAATAACAATTGCTATAAACATTTTAAAACATATAGATTCTTTTCCTTTCTCCCAAATAATATTTGGAAATAGACGTCAGAGAGGAATTCCTGGGGCAAAGGGTATAGGCAGTTTAATAATTTTTTGGGCATAATTCAAGATTGCTCTTTTAATGTCTTTTCCATTATCCCTCATATCTGGAATACTCTTCCTCCTTATCTCTGAGTTTATACATACACGCATACACATATATGTATATATATATATATATACGTATATGTGTGTGTCTGTCTGTATCTATACATACATATATAGATATATGCTCTTTCTCCCATTAGAATGTAATTTCCAAAGGCAGGAATTATAATTTTGACTTTGTACCACTGACACTTACCACAGGGCCTCAAACAAAGAAAATGCTTTATAAATGCTTGTTAATTAATTAATTGATCTCATCTACTAGCCAGATGATACATTGAATAGAATGCTTTTTGAGTTGAAATCTGGCCTTTGACACTTACTAACTGTGTGACCCTCAGCGAGTCATTGTTTGCCTCAGTTTCTTCATCTGTAAAATGAGCTGCAGAAGGAAATATCAAAAAGGACTCATTTCCAAAATATATAGAGAATTGACTCTAATTTATAAGAAATCAAGCCATTCTCCAATTGATAAATGGTCAAAGGATATGAACAGACAATTTTCAGATGATGAAATTAAAACTATTACTACTCATATGAAAGAGTGTTCCGAATCACTATTGATCAGAGAAATGCAAATTAAGATAACTCTGAGATACCACTATACACCTGTCAGATTGGCCAGAATGACAGGGAAAGATAATGCAGAATGTTGGAGGGGATGTGGGAAAACAGGGACACTGATACATTGTCGGTGGAATTGTGAATACATCCAGCCATTCTGGAGAGCAATTTGGAACTATGCCCAAAAAGTTATCAAGCTGTGCATACCCTTTGATTCAGCAGTGTCTCTACTGGGGTTATACCCCCCCCAAAGAGATACTAAAAAAGGGAAAGGGACCTGTATGTGCCAAAATGTTTGTGGCAGCCCTGTTTGTAGTGGCTAGAAGCTGGAAAATGAATGGATGCCCATCAATTGGAGAATGGTTGAGTAAATTGTGGTATATGAATGTTATGGAATATTATTGTTCTGTAAGAAATGACCAACAGGACGAATACAGAGAGGATTGGCAAGACTTGCATGAACTGATGCTGAGCGAAATGAGCAGAACCAGGAAATCATTATATACCTCAACAGCGATACTGTATGAGGATGTATTCTGATGGAAGTGGATTTCTTCAACAAAGACAAGATCCAACTGAGTTTCAATTGATCAAGGATGGACAGAAGCAGCTACACCCAAAGAAAGAACACTAGGAAATGAATGTAAACTGCTTGCATTTTTGTTCTTCTTCCCAGGTTATTTATACCTTCTAAATCCAATTCTCCCTGAGCAACAAGAAAACTGTTCGGTTCTGCACACATATATTATATCCAAGATCCACTGCAATCTATTTAACATGTATAGGACTGCTTGCCATCTTTGGGGAGAGGGCGGAGGGAGGGAGGGGAAAAATCGGAACAGAAGTGAGTGCAAGAGATAATGTTGTAAAAAACTACCCTGGCATAGGCACTGTCAATAAAAAGTTATTAAAAAAAAAAGAAGGAAATATCAAATCCCTTCAGTATCTTTGCCAAGAACATCCCAGATAGGATCATATAGAGTTAGATAAGATCATGGAGAGTTGAATAACAAAATCCTCCTTCATTATGTAAAAGTAGAAATTCAGGCTCAGATAAAGAGAATTGTCCAAGGTCAAGTGTCAGACTCCTAGAGATGCTACAGAATCATGGAATGTCAGAGCTCAGAGACTTTAAGCAATCATCTTGTCCGTAAACGAAAGGAATCCTTATGATAACATCCTTAATCAATGTGTTGTCTGCCCTCTGCTTAAAGACGATCAGAGAAGGATACCTACCATCTCTTGATTTAGTCCTATTTTGTAACCATTCTAATTGTGAAGATTTTCTTGATTTCAAACCTAAAGCTGCCTCTTTGTTACCTATATTATTCTAGGATCATTCTAGGATCTATAATTAGCAGGGCCTTCGAACACCTCTTCCTCATTTTAAATTTTGTTTTTAAGGTTCACAAAATATGTTACGTATGTTATTTCATTCTTAAAATTCTCCCTGTAAATTAGGTACTATTATTATCTCTTTTCTTACAAATAAGTTCAGAGAAGTTGTTACTTGCTTAGGGTCACACAAATAGTGATCTGACAGAATTTGAACCCACTCTTCTTGATTCTAACCCAGTGCCCTATCTATTATGTAATGCTGCCTCCATGCTCTAGGGCCCAGCAGAATGAGTCTGTGACAGTTCTTCAAATGTCTGAAGACAGCTTTGATGTCCCCCCACCCACCCCATCCTGCCCCGCAACAGAAGCAGTCTCTTTTTCAGATAAACATCCCCTGTGCCCTTCAATGGTGTGGGCTCAAATGCCTTTTGTACCCCCATTATAACAGCTTAAGTGAAATATGCCCATCTAGAAATGGAATTTCAAGCTGGTGAGAGAGATGTATACTTATGGGTAGTTGAATAGACATTTGGGGGACCCTGGATCACCCTATTTAGGCTGCTGCTTCCTCTGCTTCTAGATTGTCTCAGTCTAGCTCTGAGACCAAGAGGGCAGTTTCCAGAGGACAGTTAAAATCATCTGTGGAGAATTCTGTTCTACCAGGATGAATATGGTCACTCAATGAAAAGGGGGAGAGATTCTTCTCATAGGTTCATAGGACCCTAGATAGACCCCTAGATTCAGGTGCAAGGAACCTGAGTGGCTATGGTGAAAATATGGGACAGAATTATGAAATGATTGAATTAAAATTCAACTTCAGATTTTTACTAGCTGTGTGACCCTGGTCAAATAACTTTATCTTTTAATTAACCTCTTTGCCTTAAGTTCCCATTGTCTAAAATAGAGATTCTAACAGCATCTATGTTCTGGGATTATTATAATCATTGTAAAGTGCTTAGCACAGTGCCTGACACATAGTAGGCACTACTTAAATGTTAGCTATTATTCTTAATATTTTTGAGTGTTGGGGAAGCAAAAATTGGGCATTTTTTTCTGCAGAAAAAGTTACCTTGTCTAAAAGCTTAGTTTAAAGAAACGGAAAGAGGGTTGGACTTTGCATCAGATGATCTAGATTAAAATCTAGATTCTGCTATTGTCTCTGTGGGGTTTGGGCAAATTGCTTTATTTCTGGCCCTTGTTACTGTATATATAAAATAATGGAGTTGTGCTTTGTGACCCCTGAGGTCTCTTCCAGCTCTAAAGTTAGAGCTTCTCTCAGCACTAAGCCCAGAGGATTCTGGGATGAAGGAGAAAGAAGATGATGGGTAGATGTATCTCCTGTGGAGGACCATTTCCCTTTATCTGTCTAGATCTGAGGCCCATGAACTTTTTTTCTAAATTGGGATAATTGTATTTTTTTTGGCAGTTCTAAGTATTTTATTGTCTCTTTTATTCAGAGAAGGGGTTCACAGACTTCATTGAAATTAACCCTCTAGCTTTTGAAGACTCTAGAATGGGCTTCCAGTCGATACATCAAATCACCATCCTTAGTTTCCTTCTCTGAGGCTCTCTTATTATTTGTAAAGATTAAAAATAGACAATAGGAAATAGCAAAGAAAATAGCATAGAAAAGAGGTCTATGACAGACTGAAAATGTTAAGAAGAACTTCTGGCTTAGATAAACGATGAGAGTTGCCTGACTCTAAGTTAAGTTGGCTCAGAGAATGTACTGAATTTTCTTTTCCTGGAAGTATTTGAGCTGAGGTTAGACCAAAAAGTTCAAGAAGCAGCAGTAATGGTTAAGACTGAAAAAAACCCTAGTTAGTTGGAATCAGATTGGGAAAGTCAAACAGATGACGCTATTTCATCTTAAAGGTAGGGGATCCTTTCTTTTTTAAATTATACCATTTCCCCCCAAACTATATACAGGATCATTTTCTATACTCATCCCTATAAAACCCTGTGTTCTAATTTTTTCCCTTCCTTCCCCATACCCCTTCCCCCAGTCGCAAGTGATCCACTATGTATTAAACATGTGCAATTCCTCCATACCTATTTCCACAAATATCATGATGCACAAGAAAAATCAGATCAAAAAGAAAAAAAATGAAAAATCAAAATGCAACCATACAACAAAAAGAGTGAAAATGCTATGTTGTCCACACTCAGTTCCCACGTCCTCTCTCTGGGTGTAAATGGCTCTCTTCATCATTGAACAATTAGAACTGGTTTGAATCATATCATTGTTGAAGAGAGCCACGTCCATCAGAATTGATCATCATATAGTCTTCTTGTTGCTGTGTATAATGATGATCTCCTGGTTCTGCTCACTTCATTTACCATCAGTTCATGTAATTCCCGGCCTTTCTGAAATCAGTCTGCTGAGCATTTCTTATAGAACAATAATATCCCATAACATTCATGTGCCACAATTTATTCAGCCATTCTCCCACTGATGGGTGTCCACTCAGTTTCCAGTTTCTTGCCACTACAGAAAGGGCTGCCACAAACATTTTTGCACATGTCGGTTAGGGGATCCTTTCCATTAGTGATGTTTTAGAGATGATTCTTTCTCAGAATAAACAATGAGATTAAAAGGTTCTCACACTCCCCTCCAATTAAGCCTCTAGCTTTTGAAGACTCTAGAATAGGCTTCCAGTCTATACAGTAAATCACTGTCCTCAGTTTCCTTCTCTGAGGCTCTCTTATTATTTGTAAAGATTAAAAATAGACAATAGGAAATAGCAAAATAGAGCAATGCTGCCTTTAATCAGTTGCAGCTCATGGTGATTTGACTTTATAGGAAATGTTGAAATATTTCTTCTAGGCAATGAATTACATTGATTTCTCTGTAATACATGGAGCCTGGTGCATTCAATTCTTCTGAGTGCAGAAGGTGGATTGACATAGAGGTACCAATAAGACACATGATGCATAAAACTTAACCACATAAACATCTAGTTGCATCGGTGGTTAGGGGAGGAGGTGGCTTAATTGAAACTTTAGGAACATGAATTTTATTTATAAAACCTTTTTGCTTCTGCCAAGGAACTCCTTAGAAATCATCAGAAATTCTAGTTTTTTTCCCTTTTCAATACATCTCCCACTCAGTTGCCAGTGACACGTGTAAACCTCAAATATGACTATGTCACTCTGTTAAAGATGTTCCACTGGCTCCCTATTATCTCCTGGATCAATTACTAACTCTTTAGTTTGGCATTTAATTCTTTTACTAAATAGAATGCTCCTACCTTTCCAACTTCATACATTAGTTCCCCTGACTCTATCTTTGGTCTTGTCAAACTGGCATTCTGACACTTCCTTATACGGTACATTTCATTGCACATCTCTACACCTTTTGTAATTTGGGACAATCAGATGGTGAGCTGGATAGAATGTTGGGACTGGGGTCAAGAAGATTCACCCTCTTGAATTTAAATCTGGTCTTGGATACTTAACTACCTGAGTGACACTGGACAAATCACTTAACCCTGTTTGCTTCAGTTTTCTTATTTGTAAAATGAGCTGGGGAAGGAAATGGCCAACTACTCCACTGTATTTGCCAGGACCCCAAATGGGGTCATGAAGAATCAGACATGACTGAAAAAAAGACTGAATTCTCCCATTTGCTTGAGATGTTCTTTCTTCACCTCTATCTCTGAGAATTCCTAGCTTCCTTCAAAGCTCATTTTGAGCTTTTATATATATATATATATATATATATATATATATATATATACACACACATACACACACACATATATATATATATATATATATATATATATATATATATATATATATATATATATATAACATGTTTCCCTTCTCCATCTTGAGTCATTTTCTAGATCAAAAATCCTATGGTCACCACTAAACATATTTTGTGTTTATTTGTATACATCTTGAATACTGTTACATGTGTACTTGCTGTTTTCACTAATAGAATGCAGACCTCTTCAAGGCAATATCTATTGTGTTCTTGTTATTTTATTGCATCCCCAGCATCTAGCATCTAACCCATTCCCTTTCCAGTCTACTTATTACTTATTACTATCCAGGTGTAGGTTTATATCCCTGGTAGAAGGATGAGCTTTGTCCAGCTTGACCGTGGAGAGCAGAACTAGGAACAGGGCGTAAGAGCTGCAATAACAAAGGGGCAGATTTCAGTTTGATATCCTAATGATTTTTCTGGTTGTTTCTCAGTTGTTTTTCAGTTGTGTCTAACTCTTCATGACCCTATTTGTGGTTTTCTTGCCAAAGATACGTGACTGATTTGCCATTTCCTTCTTCAACTCATTTTACAAATTAGGAGATGAAGGAAAACAGGGTGAAGTGACTAGAACAGTGATTGCTCAGCAAGGGATGAGTTAAGGGCAGTTAAGGACTATGTTAAAATTGGCAGGTGGGTTGAAGAAATAAATGAATGATTGAAAGTGGTCCAGTTGAGAAGGCAAGGCTGGCTCGACCAGTCAACAAGCATTTATTAAGTGTATACTATGTTCTGGGTACTGCTCTCATGGCAAGGGATACAAAAGCAAAAAAAAATAGTCCTTTCCTCCTTCATTCTAATTGGGGAGGTAATAACAGGTATGGGGAAGCATTCTAGAGAACAGATGAAGGTTTTTTTTAAAAAAGGGATCAGCACCTGCCTCCACTGAGGGAAGCTTTTACAGTAGTTGAGATTTGAACTGAGCCTTGAAGGTAGTCAAGGGAACTAAGAGGAGGGAGTTAAGGGGTAGAACATACTAGGTATGGGGGACCCAATGCAAATTCATGGATCTGGGAGAGGGAATGTTGTTTCTGAGTAATTGTGTAAGGAGGACAGTGTAGTTGAATTGTAGAATGAGTGGAGGGGGAGAAGGTATAAGAAATCTAGGGAGGTATCAGGTTATCGGGACCAATAAGAAGCCTTTATATTTGTAAGTGATAAGGAGCCATAGTGAATTTATTAAGGAGAGTGAGGGAGCTTGCCTGGTCCGACCTATTGTTTGGGAAAATGGCTTTGACAGTTGAGTGGAAGATGGATTAGCATGGGGAAAGACAAGATAGAGAGAGACTAGTTACAAGGCTATTTTAATTCAGGTGAAAGGTGAGGAGGGCTGAAGCTTAATTGGTGGATTGTATGAATAGAGAGAAATAGATGACAGAAGTTGGCAAGGTAGAAACAAGTTTATTGGATACGGTAAGAGATGAATCACACCCATTATTAAAACAAAGCAATGGGATTACGAATCTCAGCATTTAGAATTGAATTGTATTATGATACAGGAGCCACCTGTCAGTGGCTGTGAAGATCTTACTCAGACCTGTAGAATGGGTCTTTTCATGTGAGATGATGATGATGATGCAAGGAGACTAAGAGGCAGCTCCATTGTCTGACCTCTCTCCTCTTCCCTCTGCTTCCAATTTATCTCATTCCCAGTCTGCAACACCTGGGTCAGCAAAGGCTGCCCTGCAACTCCTTCAGATGTTATGATCCACAGCTGTGGAAGCTCTAGGAGAATTGACCCCACCCTTCACCTAGGCATGGTCCTTAACAGAATTCAATGAAACAAACATTTATTAAATTTTTGTTGTATACTACACACCAATGGTGGGCGGCTAAGGATATACAAAGAGCAAATGAAAACGGTCCCAGTCCTCATTGAATTTATATTCATCATGTAAACAGTATAAGACAGGTCAGGGAATGGTAGGGAAATAGGAGGTTTAGGCAAAATTATTTAAGAAAATTTGAGGCAGGAAAGGAAAGGATAGTGATTCCCTGACAAACTTCCTAAGTATTTCTTCTTCTTTTTGTTTTTTTTTCCTCATGCTCCATCAATATATTTAAATGCCCACAGCACACAAATGCAAATACAGGAACAAGTGAATTATCTGAGAGAGGTTGGCGTTCTTGACTAGTTTTCTAAGAATTTTTATGAAAGACTGATTTTCTTTGAAAGATTTGGCTCTTTTATCCCAGTGAAATAGACTCTTTCTTGGATTGATATGCAAAATGAAAAGGAAATAGTCTCACCCCCATCTCCATCTTCAGCTGCTGTAAGATGTTTATAGCCCCTTGCCTTTCTTTTGGAGGCACAGATAACTGGGGGGCTTCAGCCTTTTAAGATACAGTCTCCTTAATCTTCCAAAGCACTACATAATTTAGATAAAAAGAGGATTTGTACATTTTCTTAAAAAATTTTTTTTTATCCTTAGTACTTTTAAATCCTGCCTTCACTCAAACAACTGCTGAATCTTTTATGGCATTGGGAAGCTTCTGCAGCATTAAAACATATCCGTAAAATATACATGAAAAGGCTTGGGAACCTAGGAAATTTGAATCAAGGCTCTCCCTCCCTCCTACCCCCTGCAGCCTGCCTTCTTCCTGGCTCCCAAAGTAGCATGTGGGGACTGTGGCTGCCTGCCTGGTTCCAGGAAACTTTTCTTCCTACTGTCTCACTGGCCAGCATGTATCGACCCAAAATTGCATGCTATTTCCAAAACCTCTTTAGTTTTCTTTCTCATCAGTCTCAGATAACTTTTCTAAGCTCACACACACACACACACACAGATACAGACACACAGACACATACAGGTTTTTACAGAAAGGTTTAAAGGACACTTGGGGAGCAAGAAGAGGAGGAGGAGGCTTGTGTCCTTGGCACTCTGATAGGCAATGGAGGAAAATGAAATAATTACTTCCAGAAGTATCCCTCCATTGACTGCTCTGACTGTCCAGGTGAGCTCTGGTAGAGGGTCACACTTCCAGAGAACCCCATAGACAGGAATTCTTAATTTGGGATTCATGAACAGAATCTCTTTATAACTGTGGTTTAATATAATTGGTTTTCTTTTTCCCACCATGTATTTTATTTTCTTGAGGAAGTGGTGCAATGAATAGAGTGCTGGTCCTGGAGGCAGGAAGACTCCTTTTCCTGAATTCAAGTCTAGCCTCAGACATTTGCTAGCTGATTTACCCTGACAAGTCACTAAAGCTGCTTATCTCAGTTTTCTCTTCTGTAAAACGAGCTGGAGAAGGAAATGGTAAACCACTCCATTATCTTTGCCAAGGAAACTCCAAATGTTTATCCTTAACCCGTTTGCCTCAGTTTCCTCCTATGTAAAATGATCTGGAGAATAAAATGACAAACCACTCCAATATCTTTGCCAAGAAAATCCCAAATGAGCTCAAGAATAGTTGGACACAAAGGGAAAATAAGATGACTGAAAATTTTATTTTACACATTTTAAAACATTTTTTTCCATGAGAAAGGGTGTACATAGACTTCAGCAGATTGTAGCATGGTCCATGGCACACAGAAGGATAAGAACTTCTACTCTAATACTGCTCCTGGACAAAGCAATGCAGATTCAGGTATCAATAATGATAATAATGAAAGCTAGCATTTAAAGACAGCTTTAAATTTGCAGAGCACTTTCCATAATACAACCCTGGCAGTGGGTCCTGTTATTGTCTTCATTATGCAGGTAAGAAAACAGAGGAAGAAGTTAGATGAGACACCTAGAAAGAACTACACAACCAGAAAGTGTCTGCAGCAGGTTTTGAACTCTTGATTTCACATTTTAATGACTATACTGCCTCCAGTCCTTAGACCAGTTCCTGACATGTAGGAGATGCTTAAATTGTTCATCAACCTACTGCTATATCAATCATTTTGAAAGATAGCATAGGACTATAAAATCTTAGGGTCATAACTCTAGAACAGAGATCATCTAGATTAAACCCTTTACTTTACAATTGAGGAAACAGGCCTAGGGAAAGGAAGTAAGTGATTTATTCCTATTCACACAGGAAGCATATTCAAATCTATTCTGTGCTAGAATTCCTGAACCCTGATATGGATGAAGGATCTTTGAGGTAACCTAATCCAATTTTTTCATTTATTGTTGTTGTTTAGTCATTCAGTCATTGCTGACTGGACCCCATGAACCATACCAGACCCATCTATCTACCACTATCTCTCTTAAATTCTGTCCAATCTCATGTTTATTGTTTCCATTGAGATTATCTATTTATTTCCCCCTCTTCTGTTCCCTTTTCTTTCACCTTCAGTCTTTGTCAAGGGCTTTTTTCAATGTGTCTTTTTATTATGTGGTCAAAGTATTTGAATTTCAGCTTCAGTATCTGATCTTCCAGTAAAAAGCCTGAATTAATTAATTTATTTAAGTATTGACTGATCTGATCTCTTTTCTGTCCAAGGGAGTCTCAAAAGTCTTCTCTAGTATTCCATTCAAAAGCATCAATTTCGTAGCATCCAGATTTCCTGATAGTCCAATAGTTACAGTAATACATCGCTACTGAAAAAACCATAGCTTCGACGATATGGACCTTTGTTGACTAGGTAATGTCTCAGCTTTTTTCTCCTCTCCAGATTTGTCATGGTTTCCTTTCAAGGACTGGTCATCTTTTCATTTCACAGCTATAGTTGCCATCTGCAGTGATCCTTGAGCTCAAGAATATAAAAATTGATGCTGCTTCCATTTCATTTCCCTCTATTTGCCAGGAAGTGATGGGACCAGTTGCCAAGATCTTAGATTTTGGATATTAAGTTTTTGCACTCTTCTCTTTCATCCTCATCAAGAAGCTTCTTCATTCTTCTCCACTTTCTGACATCAGAATGATATCATTTGCATCTGTGAGATGGTTGCGATTTCTCCCAATAACCTTAATTCCAGCTTTTATTCATCTCTCCTGGCATTTCATGATGTACTCTGCATACAAGGTAGCAATGTACAGCTTTGTTGCATTTTTTTTCAATCTTAAACCAATAGATTGTTAATGTTTGGTTTTAACTGTAGCTTCTTGACCCACTTACAGTTTCTTCAGGAGACAAGTAAGATGATCTAGTACTTCTATCTTTTTGAGGGCTTGCCACAACTTGTCGTGACTCACACAATCAAAGGCTTTGGAGCAGAACTAAACAATTTCCTAGAACTCCCTTGCTTTTTCCATAATCCAGCAAATGTTGGCAATTTAGTCTCTCTTTCCTCTGCCTCTGAAAACCGGTCTGCTCTTCTGGTAAATTCATGGTTCACATATTGCTGAAGTCGAGTTTGAAGAATATTAAGCATCACCTTGCTGGTTTGTGAAATGAGCACAATTCCTTGGCATTAGGATTTAGGATTAGAACATGAACTGATCTCTTCTAATCCAGGAGTCACTGGATTTTAGTTTTGCAAATATGCTGGCATATTGAGGGCAGCACTTTAACAAGATCATCTTTTAGACTTTTAAAAAGCTTATCTGGAATTGTGCCAACTCCACTAGCTTTATTAGCAATTCTTCCTAGGACTCACTTGACTTCATTCTCCATGAAGTACTAGAGATTTGTAACTACACCATTGTGGTTATTGATAATATTAAGATCTTTCTTTTATGGTTCTTTTGTGTACTCTTGCCACCTCTTCTTAATGTCTTTTATTTTTGTTTAGCCCCTTCTATTTGTGCCTTTCATTATATTCATTTTTTTTGTATGAAATATTCCCTTAATATCTATAATTTCCTTGAGATCTCTTGACTTTCTTCTTCTATTGTTTCCTTTTATTTCTTTGTCTTTCTCCTTTAAGAAAATCTACTTATCTCTCCTTGTTATTCTCTGCTATTCTGCTTTAAGTTGGGTATAGATTTCCCTTTCTCCTTTTTGTTTTCCCTTTCTTATAAAGTCTCAGCAGACAGTCACTTTGCTTTCTTGTTTTTTTCTTTCTTTGAATTTTTGTTGTTGTTGCTGATGCCTCTTATACTGTATTGCAAATCTCTGTCCATATTTCTTCGGGCACTCTATTAGATCTGAACACTTAAATCTATTCATCACCTCTACTTAGTATTCATAAGGGATGTTATTTAGGTCATACCTATATGGTCTGATGGTTTTCTCTACTTTTCTTTAATTTAAGTTTGAATTTTGCAATAAGAAGCTCATGATCTGAGCCACAGTCAGCTCCAGGTTTT
Organism: Sarcophilus harrisii; assembly: GCF_902635505.1. Taxonomy (NCBI): domain Eukaryota; kingdom Metazoa; phylum Chordata; class Mammalia; order Dasyuromorphia; family Dasyuridae; genus Sarcophilus; species Sarcophilus harrisii. The sequence goes on from NC_045428.1 coordinate 579,175,055, forward strand.
GTTTTAACTGATTTTGTAAAACTTCTCTATCTTCAATTGCAAAGTATATAACCAATCTGATTTCTATATTGATCATCTAGTGACTGTCCATGTGTAAAGTCACCTTTTCGGTTGTTGAGAAAGAGTTTATAATGACCAATGAGTTATCTTAACAAAACTGTAATAGTTTCTGGTCTGCTTCATTTTGTACTCCAAGGCCAAGGTTGCCTGTTATTCCAATTATCTTTTGATTTTCTACTTTTACATTCCACTTCCCTGTGATTTATGTGACATCTTTTTCGAGTGTCATTTCTAGAAGATGTTATAGATCTTATAAAAATGAGCAACTCTGGCTTCTTGAACATCAGATGGGTGGAGCATGGACTCATATTACTGTGATGTTAAATGTTTGTCTAGGATTCGAACAGGTCTCATTCTGTCCATTTTTGAGATTATACTAAAGTGCTACTTTTCTCCCCATTTTATTTACCCAACTTTATATTGAGATTAATAGCAGAAAAATAACCGTATGGACATGTATACATATATTGTATTTAACTTATACTTTAACATATTTAACATGTATTGGTCAACCTGCCATCTGGGGGAAGGGGTGGGAGGAAGGAGGGGAAAAATTCAAACAAAAGGTTTTGCAGTTGTCAATGCTGAAAAATTATCCATGCATATATCTTGTAAATAAAAAAGCGATAATAAAAAAAGAAAAGAAAAAAAAGAGAATTAATAGCAGAGATATAGGGCAAAATAGTGTGGCAAAATGGAAAGATCCCTGGCCAAGGGGTCAGAATACTTGGGATCTAGTCATGAATAATAGCTAGTTAGTAGCAAATAATATTTAAGTGGAATTTATATAGCTTTTTAGATTTACAAAGAACTTTACAATTATATCATTGTAATCATCAATTATATCAATTACATTATATCATTTTATCATCTCCCAATTCAACACTGCTCCCATTGCACCACGCTATCTCCATTTACCCCAGGGATTTGCTGTAGAGTTTCAAAGAATCATAGATTTAGAGCTAGAAGAGACTTTAGAACTTTGGAGGCCACCTGGAGTAATCCCCTCATTTTATAAATAAAGAAACAAAGGTCTAGAGAGATGATTCATTCCACTAGTAATCAGCAAAACTGCTATTCTTTGATCCCCTTTTCCAAGGCTTCTTGGATGGTTGGACAGGTCCACATGGATCTATCTAAACAGAGCAGGAAGTGGATCCTTAGGATCATAGATATAAAATGGAAATACACATATAGAGACATGTATATATACACCAAGTATGTGTGTGTGTGTGCATATGTGTATATATATATATATATATATATATATATATATATACTCATATACACATAGAGAGATGTGTTTTATCTATATATGTACATACATACACCTATACATATATACTTATTATATACATATACATGTGTGTACTTCTAAAATGTATGTATATATTTGGAAAACAGCAAATTTCTCTAGTCAGTAAGGTCTTTCTGAAGAGAAATTTATCCCTACTTCCCATTGTGTGGAATTTATTCTTTGTCATATTCCCCCTCCTCTTCCCCAGCAGCTTCTCATTTTCTTACCTCTTGGAGGTCTTTATGTTTTAATTGCTGTGATTAAATCTGTCAGGTTTTATCTGTGTAGTAGTATCAGAGCAGACAGTCTCCCCTCCACCCCAATGCTTTTGCTATCTTGCCAGAAATGGGTTGGCTGCTTTAATTCCTTGGATGCAGAAGAGTTTTCATGGGTTTGTCCAAGAGAGCTGGTTCAGGCGGCAGATGTGCTGTCTCCCAAACATTTCCCAGAATTCTAGAATCTCAGGAACATCTAGCCCAAATTATCCTAATTGAATCCTTTCAATAGTTATCTCTGAACTCTGTCCATAGAAAGTAGATTTTCAGGGAAGGGGAACTCAATACTGCCCAAGCAACACATCCCATTTTGTAACTGCTTTAATTACAGGAAGTTTTTTCTCTGCTTAAGTCTGATTTTTCATCTCTTCAGTTTTTGTCAGCTACTCCTAGTTCTGTCCTCTGGATCATGCCCTCTTCCACAGGACAATCCTTCAAATGATGGAAGACAGTTATCATTATCATTCATCCCCAAAACCTACCCTGCCATTTCTTCTCAGGCTATAATCTCCTTCAAAGTGCCTTCAAAGAATCTTTGGGTGGGTGGTTGATTCAAGTCTACTTATTCTAGTTGCCTTCCTTTGACATTGATATTTTCCCATTTATCAATGTCAAAGATTTTGGTCCAATCAGTGTAGGGGACAGTAAGATTACTGTTTTCTTCTTTCTGTACACTTTTATCTTTCCTAATGTAGCTAGCTGGTATGGTGAATAGATAAATAAGGGCATTTAGAGTCAGGTAATACAGGTTATACTTGTGTTCAAATCTAGCCTCAGATACTTTCTGGTTGTGCAACTGAGTCAAATCACAAGTTTTGTCTGCTTCAATTTCCTCAACTGCAAAATTGGGAATGGTAACCACTTCTACCTAGGGTTGTTATGAGGATCAAATGAGATAGTGTTTGTAAAGTGCTTACTATAATACCTGGTACACAGTAGGCACTGTATAATTGCTTGTTCCCTTCTCCTGCTTAAACTCAGTTTGGGGTGGATTAGCACCAGATGATGGACTACAAGAATAGGAATATTTGAAGTTTAAGATCTACCCAAGACCACCTTCAAAGGAATGCAGGAAATGAAAGTCGTGTCATTTGAGGAAACACCATCCTGGAGCATATTTCATCCCTGAAACATTACAGCACTGTGAGCATCATGTGAGCTTCCTCAAGGACCTTACATTTCAGTCCTTTGCAATCAGGAGTCATTTTTCGTTGGAATTCTCATACATTCTCATACAAATTTTCATTTATATTCTTGCATTTCCCCCATAAGTTATCAGCTTGGTTATGCTTGGTTATGTATCAATCACCACCTTTTCATTTTTTAAATTTAAATTTCTTACATTTCTCATTTTATAACATGAGAGTTGGGTAGAACTCAGAGTTGAATTTTATAATTTTACAGATGCAGAATCCCTGGTGTAGGGCAGTTGAGTGACTTGTCCTAGATCTCTCAGATAGTAGGGTTGGGGGTCTGCTACTTCCAGAGCCAGCTCTCTTTTTTTACCATATGACAATCAAATGATTTTCCATAACATTCACATGATACTTTTTGCTTATCCTTTTTCCAATGAGCGGTCACTTTCTCTCCCCATTCTTGCTACTCTATAAAGTGCTGCTATGAATATTTTAGTCTAAACGTGGCCCTTTTTTCCCCACCACTGACCTCCCTGGGGCCTACAGCTATGAGTGAAACACTGGATATGAAAAATGGATTTATTTTAGATGAGAAGTTCTTGTACTAATTCGCCACTATCCAATTGATAGAAACCCTGGACTTAAAGGTCAAAACTAAGAGTGTCCCCAGGGAAAAATGCTTTCTCTTCTCCAACATTAAGAGAAAGGCAATTCTTAGGAGATGGCACAGAGATAGAAGAGAAGGCAATAGGTGCCCTGGGTGAAGAAAGAATAGGTCAAACAAACATCTAATAATCTCCTTCCCCTCAGGTAATAGCCAACCTCAGACCTATGCATGTTGTTTTCATTAAAAGGTAGCTAAAAGCTACCTTTTATGATGTAGGAAAGAGACTTGGAAAAGAGAAGGGGCCCAAGAGAGATGTCTTCAAGTATATGAAAGGGACTCATGTATAGGACAGATTTATTGTGTTTGGCAGCAGAAAGCACAACCAGGAACAATGGGATGGACTGGGAAGGATTTAGCCTTTATGTGAGGAAGACATCAAAACTATTAGAGCATTTTTCCAAATATAATGGGATAATGAGAGAGTTAGGGGATGAAGGGAAATGAATAAACATTTATACAGCACTTACCACATGATAGACATTGTGCTAAACAATTTACAAATATCAAAATTTATTTGATCCTCACAACTTTGTGTTGTAGGTGCTGTTACTATTCTCTTTTTGGATTCTTCCGATTGAGAAAATGACAGATAGAAATTAAATGATTTATCCTGGGTCAAAGTGTTACTAAGTATTTGAAACTGGATTTGAATTCAGATCTTTTTTTTTTCCCTTTTTCTTTTATTAAAGCTTTTTATTTACAAAACACATGCATAGGTAATTTTTTCGACATTGACGCTTACAAAACCTTTTGTTCCAAATTTTTCCCTCTCTCCTCCAATCCCTCCCCTAGCGGGCAGATAATCTAATACATGTTAAATATGTTGAAATACATATTAGATCCAATATATGTATATATATTGGATCTAATGTGTATTTTATTGGATTATGTATTGGATCTAATATATATATATATATATATATGTTTATACAATTATCTTGTTGCACAAGAAAAATCAGATCAAGAAGGAAGGAAAATAAAAACTGAGGAAGAAAACAAAATACAAGCAAATAACAACAGAAAGAGTGAGAATTCTAGGTTGTGGTCCACATTCAGTTCCCACTGTCCTCTCTTTTGGTGTAGATGGCTCCCTTCATCATTGAGCAAGTGGACCTGGTTTGAATCATCTTATTGTTGAAGAGAGCCACGGCCATCAGAATTGATCGTTGTAGTCTTGTTATTGCCGTGTGTAATGATCTCCTTGTTCTGTTCATTTCAGTTAGCATCAGTTCATGTAAGTCTCTTCAGGCCTTTCTGAAATCATCCTTCTGGTCATTTCTTACAGAACAATAGTATTCTATAACATAACTTATTGAGCCATTCCTCAGTTGACAGGCATCCATTCAATTTCCAGTTTCTTGCTACTACAAACAGGGCTGCCACAAACATTTTTGCACATGTGTCCCTTTCCTTACTTTAAGATCTCTTTGGGAGATAAGTTCAGTAGTAACACTGCTGGATCAAAAGGTGTGCACAGTTTGATAGCTTTTTGAGCATAGTCCCAAATTGCTCTCCAGAATGGTTGGATACATTGAACTCAGATCTTCATGATTCTAGGCTCAATTCTCTATCCACTGCACCACCTAGCTGCCTTTAGAACTATTTAAAAGTATTTAGAAGAAAGACAAGAATTTATGAACACATCAAAGAACAAAGCAAATTTTTGTGTGATTTATGTTTCTAATTTTCATATTAAGTAGAGGCTGAATTTTTTGTGTATATGATATTGGGGATTTTAATTTTGAGACAGGAATGGATGGATTGGATTAAATGGCCATTGATTTCCACTTCAACTTGGAGATTCTATGATTCTTTGACTTAAGAGTAATTTTATATGCCTATTTCTCATTGCCTTGAACTTAGGGGCTTGGACATAGCATATTGCCTCAAACTATTCATTGAAATGAAGGCAATTGGTCCTGACAGTATCTGATAAGTATGAGCATTTTATGTGGAATAGGCTGTTGTAATAGTCTCCTAAATGATCTCCCTTCCTCAGATGTGTCTCTATGCCAAACCACTTTCCACATAACCACTGGTTATTTTCCTACAGTACAATATTTACTCCTGCCTAATCAATAAATTTCAGTGATCCCCTGTGGCCTTTAGGATAAAACATGATCTGCACTAGTGTTTAAATCTTTTTCGCAAACTAGTCCTTTCTTATCATTATAATCTCCTCATATATTCCCAACTTCAAGAGCTCCAACTGTAGCCAAACTGCTTGATAATAACTTACCTGAACTTATTTCTCAGTAATTAATATTGTTCTGCTTCATCATACCTCCTCCATTATGGTTTTTTTGAACTATAGACTGCCATTGTTCAAGCCCCATTTTTCATTCTCCAGTGATTTCTCTCTTGTTCTTATTCTCTTAAATCCCCTCTCTCCTCCCACACATTGTCCTACTCTAAAGTTACCTGGTCTTCCCATGATGCTCTTTGGAAATGTCTGTTTCATAATTTACCTGTAACTTCCATCTTAAAACTTTTCCTTTCTTATAATTCCATATTCTTATCCTCACTAAGATTTGGATCCTTCCTGATAACATAACTTACTTAGCTATCCTTTACAAAATGTTCATTCAATGGATCTCTCTTTCTGACTCATCAGTCACAATGAGGGAGTTGGATTGCTCCTTACTCCCTATTGTCACTTTGAAGTTCTCCCCCATTATCAACACTCAATAACTTTTGCTCCTCTGAAATTCACTCAGTTTCTTTCTCTCACCCAATCAGGATTCTGATGACTATTTTCAATATATTTCCAGATCACTTTCCTCACTAAGTTTAGAGCCCAGCTCACAATCTTCATCTCCTCCTCAATTTCTGCCCTCATACTAGGGGATTTCAACATATACATTGATATCCCCTTAAAAACCCTAATGTAATTTTTCAACTTGCTCATTTCTCATGACCTACTTCTTTACCACACCACAGCTATATGCAGAGATTGTCATATCCTTGATCTTGCCAATACACATATTCATATATATTTCACATCTATGTCTATGAGCTAAAATTATTTTATCTGATCCAATTTTTGTTGGAATTATATCTTTACTTCTGCTTTGCAACCTTAAGCCTGCTTTGTCCTTGCCATGACCTCTAGACCTTCAATAGGGGTGATCCCCTATACTGGTTCTCTTCCTCATGTTGACTGCTTGGTCCATCAGTTTAACCTTATATTGTTCTCTTCTCTTAAGTTTCTTGTGTTTTTTATCCTATTGAAGACTTTGCTTTGCCAAACCCTTGTCTTGAATTATTTCTTCCATCCTTGGAAATCACTTGGTCCTATCTAGGTAGAGCTGAAACAAATCTGGAGAAAATGATGCAGCCATGCTAATTGGGCCCATCTCAATTTACTGGGTTCTCACAAAGGCTAAACAATTCTTTTACGCCTCCCTAATGGATTTATGCTTCCATTCATCACTATGCCTCTTCCAAACCTTTTAAAATTTCTTTTAAACTATTTATAGTTTCATCTCCTCATAATTCCTCACTTGAAAATCTTATTCAATATTTCACTGAAAAAGTTGAAGCCATTGACCAAAGTCTCTCCCTTCTCCCCTCAGCATCATCTCAGATGCCTTCTACCACCTCCTTACCCTTCATCCCTGTCTCACATAAAAAAGGTAATCTTTTCTCGACAAGATCAACCCTTTTAGATGCACAAGTGATTCTGTATCATCTTATCTCCTCCAGTAGATTTTCCCCTCTGTCCTCCTTCTTCTTTTACTCATCTTCAGTCTCTTCCTGTCTGCTGGATGCTTCTCTAAAACTATAAATGTGCTCATGTCTCTCTTAGCTTTAAAATTCCTTCACATGATCCGTCCATACTCACTGGATATTAGCCTACATCTTTCCTTTTTAAACTTGGTTTCATTCCTTGAACACTGAATATCCCCTTGAGATTTTCAATTCAATTTACCCCCAAATAAACTCAGTTTTCTTCCCAAATCTTTCTTTCTTCCCAACTTTTCTATTATTGTCAAGGATTCTAATATCCTCCCAGCTAGCTACACTTAAAATCTAGAAGTCATCCTCAATTTCTCATTCTCTTTCACGCCATGTCTAATCACTCACCAAGTACTATTGATTATCTGTTTGGAATATCTCATACATGCTCCCTCTTCTCCTTTGACCTTAACTCTGTCCTGGTACAGTCTTCATCAGCTCTATAAGATGCCTTTCCCAACCACTCTTAATTCTAATGACTTCTTTTAATGGATGATTTCCTATTTAGCTTTTATATAGCTTGTTTGTACAGAATTGTTTGCCAGTTGTCTTGCTCATTGTATTTTCGTGGTGTCTTCTGCCCATTTTTCCTGGGCAGTCAGTGAAAAGGCTCAGAGTTGGGAGATTGTATATCATGCGCATAAAATAGTGAAGAAGTTAGTTTCATGACTGGATGGTCAGGGTACATGTAGAGGATGAAGACGTAAGAAGACTGAAAAATAGGGAAAGAGTAGATTATGAAAAGCTTTTAAAAACGAAGAATTGATGGTACTAAGGAGCCATTACAATTATTGAGTTAAGGGATGGCAGAGTCAGATTAATGTTCAAGGATGACTTGAGAGGACTAGAAGGAAGACAGGGCTGGTTACTGTATCTTGCTAACTGAGAAAGATAGAATTTTGTGGATGGATTCAGAAAGACTCATCCCAAATTTGACCTCAGATTCTTACTAGTTGTGTAACTCTGGCCAAATTATCTTATCCTAATTGCCTTAGTTTCCTTATCTGTAAAATGAGCCAGAGAAGGAAACTGGCAAGCTATTCCATTGCATTTGCCAAGAAAATCCCAAACGGGGTTATAAAGAGTCAGAGAAAACTGAAAAATGATCTAATAACAACAAAAACAATAGGAAAGACCCCCATGGATCCTAGTATATGTTAAGGATATTTGCTGTTTTTCTTGTTCACAAAAATGTTTAGACTTTTCTTTATCCATTTTTAATGTCTGCCCCTTTAGTAGAGACCTAAAAGAAATGGGTTTTTTTGTTTCTAATTTAAAAAAAATCTTCTTTTAACTCAGTAAGCACTTACAAAAACATTCATATATATAAATAAAGAAATCCCATAATATGAGACCATGAGCATCATTATTTATAATTTATGACAAATGTAATTTTTAGCTTTAAAATGCTAATAAATATGACATATTTGCTTTCATATCTTCCTCTGATCTTTTTTCTCCTATGTATAATTTTTGTTATAGTTGTTGTATATGTGTGTGTGTGTGTGTGAGAGAGAGAGAGACAGAAAGAGAGAGACAAAAACAGAGAGACAGAGATAGAGGGAAGAGGAGATAGAGAGAGAAACACAGAGAGAGACAGAAATAGAGAAAGACACAAAGACAGAGAGACAGAGACATACACATGTACGCACACATACACACAGAGAGACAGAGAAAGAGAGAGACAGAGAGAGAAAGAGAGAGAGAGAGACAAAGAGAGAGAGACAGAGAGAGAGAGAGAGAGGAGGGCAGGCACACACAAAGAGAAAAAGGAGAGACAGAAATAGAAAGAGAGAGATACAGAGAGAGACAGAAGAGACAGAGAAAGAAGAGGAAAAAAGTCTTTAATTTCTATTGAAACACAACATGTGTTCCAATTTTTTCCTTTTCATATTTGAAAGCTAAATGGACATTAAATTAGCCAAAAGGTCTGTGTTCAAGACCTGCCTCTGACACATACTGGTTGTGTGACTCACAAGAAGTCATTTAAACACACTCAGTTCCCTAGGCAGCTCTTTAAGAGTCTAACTTGTAGAGAAAAGAGTTTCTTCAGCAATGAAATCACAGGTCCTGTCCCTCTCATTTTTTAATTGATTCAAGAACAATTAGATTCAAATTTAAATAGAGCACTGGACTTGAAGCTTAGAAGATCTGGATTCAAATTCAACCTCTGACACTTTCTAGCCTTCTGACCATGAGAATGCTATGGAACCTCTTTCATCTCATGTGGAAGAGGAATAAAAACATCTCAAACTCCTATCTCACAGAGTTTGTCATAAGGAAAAGAATAAGAAGATGAGTGTCAAGTCCTTTATAAATATAATAATGCATTATAAACATGATAACAATGATGTTACACCTTAAATAACTATTTCCCAATCACCATTGCTGGCCTTTTGCCATTATAAAATAAATCCTCTCAGGAATATTTTTGTTGATGCTGTTGAAAAGTCTTTATGAATTCATTTAAGTTTCATTTTCAGGATATAATTCTAGCAGTTGGATTATTTGGTCAATGGGTTTTATAACTATTATTTTTCTTAAGTCTCTGAAAGGACTTTTTTCATTTTCTTTTGAGTAGGTACATTTATCAAAAGTACCATTTTAAGATGACTGGAGTCATGGCTCACATAACTTTGCTTCTTAATACAACTTTATAAATGAAAAACTTTTAGCCAATTGGATTTGTCAGGTAATTCTTCAGTTTTGAAATTGTAAGAATGACCCCGATAAAAAAAAATCAGAAAGTCATCAATTTGAATCCTGCTTCAGGTATTTACCATTAGTTGATTCTGTAAATAATTTTACCTCTTCATCCCTCAATTTCCCCAGATGATAAAATGAAGGAATTAAACTTGATGGAGTTCAAGGTCCCTTTTGGCTTTATAGTTATGACCTTATGTCTATACTATTCACATTTGAATAATCAGGATGATAGATGTAAGTCTCTAAAGGACCTTGGAATCCATTAAATCCAATTCTTTAATTTTTTCAGATGAAGAAACTTTTCCCATATTGGCAAAGTGACGTACCTGAGGTCATGCACCTAGCAAGGATGGGAACCAGGACTTGAACTTGGGTAATTTCTGACTTCATACCCAGTAACCCTTCTATTTAATCATGCTCAGAGACATCGGAAGCCATTTTTTCAGGCAAGTCCTGTCTCTTAATTCATAGTATGTACACAACTGTCCACATGAAAAACACCCTGGAAAGCCTGAGCTATGCAATTAATCAGTGGGCAATTTATCGTTTATGAAGCAATTACCAAGCCCAGGAACGTCACTTGCATCCAGGGAATATAGATCTTTCCTTCCTGATAAATCTCCTGCTCTGCAGCTCGCTTGGGTATTTATTTACAGAAGCAAGTGACAAATAACCACCAGTAAATTATGGGAGAAGTTGTTTTCCTTTATTTTTAAATTCTTGATCGTGATTTCTTCTCAGATGAGTGCAGGTGGCAGAGTTCAGAGCAGCTCTGAGTCGAAGTTAGTGTTGGAGAAACAAAGGATTCTGGGAAATAGATCTGAGAGAATTCTCTAATTTTCCTCCCCCTTCTTTTTTTCTAGCTATTTCTTCAAAAGTTCAACTTGATTCTCTATTGGAGATATGAGGCTTTCAACTTTGCTCACAAAATTTCTCAGCAGAGCAGAGAAGCTGAATCCTATTACCACAGTCCAAATCCCCTGGATCAAGAAGGTCATTGGTGTGTTTAGGTATTTTTCTTTACCTTTTGTATTTTAGTCTTTCTATAAAGTCTTGGGTCTAGTCCTGGGTGTTCTGGGTGTTTACAGTCAGTATCAAAGGCTAAATTCATAACAATATCCCTGGGAAACATGGGATGGTAAAGGATACCATTGATCCACAAATTTGCTTAAATTCAGCAAGCATTTATTAGGCATTCCCTATGTTCAAAGCACTGTGATAGACGCTAGAGATACAGAGAGGAAAGGTACTTGAAATCTATTGTAGAAAGTGATTTAAAAATAACAACAGCAACATATAAAACAAACAAATAAATTCTGATGGAGTTTTGGCTTTAGGGTCAAGAATATCTGAGTTCAAGTCTTGCCTCTTTAGTGTACTAGGCAACTCTTTTAAAACCACAAGCTAATTCTCCAAATGATAAATGTTCAAAGGATATGAACGGACAATTTTCAGATGAAGAAATTAAAATCATTTCTAATCATATGAGAAGGTGCTCTAAATCACTATTGACAAGAGAAATTCAAATTGAGATAACTCTGAGATACCACTGCACAACTCTCAGATTGGCTAAGATGACAGAAAAAGACAAGGATGAATGTTGGAGGGGATGTGGGAAAACTGGGACACTGATGCATTGTTGGTGGAGTTGTGAATGGAGCTAACCATTCTGGAGAGCAATTTGGAATTATGCCCAAAAAGTTATCAAACTGTGCATACCCTTTGATCCAACAGTGTTTCTACTGGGCTTGTATCCCAGAGAGACCTTAAAGGAGGGAAAAGGACCCAAATGTGCAAAAATGTTTGTGGCAGACCTTTGTGTGGTAGCAAGAAATTGGAAACTGAGAGAATGCCCATCAGTTGGAGAATGACTGAATAAGTTGTGGTATATGAACGTTATAGAATATTATTGCGCTATAAGGAGCAATCAGCAGGATGATTTCAGAGAGACGTGGAGAGCCTTATAGGAATTGATGCTAATTGAAATGAGCAGAACCAGGAGATCATTGTACATGACGACAGCAATATTATACAACAATCAATTACAACAAACAATGACTTTTTCCAGCAATGAGATGATTGATGCCAGTTCTAATGATCTTGTGATGAAGAGAGCCTTCTGCACCCAGGGAGAGGACTGTGGGAACTGAATTTGGATCACAACATAACATTCTCACTCTTTTTGTTTTTGTTCACTTGCATTTTGTTTTCTTACTCATTTACTTTTCTTGATCTGATTTCTCTTGTGCAGCAAGAGGAGTGTATAAATATATTTATACATATTGACTTTAATACCTATATTTTAACATGTTTAACATATGTTGAGGAGAAAATCTGAAAAAAAATTTTTTTGCAAGCACCAGTGTTGTCGAACTATCTGTGCATATATTTTGAAAATAAAAAAAATTATTAAAAAAAAAACACAGGCTATAGAGAAGTTGTCAATATATATTGGTAGTTTACCTGGGAGCTCTTCATACCAATAAAATCATAGATTTTAATTCCTGTCCCTCTTTTACACATAAAGAAAAAAAGCTCAAAGAATTTTTATGGCTTAACATACATCATCTAGGTGGTATAATGGCTAGAGCATTGGGCTTGGGGTTAGGAACTTCTGAATTAAAATCCTTAAACATATACCAGCAGTATGGCTTTGGAAAGTCATTTCCTTTCTGTTTCCTTTATTTTCCTCATCTACAAAATGCAATAATAATAGCATCTACTTCCCAGGACTAATATGAAGATAACATGAGATGATATTTTGTAAAACACATTGTAAACTTTAAAGCAGCGTTCAAATGCTAGTTATTATTACTGTGATTATTATAATTTTTATTATTATTCAGGGGACACAAATGTCCTTAGTTTAGGGGCAGATTTCTAACCCAAATCTTTGTGATCCCAAGCTCAGCTCTCTATCCAGATCTCTTTCTCTATGCTTGAAGATGATAAAAGTTGACTATCTTTTGTCATTAAGATTATGTTGGAGGTATACTTGCTATTCCTTCCTCTGCCCCACTTTGCATAGATGAAATGATCTTTCCTATGGATTAGATCCTGTTTCATGGTGACAGGAGCACTGAAGCTTACCTAGGTCAGAGGGCATATTCCCCAGAATAGTGGTTGAGTTCATGGGTTTGGATGGATATCTGGAACATGGCTTGGGAGTCTTAGTGAATGTCTGATGACACGAATAGGCTCCAGCTTGATGTCCTACATCATTTGCTGCCTTTCCAAGAAGTGAACAACTTGGCTGACTCTGTCTCATGTAGAAAGAGACACTACGATGTTTCCTTTGCTGCCAAGGAAGAGCTCCTTTGCCCAGAACACTCTGGGGGCAATAGTGAATTGTTAATGTAGCCATTAGAGTATCAGAATATTCTCTTGCTGCCCTGGAGGGATCAGATTCAATTTGTAATTTGGTCAGTCCATTTTTTATCTATCCAGTCTTCGTGTTGGCTAATAATATGTTTATACAAAATTGTTGTACTTCTACCTGGTGGTAATAGAGAGTGTATAATATGAAGTGGTCACTGCAGAGCTAACAAACTAACTGTGCCATTTCTATGCTAGTATAAAAAAGTTCCAAGGATTTTACAAGCAGATACATTGGCTTTAGGATATAATGTCATGCCCTGTTCTAGACTGTGTAAAAGATATATAGTCTCTCTGAGTCTGTCCGTGAGGATGGGGCTACTTCTAGTGCCTGTCTCAGAGGGAGAATGTGAAGGTTATAAGGTTATGCATCAGAGTCGATGCGGTCTGACCCTTTCATTTTACAGATTAGGGAAACTGAGGCCTAGAAAAGTGACTTACCCAAATTCAAGCAGGAAATAAAGCTGCTTTGAGCCTAATTCAAGTGATGAAATCATAGGGGATAGGGTACTGGGAATGGAATCAGGAAGATTCCTTTTCCTTCATTTGACCCTGGTCTCAGACAGTTTCTATCTAGGTGACCCTAAACAAGTCACTTAATTCTACCTCAGTTTCCTTATCTGTAAAATGAGCTGGAGAAGGAAATGGCAAATCACTCTAGCATCTCTGCTAAGAAAATGCCAAATGGAATCTTGAAGAATCAGATGCAACTGAAAAATGACTGAACAACCACAAATAAGATAATATTATCAGGGCATCTACTTGGTATAAAGGATAGAGCATCAGCCCTGAAGTCAGGAGGACCTGAGTTCAAATCTATCTTCAGATAGTTAACATTTCCTAGTTGTGTGACCCTGGGCAAGTCATTTAACCCCAATTGCCTCAAGAAAAAAGAGGATGATGTTATTTATGAAATAGACTTTAGAGAAAAGAGGCATTGTAGTTCAGTCCTAGTGTTTTTGTGTCTCACATTGGAAGGATTGTTTTAAGATGCATGCTTTTCTTTTTAGATGAGCTGGCAGTTCTGATGGCAATGGGGAAAATGAGGTCAGTCTCTGAGGAGATAATTATAATTACTGCTGTACACACACACACACACACACACACACACACACACACACCACATCCACAGATCCCAGATGAAAAACCACCTGTAGACCAATTCAGGGCAGCTGATGACATTTAAGGTCCTCAGTAGTTTATACAGAGTTAGAGGATTACAAATTCAGAGCCGAAAAGGACCTTAGAGTTCATCTAGTCTAACACCCTCATTTTATGGATGAGGAACTTGTGATGAGGAAAGAGACTTGTTGATGTTTACACGGGTCCAGAGCTGGTATTTGAACCTAGATTCCCTGCCTCTGGATGTAGTGTTCTTCCCATTAGGAAATTATAAAAAATATACCAATCTAGTTGTAAGATTATTCCTTAAACTATTTAAAATCAATTCAATCTGATCCAATTTAAGTCAAGCTAAGCTAAATCAAACCAAACCAGTGCCATGCAGAAAGCATTTATTAAATGGCTACCGTGGCTAGGCTTAAGACATTGGGGATCTTAAGACAAAATGAGAAACCGAAGCTATTCTGAAAGAACTTATATCTACTTGGGGATGGTGGGGAAGGGTTAATCATAAGTAGTTTAGGTGAAGATAAACACGGGGAAAGGTGAGATTCCTTTGGTTCTAAGAATTATACTTATGGATTTATAAATCACTTTTTTCTGTTGCTATTTACATGCTCCTCACTGCTCCCTTTGAGACAACAAGCTTGTTCAAACTTATTGGAAACCAAATCCGCCTCTGCAATTTTTTTCCATCACATTATTCTGTGCTCTTAGTTTAAGACAAGCTTATCTTAGATATTTACTAGCTGTATGACTAGGCAAGTCACTTAACCTCTCTCTGCTTCAATTCCCTCAACTGTACAATTGTCATGATTGAGGTAAACTGAGGCATGAAGTTCTGATGATTTTCAATTTTCTTAGTCAGGTTAGCATTTATCAGCAAAAATGGCCTCTCATCTCCCCAGCAAGCCAAAAGCCCACAAGGTGGCACTTCCTACTCTTCATGTAATTTTGGGAAGTACAGAGCAAAAAAATAGGATGTATCACAGATGAAAAACAAGATGATTGGTTACAAAGTCTGAAGTGTCATACATGATGGAAAAATACTATTGTCAGGAAATTTGGAACGCAGGACCGGCACCAACCTCTCCTTCTGTCTTGTCACTATGGAAAGCTTTTTGGTGGTGTTCACCTGCGTGGCTAGTGTCCCAGTGACAACAGATCAGACTTTCTTTAAGGACAGCTAGATCAGACCCCCGGCATCTACCTGCATCCTTCAAGGATAACAGATTTCCCTGACAAGAATAGAGCGGTGATCAGCAGGGAAACTGAATTTCCAAACTTAATTAACTCAGAGAGGAAGGCTAAACTTGTGAACTTAACTCAGAGGCAAAATACAATATGTCAGCAATGAAACAAAATAGAGTCAATTAAAAAAAATGTAGACATTAATTTTATTATCTCACAGTGGAGATAATAAGACAATAATCACACTTATCTCACAGGATAATGTTGTGAGAATTAAATGAGATAGTATTTGTAAAGTGCTCAGCACAATCCTAGGTACATAGTAGGTCCTCAATATTTTTCCTCCCTCCCTCCTTCCCTTTCTCCCTTCCTTCCTTCCTCCCTTCCTTTTTCCCTTCCTTCCTTCCTCCCTCCCTCCTTTCCTTCCTTCTTCCTTCCCTCCTTCTTTCCCTTCCTTTCTCCTTCCCTCCCTCCCTTTTTCCCTTCCTTCCTTCCTCCCTCCCTTTCTCCCTTCCTTCCTTCCTTTCTCCCTTCCTTCCTCACTCCCTTTCTCCCTTCCTTCCTCCCTCCATTCTTTCCTTCCTTCTTCCTTCCCTCCTTCTCTCCCTTCCTTTCTCCTTCCCTCCCTCCCTTTCTCCCTTCCTTCCTTCCTCCCTTCCTTTCTCCCTTCCTTCCTCCTTCCCTCCATCCCTTCCTTCCTTTCTCCATCCCTCCTTCCATCCCTTTCTTCCTCCCTCCCTCCTTTCTTTCTGACTTTCTTTTCTCTTTTCCTCCTACTCCCCTTCTTCTCTTCTTTCTTCCCTTTCTTCCTTCTTCTTTTCTTTCCTTCACTTCCCCTTTCTCTTCTCCTTTTTCCCTCTTCCCATCTCTCTTTTTTCTTCCTCTCCCTTCTTTTTCTTCCTTCTTCCTTCCTCATAGTCTTCCATGAGACAACCCCTCACCTACTAGAAGATAGCATTCATATTCCTGTTAAGTCCTCTCTTCTCAACTGTTCTTTCACCTGCATCTCTTATAATTGATTTAAGGCCCCTCACCATCTTGACCTCTTTGGGATTTTGACTTTAAAAGATTAGCCCTGTTTCCCAGAGTGAATGAAAAGACCATTCACCCCTTAGGAAATACTATTTAACAACTTCACTTGAGTCATAGTTAAAAGAAATATTTTAAAGGTTTGATAACATTGCTGCATTTATTGCAAAGGGCAGGTTTCCTCTCTTCCATAGAGGTTCCCAAAATAGTTTTTCTTAGTCATAAGTAACTTTTTCTTTCCCTCCACCCTGACCTCACAATTCTGAAAAATTTTGTAAAACTTGAAAATGCCATACATTTTAGGAATTTTGAAAAGAAGAAAAAGCACAATTCCCAATTTCTATTATCTTATCTTGAACAAAGATATCATTAGTTCTATTTTTGATCATCAAATGTTCTATTTCCAAATGTGAAAACATGCCAGAGGATAGCACTAGCTCCCACACCATTTTAGACAGCAGCTTCGGAACCCGTTCCAGAAGGCAACAAGGTTCTGCCCAGAGCCTGTCAGCAAGAAGAGAGGGAATTCACAGAAAGGACTTGGCAAAAGCCTGGGTTTGAATTGTGTCTCCCATACTTATTGGTTATGTGGGCATGAGCAAATTACTTTATATCTCTAAACCCATTTTATCATATATAGTACCTAGCTTATGGGATTGTTGTGGAAAGTTACTAGGACATAGATTTAGATCTGGAAAAATAATTAGGTTTCATCTGTTGAGTCCATTTTACAAAGAGAAATTGAATAATATGTCCAAGCTTCTTGCTGCATAAATAATATAAGTTCCCTGATACCTAAATCAGAACTTTTTCTATCATGGGAAAATTTCTTCATCTTTTTAGGACTCAGTTTTCTTAACTGTAAAATAAGGGGATTGAACCACATCCTTCTCAGCTCCAATTGTATGTCATATTGCCTATCATCTGTACAAGCAAGATATAGTATTGACCATTCACCACTCATTCTTTCCCTTCTTCTACATAGAGAAAGAGTTTGACATAATACATTGATGGAGTCAGGAAGATCTGGGTACACATACTGCCTTGAATCCTTATATACTGTGGGAGTCTAGGCAAATATCTTATTTCTTTAAATATCAATTTCCCCATCTTCAAAATGAGGATTTAATAATAGCACTTAACTTAAAGAGTTGTGAAAATCAAATGAGTCAATCCATGTAAAGAGCTTTGTAAACCTTTAAAAATTATGCAAATGAGAATGATTCTAATTTGTATTAATTATTATTATTTCCATGCAAAACATAAGTAGATATTGGATATTAATCAGTGTTCTCCATTTGTTCTGTTAGACTCAGTGTCTAATTGGAGAACTCTAACTACTAATAAGCCAAGAGACTCGCAGACACAGTTCCCAGCATATAGCAAGTATTTAATAAGTATTAACTGATTGACTGTTAGGTTGAATAAAGAATGAGAAAATGCATTTCAGTTCATAACATGAAAGGTTTAGAGTGGGACTAGACTATGAAATCATTTAGTCCAATCCTTTCATCTTGCAGATAAAGGAAACTGAGGCTTGGAATTAAGTGACTTACTCAAAGTCAGAGTGATGATAAATAAAATATTTGGTTTTCAACTCAAGTCCTCTGATTCCAGATTCAACAATGCTTGTATTATCTTACCATTTGTAAGGGTGATATTTCTTAATATCTTGGGAGGATTTCTTTCAAAATCAATCTCCTCACTCTACTATCATATCTATCACACTGATTTAGATCCTCATAACTTCTCATGTGAAGGATTTCAATAGTTTTCAATAGTTCCCTTTGCCTCAGTTTTTTTTTACTACACTAATGGGTGCTGTAATGCTTTCCCTAAAGATCAGGTCTCACCAAGGCACTCAATAAAGTCTGGTGACTCCCTATTAATTCAAGGATCAAATGTAAACTTGTTTGGAATTTTAAGCTGCTTACCACTTAATTCCAATCTATCCTTACATACTCCTTGCATGTGACCTTCCTCCAGTCACACTGATGCTATTTCTCACCTACTGGATGCCACATTGATTCTGTACCTTTGCCCTGGTTGTCTCTAGAATTCTTTCCCTTCTTATTTCTCTGCCACTTAGATTCTCTAGTTTCCTTCAAGACTCAGATCAAATTCAACTTCTTGTAGGAAGCTTTTCCTCATTCCTACAACTGCCTTTACTTTCTCCTTGAAGGGCATCTTTATTCTGTATGTATCTTTCATGAGTGTGTATATATCTATAAATAGATGTATATTTCATAAGTACATACATATATATTTATGAAAGATATATTTGTCGTACTATATACATACACAATATCTCCTTGAGGTCAAATAATGCCTTCACCTTTCTTTGTAGCTCTAGTACTTAATTTAGTCCTTGGCACAGAGTAAATGCTCAACAAATTTCTGTTGATTGGTTCTCAGACCTTCATCTGTCTATCTCTGTCTCTATTTCTTTCTGTCTCTCTGTGTCTATATCTGTGTATATGTATATCTATCTATCTATCTATATAAATGCATACATACACATAGCAATTATTTCTGTTTTGGACAAAAACCCTGAAGGTCTTTTCCTCCCATATAGATTTTTTGGGACCAAGTTGAAAAGCCATTTTTTTAACCTTATTTCTTTCTTACCTAATCTTAATCATTGAATGGGCAATTGCCTCAGTCAAACCAATTATTAATTAGCCTCAAAAGGCTAAGATCTCCCACTACATCCAGGGCCATTTCAAATCATCCTAACCTATATCTGGCCATTGGACTCATATGGTTCCAGAAGAGAAAGTGATGTATGTACGTATGTATACATACACATATTATTTATACATACACACATTCACATACATATCACATAATAAATCAAGAAACAATAAATAAATGTTAGCTCTTATTATCAAACTATTTGACTTGGGAAAAATCCCTGATCCATCTTTGAAAGCATAATCCTTTCTTTCACATTGCATTGCCCCCATGTTCCCTGGAATCACTCTTATTTCTCACTTTTCAGCATCACAGTACTGCTGTCCTACTATGGCTTTTTTCTCAAATAGTGCCCTCTACTCTGACCTTTTCCCTTTCTCTCCACTCAACCCCATTTTTCCACTAATATTTACCTTATCTGGCCAGTCCCTCAGGGACCTGATCTTTGCCAAGGCTAATGAGATAAACTAATTTGGGCTAATAAGCTAATTATTAGGTCATAATGGCTTGATGTACTCCCTTGTAACATTAGCATTTAAATGAAATTTTAAAGTATGGCTGTCCTGACCCAAAAGGATGTTGAAATTTCAACTCTGTCAACTGGACTTAACCATCCTGTTACTTGTGAATGGCTAAAGTTTAACAGAGCAGGCTAGAGGCAGGAGAGTCAGGAATCAAAGAGAAATTTAATTTCCAAGTCAGGGAAATGGTTTGCAAGCAAATAAGGGATCTAGACACATGTGACAAAACCCTCTTTCTTGGTGGGATCTGCTTTAATGTTGGCAGACCTCAATTTTTTAATATATGGTTTTACAGTAAGTTGTAGTCCTAACAGAAACAATGAGACAATTTATATTCATAGCAGGGTTTCATGATCAGAACATGGATGAAGCAGGTGCTTGTTCAAATTCAGAGAGCACCTGGTGCTGGTCAAAGCAATACAATAATTATATAAAACTATTCTGGGATTTTGTTGTGGCTGAGATCATTTTGAGTGTGAATTCAAAGGCTGTTGTTTTGTCAAGTTCTGGCCACAGCTTGCTTGTTGGGTTTTAGCTTTGGGAAACAGGGTGTCTCCTGGTAACTTGACAGGTTGTCAAATAGGCTGGTGGTCATGGAGTGGTTTTAGGTGAGGAAACTCTTTTGGCCCACTCTTCATAATCAAACCCATCAGCAGTGATCTATTCAGATTACATATGAAGTCAGACTAACCAGTTTCCCTAAGGTTCCAGAAGATAGTTATTTGAGATATCATAAACTTATAGCATCACAAACTAGGGAGAAAATTTCCAAGTTTCTACTCTTATCACCTGGTAAGAATCCCTTTAATAGAAGTGTTCCCTAATCTTTGGTGCACAAAATATCACTAGGCTAGAGCATTTTATTTTTACTTGTCTTCAAATTTTTAGTACCAACCCCCTTTACTTATCATAAAATAGATGCAGTGTTGGTGGAGTTGTGAAATGATCCAACCATTCTGATGAGCAGTTTGGAACTATGCCCCAAAGGGTATAAAGTTGATCAAGCAGTATCACTACTGGGTCTATATCCCAAAGAGATTGTAAGAGGGGGAAACAACATACATGCCAAAAATGTTTGTAGCAGCTCTGTTTGTAGTGGTAAGGGACTGGAAATTGAGTTGTTGTCCATTAATTGAGGAATGGCTGAATAATTTGTAGTATATGAATGTAATGAAATATTATTGTTCTATAAGAAATGATGAACAGGCTGATTTCAGAAAAGCCTGGAGAGACTTGCATAAACTGAGACTGAATGAAGTGAGCAGAACCAGGAGAACATTGTACACAGTAACAGCAAGATTATGTGATGATCTTATGTGGAGATTATGTGATAGACTCATCTCTTCTCAGTAAAGTGATGGTCCAAAACAATTCCAAATACACTTGGGATGGAAAATACCATCCACATTTAGAGAGAGAACCATGGAGACTGAATATGGATTGAAGTATAGTATTTTCACATTTTTAGTTTATTTATTTGTTTTTTTTTCTTTTCTGTGTTTTTTTCTCTTTTGTTCTGATTTTTCCTGCATAATACAAAAAATATGGAAATATTTTAAAGAATTGTACATGTATAACATATCAGATTGCTTGTCGTCTTGGAGAAACGAGATGGAAGAGAGAGGGAGAAAAAAATTTGAAACACAAAGTCTTATAAAAATGAGTGTTAAAAACTACTTTTTCATATATTTGGGAAAATAAAATATTATTGAGGAAAAAAAGAAAATCCCAAGTGGTGTCACAAAGTTTGACACAACTGAAAAATGACTGAACAACGTTCCATTATTGGATAACTTGAATACAGAGGAAATCCTTCCTGGCTGAAATCTGCCTCTTGGATGATTTTATACGTTGGTCTCAACTCTTCACTTTAAAGCCAAAAAAATAAAACTTATTTCTCATGCACATGGGAGGCCTTCAGACATATGAGGAGATTCCTATCATCACAAATCTAGAATCAAAAAGGATTTAGAGATCAGTTGTTCTAATTCCCTAATTTTTTACAGATTAAGAAAATGATGTTCACAGAGATGAGTAACAGCACACAATAAAACAGGTAGTAAATAAAAGGAATCAGAATTTGAACTCAGATTTCCTCTTACTCCAACTTCAGGACTATTTCCCACTGTTCCACTGCTGTATCTCCTCTTCTTGAGTCTTTCTCCTAAGTCTTAGAATTATGGGATCATAGATTTTTGACCTGAAAGGAAGCTTAGAAGCCATCAAATCCAATTCTTTAATTGTATAGGTGAGGAAACTAAGGATGAATGGATAAAGTGATTCGCTCAGTATCACTCCTTTCTAGGCTTTTAAATCTAAATGTAACAAATATATTAATAACAGTAAACATTTATGTAGTGCTTTATAGTTTTAAAAAATTTTTTATACTATGTCTCTTGATTCTCACAACAATATTGTGGAGTAGGTATTATTATTTCCATTTTACCCATGAGGAAAACTGAGGCTGAGAATAGTTAAATGATCTGCTCCAAGTCATACAGCCTTTGTCTGGTGCAGGATTTCAATTCAGCATCAGCACTCTAGGTCCAGCACTCTATCAAGTATACCACTTAGCTGCCAGATTTCTTTAACGGTTGCTCGTACATGTTTTTTCTGACAGCATACCATCCTAGTTGTCCATCTGTGGGTTATGTTCATGCTTGACACAAGTCCTCCAAAAATGTGACTAGCATAAGGATGAGACTAATATTTATTCCCTCTCTCAATAACTCAAATTTTATCTGTTCCTTGTGGTATTGTTAGAGGTCTCCTGAGCTTGCTATTACCCACCTATTTGGAGAAGCAATACTCTTGGAAACTTTTAGATTTGGTATCTGGAAAAATGGAATCCTGAAGTATAAATCTTCTCTAAGAGAAAAGGTATTTAATGGGGACCTTGAAGTACCATGAAGGTACTGTCAAGGGAATTTCTTACTTGGTAAAAATACATAAAATGACATCATAAAATTGACATGACATCAAAAAAAAAGAAGGCACAATTTCTTAAAATAGGATTGCATGAATGGCCAATTGACAGCTGTTCTAAGCCCAGTGAGGCTCACCGTGCAGTCATGTAAGGATGACGTTCGATTCTAAAAAGGTAAAACTCCTTTAATTCATAACTGATTCTTCCTTTGGAAAATAAGGAGGGCATATACATGGACTCTGATAAAGTTTGGAACATATAAAGTGTAATGTTAAGGGCCCAGCTGAGCAGTCCTGGATCAGAAAGGTATGGTGGACAGAATATTGAGTCTGAAAGTCAGAAGTGAGAAGTTCCAATCTTGACTCTGATGTTTGTTATCTTTCTGAGCTTAGACAAATTATTTACTATCTCTAGGCTTCAATTTCCCAATGTATAAAATGAGGGAGTTGGAGTGGATCGTCCCTGGCCTGTTCCAGCTTGGATCTATGAAACTAAACCGAGCAGGACTCCTTAAGGATGAGAGAGAGAATTGGATCTGCTCAACAAACATTTATTAAGCATCTACCATATGAGTCACTGTGCTAGATGCTGAAGATACAAAGTCAAAAACAAAACTGGCCCTGCCTTCAAATAGCTTATATTCTATTAGAATGAGGGGAAAGCCAAGCTGTCTTTTAACTGGAAGGGAAGTGAGTCAAAGAAGGTTTTGTTGCTGTTGTGCCCATATCCCTGTGGCCCCTTTGGGGTTTTCTTGGTAAAGCTTACTTCTCTAGCTTATTTTGCACATGAGGCAAGCAGAGTTAAGTGACATGCTCAGAGTCATACAGCTGGCCATTTTTTGAACTAAGGAAGGTGAGTCTTCCTGATTTTGAGTCCAGTTTTTTTAATCCATTAGGCTACTCAGTTGCTTTCAGTAGTGGAATAAAAAAATCCATTACTATTTCTGGATCACCAAATAAAGAAGGGAAAATAAACTAAAGACTTGACAAGAGGCCTCTTCTCTCTTATTTAACTGGAAGGAAAGGATGTGAATCATTTTGACTCTGGAAGACTAGTAATAAATCAGTTCCTATCCTAGGATCTAAGACTTCTCAGCTCTGTCCTTTTAAGAGGCAGAATTAACATTACACTTTATACATTCCAAACATCAGAGTCAGTGGATATGTCCCCTTTATTTTCCAAAGGAGGAGTCAGTTGTGAATTAAAAGGGTCCTATCTTATTCAAAATAGATAGTATTTGCTTCAGTGATTTATGGAAGCCACTCTTTCTGAAGAGATGAATGGATGGATCTGGTGAGAGATGGAAAGATGTTCTTTCTTTCCTTTTCAATCTCTACCCCCACAGTGATAAACACCCAGCAGCTAACTTGGCATCAGTAGTTTCTCAAGGATGCTTGAGTGGTCTGTTCGTGGTGGTAATGAATTGGAAAATGAATAGATGTCCATCAATTGATGAATTGCTAAGTAATGAAATATTATTGTTCTTTTAAAAATGACGAACAAGCTGATTATAGAAAGGGCTGGAAAGATTTACATGAACTGATGCTGAGTGAAGCAAGTAGAACCAGAAATATATTGTACAAAGTAACAGCTAGATTGTACGATGATCAGCAATGAAAGAGTTGGTTCTCAGCAGTTCAACGATCCAAAGCAATTCCACTAAACTTTGGATAGAAAATGCCATCTTCAACCAAAGAGAGAACCACGGATCCTGAGTGTAAATCAACACAAGCTTTTTTTTTTCCTTTTTTTCTTCTGTTGTTTTCCTCTTGTGGTTTTCCCCTTTTGTTTTGATTTTTCTCTCCCAACAAAGTTCATAAAGAAATGTTTATTCAAAAATTAATGTATATGTGTAACCCCAAAAAAGAAAACAATAAAAAGGGGGGAAAGTATGCTTGAGTGAGCAGTCCTTAGTGAAAGAAAGAGATTTTGCGTGGTTGTTAAAGTAGAAAGAACACAGGATGTCAGATGACAAGGACTTTAATGTTAACCTTGCCACTTAATACCTAACTTTGTGACCTTTGCTAGATCACTGCTTGAAGTCTCAATTTCCTAATATATAAAATGAAGTGTTTGGTTTGGATGACATCTAAGATTCCTGTCAGCTCCAAACCTATGATCTTATTACTCTTGTTAATCTAGTAACTCTTGGTCTTGTTATGTAGAAATGTTGGTTTTCTTATGTAATCAGACCAAGAACCAGCTTGGTTGCTATTTATACATTTAAAAATAGATTCTATGCCTTGAGGAGAGACTATATAATTTTTTTCTCTAGCCAGAAGCAGAGTACACATAGAGAAGCCATCTTTGAAGCGCAGGGTGATAAGATGCCAGATATGATGATAAAGAGGAATAGGATCCTTCTCTGTATGGGGTTGTTTTCCAAAGAAGGGGGAGTTTTCCAATCTGAATTAGCTTCATTAAGTGCAAGCACTGGGACCTAGAGGATCAGGTCACCTGAGGAAGGTACTTTCAGCCTCCAGGTTTAACACTATTACAAAACCTTCAAATATTAAAGAAGAAATGCATATATTTTACTCCCAAGGGGAAAAATTCTGTATCTCCTGGGTTGGTAGAGAAGAACAAGAAACTTTCTGCTAATCCAAGCTCAGAGACATAGAGTTATCTGGCTTCTGAGGAGATGGTTTTGAACAATGGTTTTGGTTCTATCGGGTGATTAATCAAACCAGGCAGCTATTTCTTGTTTTGTATATGCCAAAGCAAGAAAGATTTTCCTTAAATTTGGTCTTGTGGTTTCATCTAAATGAATTAGTAACTTCAGACTGGCCCCCTGTATGGCAACCTTCCTTTCCAGCATGTGGTTTCTAATCTCTTTTTCCTCTGCCCAAGCTGCCTAATGCCTTGATTGCCCTCCTTCTAACAATGCCAGATGACAGAAATTAAGGTGCAGAGCCACCAATTACCCAAAACTTTCAGAAACGGGTCTTTGAGACATCATGATGTTATCTTATTTTAAGGATATTTCAAAAATCTTGTTCATGAGCAACATGATAAAGGCAGTTGTTTCTCAAGAAGGAAACTTGTGCATAAAAAATGCCCATCCTAGCCCTGTGAGGCTGCTATGGCAACAAGTTCCGAGACTGGTTGCCTTCAAGAAACACTTTTCCAAACACTTCACAATAATAGCTGACATTTATATAGTACTTAAAGGCTTACAAACTGGTTTATGTGTATTATCTCTTCTGAGCCTTGTGGCAATCCTGTAAGCTATATGTGTGTGGGTATTATAAACCTCATTTTATAAACGAGGAAACGGGGTTAGAGACTGTTAAGTGACTTATTCAAGGTCACATAGAAAGAATAGGGACCCAAGCCTTTTGATTATACCCTTCCCTCCCTGTACCAAATTACCTCAGAAATAAAATGAACACCCCAATCCCTCTTCCCAAGAAAGAATCCTTAATAAATTTTTATTGTCATAAACTTTCTTTTTCACTGTTTCTGGTTGCAATATATTTTCTGGTCACAAGACTCATGCTCAAATGAGCTCAATCCAATTCAGTTTTCATTTATTAATGGATTTATTACAATAATAGCAGCATCCTCAGATCACTTGTCCTGTTTTTGATTTATTTCTTATAACCTACATGAGGGAAAGCAGCCTTGGTGGAGAAGGGAAACCACCATCCTTGTGACTTTCATCGCCATTGTCAGTCAATGTGATAGGTTGGATCAGTGATGCATCCTCAGAAAGAAATACAGGAGGCAAATCTTTTTTATTTCATAATCAAGCCATCTTAATTATTGACTGCTCCCAAGAGCATTGAGTATAGCGACAAACCTTAAACTACTAGGTCTGTTTCCTGATTTATGTATCCATCATCCAGGTGAGTAACCTTTGTGGGCATACGACTTAAGAATTACCTCTTCTAGATGATATAGGTCCCACTTTCCCAAAAGTCACAGTTATGAAGATGTAGCAAAGAAAGTTTTCACCTCCAAAGTTCCTGGTTAAATGGTTTAATATGTTAGAAAACATGATGGGACCTTTCCATATGACTAGAAGCCCAAAATACCTATATAGATTGTCTCCTTCCTTAACTATACGGACTGTCTTGTTTTTCTGTTTGTATTCTCCAGTTCTTGATGTAGCATTTTGCATATGATACGTTTAATAAACATTTTGAGGAGCAAGTAAGTGGTGCAGTGGATAGAGCACTGGTCCTGGAATCAGGAGGACTTGAGTTCATATTCAGCCTCAGACATTTACTAGCTATGTGACCCTGGATAATTCACTTAACTGATTGCCTCCAAAAAAACCCAAAATTAATATTTTGTATTCATTCAGCCATTTAATAAAGTGATGAAAAACTACTGGCTAAGTACCTTCAATGTACCAGGAATACCTACCATGTATAATGCACTAAGGTCCTCTGAATATAATGACCAAATGCAAAAATAGTCCTAGCTTTCAAGAGGCTTCCATTCTTAGTACAATGGATTTTTAAAAATATACTTGAACAAAATGGCGTTTCAAAAATTACATAGTGGCTTCTTTTCAGCTGCTTTGGTAGTTTTATTGCAAAATGCTGCCCCCAAATAAAACATCTAACTATACTAGTCAGTTTTGTTACCACTTCCCACCAATGTCACCATTCATCAGAAAATGACAACTTGTTGAATGGAAAGACATATATGTTGAGATATATGGTAGTTCTTTTCCCTTTTTCATGACTATCCTCTGCTTTGTATCTCAGAGAATTCCCCCACCCTAACACAAATGTTAAACCAGCTTTTAAGATCTTTTAGGAAGAAGATTGTAAATGTGAACCACAGTTTTATTCCATTCAAGTCCAACAAGCACTTTTAAGGCATACAATATACAACGTGTTCTGCTAGGCGCTGGGGATACAAAGATTAAGAAGAAAGAAAACAAGAAAATAATGTGTGTGTTCCAGGAACTTAGACTAGGAGAATACAACATTTAATTATCTAATGCAGTACTGAGTTCATTTCTCTCTGAATTCTCTTCCCTCTTCCCACTCCATACCAACTCCCTTAATGAAATATGACAGTGAAATGGCAGAGGGCAATTTAATGTTGGCTGGACTCGTGTCTGCATCCAGAAGGGTGGGAAGAAGAAAGACAGTTCTTCCATCTCTAATGAACCATCACTGGCTATGAACATAGTTCAGCACCATGGACAAGGACACATGGATTTCTAGCTATTGCTAACAACTGAACTAGCATTGCACTGAGGAAGAAAACCAGAATTGTTCTCAGTTGTGCTGTGCTGGTTTTTTATTAAGGGGATAAAGGGACAGCATCCCCATCTGTAAAATTTAAGTATACAGAAGAGCCGGGACTATTGTACTATTATCAATAGTTTAAAGATTAGCCTTGTGGCAGATTGGGTTGTTGATACTAAGAGACTGAAATAGATGCCAGCCTCAGGGGATTGAGGACATTTTGAGATAATCAAGGAAGGCTTCTCTGATATAGGCAGTTCCCTGGGTGACTTTCCTAGTAGTCTAGTCTTTGGGAAGGCGGCTAGCGGATCTCAGTGATGTGTTTTATATTTTCTTTCCTCTTCATGTATATATGCTCTGGCTATGCTTGATATCTCCCCATTGGTTGTGGATTGACCTTAATGTGCTATGGCTATGCTTGGTATCTCCCCAATGGATGTGGATCGATACCTTAGAGTAAAATTACATTTGATTCAGTTTCATTCAATATCACAGACATGCATTAAAGGCTGACTAGATGAACAACACTGTGATAGGTACTGGAGATACAAAGACAAACATGAAATAGTTTCTTCCCCTAAGGAGCTTACATTCTATTGGAAGGAGTCAATCAACAAACAATTATTAAATACCTACTATATACCATCACTGCACAACATGTTGGTGATAGAAAGGCAATTTTAAAAAAAAAGTCTTTGTTCTTATAGAGATTACATTCTATGAAATTACAGAAAACTGTGATGGTAAGGTCTTTCTGATTAAATTAGGCAATGTATCTAGGAGATAGCATCTATATAAAGATTTACTCCAATTAAACTTGACATGTTTAGGGATTTAAAGCATATAACTTTGGAATGTTTCTGTGAAGTGTTCTCCATGACTTAAGTTATCCCAATGCTGGCTTAATAGTTTCTCATTTGGAATTCACATGGATAAAGCTCACATAAGAAAAAAAAATTACAAATAGAAAAAATTATAAATAGAATCCAACACTATACAAACAATAATAGTTTGAGTTGCTTTTCCTTCAGCATATAAACAACTTTGTTCTCTCCTTTTTCAGAGAGCCCCACATCTGGTAGCAGCACTCAGGAGAGCAAATGCAGAGCAAAACATTTTTTAAGCCATTGAAGCTCAGATCCTTCAATATAGTCAATGTTAGAGTCCAAAATTTTCTGGTCTCCCTAGTTCCACTGGAAGTAGTAGACTTGAAAGGAATAATAGGGTTTCCATAGGTGAAAAAGAGTAGGAAGACCAATCCAAACATGGAAAACAGCCTATTTAAAGATTGGGGAACTGGAAATGTAATGTTATACCACTCTATAGAACAGTAGGTGTGGTTCTGATTGGAGCTCATTTCTCTAAGCCTCCTTGTCAAAACTGCAAAGAAAGTCACTCATATGTTACTATAATGGGCCCTAACAATATAACAAACTATTCTATTTGGCCCCATTACCATTTGTCTGACAGTCAATCAATTTTTATATCATTTCCCAACCAGGCATCCTGGCAACTCTGATCCTGTTTGCATTGGCTGTGATTTTTTTGTAACCCTGGCAAAATGCTTGTCAGGGTGATTCCAGTTATATTAAGGATCACCGTGGTAGCCTCTGAGAACCAATAGAGCAGGGACTTATTTGTGTCCTGGATTTCAAAGTTCATAACCACATTCTCTTGGGGTGAGGAGGAGGACAGAAGAAAGGGTTGTCTGGTAGCTTCTGTCTGGTTGTCTGGTAGCTTTCATTAATTCTGGTAGCTTCTACTTCTCAGAGTTGAGAAGACTGAGGCAATAGAGCTAAAATGACTTGTTTATGGTCTTACTGCTAGTAAGAGTTTGGGGCTGCATTTGAACTCAGATATTCCTGATTCCAGACTCCTTATACATGCCAGATGTTTGTATGTATTTACATACATATGCAAATATATATGGCCATATATGTGTATATAATTTAAATGTGAATTCATCTGAATTAAGGTCTTTTTGCACAAAATATGATATTAGTTGCTAGGCACAGAAAAAAAAAAGATAATAACAGCCCTTTTTTTCTCAAAAGACTTAGAGTTCACTGGTAAACAATTTTTAAACATTTATGTAAATATGAGATAATTTGAATGTAATATTTATATGTATATATGTACATATTTGTATTTTTATATATGCTTTGAAACCATCCTCCCAATACTATTAGCAAGTCAGGTCCTTAGAGTCAAGCTACTTTTTCATCTTTCCTCAGGAATGTAAAGTTACTCCTAAGCTGCTGTGGGATTCTTCTAATTTATTGCTCCAAATCCCCTTTCCAATGTGTTCTCTAATGAATATTTTTTAATGACAGGTCTGATTATGATAATTCTCTGCTCCATAAGTTTATAAGCTTCAGTGGCTCCCTATTGCCCCTGTGATGAAAGAAAAATCTAACTTAGCCTATAAAGACCTGTATATTTTAGTTTTGGACAGTTAGATGACATCATAGTGCACAGAGTGCAGAGCTAGAGTCAGGATGTCTTCTTGATTTCAAATTTGGTTTCAGACATTTACTAGCTGTATGACCCTGGGCATGTCACTTAATCCTGTTTACCTCAGTTTCCTCATCTGCCAAATGAGCTGGAGAAGGAAATGACAAATCACTCCAGTATGATTCTAGGTAAGTGTCACTTAATCCTGTTTACCTCAGTTTCCTCATCTGCCAAATGAGGTGGAGAAGGAAATGGCAAATGACTCCAGTATGTCCCTGAGCAAGTCACTTAATCTGCTTACCTCAGTTTCCTCATCTGTCAAATGAGCTGGAGAAGGAAATGGCAAACCACCCCAGTAAGTCTGCCCAGAAATTCCCAAATGGGGTCATGAAGAGTCAGATGTGACCAAAGTGACTGAACAATAACATGAATTCTAATTTTATCTTTCCAGACCTATTTTATACAACATTTCCCCTCATATATTATACACCTTAACTTGAGTACTAAGGCCAGAGACCCCACTGGAGAGGAGCTTTTCAACAATTGCAGGAGAATAACAGAATCTTCCTTAACGAGGCTCACGGAAAGTGATCAGAGTTGCAATTAAATGACCAGCATCCAAAGTGAGCATCTTGTCATCAGCGGCAGTCTCTGCCCCATAAAGTTCTTTGGCAGAGATCTGTCCTGGCTCTGCATCAAAAGAGGAAGTTATCTTTTTCTCTCCAGCACCATTGCAATCCCATCAATTTAATATGCCCATGAAAATGTTATAGCCAGGCTCTGCTTTTCATCCCAAGGCGTGTAATGTATCTAATGTTCCTTTATGCATTAGCAAGTATGTGTCATGCTTTTTCCTCTGTGCTATCTCCCGAGATGGATGGTTCCCCCATGCACATAAATAACAAAACCCTTCTTACCGGGCTCCCCTATTACACAATTTCTAGCCGAAATTTTAGTTACACAGAGGGATCTTGCTCAGCAGAAGGATGGCCAGTGGGATGCACGATATCATGAGCATTTTGTTGAGTTTGCTGCAGCTCGAGGCACACAGAAGGGAAAGTTACCTGGCTTTTGGTTGCTCTGGACACACTGGAGAGAGAATGTCTGTGTCTCGAGGGAGAATGTGACAGTGTCTGATTCCTGAGCTGAAGGGAGGGACAATTGACAAGGGGAAGGGTCCCTGAAATTGACAAGCCCCAACAGACTGATCATAGATTCCCAATTCAGGGTTCAAAATGAGGGTGGAAATCCTGAACATGTCAACATTTCTCATCCTCTTAACAAAGAAGAGCTGGAAAGCATAATCCCTTCTTGCTACTCCTTGGTTCTGTTCCTGGAGAATCCTGTATATTTTTTTTCTGCCTGAGATTTGCCAGCTTTTAGTGCTGTATGTGTAGCTGTAGGTGACTGTCTCATTTATGTGGCCCATGTGAAGGTATATCTTGTCACCCTAGCCTTCAATATATAAATGCCATGAGACAAAAAGGCTGCCCCCTACCAGGCAGCTTTCTCTCCACTTGCTTCTGCCTTATTCTCTCCCCTCCAGCTCCTCAGGATGGGTTTACCTGACACTGTATCATTAATTAATTATTCATCCTGGTTTGAAGCATCTGTGAAACTGGGCGGCTCGCATTGCATTTTGGAAGTTGCTTTTTGGACAGGAGCCTGGAAGCCCTAAACTCACAGTTAATTGTTAGCATTTCAAAGTGAAGAGGCAAAACTGTTTTTTTTTTTTTTTGACATAACAGCATTAAAAAAAAAAAACCAAAACTTCTCTTTGATATGAGAATCCAGGAGCAGTACTTGGCTTTCTCTTCATTCCTGGGCAGTTCTCTCTGTGGACAAGTTCCCTCTTCTTCTTCTATTATTTTTAAAAGGCACTTTTCTTCACCTTCTTAGCTATGATTAATCCCCAAAGCAAACACACTTTGCAAGCTGACAAGACCAGAACTGCAGTTTTTTTCTCTGGTATTTGCTTTGCCAGTTCATTTCAAGCCTTAGCCAGAAACTTCACAGGGCTGTAGATTAACAGTCATGCTTCAGTGACAAATGAAGAGACTGAGGCACAGAACATCTTCCAAAAGGCTATGATCTCATGGATTCATGTGCTCTCTTCACTGGCTCAGACTTTAAACTCCTACTTCCTTCCCCCTCTCCACCATGATGTATTAAACTGTGCAAGACCTACCTTTGTTTGTCACTAAATCTGACAAAGACTTACCAGCAGTCAGTCAGTCAATAAACATTTATTAAATGTCTACTATATGTCAGTACATTGGGGTTCCTCCTCCGCTTCTTATAAAAGCCACAGATTAAGAATCAAAACAAACAAACATCTGTGAATACTCTGCACAGAATGGGGATTGGAAAGCCTTTTTAAAAAGTCAGATACAACTCTCTGTCTCTGTCTTTCCTTTCTTTCTTTTTTCTATCTCTATGTGACTCCCTCTATCTCCTCTTCTTTGGTCTGTGTCTCTATTTCTGTCCCTGCCTATCTCCCTATCTCTCATCTCTCTTTCACTTAACTTCCTCCCTCCCTTCCTCCCTCCCTCCCTTCCTCCCTCCGTCCCTTCCTTCCTTCCTTCCTTCTTTCCTTCTTTCCTTCCTTCCTCTCTCTGTCTCTATCTCTCTTTGTCTCTCTCTTTCACTACCTTTCTTCCTTTCTGTCTCTTTCTCTGTCTTTCTCTCTGCCTCTCTATCTCCCTCTTTCTGTCTCCCTCTATCTCTGTCTTTTTGTCTATCTGTGTTTCTCTGTCTCTCTGATGAGGGGAATGGTGATGTTTTGAACAGAGCTTGAGATCTAGTGTAAGGGAGATCAAAGTTCAAATTCTACTTAATACTGAATAATCCTGAGTGAGTCACTTCATTTCTTAGATAGGTAAATGGATGAATAAATATAGATAATTACATGCATATATAGATACATAGAATAGAATGTTAGATACATACATAGAAGATATGGATAAGTAGGTAAATAGGTAGATGGATAGATATAGATAGGATAGATGGATCAACAGAACATATTAAGTACCTACTATGTGCCACATTCTATGGTAACTAGAAAAGAAAACGGGCCAAGTTTCTAATAGAAAAAGACAAAAAAAGGGGGTGTTGGAAAGAGAGAGGGGAAAAAAGAAAGGGAGCAAGATAGCCAGTGGGAAGGTGGAATAGGCTAGAAGATGAAATGAGCAGTATAGCCTGGTTGCTCAAGACACATATATCCCTTGCAGGGTTATCAAGGAACAAGTCTCTGGAAGAAGGAGTCTTCCTTGTGCAACTTTTCAGGAAGTGGGATGAGCTGGAGAGTGAGCTGAAAATAAAATCAAGGAGTTGAGGACTCAGTTTCCTGTTTTGTAAAATGGCGATCTGTATCATAGCAATTATATGAAAGGGGACAAACGAGATAAAATTCGTAAGGCATTGTATAAATGTGAGCTATTATTTTTATGTAACTCTTCAAGCTTTGCAAAGTGATTTCCCTACATTATCTCATTTGGTCCTCACAGCAATTCTGAAAGATAGATGCTGTTAGTATTCATTTTTTTCTTCCAGAAAATGAAATTGAAGTTCTAAATTTCAGTAGCTGTGGCAGCATTCATAATGTTTGGCACCCAGTAGGTGCACAATAGATGCTTGATGACCGATTAGAGTAATGTATCCAGTGTTTCAAAGATAATTTGTTGTAAGGGCAGAATTGAGTCTAAGATCTTATTATTCTAATTTCTGAGCTTCATCCACTAGGGAACACTGGAAATACAAGTAATCAAAGACTCACTGTTTTTGTATGTGCATACATGTGTGTGTGAGTGCATACACATGTGTGTTTCAGCACTTGTATGGTGGGGGTGAGGGAAAAAGGGAACAATTTTGTGAATCTCCATTGGCAAGTGTTTACTAATGATTAGGACTCAGTTTAGCATTCTCTCTTTTCTAATGTCTCTTGATGAATCCCACTCTGGAATCCACAAGCAAGTGGATGCTAGAAATATTTAACCTAGGTGGACAGAGAATTTTGGATACTCTGGCAGTGTGGAGTCTGAAAGCATTTCTCGTAAAATTGACATCTGGGTTCCTTCATTTGCATTTAAATGAAAAGTTGAGGCCAGAATATGTTGGGCTAACTGTAGAAGCAGCAGCATCCTTTACCAGAGGATGGGGAAGCAATTCTGAGCCAACAATGCTAAAGAAGAAAAAGAAGAGAGGAGAAGAAACATTTATTAAGAATCTTCTATATACCAGCTCTGTACTAAGTGCTTTGCAAACATTAACTCTGCTCCTCACACAATCCTTAGATATAGGTGCTATTGTGATTCCAATTTTTCAAGTGAAACTGAGGCAGGGATAAAGTGTCCAATGTCACACAGCTAGTCCCTGAGGCCAGATTTGCATTCAGTTCTTTCTGATTTATGTCAAGTGCTTCCACCTAGCTTTGTTTGAGGGTTGTAAGATAGGCCTCTAATCACAGCTATACATAGCTAAATACTTCTCAAATATTATATTGTTTGATCTTCCCAACAGCCCTGGAAGCAAATTCTATTATACCCATTTTGTAGATGAGCAAGCTGAAACAAACAGAGAATTCAATGACTTGCCTAGAATTACACAGCTAATAAACATCCGAAGATGAACTTCCTGACTTCAGATCCAATGCTCTAAACATTGTGCAATCCAGCTGACTCAAGTCATTTTACTTTCCAGATCCTCAGTTTCTTCAGCTATCTGTCATGTTCATCTATCAAATGAAATGGATAACTTCAAAGCATCCTTAAGGCTTTGGATCCTTTTTCCTCTGACTGGATGTGACCCAGGCAGTAAGTCTGGATTGGCTACAATTGAGTCTTGTCCTGAATTAGTTTTCAGAGTTTATCTCCATCAGTACTTAGTACAAGAGTCTGACCATGTTACTCCTCTGCTCAAACCCCTTTAGTCTCAATGAGAAAATGAAACCTCCCTCTAGTCCATCTTTCATTCAGTGGTCAAATTGATCCAACCCAACCATATAACCAATCTATTCAGTAACTTTAAGGATATATACATATCTTCATATATAGATAGATGGACATCTCTATTGACATGTCTGTCTGTCTGTCATTTCTCTAGTCCTTTATTTGTCTATTTATTTAAATATCATCTATCATCTCTCTAGCCTTTATCTATCTATCTACCTACATGTCTGTCTATCTATCATTTATCTAGCCTCTGTCTATCTATCTATCTATGTCTGTTTGTCTATCATTTCTCTAGCCTTTATCTAAATATCATCTGCCATCTCTGTAGTCTTTATCTCTCTACCTACATGTCTGTCTATCATTTATCTAGCCTTTATCTATCTATCTGTCATTTATTTAAATATCATCTATCTATCTATCACTTCTCTAGCTTTTATCTATTTACCTATCTGTCTATCATTTATCTAGCCTTTATCTATCATCTATCTATCTATCTATCTATGTATCATCATTTATTGAACAATCTATGTCATCTATCTATCTATCTAGATACACAAACACCCATACAAAATCTTCTGTGTAGCTTTTAAAACCATTCCTCTACTGGCCTCTTCCTAACTTTCTTCCCATTATGTACTCTTTGATCCACTGACACTGGCCTCCTGGCTGTTCCTTTACCTGGGCACTTCTCTGTCTCTCCACTCAGGGCATTCTCTCTTGCTATCTCCCCTGCCTGGAATGCTTTCCCTCCTTATCTCTGCCTCCTAGCTTCCTTCAAATTCCAATTAAAACCCCACCTTTTGCAGGAAATTTTTCTTAATCCTTTTTAATTCTAGTGACTTCCCTCTGTTAATTAACTCCAGTTTATCTTGTATGGATCTTGTTTGTTCATAATGTTTTCTTGCTATTAAACTGTGACCTCTTTGAAAGCAGGGACCGACTATTACCTTTCTTTGTTCCTATGGTACAAAACACAGTAACTGGCACATAGTAGGTCCTGAACTTAACTTGGCATTTAAGGTCCTCCATAATCCGATTCTAACCTACCTTTCTAATCTCATTTCTCAATACTCCTACACACTATGCATTTTGGTCAAATTGGACAGTTCTGTTTTCTTGTTTAGTAGTGTATGATTCTTGATGACCTCATTTAGGGTTTTCTTGGCAAAGATGCTGGGGTAATTTACCATTTTCTTCTTCAGCTCATTTTACAAATGAGGAAATTGAGACAGGTTAATTGGCTTAATCTAAGGTCACAAAGCTAGTACATTTCTGAAGCCATATTTGAATTTGGGAAGATCAGTCTTTCTGACTCCAGACCCAGTATTCTATGTACTATACCACCTAGCTATCCTATAGCTTTTTATATAATGCTGAACTTCCTTTTTAAAATAATAGCCTTTTGTTTTTCAAAATAAAAATATTTTTCAACCTTCCCTTTTGCAAAACCTTGTATTCCATATTTTTCTCCCTCCCTTCTCATCACCTCCCTCCCCTAGACAGCAAATAATGCAATATAGGTTAAACATGTGAAATTCCTCTATACACATTTCCACAATTTTCAGACAGCACAAGAAAAATCAGATTAAAAATGGAAAAAGGTGAGAAAAACAACAATAACAAAGGTGAAAATACTATGGTGTGATTCAGTCTTTATAGTGCTCTGTTAGATGCAGAGGGCTCTTTACATCATAAAGTCTGTTGGAATTGATCTGAATTACCTCATTGTTGAAAAAGCCAAGTCCATTACAGTTGATCATCACATGATCTCCTTGTTGTTGTATACAGTATTTTGGTTCTATTACTTTCCTTAGTATCAGTTCATGTAAGTCTTTTTAAGCCTTTCTGAAATCATCTTACTGATCATTTCTTATAGAACAAAATTATCCCATTACATTTATATATCATAATTTACTCAGCCATTTCCCAACTGATGGGCACCCACTCAATTTCCAGTTCTTTTTCACTACAAAAATGGCTGCTGCAAACATTTTTGCACATGTGGATCTTTTTCCTCTTCTTAATAATCTCTTTGGGATACAAATCCAGTAAAGACACTGTTGGATCAAAGGGTATGCAGTTTGATAGCCCTTTGGGAATAGTTCCAAATTTCTCTCCAGAATTGTTAAATCAGTTCACAACTCCACCAACAATGTATCAATGTCTCAGTTTTTCCACATCCTCTCCAACATTTATCATTATCTTTTCCTTTAGCTTAACCAATCTAAAAGGTGTGAAGTGGTACCTCAGAGTTGTCTTAATTTGCATTTCTCTAATCAATAGTGATTTAGAGCATTTTTTCATATGACTAAAAATGTCTTGATCTGAATGAACTTCCTTTAAAATTTTTTTAATTAAGCATTTATTTTTCTTTCTTTTATGTCCTTCCCCTGAAAACTCACTATCCACTATCACCATCACAACATCCACCAAAAAATCCTTATAACTATTATATATAGGCAAGAAAAAAAATTCTCATATTGGCCATGCCTCAAAATGAATGCTTTATTTCACATATTGAATACATCCCCTTTGATTCCATAAGACTGATGATGAAGAATACTATCTTGTTTTATACTTTCTTATTGCTTTACTTTTGCAGAGATTATTCTCTATGCCTGAATTATACATTATTTCTATTCATTGAAATCCTTTTCCTCCAAGATCTCACTCAGTTAACACCTCTTCTATGAAGCTTTCCTTGATCTCCTTGGTTGAAAGTATTCTCTTCTAATTCAAATTATCTCAAAGTATTTTATTTGGAACTCCCAATTGCTTCTTTCATATTATACTCTATATTTTTCATTATTTGTGTGCATCTTGCATTTCTCCTCTTAGGCTATTGGTTTTCATCTCTGTATCCTTGGTGTCTGGTACAGTACCTGGGCATAGGGATATGGGCTACACTAGTGATTTATGTCCCCCATGTCTCTAATGATCTATCTCTTCATGTTCATCTCTTGGAATTCTTAGCTTCCTTCAGATTAGTTCAAAAACTACCTTCTAGGTTAAACATCTTCTGATGTAGAGGTAGATAACTGGCACGGTATTTTAATTCTGGAAGGCAAGAAGTTCTGAGTTCAAATGTGGTCTCAGACATTTCCTACTCGTATGACTCTGGCCAAGTTATTAAATCTCTTTCTGCTTTAGCTTTACCAACTATAAAATGTGAATAAAAATAGCATATTATATATATCATATATACATGATATATATACACACACACACACACTCACAATAGCCAATAATTTGGCTGTTGTAAAAATATAAAGAGATCATATTTGTAAAATGCTTTGAAAATCTTAAACCCTTATATTGACATTAGTTATTTATTGATGACACTACCATTCATCTCATTGCCCAGAATTCTGAACTCTTCCTTATTTTCAATCTCCCCAATGATTTGGTTACCATAGTTTGTATGTTTACTCCCTTAACATGTCTCACACACATCCCTTTCTCTCCATCAGTATGACCACCCACTTAGTTCAGGGATTTATTACCTAGTTTATGGCACATTCTTCTAAGAGGACTCCTAGCTTGTAACTTCCAATCAACTGCCAATATAATTTTTGTTAACCATAATTCTGATCATGTCAAGCTCTTGCTCAATGACCTTCAGTTACTCTCAATTGCCTCTAGAATATAAAATACAAAGTCCCAGTTTGCCATTGAAAACTCTGCTCAGTCTGGTTTTATTCTCCCTTCTAGAATCATCATATGTTATCATCCTTAATGTGCTCTATATTCTTTCCAAAGTGGCCTGCTTGTAAAGTACTTAGACAGAGCTTGGCACATGGTAAATGCTTGACAAATACTTGTTTCCTTGCCTAACAATGTAGACTAGGTACTTAACTCCCTAAAAATTGTTGTTGTTTGTCCCCTTTTTTTCTGAAGAGGACCAATAATCTCCTGGAGTAATGTCCTGATTTGTGCATGAATTGGATTTAAGTGAGGCAGAGTTGTACAAAGTCATGAGTCTCACTCTTTCTTCCGCTCATCAAAGTCTAATGGCAAGACAAAAGTCAAAATGGTGGCCAGTGGTCTTGGATGAGGTATATTATTTTGATGTCTTTGATGTCTAACCAAGCTCTAAGTGCTACATTGAACCTCCTTTGGCTGCCTTCATGTTCACAAATTGTTCTCATCTATTTTTCTGCTGGGGAAGGAAGCCTTCACATGATTATGATAGATGTTCCTTTAACTCACAGACATGTTTGAGGTCTATTGATTACCCTCAACTTGGTTTAGCTCATCTACTGATATTTTTATGGGGGTGTGACCATTGTGCATCCTACAGCTATTTGGAGCCATAGGCAAGTGCAAATTGGACTTCCCAGGTAGACAAACAACCTGAAAATACCTCAGCAGCCCTCACACCAGAAATGTTATTCCTCCTTGAATATCCCATACACTCCATTTCTGTAGAATACAAACGTGTTGTGAGACGGGAGCTACCTGCCAGTGGCTGCTGGAGGTCTAACTCAGACCTGTAGAATGTATCTTCTTCATGTGAGAGGATGATGATAATACACAGAGACTGAGAGCCAGTTGCTATTCTCTCACCTCTCTATTGAGAAGTGGTTGCATTGTCTGACCTTTCTCCTCTTCCCTCTGCCTCCAATTTATTTCATTCCCAATCCACAAGCAATACCTGTATCAGTAAAGACTTCTTTGAAACTCCTTCAGATGTTAGGATTCACA
This sequence comes from Sarcophilus harrisii, assembly GCF_902635505.1. NCBI lineage: Eukaryota > Metazoa > Chordata > Mammalia > Dasyuromorphia > Dasyuridae > Sarcophilus > Sarcophilus harrisii. The sequence continues at coordinate 579,215,109 of NC_045428.1, forward strand.
GCTGTGGAGGCTCTCAGAGAATTGACCTGCCCTTTCACCTAGTCATGGTCCTCAACACAAACTCATTGAGGGCTGGAATTATTTCACTTTAATCCTTTTTATCTCTAGCACCTGGTACAATTCCAGGCACATGGTAAAGGCTTAATGACTTCTCATTTGATATGGACTGGAAGACCATACATGTAACATCTAGTGAATAAAGTGGTATTCTAATCCTGGTCTTTGGATTTGCCAAGACTCTGTCTTGGCTTTTTTGGATTAGATGAGGCCAGATGGATACTGGAGGAGCATGAAAGAGCATAGATTTAAAGAGTTAAAATGAGAAGGGGTTGCAGAAATTATTTGGCTTGACTCTTCTCATTTTACAGATAAGGAAACTGAGATTCAGGGCAATTATTTGTCCAAGTTATACATGTAGTAAGTGTCAGAGGTGGTATTTAAACCCTGGTCCTCAGTCATTCTCTTCTCATTCTACATATAACTCCTTAAGAAGAAAAGGGCTGGAGAGTGCCAAAGACAAACTTTTTTTTTTCAGAAGGCAGGTCTTGGTGGAGCCCAGAATATCATAGCAGAGAAGCTGAAAAAGGGAAGTTGGCACCTCAAACCACCCCTTTTCTGTATAAGAGAAAGGGAAATAGATTTTTAGATGGGACCATCTGTTGCTGGCATTTCTGAAGTCTCATTTAATTCATTTCCCTCTTTTCAGTTGGCTGGGAGCCAGTCCACTCCTCTTATCTAATGAACAGCATCAGGGACATAGCAGTAAATTAAGATCCCACCAGTGTTAGCCAAGATTTGAGAAGGAAGGTGTTGGAGAACAGAGCAGCTGCTACTTCCCATGATCAGATGTATATATGTGTGCGGTGTGCAAGTGTATGCATGTGTACATGTGTGTGCAGGCTAAAAGAGCTAATGATGATAATTCATATTTTATAGTGCTTTACATTTAGCAAAATATTTTCCTTATAACCATCCTGCGAGAAAAAATCATCAGCTTTATTACCCCTTCAAAGTACATTATGGTTGTTCAGTCATATCTAACTCTTCATGATCCCATTTGAGGTTTTCTTGGCAAAGAAGTCGAATAGTTTACCATTTCTTTTTTCAGCTCATTTCATAAATGGGGAAACTGAAGCAAATAGGATTAAATGACTTGTCCAAGGTCACACAGCTAGTAAGTATTTGAGGCTAGACTTGAACTCAGCTCTTTTGAGTCCAGGCTCAAAATTCTATCCACTGAGCCACCTAGCTGCCCCACAAAACTAGTAATCAAGGTTTACAAAGTGTTGTCCTCCTAGCTATGTAGTGGAATAGATCTTGCAACTCTTGCCTCTTTTTCAATGAGGAAACTGAGACTTCTAGCAGGCAAGTGACTAGCTAAAGGATGATCCATTCCAAATCTATGATCCTAGCTGTGTGACTTTGGGGAAGCCATCCTCTTCTCTGAGCTTCAATTTCCTTTTCTGGACAGTGAGATCATCAGCAAGATGGCCTCTCCCATTTTTAGATCTAGGCTCCTCAGAAAACTCAGTGCTCTTTCTGTGTACATGTGTTCAAGGACAGAACAGAGAAAAGGGTGCGTGAGAGAACAAGATGGTGGGAGAGAGGAAATTAACATCAGTCAGGATACTAAAGGGGACTTCATGATGGGAAGAAGCCTGAACTGTTATTGGTTATCCTGAACTAGGCTAGGAGACAATTGGCATTTCTAGAATTGTCTGGGGGAAAAGCATTTAATTTGGTGCAGTGTTGGGACATGATTGATGTAATTCGGGGAGATAGGACAAGATATGGTCAAGAGTTTATGATCGATGAGTTAAAGAAAAAGAATGATCTACTTAAAGATCTAGAGATCACAAGGCAATTTTCAAAGTAAGCAGGCTTTCCTAATGCTGGGTGGCAGGATCTTTGGAGAATACCTCCCCTGCTTTTACACTCTTAACTAGGACGGGGTTTGAACTGTCTGCCAAAGGGCTTTAATTATTGGCCATGCAGAACATGTTGCAATGATGGATGGTAAGTTTTGTCTTTCCACCTGGAAACTGGTCCCTGATGAACCATCTGATTACATTACAAACTTCAGCTGAGTTCATAAATTTTTCTGGTGGTTTAGCTGACGTACGTATGTTCTTTTTTATTACTGAGAGATAATGATATCCTTTCTTGAATCATTCTCGTGTTATGGGGGCAGGTAGAAGTGGGTGGGAGCCGGGAGTGGTGACTTTAGGAAAATATGGAGATTGGATGGCTTTTACTTTCAAAAACATCTTGTGTGTGGAAATTTGCATCTGGAAATCATCAATTCAGAACCAGCCTGGTAAGATGTGACCAAGATTCATTTTTCTCTTTTTTACTATTTAAAGAAACCTTAAAGTTGAGAGCTACTACAAGGCCTTTTCCTTTCATGAGATTTACTACAAATGTAGAAACTGGCAAAAAAGAGCTAAGAGTCAAGAGACCAAGGTTTGAGGGTCTTCTTCATTGTCAAATAACTGTTCTTAGCCTGACATTTAATTTTTTATACCTCCATTTTCTCATATATAAATGGGTTGATGCTTCAGTATTGAAATGAAACCTTTTGGAGGTCTGGGATTTACCTCCCGTTAGTTGATCTTCTTCTTTGTCTCCTTTTATTATTAGAGAATGGACTCATTGCAATGTTTCCAGGTGTTAAAAGCCTGGCAGTGGAGAAAGTGACTTTAACAGCTATTACCTTTACCTGCTGTAGGTTTCCAATCTAATACAATATTCTAGTGAGTTTTCAATTTCATTCAACAAGCATTTGCTGAGATCTGTGTGACAGACACTATTTTATGCATGAGGAATACAAAATCAAAAATAAAAATAATTCTTGTCCTCAAGGAGTAGCTGGAGGGAGATATATCTAGAGATAAATACATGAAAATAAACAAAATTTAAATTTAAATTCATTTCAAAGAGAAATACTTAAAGAGTTATCTCTTAAGCCATTCTTTAGAGGACTCTAGGCATTTGATAATATGGATGTAAGGAAAGAAAGGTACAACTGGGTGATAGTGGATAGAACCTTACAGTCAGGAGAAGATGAGTTCAAATCTGATCTCAAACCATTACTAGTTGTGTTATCCTGGGCAAGTCACTTAACCATGAATGACTCAGTTTCCTCATCTGTAAAATGAGCTGGAGAAGAAAATGACAAATTACTCCAGTACTTCTATCTAGAAAGCCCCAAAGGGGGTCACGGAATCAGACATGACTCAACAACAACAAAAAGAAAGAGAGCATCCCATTGCAGGCATCCTGGTGGTATAGTGGATTAAGCATGGAATTTGAAGTCAAGAAGACCTGAAAAGACCTGAAAAGACCAACCCTGCACAGATAACATTTAATTTAATCTCTGCTTCAGCTTTCTCTTATGTAAAAAAGGAAAACAGGAATATCTTCCAGGATTGTTGTGAGGATCCAGTTAGGTAGCCTATGTAAATCCCTTTATTATTGTTCTTATTCTAGAAAAGGGAAGGCAGCTTGTACAAAGGTATGAATACTGGAGTTGGAATATTGTATAGAGATAAGTATAACGGAAAAATAGAATGTGCAAGAAATGGTATTATTTAATCATTCAGGAAAGAGAAACATGAGACAGATTGCTAAATGCTTAATTTCTTATCCTGAGAAGTTTGTATTTTATCACAGAGGCAATAGAGAGTCATTGAATCTTCTAGAGCATGGGAGTGACTTAGTTAGATATGTGCTTTGGGAGTATCAGTATGGAAGCTAGAAAAATGGATTACTGAGAAGAAATCCTTGAGAGAAGAATAAAAACTAGTTCCTACTGTTATTATTATTATTATTTTAGAAAAGAGGAGGCAGCTTGTTGAAAGCTTTGGGCAGCTAGATTGCACAGTGGATAGAGTGACAAATCAAGAATCAGATAGACTCATCTTCCTGAGTTCAAATCTGGCCTCAGATAGTAGTTGTGTGACCCTGAGTAAGTCACTTTAATCCTGTGTGCCTCAGTTTCCCCATCTGAAAAATTTGCTGGAGAAGGGAATGGCAAACCACTTTAGTATTTTTGCCACAAAAACCCATGTCAGTCACAACCAAGAATAACTGAACAATAACATTTCAATAATCCAAGTGAGAAATAATGAAGTCTTTAATTAGGGCTGGATAAATTAAGAGAGGGGATGGATTCCTGAGATGTTATGGACAGAGAATGGAAAGAATTGGAAATGATTGTGTCTATATATTTGTGTCTGTGTGTGTGTGTGTGTGTGTATGTGTGTAGTACTACTACTACTACTACTACCACTACTACTACTTACTACTACTGCTACTACTATTATTGCTACTGCTACTACCACTACTACTGCTACTATTGCTGTTACTGCTACTACTGCTACAGTAGTAGTGGGTAAATCCCAAACTTCAGATTGGGTGGTTGGAAGGGCACTAGTACCTTGGACAGCAATCACCGTTAGAAAGAATAGTGACTTTGAGGTGAGGTTGGTTAAAGGGGATGAAGAGTGGGTGAATCCCAAACTTCAGATCCGGTGGTTAGAAGGACACTAGTATCTTGGACAACAATTACCAGGCTGTTAGAAAGAATAGTGACTTTGAGGTGAGATTGGTTAAAGGGGATGAAGAGTTCCGTTTTGGACACTGAGTTTGGGACATCTAGGGAGAGAGATCTAGCAGATGTAGTTGGTGAAAAGGACTCATTATCCTGATTAACAGGAACTCTCATTTAGCGTTTGGTATTTCCTCTGATATAGCCTAGCCTGTGTGATGCTGAACAAGTTAAACATTAATTATTCTAGGCAACTTTCTGAATACAAATTGAAAAGAAGGTGTTGATCTCTTTTGGGAGAAGAAGTTTCTCATGAGGGAATTCTCTAAACCAGTGAAATCACAGATCTTGTCAGTATACTCCTTTTTTTCTTTGGGGACCATATTTCCAGTTAGGATGTATTGTACTGGATAGCAGAGAACTTGTTTTCCAATTCCAGGTTTACTACTTTGTATCTTTGGGAACTTGGACAAAGTCACTTTGTCCCTCTAAGCATCAGTTTCCCCATCTATAACGTGAGAGGGTTCAACCATGTGATCTTTAATTGTATTGTACAATTCAATGATAAAAAGACCTCTTACTGATTATCCCTCTTGTGATTTTTATGCCAACATAAATGATAGAATGTCACTTCCTTGCAAAGTAGAGCCTTCCCTTTTCATCTTGGTAGCCCCAGTGCCTAGAAATTAGGATTTATCAGGTACTTAACAAATGCTTATCCATTCATTGATTGATAGATTGAACATCAACAGACAAGAATTTCAAAGCTAAAATGGCCTCATTATACTATCTTATACTCTTCAAGCTGTTGGGGGGCCCATTCACTTGCTGTTTAAAAAATCTATTTGTAATCAGATTCCTTCCTCAGCTACTGAATATTTTGAAGATAAAATAGTTGTACTGTTGCATTATGGTCTTTGCTCCCCCCCCCCTTTTCCTTCCCTTCAGGCTTAGAGACTTAGAAATGAAAATATTTAGTCTCTTTAGAATTGCAGGAGAAGGGGAGTGTGCTGAGGGAGGGAAGCACCAGTCTTTCAGATTCTTCGGAAGTAATATATAGCACGATAGGCAGCCCTATTACCAGCTCCTAAAAAATGCAATCTTTGGGAAAATGGATAATGAGATGAGATTTGAAAAGTGAGGTTTATGTGGCTTAGGAAACCCACTGCTTTGAGAATCCAACCAGAATATGGAAGGGAAATCATAGACATCAGAAATATGCAACGTGATGTAGCGATCGAACAAGCAACCTAATCATCTTTCCCGGCATCTCACCAGGCTGCCACAGGGCATGTGCATCAGAAATCAGAGTCTCCATATCTTCTCTTCTCAGTTAGTTGTGCCTTAAAAGCTCCTTTTGTGCTCTCAAACAAGATATAACATTTCAAGGAAGAAAAAAAGGGGGGGGGGCTTTTAAAGACTTGCAGATAGTCGACTTCAAGACAGAAAACACCAGCCGGATCTTGAAAAACGTGAAATATAAAGAAATCGTGGGAGTTCTCTGAATTTAAGACTGTAGAACTTTGAAACTGAAGGGGGGGGGGTCCTTGGACACCATCTGGTCCAACTTTAGTTAGGAAGATGAAGCAGGAAAGGTAGCTTGCTATTATGTTGTATTTGTTTATCTTTGTACAGGTTGTATTTCCTCCATTTTTTTTTTTTTTGGCTAAGGCAGTTGGGGTTAAATGATTTTTCTAGGGTCACACAGCTAGGAAGTGCTAAGTGTCTGAGGTCAGATTTGAACTCAGGTCATTCTGACTTCAGGGCTGGTGCTCTATCCACTGTTCCTCCCCTCCACTTTCTAGGGGAATGTAAGTTCCTTGAGGAAGGTGTGGTTTCACTTTTGTATTTGTATCAATAGTACTTAGCATAGTACCAGATAGATGGGTTCTTAGTATATTCTTAGTGAATTGAGATTATATACTTATCCAAAACAGTCTGGAACAAAGTAGGTGCTTAATAACTGTTTGTTGATTGATCAGTGGATGTTGGGGGCATTCAGTAAGTTTGTGGCAGAGAAGAATAAGAGGAAACTCCTGGATTTGTTAACTAGACAGTTAAAATGGGCTGCCTTCAGAGGTCAATAGAACATAGACTTAGAAATTGAAGGTCTCTAATCCCCTCTTCCCTTATTTTGCAGATGAAGAATTGTGACCTGGGGACATATAAAGATTAGACCAGTTACACAGTTAATTGCTGTCAGTCTAGATTCAAGCCCAAAGTCATTCTTCTAGAAAATATGTTCTCATCAGTGTACCATTCTGCTGGGTTCCTTCTTTGAGGGTTGGGATGGGACAGGAGCTGAGTGACTGTATGTTATTTTAATTTTTTGTAATTTTCTTTTTTTATTATACCTTTTTATTTACAAGTTATATGCATGGGTAATTTTACAGCCTTGACAACTGCCAAATCTTTTGTTCCAATTTTTTCCTTCCTTCCCCCCAACCCCGCCTCTCCCCAGATGGCAGGTTGACTAATACATGTTAAATATGTTAAAGTATAAATTAAATACAATATAAGTATATGTTATTTTTAAAGAAGAAATTCTAGGTTAGCTCTGGATTAGACTAGATGAGCTTTGCATTAATTCCCAATCTCCAACTCTGGGGTTATGCGATACTCTTCCTAGGAGATGAAATAGCTTTTTTTATTTTCAGCTCCCACCTTCTATTCTTAAAGTCCTGACACCTGCAGAAGCGAGGATGTGGTGCAGTGGTAAGTGCTTTGGGTTTGACATCAGAAGGCCAGGATTTGAAGCCTGCCTATTAGAATAATTATCTGTGTAACATTGGGGAATCAGTCAGTTGACAAGCATTTATTAAGAGCCAACTTTGTGCCGGGTGCTGTGAAGCCTAGGAACACAAAGAAAAACAAACTGGAGCCCATTTTCCCAGAGCTCACAGTCTAATGGAAAGAACATGAAAATAGCAAGATATAGCCAGGAGAGGTTGGACATAATGAAACTATATATTTAGGCATGGAAGAATGTGCAAGTAGAGATAGTATGAACACTGATGAAATAAGTTTTGAAAAAAATTGAAAAATAACAATACCACAGAACCAACAAGGATTCATTGATATAGCATTTAAGGTTTAAAATGTACTCTCCTCCAAACAACCCTGTGAGGAAGGTAGTAAAAGATTTTATGTTTCATAGAACCTTTATTTCCAGTATTGGACTTGATCCTCACAACAGTCCTGAGAAAGATGGCAAAAAATAGCATATTTTGGGATAGCTAGATGGTGCAGTGGATAGAGCAGCAGAACTGGAGTCAGGAGGACCTGAGTTCAAATCTGACCTCAAATACTTAACACTTACTGGATGTGTGACCATGGATGAGTCACCACAATTACCTCAAAAAAGTAGCATATTTTGATACCTATTTGATGGATGACAAAACTGAGGTTCAGAGGGGTGAGTTGATTTTTCCACGTGGCTCATCACATTGGTCCAAGTACATAGACTATCCAAGTCTACTTGGACCTGACAACTTCAAAAAGTTGTAACAATATATTTTAGGTTATAAATTAGTTATTGTATCAAAACAGTCTTCTACCAAAGTCTATCTTGATTCCTCATTGGTCATTAAAGTAACTTTGAGGTTGGGTGGGATATTGAGTAGAATAGTAACTTGGACTCAGGAAAATCTGGCTCCAATTCCAACTCAGAGACTTATTCGGTAATGTGACTGTGAGTAAATCATGTAACCCATCCTTCAGCTTTCTCAGATGTAAAATGAAGGAACTTGACTTAATGGTCTCTACAATTCCTTTGAGTTCTAAATCTATTATCTTATAAAGGAGTTGGATATGGCCTTGTGCAAGACATTTCTTCTCTCTGCCCCTCAGTTACTTCATTTGTAAAATAAGAAAGCCAGATCCACTGACTTCTAAGGTTTTTTTCATCTCCAGCTCTCAGGACTGGAAGATATCCTTGAGGTCATCTGTTTTGATGCTCTCACTTTACAGATAAGAAAACTGAGACCTCAGCAATGACTTGTCTGAGGTTAGTCAGGGTGGAAGGCACTGAATCCAGATTCACATTTGGATTTTCAGATTTTAGAACGCTATCCCGTGGCATTGATACTGCTCATCTCATTTAGTCAGAATTCATGGCTTTCATTGCTGTTTGTCTTTGCACCATTTTTGTTGTATTTTAAGGTTCACTTATGTTCTCATGCACCTTTCTGATTATTGTATAATTACCTTTTCTTCTGGCATAATAATATTCCAACTGTATCCAGGGTAATACCATTCTAATTATGGTGCATGATCACCGGGTATCCTACTTTCTTTCTAATTTTTTGGCAACTACAAATATTTTTGCTACCCCTAGTTTGCTTGAAGGAGAAACAGAAGCCCAGTAGAGATCTAACCTTGGAGCCTCGGAGAAAGACGTGGCTTCAAATTCCACCAGTGACATATATTGGATGGGTGACCCCAAGGAAGTCACTTAACTTGTCAGTATCCCAGTTCTCTATGGCAGTTCTCTAAGACTATGAAATGCATAGAAGGGAATTCTGTGATCTGGTGTAAAGTAACAGTTGAAAATTGAGGCCATTTCCTTATCACCAGAGAACATTAATATTCATTATTGAATTGAAATTAGTTCAATTTATATTCTCATTAAATGTAATTTTTAAAGTCCCAAACAAATATGTATCTGTAGCTCAGTTATATCCAGAAGAAAACAACTTTCTCTAAGATTCTCAAAAGATAACGTGCGAAATGTCTCTGGGAGGAATTGAAATGCACTCTGGGTATCGTCTCATTGCCATTCTGACTCCTCTGACCCACCCCCACCCCACCCTTGCTTCTCTCCCCACCTGTTTAATATTAGTGAGTTATTTTTATATCAGATGTTCTTGAGATGTACCCAATTAACAGCCCTGAAGGCATGCATTTTTTATATCAATATTAAAAAGGGTATTAATTCTACTGGTAACTAGAAGCATTAAACATGAATATCCATTAGTGGCCATTATCTGAGCCTCTGTGGCACATCGTCTATTCTAGTAATGGCTCTGACCCTTCCTTGTGATACATCATCAATCAAGTTCCTGGGTTGGGGGGGAGAAGGATAGATCTTGTTTGGGACAAGGAGGTGAGGGGCACTAGATAACCCTGATAGAATCTGCGATCTTATGGGCTGAAAGGGATCACAGATACCATCTAGTTCAGGGATTAATATGAGGCTGACAGACTCCACTCACCAAGGGGTCTTTGCTGAGATTTGGGAGACTGAAATGGGAGGCAAAAAATATTTATTTCCACTAACTTTTGATTTCTTCATTAACCTTTCTTTTGATTTTATGTTTTAAAAAAATATGATTCTAAGAAGAGGGATGAAAGCTTTACCAGTCCCTGCCAGAGGGGTCCAAGAAATGGGATAAATTAAGCATGTCTTCTCTAGTTTAAGCTTCTCCTTTAGCAGGTAAAGAAAATAGGACTGAGAAAGAAAATTATTCATCCCGGACAGTGACTATGCTTTCTCCCGACACCTGTTGCAGGGCTATTCTCATGAATCTAGAACATGTCTCAGCAAAATCACTGAAGGCAGAATTTTTTTGTGATCATTATTAATCATGATATCATTTGATATTTTTAAATATTTTACAAGAGAGGAAGAAGTAGTAGAGCACTGCTCTTGCAAAGTAGGAGACTTGGGTTCACGTCTTTGCTTTTTTGCAATTTGAGATAGAAAGGTTACCAGCTAAAGTTTTATGTTGCAGAATAGGTGCCGATATGTATTGGTAGAGGGAACGTGCTCTTTGAGAATTCTTTATCTCAGTGAAGATTGAGATCTAGACTCTCCCACTTCCATCTCAGTACAAAACTCTTTACACACGTTTTCCCACTTGTTCTTTCCAAACAATGAGACAATAAGGTTATTATTACTGAAGTGAGGTTGAGAGAAAGTGACCCATTAATGGTCACAAACTTACATGTCCAATCAAGATTTGATTAGATAATATATGTTTATATTTAAATTAAAGATATTTATTTATTGTTACACACATTTTTCTATTTGTTCTTTCCAAAATCCCTATGAGACAATAAGATTATTATTATTTTTGAAATGAAGCTGAGAGAAACAATGGCCCATTAATGGTCACACACTTACCTGTCCAATCAAGATTTGATTAGATAATATATGCTTATTTTTAAATTAAAATATTTATTTATTCCATGCATTTATAACCTTTATTCCCCAACAAACCAAAACCAGGAAAAATAAAAACCTTTGTTAAACATATTCATGGTTTTTCAAAACAAATCCCCAGATTGGCCAAGTCGGAAAGTGCATGCTTTTCTCTTTTAAGTTCTTCATCTCTCTGGGAGGAGATGATCAGAGGGTTCCCTCTTTAGTCTTGTGAACTTGTAATTTATCATTAAAGTTTAAAGTTTTTCAGACGTGCTTCTTTCTGTAATGTTGTCACTGTAGAAATTGTTCTCCTACTTTTATTCACATATTTCTGCTTCATTTCATTAAAGTATTTTGTTTCCTCCCAAACCACTCAGCTCATCATTTATTGTGACAGAATCAGATTCCATTATATATATACTCTAATTTGTTTAACTATTTCCTAATAGGAGGATTGTCCCTTAGTTTTCTATTTTTTTGCCATTAAGAAAAGAGCTACTATTGAAATTTGTGTACACATAAGTTCTTTTTTTTTTCCTTAGGCAATGGGTTTTAAGTGACTTGCTTAGGGTCACACAGCTAGTAAGTATTAAATGTCTGCGGTCAGATTTGAACTCAGGTCCTCCTGACTTCAGGGCCAGTGCACTAGTGCCACCGAGCTGCCCCATACACATAGATTCTTTTCATCTTTCTTTTATCTTCTTATGGGAAGATTCTTAGTAATGAAATATCTGGTTTCTAGGTTAGGGAAACTTCATAATCTTTTAGGTATATTTCCAAATTGTCTTCCAGAGTGGCCCAGATCAGTCCACAGCTCCATCAAGAGTGCAGTATGCTTATTTTAATATAGATGTTCCAATTCTTCTTTTGTCATCTTTACCATTCTGATAGGTGTGAGGTAGAACCTTGAAGTTACCAACTGCTTGTTACATATATATTATATTATATATATCCATATGTACATATATATATACATATCCATTTCTATACTATATATGCATATATGATTTCATGCACCCCTTATCTACCTATCTATATCTGTATAATATCTTATCTACCTCTTCTTTTGATTTATTGGTTTCAGATTGGGAATTTTATAGGATTATAGATTTAGAAGTGGAAGAAGGTTTTTTTGTTGAGTTGTTTTTCAGTCATGTCTGACTCTGTGACCCCATATGAGATTTTCCTGGCAAAGATACTAGAGTTATTTGCCATTTTCTTCTCCAGTTTATTTTACAGATGAGGAAACTGAGGCAAACAAAGTTAACTGATTTGCCCAGGGTCACACAGACAGGAAGTATATGAGACTGGATTGAATTCTGTCTTCCTAACTTTAGACCCATTGCTTTATCTTCTGTGCCATCGAGCTGCTGCTATCCCATTTACAGAGGAGAAAACTGAAGAATAGACAGGTTAAGTGACTTGCCCATGAAGACACAGCTGAAGTGTGAGAGGTAAGATTTTATTTTTCTATTTTGTTATAATTCAGACAGGAAGTTCTGCAGGAAGAGAGGAGTGGAGAGAAGGAACTAGCTGGAAGAATCAAGAAAGGTTTCATATAGAACTCAGTGGCTGAGTTGCTTCAAAGGAAGCTGGGTACTCTGAAAAATGGACGCAAGGAAGGAGGTTATTTAGCAGGGAGATGCAGTTTTCCCTGCTGAATATGGGGAACAGAAAGACATACTTTAAGACACATCTCAACCAGAGAACAGGCTTTTCTGAGGTGAGAGAGAAACTAATTCATTCCCAATACTTGACTGAGTCAATCTATTTTAAACCCTGCCCTCAGGACACTTGAAAACAAAGGTATGGTGACGTCTCAAAAAAATGGCCAAGCTTTAAGGAGACTTCCTTTAAAATGAGCCATTGTAGAGCAATTCAATCTCAGCCTTATCTGTTTTTGTAACCAGAGGCAGATTAATTTAAACTCTAAAATAAAATAAACATCAGCTTTAAATAAAGATTAAATACTCAGCAGGGTCCTTAATTGAACACAGTGGCATTGTGAGTTTGACGATAAAGATAGAAAGAAGGGTGAAGAAGACAGCATGGCATTCTAAGAAAGAGAAAACAAATCTACATGTTCAAGCTCGGACTCTGAAAAGATGACTTTTGATCTCTCATTTTGGCTTGGGAAAAAACCTTTTAGTGTTCTATAGACTCACTTTCAAATCTCTACTCGGTGTTTAAAGACCTCAACAATATTTCCAGATTCATACTCATCACTGTCCTCCACAAACTATGTTTAAGCTAAACTGGTGTGGTTGTTGTGCTTCACACATAAAATGACTTTGCCTGTTTCCCCCATGCCTGAAATGCGCCTCTTTTTACTTCCTGTTTTTCAAATATCTACCTTTTTTTTTCAAAGTTCAACTCATGGGCATGAATTTTGTCTCATTTTCCCTACTGTTAATATTCCTTTTCCCAAATTTCTTGGTTTTTTTTAACTTTATACATATTTTATATTGATATTTAGCTGTTTGCATATATTTTATAAGTGATATTTAGGTGCACTTGATGTTCTTTGTAATAGAAGGTAGACTCCCTTGGGGCAGGGAGTACACTTTTTTGGCTTTGTAGCTCAATCACCTAGTGTAGTGTCTGATACATAGCAGATTGTGTTTATATGTTGGACGAAGGGCAATCTGGGTAAAAGACATGCATTTGCAAAGGCGAGAAGGACAGAAAGTGTTAAGGCAAGAGTTCTTAGCTTTTTTGGATGTTGTGGATCCATGTGGAAGTATGGTAAAACCTATGGGCATTGTCTCAGAATCACATATTCAAATGCACAAAACTAGGTCTATCAAATTACAAAAAAAATTACTAATCAAAATATTAAAAAAATAAATTCATGTGCCTCATGTTAAGAACCCCCGAGTTAAGGATTGTAAATAAATGTGGGTACAGTATAGGACACAGGAAGGGAATTAGTGTGTAATAAGGTAGAAAGGTAGGTGGTTGTACTTTTCAACTCTAGGGAGTGCTAAAATCATACAAAAATACCAAGGAAAGGCCTTCTCAAACTATTTCAGCTTTCTCCAGAATGTTTGTGCTTCTCTGAGTGCTCACAAAGACATGTAGACTAAGGCAATTTAGGAAAACTAACACATTGACCACATTTGGCAGCATACACAACATTCTAAACTCACAGTACCTCACTCAATAGAGATTGACTATGTCACTTGAAATATGCCATTTTTATAAATGATAATTAAATACTCTTCAAGTATATAAAAATTATCAATGGAGCCAGGAAATATGCATAGGTTGACATAATTTTGCTTCTAAGATTATTTGTGTAACTATATATAAATTACAGGATCACCGATTTACTGGGAGAGATTACAAGGGTCAATTAGACCAACTCCCTGGGAACGTAGGTCCCATGACGCATAGAGTGTCCAGCCTAAAGTCAGGGAGATTAATCTTCCTTTGTTCAAATCTGAGCTCAGATGCTAGCTGGGTGACTCTGAGCAAGTCATTTAACACTGTTTGCCTTAGTTCCTCATCTAAAAAGTGGACTGGAGAAGGAAATCACTAATCGCTCCAATATCTTTGCCAAAAAATTCCAAATGGGGTCATGAAGAATCAGATAATACTGAAGAACTACTAAGTAACAAGAGTCTAACTCCCATTGTATGAAAGGGGGAAACTGAAGCCCAGGGAGATTAAGTGCTTTGCCTAAGTTCATCCAGGTACCAAGCAATAGAAGTGGGATCTGTACCTATAACAGAAAACATGAGTTCTTTCTGCTGAAGCACATTGCCTGTCTTCTTCATTTGCAAAATGGGCATAACCCCTATAATATTTATGTGACAATATTGAGGTTTAAATGAAACAATACATGTAACGTACATTTCTCATCAATGTTGTCCTGAGTTGTTGCTCATGTGTGAATTGAACTGTCTCCTCCACTCTACTTCTTGGAATTACTCATTTTCTTAAATTAATTAAATCATGTCAAATTAATCACTGTCTTCCATATAAAACTCTTTTTGATTTCTCTCAGATCTCACGTCTTTTCTCTTTTAACACCCCCAGTGGTTAGTGCCTTCCCTCTAAAAATTACCTTGTATTCATTTCTGTATAATTTGTATACCCATATGGTTTCATTCATTGGAATATAAGTTTCTTGAGGGCAGGGCATGTTTTCACTTTTGATTTTTGGAATCATTAGAAGTTAGCACAAATTCTGGCACACAGTAGGTCCTTGATCAATTTCTGTTTGATTGATACTTTAAAGTATTGTCTAAATGCTAGTGATTATCATAGGGGCAGGGAAAAAAAAGGATCATTTTGATTTTTGTTTAAGATAATGGAATTATTGGCCATTTCCTTCTGTTCATTGAGGCAAACAGGATTAAGTGATGATCACACAGCTTGTAAGGCCATATTTGATCTCAGGAAGTAGGGCTGGCAATATATTCACTGTGGTTAACTTTAGGTTAAGTGGGTACTTTGGGGTGAATACTCTGGATATCACCAGGTTCTGATGGAAAGACGTCTTGCTTTAGTCATTCCATCTCTTTGTGTTATGGTTATCAGCAGTTCCCCAAAGTTGGCAGAGCCTCTTTGATATTATGTGAGATGATGATGGAGAACTGTATATCCCTGGTAACCTGAAAATTATTTTTTCTTTGCCATTGGCTAAATAAATTTTATTTTCACTGTTTATTTTTTTAACCCTCCTTCACTTTTATCTCCACGTCTCACACTTAATCAAAGCATCAGTTCCTCCGCTCAGAGTTATCGATTTCCTGAGCATCCTCTGTGCCAATTGGGGCTTACAGAAGCCACCTCATATGCCCACTGCATTTTCTTTTACCACAGCACCACAGGCTCTTAGAATTAATTTTGAAAACAACTGCAGTAAACATGGACATTGCCAATGAATAAGTGGAGACAGTTTTAGGTCAATGTTTTCCCAGAGGAGTTAAATTCTTTCTCACTCACTCTTTTTAATTTTATTAGAATTGAAAAAAACAAGGAATGGTCCTTCCCATAAACTTTGGTTTGGGCCATCCAGCTTAATTTCTAATTACAACTTGATGATGGACAATGGACCAGCTGGTATTGAGCTGGTTACTAAATCTTTTTCAAAGTGACCCCAGGGCTATAAACATATGCATCCAAACCAACGTGTTTCAACTGTTGATTAACCTTTATTAGTTAAAAGAAGAACATCCAGAAGCCACACAGGAAAGCTCTGGGTTGCATTGTGACCTCCATATTGGATTAAGATGCAGCCTATGTGGAGACTGAGCTTGTTTGCCTTGATAAGTAAGATGGGACATTTTAGGTTCTATCTGATTAAGTTTATGCAGGTGGAGAAGTTCAAAGTGATCCTTCTGTTGATTGACTGTTGTTCCCAGAATGTGCCAAAAGGAAAGCATCAGAGAGGCAATATTTTTATAAAACTCAGTCTGACCTAAAAGAACAGGAAAAATAACTAATTTCATCCATTCAACCTTGAGGAGGAAAGGTGTTTCCTTAATTGCTGTAATATGGAATATAGAAACCAAGTGAAATTTTCTTCTTAGATTTTCAGTGGAAGGTCTTTCACTTTTCTTGTATCACTCCCCTCACCACCATCCTTGGACCAAAGTGGTAAGAACAGTCTTGTACTAAGTCTACAGAGACATATTCTCTGGGTATACCAGAAAAATGAATAAGACAATCTGTCAACAAACTTTTATTAAGTGTTTACTATGTGCGAGGTCCTGTGACAGAAAGATAAGGCAAAACAGTCCCTGCTCTCAGAGACTTTGATGGAGAAGACCACATGTACATAAGGAGGTATAAACAAGATAAATATAGGTTAAATGGATAATCCCAGAGAGGTAACCACTAGAAACTGAGGCACAGAGAGCAGAGGGAGGTCTCTTCAGAAGAAGCAATTAGAGTTGAGTCATGAAGCAAGTCAAGTGAGCAGGGAGAACATTCTAAGTCTGGGAGATGGCAGTGTAAAATCACAAAGATGGAAGACTTTTGTCATACATGAAAAACAGTGCAAGTGTAGCTGAATTATAGAGTTCTTGGAGAAGAGTGTACTAGAAAGGTAGGAAGAGCATAGGTTATAGAAGGCTTTAACTGAAATATATAGTTTCTATTTGATCCTGAATATATTTAGGAGGGTCTAGAGTTTATTAAATAGGGAAATGACTTGGTCAGATCTGTGATTTAGAAGAAAATCACTTTGGTAGCTTAGTGGAAGATGCACTGGAGTGGAGAAATTGGAGGCAAGGCAATTAACTAGTAGGTTTTTGAAGTTTCAAGCATGAGATGATGAGGGGCTGCTCCAGGGGTTGCAGTGTCAGGAAAGGAGGTGGGGGATATTGTGAAGGAAAATGTGAGAAAGTCTGGTAACAAGTTGGATATGTGGGCTGAGAATGAAAGAGTCGAGGATGACAATGTTGTGAGAGTGGGTGATTCAGAAGTAAGCTTGACAGTAATAGAGAAATTTGGAAGATGGGAGGGTTTAGGGGTGTCTTAGTAATGTCAGTGCTACTGGTAGCCATTTATGTTGTCTGGAGGCATGTGTCTTTTCCACAGAAAGGAGGGATTCCTCGAGGCTGAAGCTTATGTTTCAGATTTGGCCCCTATAGCAGCAGTTGGATGCCATCCCCTTGGTTGGCACTTTTGAAATTGAGACCCTTCCCTTTGATTTGGAGTTCTGAGTCACAGTCCCACCTTTGTTCTGCTCCCAGCTTTGTTCAGAACTTTAGGGATGAGGGAGACCCTTCCAATAAGTCTCATGGTCTTCCAGACAAGTTCTTGCTTTTACTTCTTGAATGACTAGTGGCTTCCTGGCTACATGATTCCCATTCAGAACAATTGTTCATGAGTTTGAAAGAAGGGGTGTAGGATTATATGGTTCAGGGACATGAGTCTTGTTTCTAACCAGATTAATAGGAAGGAGCTCTCCAATTATGGAAGTACAGTGATCAAAGCACTTAGTTATGGCTCAGCAGCTCATGGACTCAAAGTAGGTAACTGTGATCCCAGTTTGATCTGTTGCCCATCCAGCTGTTTTGTTTGGATTTTGACAAGAAGCAATGACTCCAAGAGCCGCTATGGCAGGGTTTATTAATGGTACATTGATACTTACCAGTACTGGCAGTTTGTGGGTAGGAAGCAATGATTTTAGAGGCAGTTGGAACAGAAACAGTAAAACATAATTGGGCATAAGGGAGAGGATGGAGGGTAGAGCCTAGGGTAGTCCCATACAAGGACATAAGAGATGGGGAGGGAGATCTTTGGGAATCGGCCAAAAGTGGGAGACAATCAGGATTTCCAGGGACTGTCAGTGGTTGTTCTATTGGCTGAGGGTTTCAGTGTTGTTTCTATAATTTTTGGGTCATTTTCCTCTTTGGCCATTTGGGAATCCACCCTCACCTTGCTTCTTGGAGTTTGGGGGACTTGACCCCAAACATCTGAGCCACTATAAGTTTTATCTCCAGTTGCAGGGTACTGAAGGGCTGCACCATGCTCCAGTTTTGTGGTCACACTGGTAATCCTGGATCTATGCCCAGAATGCTATGCTAACAGGGTTCACTGTCAGGCAAAACCAGAACATGCAATTTTTAACAAAGCAGCCCGGAAGTTCCAGTTAAAACTAGATCATGAGCCAAAGTAACAAGGGATATTCCAAATACTAAAGCAAGGGTTAGGACAAGTTAAAAATTAACCACTTAATAATCAAAAGGTCATAAAAAATCACTATAGAGGGAAATGAGTCCCATTTTGGACATGTTGAATGTAATGCTCACTAAATACCGGTTTGACATGTCCAGAAGGTAGCTCATGATACAAGAGAGCCAGGTACTGGCAATAGCTCTGGGAGCTATTACATTAACCTGTGGTTAACAGGCATGGCTATCATTGGAATAAGGATCTGGATCCATTTCTTGCCTGTGTCACTTAAAACATGTATGACTTCGGGATAGCCAATGCCCCTCTCTGGATTCCATGTTCTTATTTGTCAAATAAAGGAATTGGATGATGGTTTCTAAAGCCCCTTCTAGTTCCAGATCTCAGACGTCATGAACCTCTGAAATATTTGTGAAAAGAATGAATCAGTTTTTGGGAAGTTTGAGAGCTCAACTGAAGTCTGAAAGAAAATCAAACCAGTCATGGAAATTAGACTTTCAGAGTTAGAAGAGACCTCCATGATCAAGAAATTTAAATGTCACCTGATTCAGCATTCCTTCTGTATCATTCTGGACTTGAGCCCAACTTGCATTCATCTGAAAATGTCTATTTTACTGATGAGGAAACTGTGACCCAGAGAAGGATTTGCTCAGGGTTCCATAGCCAGTTATTATCTGAGATAGAATTTGAACTGAGACCTCCCTGACTCCGTCTTGTATGTTTATCACTACACAACTCAATTCACATGGCTATTTATTTCCTCTAGTGGCAATTTAGTTCACTTTTGAATACCTTATTTGTTATATAGATGTTTTCATATCTACCTTTGAGCTTTCAACCCATTCATCCCCCCATATCTTTTTTTTCACATGAATTCTTTTTTATATTTTTCATACTTTATTTTTCCCCAATCAACTATTAAAACAATTTTCAACATTTTTTAAAAAAAAGTTTTGAATTCTGAACTGTTCTTCCTTTCTCTCATTCCTAAGACAGTAAACAATCTGATAGGGATTATACACGTGGACTAATGTAAAACATTTCAATATTAGTTGTTTCATACAAGAAGACAAATTAAATAAAGAATGATAGAAAGGAAGAAAGAAAACAAGCAAGAAAAAGAAAAGAAAGAAGAAGTAAAAGAAAGAAGGAATGAAGAAAAAAGAAATTTGCATTCAGTCAACATTTATTTTTTTTTTTCTGGAGACAGATAGCATGTTTCATCATGAGTCCTTTGGGACTGGAATTTTTATGCCTCACCCTGACTCTGTACTAGAGAAATCGTTGAGCATGGGATAGAATTTTGCATTTCTCATTTGACTTTCTTAGAAGATTCAGCTTATTGTTCTAACTTATTGAGATCTTTTAGGGTTCGAATTGTTGATAGTTATTTATCCCTTCCTCTAATTTTGTGCCATTTACAAATTTGACAGATATACCATATCTTCATCCAAGTTATATACAAAAGATTGAAATATATGGGGCATTTGAGAAGAGTTATGTCTCCAGTTTGACATTTGCCCTTCAAGACTACGCTGTAGGTCTAGTTACTCTATTAGTTCTGAACTATTCCATCTAATCTGCTTCTCTCCACCTGATCCATAAGAAGAACATAAGAAACTTTGCAATGTATTTTCTTAAAATGGAAACATTTTATGCCTACTACATTCTCTATTATTTATTATTCAACAATGAGTGAGATGAGGCTAGTCTAGCATGACTGGTTCATTGGGACCCTGGAGGAATCACTATTTCAGTTTCTCACATGCTACTCTTTTAATAGTCGAATTTTGTCAATAGTCAAAATCAAATTTCCTGTTTGAAGAATTTACTCTTTCATATTTTGAAAATTGGGGCAACATTTGCACTTCTGCCCCAAAGCTCCTCTTCTATCCTCCATACTATAGGGCAAAGATATTAAACGCATAACCTATAATACTCTTGAGTGTGGACCAAACCAGATTAAAATGTAATTGGGGAATATTTTAAAAAATGAATAAAAATACAATGCAATGTGGATAATTACCTTTTAAAATTTAGTCAGCATTCAGCCCACAGGGATCTTTATATTCCATTTCATGTTCAAAATATATTTGAGTTTGAAATCATTGCTCTAAGGTATTGTTTGTCCATTTATGATAAATCAAAATCAGTGAGGACAGTGAAATACTCTCTTACCATATGCTCAAATATCTTGGATTTTATCTCCTTCTCCTGCATATCTTGCTCCTTCCTTTTCCATTCAGAGATTATTGTTTTCCTTGCAAAAGAAAAAAAGAGAGATGAAAAATAGTTCTTGGGGAAATCCACCAAAGACATCAATTCAATTTGATATCCTTCTTAAAAGTATACGCGTGGCACAGTGGATAGAATTCTGGATCGGGAGTCCAAAGATCTCAGTTCATTTCCAGCCTCATATATTTATTAATTGTGTGACCCTGCTCAAGTCACATAACCTCTGTCTCCCTTATTTTTCCTCAATTATAAAATAGAGATAATACTAGCATCTTACGTTCTAGAGTTGTTTTGAGAACCAAGTGAGATTGTATTCATAAAGTACTTACTCTACTTCTTGCCATATACTAAATCCTTAATAAATAATTCCATCCAGGGTAGTTAGATGGCGCAGTGGATAGAGCACCAGCTCTGAAGTCAGGAAGACCTGAGTTCAAATATGTCTCAGACACCTAACCCTTCCTAGCTGTGTGACCCTGGGCAAGTCGCTTAACTCCAGTTGCCTCAGGGGGAAAAAGTATTAAAAATAAATGGTTCTATCCATCTTTTCTTTTTTTCCTCCTTGAATGATTTTTGTCTTGCCATTTTCACCAGCAATCTTTGTTCTACTGCACCAAACAGAGGTGAGGGGATCATAGATTCCATAGAGTAGAGCTGGAAGAGATCTCATAGACTATTTAATTCAACTTCTTTCCACCATTTTATAGAAGAAACTGAAAGGAAATGGCTTATCTAAGATCCCAGATTTTGGGATTTGAAAGCATATTCTCTACCTCCAGTCAGTCTTCTTTCCATTGCACTGCATTGTCTTTAATTCCTTGAATCACAAAATCTCAGGGCTGGAAATCAATTAAACAATTAACATTTATTAAGCACCCACTGTGTGTCAGGTACTGTGCTAAACATTGGGGATAAAAAAAAGAAACAAAAGATAATTCCTGCCCTCAAAGAGCTGGCAATTGAATGACTGAAAGGGGACCAGAAAGAAAACCTAGTCCAGCTCCTAATCGCCTTAAGTGACCCCAACATGTGGCTTCCTACCATTTGTTAAAGACCTTGGGAAAGGGAGGACAAGACTCTTTCTCCAACAGGACTAAAAATAAGGAACAAAAAAGAAAAAAAAGAATGTTGTTTTTTCCATTAGCATGCCTCACCACCGTTGGCTCATCCTAAGCTTTGGTGTTCCTGACACTATTCTTTAAGGACTCTACTACTGTTTTATATTCATTCTTTGTTACCTTCTTCTGCTTATGTCTTTTGTGTGTCCTTAAAAATACCTTGCTCTATTTTGTTTTTATATCACCTTCATCCCCAAAGGAAGGCAGCATGAAACTATAGCTAGACAGCCAGTATCAAAGCAAGGAAGACCCAGGTTCATAACCTGCCACTGACACCAAAGGTTATGTCAACCTGGACAAGTCACTTAACCTCTTGTTAAAATAGCCGCAGCTCTCTCAGTGGCAGAAAAAATGCAGGTTTGTACCGATAGAAGCAACTTCCATAGACTCCTTTCTAGCAATGAAATCACAGACCCAGTCTGTAGCCTTCATTTGCAAATACATATTGATTGAATCATGAATGTTGGTAATAAAAATCTATAATGAGTCTAAAACAAATAACACAAGAAGAAATTCCCAAAGCATTTCATTAAAGTAGCAAAATTCCAAATATCCTCCAAGTCTGGCAAACTATTTAATATTCTATATTCATAGTCCTCTACCTCTCCCCAAAAGAGAGGGAAATAGATTTTTTTTTTCAGTTTTTCTTTATGACTAAGTTTGGTTATTATAACCTGTATTTTTTAAAAAAATGATTAAGTTGGTTAATGAGATCTCCATAAAGAAATATTGGTTAAGATGCATCAAAGAATAAATAGAATCAAATAAAAAAGAAACATGGGTCTCTTTAGATAGCTTCTCATTTTTCCCTCCTTGAAATAATTTTTGTTTGTTTCCTGAGACTTTTATTCTTGACAGCTTTCCATCCCTCTTGGTTCATGCTATGGAATATTAGGGGTAGCTTTCTCTTGAACCCTGTGAAACCCATTTGCTCCCAAACTATGGTGTAAAATAATCTATGTCAGTCTTCCTTAGGAATTTTAAGATGGAACAAGTGGCTCACCCTCAAATTTCCCTTTATTTCCAATTCAGCAACCACTTTCTGTTTATTGATTAGAGTCAGATCAAGAATGGACTCTTTTGAAGAATTAAATGGTTATTAAACCAAGTAAAGAATTTATTGACTGCTCTCTTATGTTTTAATTATTCTCCCTATCTTGAGATTTTCTCTGCTCTAATACATCCTTCACTTAGCTCAGGTTTGACAATGTAACCTCCCCCCCCAAATAAACTCCAGTGATTCCCTTATTACCTTTAGGCTCAAAAATAAACTTTTCCATTTGACCTTTAAAACTCTTCCTAAACTAGCTCCTTCCTACTTTTTAGCCTTCTTATATATTTGTTATTGTTAAGTATTTTTCAGCTGAGACCAACACTCTGTGGCCCCATTTGGGGTTTTCTTGGAAAACATACTGGAGTGGTTTGACATTTTCTTCTACAATTCATTCTACTAATGAGGAAAGCAAGATTATCATGGTTAAGTGATTTGCCCAGTCTAATGTCTGAGGCCAGATTTGAACTTAGGAAAATGATGCTTCCTTACTCCAGGTTTAGTACTCTATCTACTGCACCACCTAGCAGCCCTTTTCTTATACTATACTCCCTTCATTGTATTCTAAATTCCACTTATGCTGGCCTCTTTGTTGTTTCTTGAATGTTATACTCTATTTTCTATCATTGTAGTTATATATTGGCTGCGCCTTATACTTGGAGTGCCCTGCTCTCAAGATTTAGATCAAATCCTACTTTCTATAGGAAAGATCCCTTCTGTTTACCTCAAGCATTAGTGCCTTCCCCTCTGAGATATTATTTCATTTACACTGTGCATATCTTGTATATTTCTATAATAAATGTTACATGCATTTATAATAGATAATAGAAATAGGTTTTTGGAAGAAGAGATTCCTATGAATTTATATATTTCACCTAATGTCTTATATGTATGTGTATATATATATATATATATATGTATATGCTTTTTGTTTTTCAAAACATATGCATGGATAATTCTTCAACATTAGCCCTTGCAAAACCTTGTGTTCCAATTTTTCCCCTCTTCCCTTATGCTTTCCCCTAGATGTTATATATGTTAAACATGGTAGAAATATATGTTAACTCCAATACAATTATTGTGCTGCACAAGAAAAATCAAATCAATCCAGTTAAAAAAAAGAGAGAGAAGCAAAATAAAATGCAAGCAAGAACAAGAAAAAGAGTGAAAATGCTATGTTGCGAATCACATTCAGTTCCCATGTCCTCTCTCTGATTGTAGATGACTCTCTTCATCACTGCACAAGTGGAACTGGTTTGAACCATCTCATTGTTGAAGAGAGCCACATCCATCAGAATTGATCATTGTATAATCTTGTTGTTGCCTTGTATATCTATCTATCTATTTATCAATATATATTCCTATTTATTTATATACAGACTCTCCATTTCGATGTAAATTCATTGGCAGCAGGGCTTGTGTGTTACCTTTTTATGGGTATCATTAACACTTAGCACAGTGCTTGGCAAACATGAGGCATGCAATAAATGCTTGTTGACTTGGTAGACTTCCTGACACAGAGAATTCGAGTTAATTGATGTTGTCCACCTCGATAATATCATACTTCTGTGCCTGGTTTGTAATATTCCTAAGCATTCCATCTAATTCTTCCTTCTTCCCAGGTAGTCTATAGTATACTCCCATGACTAGATTATTTCTGCTTCTCCTTTGTTCATTATAATCCAAATTCACTCTAATCAGACTCCCTCCATCATCCATTTATAGATTTCCTCCCAGGAATTCATATTGTTAATCTACAATGCTATTTTTTAGTCTCTTTTATGTATTCTTTGCCTTTTCAATGGATTACAAAAGAGTTAGAGAAAAGCTACATGGGACACAATGGCTTAACATTCTGTAACAGAAGTTGGCCTGGTAGGCAGGAGGATCTCTCAAGAATACACCTTTAAAGGCACAACAGAAATTATCCCAAGGAGACAATGGGATACTCAAAGCAGACCACTGTCTCTTTATGGTGTACTTCTTGACTAACTCAGATTTTAGAAAGACTTATTTAGAAGGTAGAAATAAAGGTGGGTTGTAGAAGATGAAAACCGGAATTGGACTCCTCTATGTGAGGAAGGATATATTGGGAAATGAATACAAAAGAGTTTCTTTTGAATATAATATATAGGACCAGCAGGCTCTTCGTTCTGTCTTTAGTAGGTGGCCAGATGGCTGCTTTCAGAACCCTGATGAGGGTGAATGTTACTCTGACTATCCCTCTCCCATTTGAGAAGATTGAAATTGATCCAGGTAGCAAAATGTTTTCTTGCTCAAAGATCTGCCTCAGTTTATCCTTTCATTAAATTTTTTTATCTTAACACATCTTGGAACCTCAGAACACTCTTGCAATATTTAGTTTGCTTTGGTAGACCAAATTTTGGGAAAACATTGACATGTCCTAAAATGATGATGATGTCCTATTAATTTGAGTTAGAGGAATTAGAAATATTTATCCTGAAGAATATAAGACATTGAAACCTGAAAACTGTATTCAAGTACTAGGAAGGATATCATAGGGAAGATAAATACAAATCATTCTTCTAGACTTTAGAGGGCAAAACTAGGTCTGCTAAGAGTGGGGAGGGAGTTGTTTGGAGGAAAATTTAGATTCAATGTTCAAAAAATTCTTTTTTAATTTAGAGCCAGCCAAAAATAGAATGAGTTATCTCAAAACTTCCCCTTTTTACAAGTCCAGAGCTCCATTAGCTGTCAATATTATTGAAGGGATTCTTTTTCAGGTATGGATTACACAGGATGACTCCAGAGGATCCTTCCAATTTGGAGATTCTGGGATGTTATGAATGATACAGCATATAATGGGGACATTGGATTTGGAATCTAAAGACTTTCATTTCAATCCCATCTCTGCCTGTGACCACTAAACCTTTCTTTGGATCAATGTCCTAATGTATGATATGAGAAGGTTTGGACTACATGGCCTTAGAAGTCCCTTACATCCTTTCTTCAATGACCCCATGATTCTAAGAATGGAATGGACATTGAACTGAATAAGGTACACATCTCTGTCTCAGGAAATCTACCAAGTCAACAAGCATTTATTGCATGCCTAATGTTTTCCAAGCACTGTGCTAAGTGTTAATGATACCCATAAAAAGGCAACACCCAAGCCCTGCTGCCAATGAATTTACATCCAAATGAAGAGTCGATATGTAAATAATAGGAATATATATACATGGCGACAAAAATTCTCACAGTTTGGACTAGTCATTTACCTTCTCTTTTGTTGTTGTTCAGTCATGTCCAACCATTTATGTCTCTGAAATCTTCTTGGCAGAGATACTGGAGTTATTTATCATTTCCTTCTCTAACTCATTTTTACAGATGAGGAAACTGAGGCAAACAGGATTAAATGACTTGTCCAGTAATTGTCTGCTAGTAATTATAATTAAAAAATTTTAAATTAAAAAAAATAAAAATCCAGTAATTAGACTGGATTTGAATTCAGATCTTTCTGAGTCCAAACCCAATGCTCTATCCACCACTCACCTGACCATTATCTGCACTTTTCACAACGGGTGCAATGAAGAACTTGAACTCCATAGCTTCTACATTCTCTTCAAGATCTAACTTTTGAATCTATATTCAAAGTAAAATTAGTCTGAAATCTACATATCCATAAGGATAGCTAAAGATTTTGCATAACTTTAAGATTTAAAAAAGTTTTACATATATTATTTTAATTCACCTTCACTAAAAAAGCAATGATGAAGCTTCAGGATCTTCTCTGGCTCTGGAAAGATGGCCCCAAGGCCATATTAGTAAACTACCAACACTAACCTGAGCAAAACTCTGAAACAACCACAGTTCTGGAGGGTATAGGGTATTTCTAAGATGCACTTTTTGTGAAGGAAGAACAATTCCCAAAGACGCCCAACACTATCTTCCCCTATCTTATCCTGGTTTGATTAAGAGCTTGGTAAGTTATAAATTAGAGATGAAGAGAAGCTGTATGACTATATCTATTATTAATTGGCCATTTTCTATTACAGGAAACTTGGACCTCCTGACATGCCTTGGGCATGATAGAAGAAGGCATTATTCTCCCTTGGCCCCGTG
The DNA here is from genome assembly GCF_902635505.1 of Sarcophilus harrisii. Taxonomy (NCBI): domain Eukaryota; kingdom Metazoa; phylum Chordata; class Mammalia; order Dasyuromorphia; family Dasyuridae; genus Sarcophilus; species Sarcophilus harrisii. Next base: position 579,241,940 of record NC_045428.1, read on the forward strand.
TTGGGAGTTGGGGTGAGGTGCTGTCCCACCTCCTGTCAGGAAATGGAGATTGGAACTGAACAGTGACTCAGGGTAGTGGTGGGAGGGAGGAGGAGAAGAAGGTGCTAAAAATGACCTGAAACTCATCAAATCAAAAGTTTAATCGCCCACCACTTCTGCTGCCATAGAGAAAAAAGTCAGATTTAGGGCCAGCCCCTGCTATATCTTTGAAAGTCATTGCCAATTTGATAAATACAGCATGTTGGAGTCGGATGGCACTTCAGCAACCACAGAGAACAACTCATACTGGGGAAAAAAATCTTCTCAACAGCATAACAGGCAAGTGGTCATCTGATCTCTGCTTGAATACTTTCAGCAAAAGGGAGCTTACTACTTATTGAGACAACTTATTCCATTATTAATAGTTTTAATTATTGGGAGGAGTCTTTGCCTTTTATGTTTAGCCCATATTTGCCTCTTCTCAATATTTACTCGTGGCTCCTAGTCTGCTGTCTGCAGCAAATCAAATCCCTGTACCATGGGACAAGCCCTTCCTAAAGCGCCCCACTTCTCTTACGATTCTCCTTCAAGTTAGTCAATACTTTCTTATACAGAGTGATCTTAAAGTCCTTTGCCTTCCTACCTACTTTTCTCCTATTTGCTAATAAAAGATCTCCACTTTTCCAATAAAATTAAATCTTTGATATCATCAGGAGAAAGATACAAGGGCTTGAATGCCAAAGTTTACATCTATTATCTTCAAACCCATTGATGGTTTGTAATTCCAAGAACTTTGGACCTAATATATTTGGAAAAGGGAGTGAGCCAGAAAGGATCTTGGAGGTCATTTAATCTACCTCCTCCCCCACTTTATAGGTTTTTTTTGTTTTTCCTTTTGACCCACTCTCAATTCTTTTTCTAATTTTTCCTCTCTTACTTGATCTTCAAAATCCCTCTTGAGCTTATCCATAGCCTGAGTCCAATTCTTTGGGCTTTGGATGGAGGAGCTTTGACTTTGTTATCTTCCTCTAAGTGTGTGTTTTTTGATTTTCCTTGTCACCATAGTAACTTTTTATGGTCAGAAACTTTTTTTGTTGTCTGCTTATTTTCCTAGCCTATCACTTGGTTTTTAACTCTTTGTTAAAGAGGTAGAGGGTGCACTGTCCCAAGCTTCTGGGGTTTTATATGGCTGTTTTCAGAAATCCTTCTAGGGACCTGACCACAAACCCTCTTTTCTATTTTGGAACCGTTAGGTGTGTCCACACACCCCCTGTAACTGTAAGATCTTATGAACCAAACAAGGGTCCTGCTTTGCTGGCATTGGAGCTGGAGCTGCACTGAGGTGGCTTGCACTAGGATTGCTTGCTGGACTCCCATCCTGTTCTGCTGATCTTCCAAGTCCTCTATTATATCTCTGGACTAAGAGGTCTGGAAACCACCAGTACTACCACTGATTCAGAGGTCCCTAGGCCAGTTTCTGCTTTTTATCATTGGGCTAGAGCTGGGGCCAGGGCCACAGGCTGCACAGAGATTAAGCACTGGCCTCCCATCCTATTTCCACAGACCATTTCTGTGGACCTTCTAAGTTGCTTTCAATTAGAAAATATTCTATTCTGTTTTTTGGGGGGATTCTGATAATCTAACACTTGTTTAGAGACATTATTTAAAGGAATTTAGAATGGTTTGGAGGACAAGTTGAGCAAGTTCCCATCTTTACTTTGCCATCTTGGCTCCACCTCCCCCCCCCATTTTATAGGTAAAGAAACTATTAACCCAGAAGTATTAAATGAATAATATAAATCCACATAGGCAATAAGTGGATATAAAAAACCCAAGATTAGGAACTCTCCAGGGCTTTTGCCTCCAACCCCCTACCCTCTCCTTATTGTACTACACTATGTTCTACAATTTTGTTTCTCTAAAGAGGTAGCTATTGAGTTAATTATAAAGGACCATCTTTGTCACATTGCTCTCAATATCCAGAGCTCCGGGGGGCACCATACTGCTGGGACAATGGCAGACGTTGAAGGGATAGACATGGCTTTATTCTTCTATGCTGAAATAAATGTACTGGAGTTCATATACTTACAATTTACTAATCAATTTTCTCACAATGATCAAGCCAAAGTTCTACCCCCACCATTTCCCCAAGCAATCTAATGAATGAGTGAAAAAAAAAACAGTTATCAAGCATTTATCTGTGCTAAACTTTGGAAATACAATTACAAAAATAAATCCCTGTGCTCATGGAGCTTGTGTTCCAGGGGCAGTCAGTATTATGTAATAGAAAGAACACTGGCTCAGGAGACAGAGGACCTGGGTTCAAATCCCTCCTGTGATGTTCAAATGATCATTCCACCTTTGCTTAGGTAAGTTACTTTTCCTGCTAACAAACATCCCTGAGACTAGGATTTTATCTATGTATGCCAGAGTAGCTTTCCTAGGTGGTACAGTGGATAGGCTGCTGAGCCTGAAGACAGGAAGACCAAGTTCAGATACAGCCTCAGACATTTACTAGCTGTGACTTCATCCTGTTTGATTCAGTTTCTTCATCTATAAGAATATACTGGAGAAGAAATCAGCAAACCACTAGCTGTGTGACTCATTTCATCTTCACTCAGTTTCCTCATCTGTAAAATGAACTGGAGAAGGAAATAGCAAACACTCCAGTATCTTTGCCAGGAAAACCCTAAATATGGTCCCAGAAAGATACGACTGAAATGGCAGAACAAGCATTTTTAGCATAGGAATTTTGTCTTTGTATGCAAAATATCTAGAATAGAAGGGAGGAGTTGAATAAATTTTGGATGGATTGAATCTGTATTGAACAGAACAGCCTCTAATCAGGGTGAGATTTCTTCAGAAGCCAAGAGAATATTCACCGAGTGGTCTGGAGGAACAAATTATATTACTTGTCATTTTCTTGAGAGAGCAGAGCTGACTGAGGGAGAGGGAGACTTTGGGAGTGTCCCTAGGAATTGAGCCTTTTTGACTTCATGAGAACTGGACTAGCCAGCTCTTCCCACAGGGAGAGAACTGTTCCCCAATTAGATTACAGAGGCTACAAAGGGACAAGAGGCAGCCATGCAAATTGCTGTAGAGGCAGGAGATAATGAGAGGGTCCAGTTCCTAAGGGTCCTTCCCTTCAGATCCCAGCGGTGAGGAATCTTAAAATAGCCACATTTAAGAAAGAAAACACCAGACCCAGGCTTATCCCAGAAGAGCCCAAGTCCATCCTGTTAGAGAAAACACATCTGGAATGGGACTTGTCCTCCTTCTGCCCCAGGCTATTGCTGGGCTTAAGGGGGCTTCACTGAAAGCCTGAATAAGCCAACTGGGCTGAGAGTAATTAGCCTTATGATTTGGCAAGCTTGTGGGATGATCTTGGGGGAAACCATTTGACTTAATGGAACTGCTTAAACAAAAAGGAGGGGGGACAAGTTAAGGGACTTTACTGATCATCCCCAGTCTCTCTCCCTTATTTATACTGGAGCCAGGATAAAAACCTCCAAGCAGCAGCCCACCCACCTCCTTATACTGGGCCTGACTTTCGAAGTGAGATAGAGAAGAAATAAAAGAGATGCAATTGGGGATATCTTCAGGCAGTCCTAGCAAGGGACTATGTTATTGGTTATGGGCTAACGGAGGCCAATCGAAAGACTGATGCACTTATACTCGGCTGTTGCTGGAACTCCTGGGTCCACACTTTGCTAATCTCCAACATCTTTGGAGTTTGGGAAACTTTTTTAGTTTGGGGATTAAGATAGTTCTGAAGTCAGGATTGCTCATTTAGAGTCAAGAATATAAAGTTGGGAGATAATGGGAAAAACATCTCATTCAGCAGCCTCTTTTTATAAATGAGGCATTGAGATCCAGAGAAGTTGCTACTTGCCTAAGGTCACACAGTGAAAGACCTGGAATTTGAATCCAGGTTTTCTGACTTTAAAAATCACTGCTCTGCTCTTCCACTGTACAAGAGTTGTGATTCCCAGATTTGAACTTAAGATTCCTAGGAATCACTGCTATTTCAAGAGGAAGGGTTCCATTTATGGATCTACTTGGCTTTTTTTTTTTTTTTTTTTTTTGCTGAGGCAATTGGGGTAAAGTGACTTGCCCAGTGTCATCACACAGCCAGGAAGTGTTAAGTGTCTGAGATAAGATTTGAATTCAGATCCTTCTGACTTCAGGGCTGGTGCTCTATCCACTGTGTCACCTCACTGCTCCAGATCCACACACTTCACTTACTTACTTACTCCATCCATCCATCCATCCATATATCTATGTATCTATGTATCTATCTATGCATCTATGTATCTATCTATGTATCTATCTGTGTATCTATGTATCTATCTATCTATCTATCTATTTTTTGCTGAGGCAATTGGGGTTAAGTGATTTGTCTAGGGTCACACAGCTAGGAAGTGTTAATTTGAAAAAGATTTGAACTCAGGTCCTCCTGACTTCAGGACTGGTACTCTATTCACTGCACCACCCAGCTGCCCCCGATCTACTTGTTTTTATAAGTTTGAGATTGCAGTCAGAAAAGCCCCAATCATCTAGAAAACTAGGAGTTTCTAATGTATAAAGAAACTCCCAGAGAAGAGGTAAGACAGATCAGGAAGGAAGAGAGGACCATTCTAGAGAACACTGGACAGAGAAAAGATGAGGGAAGAAAAGCAGAGGCTTTTCTAGACAGGATTTTCTAGACCAGCTCCCTAAACCTTTCAGGGAAACATGCAAGGTGAGCGCTGTCCCAGGTATCATTTTATCCCTTGTTGAGATTTCAGAGTCCCTTGAGTAGTGCCCTTATCAAGTTAGCTCTCCATGGTTCTAGAAACCAATCTTATTCCAAATGTTCATTGCCATTCATCTGGCATTAGGCCGGGCCACTTTAAAAAAGAGAGAACATGACAAGGGAGAGATTAAAATTCTTCACCCGGGCTCCCCCTGCCTTCCCACTTGTGAGTTTAAATGACTTTGCTTCATTCTGCAGAGAACAATTTGGTCCGGGGAATTGTTCCTTGTCTAAGACCATGGCAAAGGATTTTTGAAGTTCCCTCGGGGTTCTGTAGCCGGAGAGGGATGAAGGACTACTAATATGTGATTATGAGGTTTCAGGAAGTACTTAGAATTGAATTAAAGGTGCCTTCGGAAAGTTTTGGCCAGGAGCGGAGGGCTGACTGCAAAGGGAAATTGATTAGCTGGAGGTGCCTCAATCCTAGGAGCTGCAGCCACCGGGAACAATAACTTGACCTGTTTTTGTTGATGGGGTTGACATTATAGAGTCACATAATATCAGAGGGAGACCTGAGGGAGCTGAAACATCCTTAAGTTCAAAATTTACATCTAGGTAGCAGCTAGGAGGCGACATGGTGCATAAAGTACTACTGCTCTTGGCGTCAAGTAGAATCTTCTTGAGTTCAAATCTGGTCTCAGACACTTCTTAGCTGTGTGACTCTAGGCAAGTCACTTAACCTTGTTTGCCTCAGTTTCTTCGTCTGTAAAATGAACTGGAGAAGGAAATGGCAAATCACTCCAGTATCTTTCCTCCAAAATCCCCAGATGGGGTCATGAAGAGTCGAACATGACTGATAAAAACAATTGAACAACATATGTGAGACGAGATCCTCTGACATCTGTGTGAAGATCTTCAGGGAAGGGCAATCCAAAGCATCTTATTCCACCTTGGAATAGGCCAATTTATGAAATTCTGGAACTTAAATCTTCTCTCCACTGCTGACCTATTTTGCCTGGCTACAGAAGTTTGCCAAAGACAGACAGAAAGTAAGTACTCGCAAATAAACTTGGTAATTCACAATGCAAAAACCCAGATGAGTGGGAGGGTTATTTATTTATTTTTCTTGCAGCAATTGGAGTTAAGTGACTTGCCCAGGGCCACACAGCCAGAAAGTGTTAAGTGTTGGAGAGCAGATTTGAACTCAGGCCCTTTTGGCTTCAAAGCTGATGCTCTATCCACTGCACCACCCAGCTGCCCCTAGTATAATAATTATACTCTGTGCTCTCACCATTTCAGTGACATTTCAGTGACAAAGCCACAGTAGCAGCCCCTGTTTAGTTATAGCTCTGACTTCTAAGTCTGCCATCTGGGGTTAAGCAAAGCAGATCTAATCTTCTTCCCTTCCTTGCCATGACAATACTTAAAGACAAGTATTCTCCCATTAGATTTTTCTTTTTCTTAGATTTTTCTGCACAAGTGAGCCCTAGATTCCTCTCTCTGCCATCTTGGCTGCTTTCCCCTGCACAGTATCCCATTTTCTCAATTTCCTTTGTATTCCCAGGCTTGGCTAGAGTATCCCAGAGTGATCTCACTCAAGTCTGACGCTAACCTTAGTAGGAGTGTCAAAGCAAAGAGAAGAAGAGATGGGGAGATGAGAATCCATCTTTCCATTTTAAAATATAGAAATCCCAGGGTTCCATTACTCTATTCTCTATGATCTTCAGATGGGAAGGGGAGCAAGAACCGCCTCTGATGAAGGGATCCAGTGCTAGACCCTGTAGGAACTCCAGGGAGATCTGTGACTGTAGGTGATGCTTGTGAGTGAAAAAGGGATACCAGGGGTAGCAAGAGCCGATTGGAACCAGAACTCACATGACAACATCTTTCTGATAAGTATGAAAGGACATTTTTTTAAAATGCAAAAGCAAGTAAAATCACACAACATAAGTATATGTAAGAAGGCACAGGATACCCTAAACTATAATTAATTAATAAAATTATCTTCTTCTACAGAGTACCATCACTCGACAGGAGGGTGGTCCTGTCTTCATTTAGCTTGTGTCTGCCCAAAAGCACATACATAAACACATGTATGTATGTACATAGGCTTTTGAGATAGATATATATGAAACATATATAATATATTATATATATATATATATATATAAAACATATATAATATATATATTATATATATATATATATATATAACATACTTTGTTGTTGTTTAGTTGTGTCTAATTCCTCATGACTCCATTGGGATTTTCTTGGCAGATACTGGAGCGGTTTGCCATTTCTTCTTCCAGTTCATTTTACAGATGAAGAAACTGAGGCAAATAATATTAAATGACTTGTCCAGGATCATACAGCTAGTAAGTATGTGAGCACAGATTTGCATTTAGGAGGATGTCTTCCTGTTGCAGGCCTGACATTCTACTCACTGTGCTACTTAGCTGCTCTACATATAGAGTTACAAATAATGTACACACAGTATACATATACATATATATGTAAAATATATACACATATACATATATAAGAATGTTAGTGTGTGTATTGTATATACATACTATACAGAGTATCTCACAAATCTTAATACGGATTTATGCTATGGGCTACTGACATATATGCACTGTATATGTTTATGTGTATACGTGTATGTCTTTTTGCTTATAAATTCTCTGATTTATTTAGAGGTAAAGTGCTATATTCCAAATAGGATCAGCATCCACTACTTCCTTCTGACTTTCAGCCCATCAAAGATGTATAGCTCATCTCTCTGGAGAGAATCTCCCCTTGAGTTAACATTAATCACACCAGGCAGGGACATCACAGCTGCTGGATTTCTTTCATTCATAATCAAACGTGGGATGTATTTGACAATGTAAGCATTGGGACTTGGGAGGGGAAACTGAGCAGAAGTTATTCAGCCTAAGCAAGGACTGGCCACTTTAGTGGCAGCCTCAGTTAGACCTTTGTCCTTCCACCTGTCTCTTTCTCCTCCAAAGAAGCAGGGATCGTGGTGGGGCCAATAGTGAGCTCATAGCAATGCTGAGTTGCATCCCACCAAAGATTGGTAGGAAAGGGAATCAGCATTTATGACTGGACCTTGTCTTTTCCCTCTAAGTATCACAAAAATAAACAGTGTAACTCTCTCCCTTCTACTTCCTTCCCAGTGAGTTTTAAAGTCAAATTTAAAAGAGGAATTTCTAAGCTGGCAAACTCTGGTGATAGAGGCCGACATCTTTATGGAAACATACTTGGGAGGTAGGTGTTAGGGATGTAAAAACAAAAACGATGGCCCTTGCTCTCCAGAAGATTGCTTTCTATAGAAGTGACAAATCATCACCAAGCCCATATTCAAAACTATTCCATCTTGGTAGGACCATTAAAACCATGTGTGTGTGTGTATGTGTGTGTGTGTGTGTGTGTGTGTGTGTGTGTGTGTGTGTGTGTAAGGTGTGTTTCAGGGAAGACTCGTACCTCTGGTGTGAAGGCTGCCGAGCCCTTTAAGGCCTATCCACCTTTGGTGCCAACTGATCCACCTAATGTCACCTGTGGCTCTAAGAAGCTGTGGCGAGCCCAGTGGTCACAATCCAGTAAACCATTTGGCAGATGGGCTAAGCCAGACTGAGGGTAACCAACAGGTATCAGATCCTATGGTTGGGTGATGTCTACCCCAGGTATGTGAAGGCCTCCTCTGGTAGAATGGACAGATGAGAATAATTTAATAATTTGTTCCAATGGCCATGAAGGCAGGGAAAGCAGGTGTTGTGGAGTGCTTAGAGCTTGGTTAGACATTGGAGACATCAAGGTCATCCTTGAGGCACCACCAGTCATTCTGACTCTGTCTTGCCCCTGGACAATGATGAGTTTAGGGGAGAGACAGTGACAGAGAGACAGAGAAACAGAGAGAGAGAGAGAGAGAGACAGAGACAGAGACAGAGATTCAGAGAGGAAAGAGAGAGAGAGGGAAGAAGGAAAAGAGAGACAGAGGGAGATGCTGATGCAATTCTGCCTCATTTGAATCCAATTTACACATGAATCAAAAGATATCACCATAGCATTTTTCCATTTCTATCTATCTCAAAGCCCTGTAGTAATAGGTGAGGGACAAAGCAGCAGGTGTGGATACACTGGGAGCTATAGTCACAACCCTGCACCCAGATGGCCCAGGCCATAGGGTGGTGGGCAGCAGTGAGATTCGGCAACCCCCTGGGTGTCTGAACAGCCTCTTAAGGATTGCCCTGTTCACCATCCATTTATGAGGAAGGGGCTAGAAAGGGTGCTCTAAAAATTGCTTATTCAATTTATTGTGGCAGACAGGGACCCCCACCTTACAGTGGAGACACTCAGAGGGACTCTTTGTGTCTGACCTGTGGCAGAGCATTGGGAGATCATTTTCATCTAATCAGCCACAATCAGACACTCTGTAAGTCGACTCTGACATAGTGATGTCAATTTGATTCTCTTTGAGTATGAGGGACAACAACCAACCAACCAACCAACTATATCATTTTTTGGATAGTTTTTTAATAGGTTTTTGCATAGTTTTGAATAGTTTTTGGAGAGACCATAGTTAGTCAACTATCTCAAAACAAGAACTCTAGTAGAGTACTGAATAGGAGGCATATATGGAAGATCCTATAAAAAACAGAATTTTTGTTGATAACATTTGTTTTTACATTACTTCATTCCCATTTATTTGAGAAGTATTTGCTCAACTCTGTTGATCTCTTATTGATGGGAATGGATTTTGCACTTACATAATTCTGATGATCGTCTGTATAGCTTGGATTCTAAATTCTTATCTAAAACCGTTAATACAAAGGACTCCCCCAGCTTCCATTAACTATTTCCCTTATCTTAAATGCATTTAATTTTTTTCAAAAGATTTTCAATTCCATATAATCAAAAATATTAATTTGTAAATGCCTTTAACCCTTGTTTAAGAATTCATCTCCTGCTTGTAAAAGGTAGATAATCTGCTTTTTTTCTTTTCTTTTTTTATGGTATGCCTTTCATATTTATGTTATGTGGAGATTTTAAATTTGTTGTGGGAGATTGCCTGACATGTTAGTTTTAACCTAGTTTCTGCCAGACTGCTTCCCAGGTTTCCCAGTAGTTCATATCACACAGGGAATTCTTTCCTGGGTAAATTATGTTTGGGAGTTCATCAAACTCAAAGTAATTGAGCTCCATTATTTCTGTTTTTCTCTCATCTTGTCTGTTTCATTGCTCTGCTATTTTCGATTCTTTTAACTGGTTCTCAGAGATTCAGATGATTGCTGCTTTATTATAGTGAAGTCTGGAAATATTATCCCTCCTTTATTCCTACCTTTTATTCATTATTGGCCTTGATATTATAGGTTTTTTTCAGATGAATATTATTCTTTTATCTTGTTGTGTAAAGTATATCTTCGTCAATTTGATTGGCATATCAAAACTGCAATTTAACTTCAAAGGTTGTCTCTCTCCTTCCCTTTCCCTTCTTTCCTCCCTCCTCTCTTTCCCTCCCTCTCTCTCTGTCTCTGTCTGTCTCTGTCTCTCTCTCTCTCTCTCTCCCTGTTTCTGTCTGTCTGTCTGTCTCTCTGTCTCTCTCTCTGTCTCTGTCTCTGTCTCTTTCTGTGTCTCTCTCTCTCTTTCTTTGTCTCTCTCTCTCTTTGTCTCTGTCTCTATGTCTCTCTCTGTCTGTCTCTCTCTGTCTCTGTCTCTGTCTGTCTCTCTCTCCCTCCCTTTCCCTTCTTCCCTCCCTCCTCTCTCTCCCTCCCTCCCTCTTCCTCTCTGTCTGTCTGTCTCTCTCTCTCTGTGTCTCTATGTCTCTGTCTCTCTCTTTCTCTCTGTCTCTGTCTCTTTCTCTGTCTCTGTGTGTCTCTCTTCCTCCCTTTCCCTTCTTCCCTCCCTCCTCTCTCTCTCCCTCCCTCCTTCTTCCTCTTTCTCTCTCTCTCTCTCTCTCTCTCTCTCTCTCTCTCTCTCTCTCTCTGTCTTTGTCTCTCTCTCACACACACACAAACACACACTCACACGCATATTCATGCATTTGCTTATTTATTTATTGACTTGGCCCAGACATAAGCACTGAATATTTCTCCAGTTATTTAGGTTGTTCTTTTTTCTTTCAGGAGAACTTTGCATTTGAATACATTTAAGTATTGCACATGCAGTAGTATTTTATTAATTTTAGTTGTTTCAAATAGGAACTCTTTCAATTATTTATAATAAATTTTATTTATTAATAAACAACATAATTACTTCCCCTTATAAATTCTACTTTTTCACTTAACTGATCCACTTGCAGTTTAGTTCAACTCAGGAAGTAATTAATCACTTTTTATATGTCTGAGGGCAGTTAGGTGTTGAAATAAATATGAGTGTTGAGTTTGGAGTCACGAATGTTCATCTTCCTGAATTCAAATCTGGCCTCAAATACTTATTAGTTGTGTGATTCTGGGCAAGTCACTTAACTCCATTTACCTCAACTTTCTTATCTGTAAATGAGCTGTAGGTGGAAATATCAAACCACTCTATTATCTTTGCCAAGAAAACCCCAAATAGAGTCACGAAGAATCAGATGTGACTGATTTTGGTAGATGCATGGAAGACAGAAATAAAGACAGTTCCTGCTTTCTGGAAGTTTAGATTCTAATGGATTGTTCTTAAAAACTATCAGTATGGAAATATTTCCTATTGTGGATCTTTGTCCTTGATGTACCTCAGAGCTGGATCATACTCCTTTCCACTTTTTAGAATACTTCCCTTCCTTCATGATTCCATTCTTACAGAGATTTCATAATAGCATTGTCTCATTCCTCTTTAAATGATTACAAATATGCTCAGATTACATGTTATATTTATTTGTCAAATGTGGATTCTTTGAAGGCAGGAAATATTTTTGGCTTGGTTTTTGAAATCTATGTTTAACCCAGTGACTTGTATATGATAGTTTTTTTTTTTGGTTGTTGTTGTTGTTGTTGTTGTTGTTGTTGTAAATACTTGTTGGATTGAATTGAATGGGAATAAAGACTGACTGACATGACTAACTGAGTAAAGTGAATGCCAGATTTAGAATCAGAAGGCTAAAGAAGCAAATTTAACTGATCATATGTTTAAAGGTAAAAAAGATCTTAGAGATTATCTTTAGATGTTCTTAACATACTGTCTACTAATTTAAAAAATACTTTGATAAACTGTTTCAATACAATTGGTTTCCTCTATAAATCCTATGTATTTTTTAATATATGATTCTGAAAAGGGGATCATAGGCTTTTCCAGACTGCCAAAAGGGTCCAAAAAGTTAATGATCTCACACCTGATCATACTTCTTCATTCTGTAAATGAGAAAACTAAAAGCATAACTCAGATGAACAACGGTAACAAGAACTATCCATATTTAATAGAATTCTTAAGTTTTGCAAAGGGCTTTGCAGCAAATATCTAATCTCAATTGATCCTTACAGTATCTCAGCAAAGTAGGCATTTTTATCATCCTCAGTTTTTAAACGAGGAAACTGAGGCACAAGGAGGTTAGGTTACTTACCTAGAATCACATAATTAAAGTGTCAGAATTGTTATTTGAATCCAAATCTCCCTGTCCCCAAGTCCAGGATCCCTGGATTCTGCTACATCCATCCTTCCCATCATTCCACTCTTTTTGTTGTTGAATTATGTCATTTAGGTCTCACTCTTCATGACCATATTTGGGTTTTCTTGGCAAAGATACTGGAGTGTTTTGTCATTCCCTTTTCCAGCTCATTTTACAGATAAGGAAATTGAGGGGAACAGGGTGAAATGACTTGCCAAGGGTCACACAGATAGTAAGAATCTGAGGCAAAATTTGAACTTGGTTCTTCTTGATTCCATCCATTTCTGGTATCTATCCATGACACCATGTAGCAGTCCTCCATACATTCTACCTCGAAATCTGTGAGTTAAAGTCATAGGGCTACATGAGCTCCAAGGTTCCTCCTAATTCTAAATCTTATTCCTAGGATCCAAAGAATGAAATTCATTCACTTCTTTCCTGCCCACATACTCCATTACTCCCATCAGACAGCAGCCTGAGTCCATGAGTCTAATCATATCTATAGAGCTTTGGGCTTTCGGTGGGGGCCATGACTTGGCATATTAAATCAGCAAGCTGTCTGGTAAATGCAGGAGGCTGGACAGCTATTTGGTCCCCAGGGCTTTGCCCTGAGCCATTCATCATTACTAATTCCTTTGGTAATTATGGTAATAACAATAATCATGAAAAGTTCATTTGGTTTTAATGTGCATGTATATATGACATGTCATTCCCTGAGAGTTGCATTCTGACTTAATAGTGATTAAATAGGATCCAGGATTTGTGAGCAGGAGGTAGTTTGGGCCACGGGTAGGACATGTATACAAAAGCCAGGGAGTTGGTTGGAAGAAATGAGACTTCCTTGGATTTCCTGATCAGTGATGGATGGTTATGGTAGAATAGGGAAGAGGGCTGGTGATGAGACCAGATGTTTGGGTATCTCAAAAGTCTTAGTGTATTTTTAATCCATAAAGCTTTTTTTTTGTTATAGCTTTTTATTGACAGAACATATACATGGGTAATTTTCCAACACTGACCCTTGCAAAAACTCCTGTTCCAACTTCCCCCTTCTTCCCTCCATCCCCTTCCCCTAGATGGCAGGTAATCCATAAAGCTTTTGAGTTTAAAAGTACACTAAGATTTTGGAGGGGCTCTGTAATAATACTCTCTACTCTGAATGGAGAGAATTCTCTTTTCCCAGACGTTGGTAAACCTAATTATCATTTAGAAAAGGGTATTTACTGAACAGATACCACAAGGACAGTTACTGCAGTAAATCTTCCTTTCAGGGATACTATTCCCTTGCACTCACAAAGTGCCTGGGAAGAGTGAGCACAAACTTATAGTAAAATGAAATGTTAAAGAATTATTATCTAGAGAACACTTGTGACAAAGGGTAAACTCATAGTTCTTTGCCAGTGGAAGTAAATTTCTTCCTTCATGATGTCTTCATCTAGCTGCTTTTAGATATAATTCTCCACTAGGTTCCAAATTTCATTCATTTGTAGATTTCTGAATATGCCTTTCCTTTGTGGATCCAGTTTGTCCTTAATATGTGCTTTCTTTCTTTTTTCTTTTCTTTTCCTTTTTAAGTTTTGCTGAGGCAATTGGAGTTAAGGCTCACATAGCTAGGGAGTGTTAAGTGTTTGAGGTCAGATTTGAACCCAAGTCTTCCTGACTTCAGGGCTAGTGGTCTATCCACTGTGACACCTAGCTGCCCCTAAGCCTTTTCAATGCATTCAGTGCTGCTTTAGGAAGAGTGCTACTGATGGCAATGGGAACTCTAGAGCTGTTTTTCTATCTTATTTTTAAAAAAATAAAAAATTACTGATATATATTTTTTCTTTACATTCCTTAAAATTTCCCTTCTAGCTTTTGTTCTGCCTTCTCTGGAAGCCTTGCATATAATAGAATATTTCTTAAGCAAAAGAAAAAAAGAAAAAGAAGAATCAGAAAAAAACTGCTCAATACATTGAAAAAATTTGTTACATGTCATTGGGAAAAATTTAAATATTTTAAAAAGTAAAAATAAAATAAGGAAAAAGAAGAAAATCCAAAAATATATTTAATGTTCCACTTTCATGTACTTCTTACTTCTCCAAATGAATGTGGTGAGGGGATGGCTGTCTTCTCATATGTGTTCTTTGGGGCCATATTCTTTCTAATTCTTCAACATTCGCTTGTGCTTGTTTAATGGTTTTTCTTTCCATTTCTGTTGTTGTAGTTTATTTTATAATAATTTTGTATATTGTCTTCTTATTTTTTCTTCATTTTTTTTCTTTTTTTGCTGAGGCAATTGGGGTTTAGTGGCTTGCTCAAAGTCACACAGCTAGGAAGTGTTACCTATCTGAGTCTAGATTTGAACTCAGGTCATCCTGACTTCAGAACTGGTGCTCTATCCACTGCACCACCTAGCTGTCCCCCTTTTTACTTCATTTTGCAGTGGTTCATGGAGATCTTCCCATGCTTCTCTGTATTCATCACATTTGCCATTTCTTACAAAAAAGTACTATTCCACTGATTCACAAACCACATTATGTCTGCTCCCCAATCAGTTGATGTCTGCTTTGTTTCTAATTCTTTGCTACTATTACGAAAATATTATTATAATCTCTTTTGTGTATATTGAAACTTTCTGTTTGTGAACGCCTTGAAATATATGCCCGATGATGAAATATTTGAGTAAAAGGATATGGATATTTCCGTCACTTTATTTACGCAGTTCTAAATTGCTTTCTAGATTGGTGAAACAAATTCACATCTCTACCAAAAATGCACCAGTGTGCCTAATTTCTCACAATATTTACAACACTGACTAGTCTCTCTTTTGTCATCTTTGCCAATTTGCTCCTTCTGGATATTTTACTCTTTTGAATTTTACAAAGGTGTCACTTGTTCCGTAGTGAGAGAAGAGGAGGGAGTGGAGAGAAAACTTTACTCTAGAGGCAATTTCAACTCAGTGATGGATCCGGCTATTCTACTATCAGCATGGACTGGCTTACCAGAGCCCTGTACATATGGCAGATTTTCTTCAGTCAATCAAAAGATATCCTCCCATGTATCTGCCTGCTTTCATCCAATGGGCAAAAACTTTTATGATACTTCCAAATGGATTAAGACCTTATCAACTCTTAGATCAATTTTAATTGGTTACTTGATGGACTCAATTTATATCCATAGGCCTTCTGTGATATATATGTTTATATTATCGCCTTCATACAATATAACAACCTTGAGGACATGGATTATTGTATTTTTGTCTTTGTATGACCATAAAGAAGCATAGCGTCAAGTGAATAGTAGGTTCTTAAAATTATTAATTTGTTGGTTCATTTTGTAAATACTGGGATGGAGGAGACAGACAAGGATCCATATTTTCAAGTGCTATTGTAGTTCAAAGATTTAGGTATCAAGTCTGGAAGAAACCTTCCCATCCAGTGGTATCAAACTGAAGGAGAAACAAGAATTCTAATCCATACATAAGAATCCTTGAGGACTGATGTAATATTAGCTATTTTAATGTATTTTTATAATTTTGTTAATTTTTTTCAATTTTATTGTAAATTTATTGTGTATCTTAAATTCAGTTTTATTTAATTTAAATTTAAATAACACTCCAAAGTACTGTGGACAACATATGGCTCATGGGTCATTATTTAATACCTTTTCTTCATTTTGCATGTAGTGAAACTAAAACAGATAGTTGAAATGAGTCACCAAAGAAAATGTGTTCTGGAGTGGAGCTGATTCAGGTCATCTCCCTTGTGGTTTAAGTTTGATAATGGAACAGAATGATTTACCTAGTAAGTCATCCAATAATTTAAGAAAAAATAGAAAAAAAAAATTGACTTAGCCGTAATAGAAGAAGGATGTTCAACAAGGGTAGGCATTGAGGGCACTTTGAATGGATTCAGCCTAGTGAATCTCCTTTGCCTGAGTTATGCATTATAATCCAGCACCCAGACATTTGAATATCCCTTGAATGGTTTTATGTTCAGCTTATAAAGAATAGATATCAACAATATGACCCTTGATCCCTTAAAGCAACTGAGTCTAAAAGGATACCGTCCATACCTGTTAAGGAAAAATCAGCTTGATTTGCATCGGGGCATGGGTTAGGATATTGTTCTTAGCTCACTATGAAGTAGAATAGACAAAGTATGACAGTCTCAATATAACTCTAATGTTCAATACCATATCAGGATCAATTTTGGACCCACACAATTTCAAGATTTATGAAATATGCTGTCTCTTAATGGATAGATTCAGGAAGAACTGGCTCTAATTTTGCTTCTAAATCTGGCTGTGTTTCTCAGGGCAAGTCATTTCAACTCTTTGAATGCTAGCTTCCTCAGCTACCAAATAGGAATAATAACATTCTCTACTGAACATGATTGTTGTAAGCCACATGAAATCAATAACCACTACCACCACCACTATTACCACCACCATAACAACAAGCATTAAAGTTTGTAAATCTCTTTATCCTTACAACAAGTCTGGGAAATTGGTGATATTACTGATGAGAAAGTTAAGGCTGGAAGGATGAGGACTCTCTTAAGGCCACACTGGTGGGAAGATAATGTCTTCAAAGTGCTTTGAAGATATTGAATATATTGTTATTATTTTAAGAACAATCCAAGAAGAACAAGAAAATTATGAAAAGAAAGTCAACCAACTGGAATAGGAGAGCCAGAATCTTAAGGAAGAAAATGACCCCTTGAAAATTGGAATTGGCTGAGGGGAAGCCAGTGAAGCTATAAGAGACCAAGAAATAATGGAACAAAATAGAAAGAATGAAAAAATAGAAGAGAATGTGAAACAACTAATCTGGAGAACAGATCAAGAAAAGAAAACATAGGAATAATCAGATTATCTGAAAGCTACAGTCAAAAAAGGAATCTTGAAGCAATAATACAAGAATTAATAAAGAAAATCATCCTTAAATGTTAGAACAAGACGGGGAAGTAGAACTAGGAAAAAATAACTCCACTGATCATTACCTAAAAGAGATTCTAGAAGGAAAAATAAGATAGCTAAATCCCCAAACCCTCAGATTGAGGAGAAAATATTACAAGTAACAAGAAAAAAAACAATTCAAATATGGCAGAGCCACAATTAAAATCACATAAGATTTAACAGTGACTACATTAAAAGACCAGAGGGTTTGGAACACTATATATTGAAGAGCAAAAGAAGTGAGGTTGTGACTGAAAATATTACATCCAGCAAAGTTAACCTTAATCCTGAATGAAAAATATAAATGAACATCCAAGAATTGCCAAGCTTTCATGGTTTTGTCACAAAAAGATCCGAACTTAATAGAAAAGTTGACATACAAGATCCAAAAGAAATATAAGGAAAACTTCAAAGACACATTACGAGGAACTGAATTAAGACAGACTTTTTTATGTGAGAATCTAAACCATATGTCAAAGATTATAATTAGCATTGAATAAATTTAAAGAAAGTAGAATTGAGTATGATATGATTCTAAAATGCAAAACCATGTAGGAAAAGGTAAAATGAGCAAATATCTTATACAAATGAGGTGGCAAGATGAAGAATTGACACAGAGGAATTAGATGGGGTAAGGGAGCTGGTAGTTCTGGAACCCTACTCTCATCAAGAATAGGTTAAAATGAAACAGTACACATATATCCAGAAAAGCATAAAAGTCTTTTAAATTTAGAGAGAAATAGGAGGCTAAGAGGATAGAAAGGGGGGAGAGGATAAGAAAGGGATTTTTAGAGGGAAACCTACTCATCTCAGATCTGAGTTAGAGAACAACATATACATTTAGAAGGAAACAAACACTTAAATTTATAAAGAAAAAAGATAGTGAGGGAATAGGATGAGAGATATAGAAAAGTATGTAGATTAATAGGAATGGAATAAAGCGGGAACAACAACACACATTTTAAAGGGTATAAAAATCTTCTAAATTCCGATAGAAAAAATGAGAGGAAGGAGAAGGATGGGGGAGATCATAAGTGAAAGATACTTTGGAGGAGGGGATAGGTTAAGTAATAAATGGACAATGTATTGGATAGAAGTAAAGCAGAGGGACTTAGGAAAGATAAGAAATAAGAGATACATGCAAACATAAAACAAAGATCCATAGTGTAATTTATTAGGTTAAAAATGCAGGGATAGTAATCATGATCTAGGACAAAGTTAAAGCTAAAATAGATTTTATGATAAGAAAAAAAATAGGGAAGCTATATCATGTGTCAGCCATATTAATCAATATTCTTTTGGACTATTTAAAATAACTAAACAGCATAAGGTTGTAAGATATAGGAAATATTTAATTGGTGAATTTAGAAAAACATGGAAAGACTTGGATTTACAAAGGAAGATATTATCCATCTTTAGAGAAGCAGAGGACAAACAATGTTATGATATTACATAGACACATATGAATATGTATGTATATTTGTGTATTATATATGTATATATAAGTATATATATGTATATATCTATATCTATCTCCCTATCTATGCTTAATTGTAGCTTTTTAAAGGGAAGGTAGGGAGGAAGGGGTGAAAAGTAAAAAAGTAAAAAATGCACAGTAGAGAACCTACAAGAAAGCAAAGAAAAGATGGACAGTTTTGAATACAATGTGGTATATATTATATAGGCTTTCTTGAAATGGAAATTTAGTGCTTTATATTTTGAAGCCTCTCTTTTGTTCTGTGATGTACATAGAAATGTTTTTCTTCTTTTTCTTTGTTTTGTATTTATGTTTTAAATAAATAAAAAAGAAAAAGATAATTCACTATGTGAAGTCATTGATGTTTGTGGCAGACTTAACATTTAAGGACTTCCATAAGCAACCAGACTCCAATCCAAGCCTTATATATTATTCCCCTTGATACATTCTTTAGTCTAGCCATTGATCTAGAGTGGTTTAATCCTATCTTAGGCATTTTTAGTATTCTGCATGGGGTCTCAAGAATATTCTTTATATTGTTTACTCCTTGTGGGATAATCATTCTTTGAAGGATTTAAGATTTTCTTGGTACAGGCAGGCACAGATCACCAGGTATTATCACCAAGGTGGTACAGAAAGAGTGTTGTTAAAACAGGCAGAGTCAAGATGGAAGAGTCTGCAAGAGGTTGGTATTGGGAATCAGAGAACCTGGATCTGCTCCTTACCTTGATGAAAACTCTGGGAAAGTGTTTATTATTATTATTATTATTATTATTATTATTATATTGTCATTAAGACCTTAGTTCTTAAAGTCTCTTCCTGGTCTATGGACATTTATCTATAGCTGTAAGAGATCTTAGGCTCAATGTAATCTAAATCCTTCATTTTACAAGTGAGGAAACTGAGAATCAGGGAGGTGAAGTGCTTTATCCAAGGACATTCATTGTTCTTAAGTAGACATTCTCTTAATTTAGAGTCAGTGTACCATGTACTTTTAATGACTAGACAAAAATGTTTAAAGACCTGGAAAATGGATTCCAGAAGGAAAGTGATTGGACCTGAGAAGATTTATTCTGGAGTAGATCATATTAAGGGGACATTAATAATGGCCTCCAGACACTTGAGGAACATCCAATAAATGATGGTGACTGCTTAGCCTTGATCTGTGGAAGGAACTTTATTGACACCCTGATGGTTCTGTGATCTCATTGTTGTTGATTCTTCTGCCATTCAATATCTTAATCTGTCCATGTCTTCTCATTCCATGTGACTCTTGTTTATGGTCTCCCATGGACTCCCTCAATGTGTTTGTGAATGGGGATTCCTCTAGATCTCGGCAAATTGCAAGGATGCTGAGATGTACTCAGTGGATTTTCCATTAATGATGCTGGTGATGGTGACGACAATAGTAATGACAAATAAAAAGATGTAGCATTTGTATAGCACTTTAAGGTTTCCAAAGCTCTTTATCTAAGTTAACTCATTTGTACCATATAACAATCCTATGAGGGAGGCTAGTAATTATCTAAGGCTGGATTTGAACTTAAGTCTTCCTGATTCTATGACCTGCACTTTATCCACTGAATCACCCATTGGTGCTCAAGTTTCTCAACAGTATTACCTTCTCTCTTTTTTTCAGATCTTTGAGAAATAATATCCTCAAACCCCCAAAGGGTACAGTGAACGAATAGAGTCAGGATAAGTGAAGCAGTTTAAATTATTAAATACATTTCTGAAAACACCATGAGTTTTTCACGATCCACAGATATTAGAACCAGCAATTATACCTTATAAATTCAACCCAATACAGCCTCCTCCTTCTCTTCAGAGTTTCTATTGGAGGAGACCTCGCATGTCATTCCATTCTCACTACATGTACTCCTTAATATGTTCCCTCTCCCCATTATACATCCCTTGCTCAAAGATGGCAACTATTCCCACCCTTGGGGTGTGTCAGTTAATATGCATGAGGTTGATTAAACGTGTGCTTGCAAAAAAAAAAAAAGTTTCCTGTCATTGATCCCAGCTGGTTTTAGCTGAAGCCTATTCCCCCTTATCAGAAAATTTATGTTTAACCTGTTCCTTGTCTCATAAGGGGATTGGTTGGATATATCTTAAGAGGGTACTTTATCCCATTTTTGTGTTTGAATAAATGCTTTTGTGAGTATAAGCACTCACTGCTGACCAAGATAGTATAGATCACTGATTGATTCCCCCTCCAATTCCTTAACTTTACAGCCAAGTCATAACATCCTACTGATTCTTACAAATCCCATGTCTCTCTGATTATATCCTAAATGCTGAGAATTGCAAAAGAAAATATATGTATGCATGTATACTTATGAGTGTACACACACACACATATATATACATATATGTATATGTATATATGTATCTATATACACACACATATATATATATATATATATATATATATATATATATATATACACACATCTCTTTCTTGTTCAGTTTTTCAGTTGTGTTTGACTTTTCATGACCCATGGATCATACTTTCCTTGAGTTTTTCTTGGCAAAAATAATGGAGTGGTTAGTCATTTCCTTTTCCAATGCATTAAGGCAAACAGAATTAAGTGACTTGCCCAGGGTCACAGAACTAGTGAGGGGCTAAAGATGCATTTGAACTCTTGTTTTCCTGACTCCAGACCTAGCCTTCTATCCAGTGAACCAACTAGCTGCCTCCTTGTACCTATATACATACACAAACATAAACATATACACATATATACATATATCATATATACTATTCTCTGTCTTTGTCTCTCTTTTTTTTTCTTATCTCTCTGTCTCTTGCCCTTTTATTCTTTCTCTCTCTCTGCTTTTCTCTATGTCTCTTTCTTTGTGTGTCTCCCTTTCTGTCTTTCTGTTTGTCCCTGTCTGTCTCTTTTCCTCTCTCTATGTCTCTGTCTCTGTCTTTCTTAGTTTCTGTCTCTGTCTCTCTCCTTCTGTCCATTTCTCTTTCTCTCTGTCTCTGTTGGCCTCTGTCTCACTATCTTTCTTCTCTCTCTCTTCTCTCTTTCTTTTTCTATCTTTATCTCTGTCTCTTTCTTTCTCTCTGTCTGTTTTCTTTTTCTTCCTCTTTCTTTTTCTATATTTATCTGTCTCTCTGTCTTTCTCCCTCTCTTTCTCTGTCTCTTTTTCTATCTCTCTGTCTCTTTCTCTATCACTGTCTCTCTGTCTTTATCTCTCTCTGTCTCTGTCTGTCTTTGTCTCTTTTTGTCTCTGTCACTGCCTTTCTCTCTTTCTCTTATAGCTTCTCTAGCTCTCTGGACATTGGAGGAATGCCAATGGTCTGTCCATTAATGATGGTAATTGCAATAATAAAATAAATAATAGCTCATATTTCTATAACATATTAAAGTTTACCAAGTCTTTCTACAATACAAAGTAAAAGGGAGAGTTGGGCTCTTTGCTGGGGAGAAGGGTGTTTTAAAAGGCTAACTTCACCTCGGGTGGGGAGAGTTTAATGTAATTCTGCCCATAGGCAGGAAGGAGTTCGAATGAATTTGCTGCCAATGTGAGTTCTTTTTCACTTTTAGAGCCATAGGATTTTAGGAGGCAAAAAAGGGTTTGATGCAATTGGGGGAGGAGTGGGTGGAAAAGAATGGTGAATCTTCCATTGAAAAAGGAAGAAGAGACTGGAGAGAGCAGGGAGCTTGTCTCAGATGCTTTTGGCCCAGGTGAGAGCCATTTCACTGGAGTCTCTTGAAGGCTGTATCGATTGGCTTTCCACTATAGTTAGCCATAAGGAAAATAAGCGAAACTGACAGGTGTTCAGCATGATTAAAGCTCAGCAGAAGTCAATGAGACCGAGTGATATTACGGATATTAGACTTAAATGTCATTTCACTGTCACAGAGACTTTGATGTCCTGGGTGATGGCCTCTTACTCAAAGTGCAACATTTCATTAGGGAATCACTTTTAAACAACTGAGTCAGGGAAGAGGGAGTTGGATGGCAGGGCTTGCCACCATTATTCATTTCATGCTCTACAAAGGGAGGCCTCCATTTAAATTGCAAATGTTAATGGGGCTGTCAGACTTTAAGGGTGAGTGGGACTTGAGGATTACAGTGTGACTGGAGCCAGAATGCAAACCAGGATTCCAAGCAAGTAAATTCTATCTCTATAGGGAGGCAGGGAAGAAATGCCTGTCATTATAACCAAGGCTGATAGTTCTTTTGTTTTAAGTGGTTTATGGGTAACAGATTTTTAATTTCTTAATTGTCAGGGGTTAGAGAAGGTATAATTAAAAGTTTGAATTTATAGACAGCACCACTTCCTCACCCTATCAGGTGACAAAAGGACCTCAGGAAAGGTCTGGGTCAAGTTGAAGGTAATCTATGGGCGGCAAAAATCAGTAAGTTGGGGAGGAAAGGGGGTTTACTCCAAGCTTTTAAAGACAACCCCTAGATGAGAACAATTTATTCCAGCAGCCATGAAGGCAGCTTAAACAGGTGCTATGAAGCTAGACCTTGGGCAAACATCAAAGGCCTTGCATCCTGAGTCATCAACTGTTGCCCTAATTTTTGTCCTGTTGCTGTATTTTAGTGAAAACAGGGTGAATCTGATGACTTTATACAACTCTATTGAATTCACTCATTTTAGGGAATCCTAGTGAGGAATCCCCGTGAGTCTCAGGACTGCCTTTATGTAAATTTGTTTGCTGAGAACTTTGAAAGGCACTCTTCACTATCTGATAAATCTCAAGAAACATCGGGAGAATTGGCCATCCTCTTGGCGCCTTTAATAAAGAATATCCTTTATGGCAGACCTATGTTAACTCCAGAAACCTGGCCAGTTCCTGGAATAAACACAATCTTCCTAAAGGAATAGACAAATATTCTCTTTGATGGACCACTTGTGATAAAGTATTCCTGTACCCCCAGAGGAGGGCTGCTCTGTCTCAAGGGTCATATATCAACCGAGAATATTTTGTATAGTGCCTTCTTTGTTCTTAGCCTATAAAAACCCCTTAGTGGAAAGAGACTTTGAGAACTCAGGAAGATTGGTACCATTTGCCTAACACCGTTTCCCATTTGAGTCTGGATAACTGTGACTCTGGTTCTCCCAGCTGTTAGAATTCAGATGTTGGAGCTTCCTCAAAGTGGTGAAGATGTATGTTCTATGTTGTCTGTCGTCTGTTACTTATATTGTCTGTTAATTGCACATTACTTTTATGCTCTAAGTTTCCTCTCTTATATCTTGTTTAAATCAAAGTTCTGAGCAGTAATCAGCTAGTACCCACCTTCTTTAAGACTATGCTTGTTGAATGTGAATTCTGCATCTATATTAATCCTACATCCATGAATCAAGACATCATCCCATGATGCCATTGGTCTTCTTCAAAATTTTTTTTTCATAATATATGCATGAATAATTTTTCAACATTAACTCTTGCAAATCCTTGTGTTCCAATATTCCCCCTTCCCTCACCCCCTTCCCTAGAAAGCAAGCAATCCAATATACATTAAACATGGTAAAATATGTTAAATTCAATATATGCATATATATTTATACAATTATCTTGTGTCACAATAAAAATCAAATCAAAAAGAAAAACAAGAGAAAGAAAACAAAAGCAAGCAAACAACAAAAATGTGAAAATGTCCACACTCAGTTCCCACAATCCTTTCTCTGGGTGCAGATGGCTCTTTTCATCACAAGATCATTGAAACTGGCCGCAATCATTTCTTTGTTGGAAAGAGCCACATCCATCAGAATTGATTGTCATATAATCTTGTTGTTGCCATGTACCATGATCTCCTGGTTCTGCTCATTTTATTCAGCGTCAGTTCATATAAGACTCTCCAGGTCTCTCTGAAATCATCCTGCTGATAGTTTCTTACAGAACAATAAGAATCTATGACTTTCATAAACCATAACTTATTCAGCCATTCCCAACTGATGGGCATCCGTTTGGTTTCCAGTTTCTGGCCACTACACAGGGCTGCCACAAACATTTTTGTACATGTGGGTCCCTTTCCCTCCTTTAAGATCTCTTTGGGATATAAACCCAGGAGAAATGGTACCGGATCAAAGGGCATTATTGTGCATGCTTCTTGGAGTCACAAGTGGGGTCAGATTTAATCTTAGTATTAAAAAAAAAACAAAACCAAAAAACAAAAAAAAATCAACTTCACTCAGAAGTATTCAAATGTAGAATGGACCGTCTAGATGGATCTTCAAATAAAGGTTGAGTGACTATTGTTGTATTATAGATGGGTTTCTTTTTCAGTTCTAGCTGCCCCCAGAGATACTTTTTAATTCTGAGAGTTTCATCACCCAGTCTAAGAATCATTTTACAAAAAAAGGAAGTTGAGTCTGAAGCATGGTGTTGATTCAGAAGTTCTGGGATAGAAATTAAGAAATCTTCTTCGTTTGGTGACATCATTGAAATGCTAATAGATGTAACAAACTTCCTCAGTTATCATGCTGTTTCTCTTGTCTGGAATTTAGTTTAATTAAAAGCATTAAATAAGCATATACATGTACAAGGAACTCTAGATACGAAGAAAAAAAAATGACAGCTCCTTCCATCAAGGTTTTTAGCATCTACTTGAAGGTGATCATGGTAATCTTATATTCAGTTAAGTTAGATGCCAGGTATGAAATAATAGGGACAAAGTATGATCCTAATGAAGTTCCCCCATCCCACCATCAAAGCTCTCCTCCCTCATGAAGAAATCCTAGATAATGTTGACCATTCAGATCTCTCTGCCTTCTGGTCAACCACATTTCTTGTTTATATCATAAATGTCATCCCTAGATTCCATTTATCACTCTTATTCTCTGGTTCATGTATACATAAAAGTTATTGAGTTGTGACTCTTTATGACCACCAGTTGGGTTTTTTTTTTTTTTGGCAGATACTGGAATAGTTTGTCATTTCCTTTTGTAGCTCACTTTACAGTTTAACAAAGTGAAGTGGCTTGCCCAGGATGAATGTCTGAGGCTGGATTTGAACTCTGAAAGATGAGTCAGTGAGACCCAAGTTCAAATTGGCCTCAAATGCTGGCCAGCTTTGTGATCATTTTCCATGAACCGCTCTGCTGGGTTTGAATGCCAAGAGCATCCTGCTTCCCTAGGATTAGGCTCATCCTCTGAAGTCTTATCACTGTGGAGACTGACCCAATTTTGAGCTTCTCAATATTTCAGCACTCTCAGGGGTCTGTACCTCTGATTGTGTATGTGTGGGAGAACCAGCTGCTTTCTAAGCTTCCCTTTAGAAGGGACTCAGCATTTTCAGCTAACTTTGTTTCCCAAACTACTTCATTTTAATTCCATGAACCTCATATGCCTGTTCTAGATAATCCTCTGGTGGCTGTCCATTTCCCTCGATTTCTCTCCCTTTGATTCTAAGGTTCTTGATTACAAAGACTAGCTTTCTTTTTCTTATTTGTATTCCCAGAATTGAGCAGTTCCTGGAACATAATAGGCACATAATACATGTTTGCATTGACTATTACTCCTGGGCAAATCACTTAATGTGTCTGTCTCAGTTTCCTCAACAGTTAAATGGGAATAATAATTATACCTATTTCCCAGAATTGTTGCACAGATCAAATGAAATACTATTTGTAAAGCACTTGACATAATAGATGCTTAATAAATGCTTGTTTTCTTCCTTTCCATAACCTACATATTAAGGAAAGCACCCAAGCCTGTTTTCCTTCCTCTCTGAATTCCATTTCTTGCTTTCTGGATCTTATATTCCATGTCTCACTGGGAAGCATCCTTTCCTCTCTGCCACCATTATCCAGCTTCCTTTTGTGTGTTGTCTTCATTTATAAGGTGAGCTACCCAAAGGCAAGAACTCTATCTTTTTGTTTCTTTTTTATTCTCAGAATTCAACATTGAGCCTAGCAAAGGGTAAATGCTTATAATAAATCCTTGATGACTTGACTTAGTCAATCAGCCTTTCCTTGAAGACTAACAAGGAAGAATTCCTGATTTCTGGAAATGTTTGGGAGTTTCTGTAATTGTTACAAATTTTTCCCTTCTCTGATTTTCTTTCTCTGCAGCTTAGATCCAACAATTCCTTGTTCTATCCTTTGAGGTCAAGCACAGAGAGCCAAAGCTCTCTCCCATACAAACACATTCCTATTCCTAAAGGAAGTGATCATATCAATGACAATAAGCATTTATTAAGCTCCTGCTGTATATCAGGCTCCATGTGAGGTGCTGGGAACACAAAGGCAAGATGACCCCTGGCTTCAGGGAACTTCTATTCTATCCACATGAGCCTCTTCCACTAGTGAGTCTTATATAGCACCATCTCAAGGATCCTTTCTGTTCTCTGCTCTCCTAATTTCATCTGATTCTGACATCCTTCCTCTTCTCTGTTTCTTGGCTTCCACAAGTACCAGCTGTAATCTCATCTCTTAGAGGAAGCCTTTCCAGATTACCCTTCATCTCATTACTTCCCTTTGTTGATTATTTCCTATTTATCCAATATATAGTTTGTTTGTATATAGGTATTTGCTTTTCATCTTCCAATTAAATTGTAAACTCCTCCAGAGTGGGGACTGTATCTCCAGGGCTTAACATAGTGCTTGGTACATAGTAGGTATCTTTTCAATGTTTCGTTTTTATAATAATAACTTTTTATTTTTCAAAATACATGCAAACATAGTTTTCAAGGCTCACTGTTGCAAAATCTTGCGTTCTAAATTTTTCTCCCTACCTCCTTCTCTCCCCTTTCCCCTAGACAGCAAATAATCCAATATGGGTCAAACATGTGCGGTTCTTCTAAATATATTTCCACATTTATCATGTTGCACAAGAAAAAAAAAATCAGTTTATCAATGTTTCTTGATTGACTGGCTAATTATTTTCCCCACATCATCTGGCTCAAGACTGGGCCCATCAGAGATGTCCAGTGAATATTTGTTGAAGAACAAATAAATGAATGAATGTATTCTGTGAAAAACTTACCCTTTTTGACTCAGCCCCATAACCTAGCACAAGGCCATTATTTTTTCCAGCAGTTGCTGCCTGCATTTTAATTGCTAGGTTATTTATTAATGTGTTAATCAATGCTATCTCTGCTGTGTAATTACCAGAACGGGGATGGATCCTTATGTAACTCTTTATGCAGCAGGGTTCCAGGGAGTAGCCTCTTTGTTCTTGTGGAGAGATCTGCATGATATTTCCCCAAATCTTTCTGTTTTGGCATATAGCAGTAATTGGTACTTAGGTGATGTCATATTGCATAGAGTACTGGGAGGAGAGAGGAACCCCTACCTGTCTTTCTGAGTTCAAATCCAGTCTCAGTCACTTACTAGCTGAGTAACCCTGAGCACATCAATTAATCCTGTTTTCCTTGGCTTCCCCATCAACCAATCTAGTTTCTCTGTCAAGAAAACTCCAGATGGCATTATGAAGAGTCAGATATGACTGAAAATGAACAATGACAAAAACAATATAGTAAAGGTTTATGAGGGTGCCAAAGCCCATTGTGGGTCATTTGATATTTTTTTATGGAGGGTGGTGATAAAATACGCTGAAGATTTGTCATGGAAAGGGACAGCAGTCATCCTTAATATCCAGCTGTCTAATGCTTTACCACACTAACTTTCTGTGATGAAGTGGTGGATAATTAAATATCATTAATATTTGCTTTGGTGATACATTTCAGTACTTCAGTTTGCACACAAGTGTGACTGATGTGACACTGAAGACTTTCCCCCTTTTTTATTGAAGATAATTCATTCATGGTAGAAATTGGGATGGAGGAGGGTATCTCAGAGTAGTATTGGAAAATCAATTGAGAACCAAGCAAATTTGCTTTTTTAAAGAAGCTTCATTTAACATTCTGTTTTTATTTTTAAATGAAAGAAAGAAGGCGTGTTACTCATTTGCTTTTAAAAGGAAGAACAGAAATCATAAAAGTCCATTCAACAAATAAAAGAAAAAATTAAAGTGCTTTCTTATGTTTTTGTGTAACTGTCAATTAAAGCAAAGAGATGGGATAATCATGGGAGAGGAAAATGAAGTGACAGTTGGGGGAGAAATAAGGGGAAAGACTAGAAAAAGACAGTCAGTGAGATACACACATACACACAACTCAGACACACAAAGAGAAAGACATGGAGTCATTCTACTGCCTATATCTGTAGCTTTTACTATGCATTTTCTTTGTATCTTTTTCGTATTTATTTTTGTGTATTCATATTGATTCCCTCAGCAGAATGTAAACTTCTTGATGGAAGGGACTATTTCATTTTTACTTTGTGAACTCCATACTTGCCAAATGTCTGACACAGAAAAAATCTTAATAAATGTTTATTCAATCAATGCACAGCATCTACAAAATGATACACATTGCAGTGTTTGAGGATTTTGCCACCCAAAGTTATAAAAACCACGATGTACTTTTGAAGCTATAGGCAATAGTTATTATAATGGTAAAAATAGTTTTATTAAAGTTTCCTCACAACAACCTGTGAAGTAAGAACTGCAAGTATCATTAGGAATAATAGTAATTGGAATTTATATGGAAGTTGGAGTAGAAGATCTAGTTCAAATCCAACTTCAGATACTATCATTTAGTCATTTAAATATTTTTGTCTCAGTCACCTAATCTGTAAAAAGGGGCAAATCATTTAAAATTTTTGCCTCAGTTGCCTAATCTGTAAAAAAGGGGTAATAATACCAATCCTCACCTCCCAGGGTTGTTGTGAAGATCAAAAGAGTTGATATTTGTAAAGCTCTTAGCATGGTTCTTGGCACATAATGGGCACTTGTGCTTATTTCTTCCCTCCTTCCCTTTCCCCCTATTTCCACTTCTTCTTCTGCCTAGTATGAATTAGTTTGTCAGATGAATACAAAATGCCAAACTAAGAATAGTTTTTTTAAATCATTCAATAACCTTTTAATAAGCAATTACTGTATGTTGACCATTCTGTTGAGTAATACAAAGAAAAACCAAAACCAAAAATCACTGTCAGGAAGTTCATGTCTTAATGGAGGAGATAACTTATTAATTAAAAAGTACATACAAGATAATATGGAGTATGTGGAAAATAGCCTTTGACAGAAGGGCCCTAGAATCTGCGGGAGGAGGGTATGGAAAAGCTTCCTAGTGAAGCTGGCATTTGAAATGAGTCATCTAGCAAGCCAGTGATTCTAAAAGTCAGAGGTCAAAACAAAAGTATTGCTCCCCCAGGTAAGAGGAGGATGTGAAGTGTTCAAGTTTCACCAATAAATTCTTGCTTAAGTGAAATAGATGCTCTCTCTCTAAAGAAAATTGACAGTAAGTAGTGCTATGCATATTTTATTTTCCTTTTCGTAGAGAGATTATGGATGGTAAAGAGATTTGGGATACTGCATAAATATTACAATAAAATAATTTTTCCATTGATTTGATTAACCATTTTTCTACAACTAGAAATGTAAATATAGCCATGGTACAATGGCAAAGGAATATTGAGAAATAATTATGGCATAAAAGGCATAAATAAACAAAAATTATTATGGGAAAAGTCATGTGTCATTATAAATTTGCTATGGATTATTGGGCATTGACTATATATATATAGAGAGAGAGACAGTAAAGAAGGGGTTGTAGGAAGCTACATCCAACTTACTTGAGATCCAAGTGATGGGCTTGCCTTTGTTTCCTATTCAGAGAACATCCCTGCTGATAGAGAGACCATATCTGAATGTAAAGCAAGCTTTGGATGGCTTGACTCATAGCATCAGGTGGGATATTGACTTGGCAGTGACACCTGGCTCTGAAGTGAAAGTCAGCTGGTACTGGGAAGCAACAGACCAAAGACCTGGGGGCCAATAGCTCCCATCACTCTTTGGGATGCCACATGATTGATCTGCTGTGTTCTCAAACACAACAAGGGGCACTCAGTCATTTCAGGAGGCAATGAAAGCTCCAGCCTTATAGTGAGTGCCAGTTCCTAAAATAAACAAAAAAAATCTCCAAATACTTTTAAGTTGAAGCATAATATTTAGTGTGATAATGACACTACAAATGGCAGCCCAATTAGACAGAAATCTAGCTACTATTCGGAGCTCATTGGTATTCTTATAAATGTGGGCTGCTATGGGCAGGAGTGCTTCCGAATAAACAGGGCTGGTGCTTTGGAGTCAGGCTAGAGAATCAGGATCACAATATGTTTGAAATGGAAGAGAACCAAGTGGTTATGTCGTTCAAATTGTTCTTAAAAAAGCAAACAAACAAGCCAACAGACACAAAACCATCTCT
The DNA here is from genome assembly GCF_902635505.1 of Sarcophilus harrisii. Taxonomy (NCBI): domain Eukaryota; kingdom Metazoa; phylum Chordata; class Mammalia; order Dasyuromorphia; family Dasyuridae; genus Sarcophilus; species Sarcophilus harrisii. The sequence goes on from NC_045428.1 coordinate 579,272,896, forward strand.
TCTAAAACATAATTGATGTTGTTATCCATTTTTTGCTTGAAGACTTCTCATGAAAGGGAATTCAATATCTCCTGAGGCAGCACCTTTCATTTTGGGATAGTTCTTATTACTAGGAAATTTTCTTGAAAGTTTTTTCTTTTGGAACCTAAGTAGAGAGAGGAGCCATTGTGGCAGTGAGATGACAGTGCATAGAAAACTTGCACTCAGAAAGACCTGATTTCAAATCTTTTCTCAGACACTATTAGTTGAGTGATCCTGTATAATGTTGTTCTCTAAATTATAATGTTCTCTGGGAGCAGGTTTCTTGGGGGAACTTCTGGGAGCAGCCTTTGTTTCAGTTCAGAGTGATCACCCCAAATGCAGCCAGGAGTCAAAGTCCAAATCCTTTATTTTTCTCTTTCAAGTCGTGTCTCCTTCCTTGGGCCCGCTTAGCTTTCTTAGAGGCCTAGCTCTCTTCTTGGTTCTGAGAGCTCTTGCCGTTAGTCCTTTGCCTCTGCCAGCTTCTGCCTCCAGCTCCCTCCAAATCTCCAGCCAACAGAGGTGGAAATGGAATGAATCTATCTCCTCCTCCGAGAGTGGGCTTATATTTTCTGACTTCTGAATGTCCCAGACTGAATCCTCTTTGAGGCTCCTAGTTTATATTTGCTCCTTTAAAGGTATGAATCTTGTGGCTCTAATAAGTACTAAACACATTAGTGAACTAGAGAACTGTTAAGTGCCCTGCTAAATTAGATAACTGATTTAGCATCTTGTAAGAATCCTAATAATCCTGGACAAGTCACTTAATCCCTTTTGTATCAATTTCCTCATCTGTATAATGAGGATAACAAGAGCACCTACCTTTCAAGGTTTTAAGGATTAAATAAGATAACTCACCAATGAGAGGAGTCAATGGAAATGGAGGAATTTTCAGATGACAAAGTCACAAACAATTAGGGAATTTTCAAGGTAAAAAGGCACTTGGAATGATCAAGGCAGCTGAGGAAAACTGAAAGATGGCTTGCCCTAGATTCTTTTTCAATATGGAGGTTCTGGCTAGAACTTTCCAATGGGAGAAAAGGGCAGCAGAGGCAGAAGTCCCACGAGTAGCTCACATCCACGATTCTCTAATTCTATGCATTCGTCTGCCAGATGAATATAAAAGTCTAAGATAAGCAGATTTTTTAATCAATCAAAAGCTATATAGCAAGCATTTGCTATGTTCTAGTCACAGATCTACCTGCTGCTTCCTTGAACTGTGTGTCTGGAACCAGATATACCTTTGTGCTTTGGTTTGCTTTTTATCTACAGTTCAGCAGCTTTGGGTGAGAGACTCTGATCCCTCCCCCACTTCATTTTGATGATGGAAGTCAAGAAATATGAGATGTTTGAGATTTGGATTCTTCACTCCCTTTCCTTTTTCAGATGCCCATTTTCTAGAGCATGGCCTTTCTAGCTTCCTGTTCGCCCTTCATTGGCTGCCAGGGCAGCTCCAATAAACTTTGCCCAGAGGATCAGGGCATATTTCCAGATGCTTGACATTTACCAAGTGGAGCATCTCTAATACCAAACCAAAACAGCCAGCAATTAGATTTCAAATTACCTTTTGCCTCTTCAGTTTCTGTTCTGTAGAGCCAACTGTGCTTTAAAGGAGGAGGATATGTTTTAAATGGCCTTAAGCTGGTGTGTTTTCATTCTTTGTGTGGAGCCTCAGTAGACAATGCTACAGGTGGTAGTTAGAATTATACAATCAATGGTTCAATCAGTAAACACAAACTGTGTATCAGGTACAGTACTGAGCATTAGGGGTACAAGGAAAGATAAGAAGAGTTTTTGTCTTTGAGGATTTCACCTTATTAATAGGGAAGAAAACATGTCTCTCTCTCTCTCTCTCTCTCTCTCTCTCTCTCTCTCTCTCTCTTTCTCTCTCCCTCTCTCGTGCTTTCGAGTCAGGTTAGAGAATCAGAATCACAGTATATTAGAAATGGAAGAGAACTCAGTAGTTAAGGTGTCCAAATCATCCTTGAAAAACAAATAAGCAAACAAACACAAACCCCTTCCCTTCTAAATTATTATCCAGTCTTTGCTTGAAGACTTCTAATAAAAGGGAATTCACTGCCTTTTGAGACAGCATCTTCTTTGGGATAGCTCTTATTACTAGGAAGTTCTCTCTCTCTCTCTCTCTCTCTCTCTCTCTCTCTCTCTCTCTCTCTCTCTGTCTCTGTCTCTTCACACATCCACATCCACACAAGATATGTATAGAGCAGAAAATAGACATTTTATAAGGGAAAGGCACTGGCACCTGGGAGGATTGGGAAGGACCTGCTGAAGAAGGTAAAATTTGAGTTGAGACTTAAAGGAAGCCAGAGAAACTGAGGCCAGGGTGATGAGGAATAAAATTCCAGGCATAGAGTATAATTAGATCAAAGGCATGGAAGTAAAATATTGTCATTTATGTGTGAAGAACATCAAGTGATTTCAGCTGGATAGTAGCAAATATGAAAGGGAGTGAAATGTAAGAGAATTGTAAAGGTAGGAAAGGATCAGGTCAAAGAGTTGAAATACAAAAATGAGCAAGTTTAGATTTGGCCCTAGAGGCTAATAGGGATCCACTGGAGTTTGTTGGGGAGGGGGGAGGAGGGTTGATCTCACATGATTGGACCTATACTTTAGAAAGTGTGCCATTATTCAATATAATTCAGCAAATATATCTTAAGTGTTTCATCTTTACTCTACTAAATATTCATAAAATCAAGAATTTAGAGGTAAAAAGTACTTTATATATCATCTAATATTTAAAGATAAGGAAACAGATCTCAAAAAAGGGAAATGACTTGTCCGGAATAAAAAATGACAAAGCCAGGATTTAAATTGAACTTCTCTAACTCCAAGTCTAGAGCTCTTTCCATTATAATTCTTTCTATTGGGGGAAAGAAGGATAGCATGTAGACAGATGAATATATATATATATATATATATATATATATATACATATATAAAATATGTGTGTGTTTATAAGACACCCTATTGTAATAATGAGCTATTTTTAAAGATAGGGCAACATAATGGCTCTTTTAAAGTCCACATGATTACCTTCTTTGAGGCTTTAGGAAATATATTTTAAATTATATGTGTATATCTATCTATATCTATCTATCTATCTATCTATATTTTTGAAGGCAATTGGGGTTAAGTGATTTGCCCAGGGTCACACAGCTAGTAAGTGTTAAGTGTCTGAGGTCAGATTTGAACTCAGGTCCTTCTGACTTCAGGGCTGATGCTCTAATCATTGTACCACCTAGCTGCCCCTAATGAGGTATATTCTTAATGAGGTTATGAGTTTAACCACAATTTTTCTGAGTTCCCGTTTAATTCTAATTAGCCTCTGGTGTCTTTGAAGTTGAGGCAGATTGCATCAGGGTTGTACTGTACGACAGTGTTGGACCAAAATGCACTGGGATAGGAAATTTGGGAAGGAGATGTTTTCTGAAAACTTCCCCCAATCCTTGATTGTGTGGGTACAATAGTGGTATCATTTCGACTTTTCTGCTTTGAGGTACTTACAAAGTTCTATTCAATAGCTACCTTCTTTGTAACAGCTCAGGCCTACATTATGTTTCTGTATGCTGGTTGTAAGAGGACTGCTGGTTCTTGGCTCCTTTCTGTATGTTCCTGCTCCTTCCTTTCTATTTTCAGAACCTCTAAATATCCATATGTTTCTGTTATATCTCCTTCCCCTTCTATAAATTCCTCGGGGCATGGCCAAGTGTCTCTTATGACTTTGATTAATTCAAGAAGGTGTACAGGTCTTATTCATACACATTTCTGGTCGATTCAATCAATTCAGAATTACCTAAAGCAATTCCTTTTAAATGAATGGGATGATCAGGGATACCTCATTCGTATACACAGAATAATACAAGTAATTTCAACAAGAAGAGTAACAAACAATGGAATGAAAAAAGTTTTGTGTAAGGTACGCCTCCAAATTCTTGCTTTGAAGGAAGCTAAGGATTCCAAGAGCCAGACAAAAAAAAAGGAACATTTCAGGTAGGAGATGCTATCATTAAACTCAGGTTACAGTTTTAAAGCAACTTTGTGGAACCAGTGATGCTTTTTGGTAAAAATAGAAATGGGCAGATATGGATCCAACTGCAAAAAAAAAATGCCTTCAAAGAGGAATTCCTGGAGCAAATATCTTTTCTTTATACCACAAAACCTCAACGATGCAACCTTGATTATTGAGTACTTCTTTGTCTTATGAACTTCAGCTCTTTTGTTAATACATTGTGCCATTTCCTTTATCATTCTAGTCTAGTGTAATATTAGTCATTTTCTACTTTCTCTCAGGATTTTGAACCTATCATAGCTTAACAAGTACATTTGTTCCATCAGCAACTATTGATTTCTTTTCACTCCGTGAGCACTCTCAATTAAAAAAAAAAAAAGTCTCCAGAGAAATCAATGGACCTATGGCATAACTTTCATTTCTGACTTCTACGCTTGAATTTAGGATTCTCTTCCCCAAGATAATGTAATTGACCTCTTCCCTGAGCCTTAATGGGGAAGTGATACTTATTCAAACTTACTTGGATGTGGCAGTACTGAGGTCAGAATGGAAATTTAATTAATTCTCTGCTCTTTCCTCTACCTTATCTCCCTAAGTCTTGTTGATTTTGCTTCCACAAAATCTCTGACATCTGTTCCCTTCTCTTCACTCACAAGGTCACCAGCCTAGTTCAGGTTCTCATATCTTGTCAAATAAACTATTTCAATAGCCTCCTAACTGATCTTCCCATATTTCCCCTTTTTCTTGCACAGATGTCAGAATGATATTACTAAAACAGAATTCTGATCATATCATTCCATGTTCAAGAAACTTCAGTGGCTCCCAGTTGTTTATAAAATAACTTGGCAGTGCTTATTTTCTATTTAAAACCTTTCATAATTCAGCAACAATCTGTCTTTCCAGACAGATTTTACATTATTGTGATATTGAGTGATACAAAAATGGTGGCTCTTTTCCTTTGCAGCTGACAGGAAGCAAGGCTATTTTCATCTGCTGCTGAGAGCCAGACTGGGGGAAGGGTGCTTGCCCTTCTTCCTTAGCCATGGTAAATATCAGCGCATGGCTGCCATCCTCAACTGAGAGCCTTTCCATGGCTAATTTGACTGCCATTGATCATTCCTTCTTTAGTAGCTGTACTCCATATAGATAATGCAGGTCCTATAGAGAGAGATGCACCTGTTCTTGGAACTATATAGGGACCAAATTTTCTTTCTGAGAAGGGAGATTTTGTTCCTCTCTCCTCCTTTTTATAGCTTTAATTTGAAGAAGGTCTTTAAAATCACCAAGACCAGTGGTAAGTTGTAGCTGATAGATAAGATGTCACTACATTCCTGAAAGTTTAGATTATCATTAATTTCTATGTTGTAAACTATATCAAATGTGCTTTTCCAAAACTAATAGGAACTAGGGAAGGCATTCAAAAGTGACAGTGTTTAACCTCTCAGTTTATGTAGCTATTCAGGAATTGAAACCACATTTTGTCAAAAGCACTCCAGTTTATTTTCTGAAGATGGTAAAGATTCAACTTGGGCAGAGTGGGAGGGAGGAAAGAACATAAGAGTAAAGTTTCATCCTTACCACAAATAATCCTATGTGATGACCACGTATTTTAAAATCAGTTGGAGTCGGGAATTCAGGTTAAGGGAAAATCTTCGATCTTTATTCTTTGTGGAGGAGAAGGGGGATAGCAATGTGAACAGCCGTGACACGAACCTGACCAGCAGTCTCTCTCCGCCTCTCTTCCTGCCCCTCTGCCTCCACCCACCAAAATCGTCCCTACATCATTTCCTATACAACGCATCAGAATTTGCACAAAGAGTGAGCGGGGGCCATTCTTTCTCCAAGAATATATATTAATAGAGTATGGTCCAATTACTATTTAGCCTCATGTGCTTGGGAATTCAGTGCATCAACTCGAGTTTCAGCCCATTACAATCCTACAAGACTTAGATACCTGTAGTGAACAAATCAATGAACAAGTCCTTAAATTTGAGAGGATTAATTTATTTTAATTATTGAATGAAGACAGAAGAAACCACACAGAAAAAAAAAAAACATTTTAATTGGCTGTAGGAATAAGAAGACACCTCTGGATTTATGCAATCCTCAATTGTTCAGTCCATCAGTAAACTCATTCAAGTGGTAATCCAGTGTACATGAAGGATTCCAAGGGAACTAAGGCCAGCTCCCTGAGAAGGAATTATTCTTAATGATGGAAGGGAGAGAATCGTTTCAGTCTCTCTTGTATTCCTAGCTACCTTCTTTCCAACAGGAACTACATATATAATTGTTGATCTTATATCCTTCTCATAATTAAAGCAACTAATAACTCATTTTGCCCTATTATGATTGTTCCAGATCCTGGATATTCTACATAGTATTCTAATATAGCTAAGAGCTAAGGAAGTTGATGTTGCTCAGAATCCAGGTGTTATGGATCTCCATACTTCCTTAGGATGCTTTTTTTTAAATGTTCTTTGAAGTATTTTTCTTGACTTTAAATGATTTATACAACTTCAGTTTTCTTGGATCTGCTCTGAAACACACATCATATTTTTCATAAGGCTCTCGGGCAAACAACTGAGTTTGGGCCATTGAAATCATATCTCTAATGTATCAAATGGAGTCGTCTCTGTTATAACTACCTTTTTTAGGATTTTTTTTCCTGCATAGCAATATAGATTCTCTGACATTGTTCTTATTTCGGGGTCATAATAGGAATAATTGGGATCAAAATTTTGTAAGTATTTAGCAATACTTTCTCAAATTCTGAGATTCTAGAGTGCAATTCATCTTTTAGAGAAAAAAATTCTGTCCAGATGTATCCATAATCCCCATCGTCATTATCATTATTTCTTTCTGTATGAAAATCTGGTTCTTCTCCACATTGATGTTTTGGGAATTTGTTTGTTCCATTGACTTTCCAGAAGTGGATTCTTTCTGTAGCCTCTAAGCTTTCAATATGTTTAGCTAGATCTGACATATTCTTCTACAGTCTATTTATGTTCTCCTGAGTCGTGGCTATTCCATTGATTCCTTTTACCATCATAGTCAAGTTGGTTGTATTGCATAGTCAAGATGGATATATTCATCGTGCTAAGTTAATTCCTGTGAATTTGGAATCGATATACCAAGATCTTTCAAAGAACTCTTATTTTTTGTTAGACTTCTCCCTCCTAAAATTTTCATATGCTCCTCTGCAGTATTTTGCAGTCAAAAGTCAAAATAGTCTCCTTTATTCTCCTCTTATGCTATTCTCTGGATGAACTATACATTTTTGTTTCTCAGATTGGGGTCTCTGATACTTTAGTCTGAGTCTTTTTGGTGGCTCTATATACCATGGTACAAAAGAAATTTACTGATAAATATGAGGATTGCTATTGTTTTCTTCCTCATCCACTTCAGTTGAGGCATGCCCTGGCTTTCTTCGTTCATCCAGCTCTTTTTCTTTCTCCAGTCTCCCATTGTCAAATTTTTTTTGTTTTGTCAAAACTCATGTCATTTAAACCCCTTGGGTGGGCTTTTTCAAGAGCATTCCAAATGATCCCTGTTCGGAGTACACTGCTGCTTTCACTGAAGGGAAGATCTGAGAGGAGTTATCCATCTAACCAGAGTGGGATGCATTTCTATGACAGTGAAGGGTTGTTTACATCCTGGATCTTTACTAAATTCTCTTGAAAGAGAAAAGACTGTATTTTATTCTGTGTTCACCTAAAAAGTAGCTTAATTCATAGTCAGTGATGTGGGACCAAATTCTAATACTGAAGTTTACTCCCTGAATGACCTTTGGCAAAACATTTAACTTCTCAGCACCTCGGTTGCCTGATATGTAGAATGAAAGGGTCATGCTAGATGGTCTCCAAGATTCTTCTACTTCTAACAATATTAGCCTTTGATGATCCTTGCTCTGGGAGAGGTCAATCATATGACATGTAAGTAAATGTTGGAAATTCCAGGACATGGTTGGCAATCTTGATCATGAAGAGTTCTTTGAGCTCAAGGGCTGACCTATTTGTCTAAAGGATTCTTTGTTTCAATTCTCATGTTTTGTGCCTGGCCAAGTATTACTGAAGCCTAGATTTAGAAATCTACAAAGGCTTCCACTGAGTGGAAAACAATTGAGAACTCTCAAAACTTGGATAATTTATTTCTGCCATCCTTACATAAACTTCTTACTAAATGTCTCTTAACATCATTAATTGATGAAAATAATTAAAGGAAACAATTTTATGGGAGGGTGTTTGGTAAAGTGTGGAAAGTAGACATCTGGGTAGATGATTTTAAAAGGGAGTACTGTCAGAAAAGCAGTGTGGCATTAAATGGAGACTCAACCTCAGAACCAGAAGGAAATCTTTGAGTTCCACTTTGAAACATCTTGACTATAAGATTCTAGCAAATCCCTTAATGTTGCTATTCTTAGCAGCCTGATAAGACTATAAGTTGTAATAAACATAGCAATATCTACTAATAGAGGGGTTTTCCCCATCTGGAAACTTTTTCTTAAATGAAATTATAAGTCTAATTCTCAAGCTATTGTTGTTGTTGGTAGTCGATTGTGTTGATCATGTTTGACTCTTCATGACCCCAGTTAAGATTTTCTTGGTAAAGATACTGAAATGATTTGCTATTTTTTCTCCAGCTCATTTTATAAATGAGGAAACTAAGGCAAACAGGGCTAAATGATTTGCATAGTGTCACAGAGCTAGGAATTTTTGAGGCCAGATTTGAACTCACATGTTCCTGATTCTAGGTCTCTCACTTCATTCACTGTACCATGAGTGTGGCTATAATTTATTGAAGATGTTATTGTAAGTGATATTAACTATATTCTCTTGATTTAATTATTATGAATTAATTCTGTACCATAATATCTAATGACTAGGAAATCCTTCCTGAGTCATTTATTATCTTTGAGAACAGAGAGAAGTCACTTACCCTTTAAGGCACCTCAGTTTCCACATCTGCAAAAGGACAAAAGGAAGAATATGATACTTGCTTGTAAATTGTTTTTGCCATTGCTGTTATTCCTGATGTCATTGTGTTCTAGTGTGGCCTCCTGCCTTGCAATTAGAAAGTGACCAATGAATGTTTTTCAGTCATGTTTTAACTCTTCATGACTCCATTTGGAGGACTTTTTATTTTATTTTATTTATTTATTTTTTGCAGAGATACTGGAGCAGTTTGCCATTTCTTTCTGCTGATCTCTTTACAGGTGAGAAAACTGAGGTACATAGAAATGATGAAACTTGCCCAGGGTCAGTCACACAACTAATACATGTCTGAGGCTAGATTTGAATTTAGGAAGATGAATCTTCCTGACTTCATCTAGTGCTCTATCCACTATGGCGCCACCTAGCTGCCTTTGCTAAATAGTAAATAATAAATGCCTTTTAACTTAGTACTTCTCTGCACCTTCCTGCCGCCTCTCCCCCTGCTCCCATCAAAATTCTGTTTTTTAATGACACCAATGGTGTCTTATACTTTTTATATTCATCACCTCTCTTAGCACAGGGTAGAACTTAGAAGGCATCTAGACTCATAACTCTTTAGTGTCTTTATTCATGTGATTCTTCCCTTCATGAATACTTTTACTGGTATTAATCCTCTACTACCCTAAAAACTCCTTGATCAGGTACTGCTTTTTTTTAATTGTAGAAGATTCTTAGCAAGGGGTTTCTATTTATACAGATGATGAATTAGTCAATTTAAATACAATATTCTTTGCACTATGAAGTAAACTCTTTTATAATCCAATCCAATTCAATTCAAAACATCTTAAAATTGTCTTCTAAATTTTAGGTACCATGTTAGGCACAAAGGATGCAAAGACAAATCCTATTTTCAGAGCTTACAAACTAATTAAGGAATTAAAATATACACATTTAAGTAAATAGGAAATATATATGACATAAAATCAACTAATTTAGGGGTGTGGTAGTGGGGGTGGTAGAGAGAGAGAGAGAGAGAGAGAGAGAGAGAGAGAACCATTATCTGTACCTAGAAGAGTTCTCTGTCTATAGCAGGCACCTAACAAATGTTGTATTTGTATTGCACTCTTCTTATGGATTGAACCCCTGTATCCAACCAAAGAGAAATCAATTATTTAATCAAACTCTGGAGAATATGGTATTTGTGACATCTCTTCACCCCGCAAAACTCAGATCAGGATGAGTCATGCTTCCAATTTCTCTCTTAGAGCCTTCAGAAGAAACCCCAGATTATTGGTTATCCCAAATGTCCTGATTTTAGGCAATCATTTTGACCTTCATCCAGAAGGCAAACAGGGATATGTGATACACACAGACAGTTGAATGAGCTGCCAGTGATAAAAGTAACTGGGAAAATGTCCATTCAATTCCTATCTTTCCCCCAGGCTGGAGTTTGCCACTAGATTAATGGTGTGTGGGCAGAGTGAGAAATGTTCATCATTCATGGAGTTCAGCAAGTTCCTGCCTCTGTCAGTGACAAATATCCTCTTTCTGAGAGTCAGCAGGACCCATAGCCACCCTATTGGGAGATTTGGGAAAGTTCTATTTCATCCATCCCAAGATGGTCCATATGAACCACCATAAAATCTCACTAATGCATCTTCCAACTCCCCATAATGTCAGTTTTGGCATGTAGAGTTGTGAGGAGCAATGATCAAATAAACTGACTTAATTTAATAAGGTGACATCATCTTAAGCTGGCATAGTATCCCATCCCTTTTTTGATCATCTAGTCTAATTCCCACATTGAGATGAGTGAAAAGCCTCACAGATAGTTATTGGGTAATTAATAGTTAACTTATTAATTAGGTTAACTGATGATCAATAAATTGATAGTGATAACAACCAAAGATACTCAGTAGAGAAACTGACTGCCTTAATACAATTTTTAAAAGGGGGGGGGATCTCTTTCCAACAGATGAAAATCAACCCTGATTAGTAAGCAATTAATGAAGAAGTGGGCATATTAATGAGAAGATGAGCTAAAAGTGTTCAACTCCTCCTGCTGAGAATGTACCTTGATCATGAGATTCAGCTGCCTCCAGCATTGGGGACAAAAGAATCCATCTCTACCCAGAGCACTCTGGTTGCTTTTCTTTTTCACGAACTGGGTTACCCTAAACTCCAATGGAGGTGTACAAGGGCATGACCTTAAAGTTTTGGAGCTGGAATTCACCCAGATTATATTCTATTTATACTTCTACAGAAATAAGATCTTCTAGTTGGGTGGGGTCTTGCCCAAGTTCACGGGTATGTGCTGGGAGAATTTGGGCACTTCATCTATCAGTAATGACTTTCAGTGACTGATTGGCCTACCAGGGCTGGTCTTGGAATGAAGAGATAGCAAAAGCATTAATCCTAATTAATAATTGGTGAATAATATAACAAAAACGAATGATTTCTCTCACCATCTTACAGATGGGGAAGTCCAGAGAGGGGGGAGTCACTTTGATGGAGTCACACAGGAAATAAGTGGCAAAGCTTTGAGTTTAAATCAAAGGTTGTACACTCCAACTACAGTAGCTAGAGGACAAAATGAATAGACCAAGTGAATAGTTATTTATTCTTTAGTTCTTTAGTTATGGGCCTGGAATAGGGAAGATCTGAGTTAAAATTCAACACTGGACTTTTTCTAGTTATGTGATTTTGGGCAAGTCACTTAACTTTCATGCCTCAATTTTCTCATCTGTAAAATGGAAATAATAATAATACCTACCTCACAGGGTTATTTTATGAATCAAATGACATAACTTTATAATACATTTAACACAGAACCTGACACATAGTCAATGTCATATTAACGTTCTTTCCTTTCCCCTTGCCTAGAAGTCCACCCTATATTATAGCCAATCCTTTTGGATTGCTCAACTTTTCGATCCCCCAAACTCATGTAACTACAATTTAATAGGACACTTGATTCGTTTACCTTTTGAGGCATTATAAAAAATTTAGGGATTTTTGGTCTCTTTGATGAATAGTTCCCTCCAATAGTGGACCAAAACTTTTTCATACTGCCCTATCCTGTGTGTTTCTTATCTATGTATTACTATACTATAAAGGAATAATGAAGGAAGTTAGGGGCTATTATTTATTTCTGTAGAAGTTGGATGGCTACTGTTGAGGTTCAAAAGGGGACCCCCCAAGGGTTGGGGTCACAGACTGGTGTAGTGAGGTGTTTCAAAAGAATTTGCAGACTTGAACCCATCTCCAAGTCGAGGGGGAAAGTTTATTGTAATTGTAACATCAATTGAAGTAGGGTAAATTTCAAAAAGATGTTAGCAAAGAACCAGGAACTAGCAGACAAATTTATAGAAAAAGATCTGAGAGATCTGGTTCTTCATGTTACTGATATGCTAATTTTATGGCCCAGAGGTAGAAATGAAGAGTGATCTGGTATGTACCTTATCATTTGTCTCAGAAACCCTTTTATCACTGACCAACAGATTGTTATCTGGCAGTCAGGGAAGTTTCTAGGATTATACTATAGTATTCCTAAAGCCAGGAGACTCTAGGATCATTGACAAACAGATTGTTAGAATAATATCACTCCTAAAGTCTGGGGAACTCAGTATTACTGTTGTATTTCTCCTAGAAGATGCACCCCATCATCTACCAATTTATTTGGTGGTTGATCCATCAGATATCATATACTTTCACCATATGAATGATCCTATTCATTTCTGATTATTTACCATACACAATGAGAAAAAAATTGAAAGTGCTTTTAAATCAGTCATTTATATCAACTAACAAGTTTTCACTCCCTACTATTTGCCAGACACTTTATTTACTAAGTGCTGAAGAAATTAAGAGAAAAATGAAATATCTTTTTCTACAGGAACTTATGTTGCATTGGGGGAAACAGCATATAAACATATGTATATGTACTAAATTTATATAAAATAAACACAAGGATCTATACTGCGTAAAACTAATTGGCCTGGAGTTTCAGGGAATGGAGCCAAGATAGTGAAATAAAGTCAGGAAGCTGCTTGAAATCCACATGAAACCAAGCTTCTGAACAGATTCTGATGGAATGAAATTACTCTCCAGCTCAAGACAGACTGGAAAAAACTTCAAGAAAGGTCAGTCTCACTGGGGTATAAAGGGTGTTCAGTCCAGGTCAGACAGACTGGGAAATTAGGTGAGAGGATCTTAATCACAACAAAGCAGCAACTAAGACCCTCAGTCCTGGCTCAGTAGAGGAGCAAATCAGTGGGGCAGCTTCCAGACGCAGCTCAGGAGGCAAACTCGTAGAAACCAGGCAGTTTCCTAAAAAAGAGCAGGCAAAGTTACACGCTACAAACACAAAAGGCTTCTGTGCTCAAAGCTGCACAAGCTTAGGACAGTGACATCTTTACCTCAGCAGCAAAACACCTTAAAAGTAAAAAAAAGAGTTAAAAAATACCAAAAGGAAAGAAAATGAACAAGAAACAGGAAAGAACCTTGACCATAGAAAGCTACTATAGTGACAGGGCATACCAAAACACAAACTCAGACAAGGACAGAATATCCACATTGGAAATCTCAGAGTGATATAAATTGATCTTTAAAATGCTCATAAAAGACTTCAAAAGGCAAATAAGAGAGGTAGAAGAAAAAAAAATGAGAAAAGAAATAGAGGTATGGCTGAAAGAATCAACAGTTTGGAAAAGAAAGGGAAAAAAAGTATGTTAAGAAAACAGCTCCTTAAAGAGTAGAATAAACCAAATGGAAAAAGAGATAAAAAGATAACTGAAGAAAATCACACATTAAAAACTAGAACAGGGCAAATGGAAGCTTATGACTTTGTGAGACAACAAGAATCAGCCAAACAAACTAAAAAGAACAAAGAAATGGAAGAAAATGTGAAATACCTCATTGGCAAAATAGCCAACCAGGAAAATAGAGCCAGAAGATTCACTTTAAAAATTATTGGTCTATCTGAAAGCCATGGCCAAAAAAGAGCCTGGATAGTATTCTACATGATATCATTAAGGAAAACTGCCCCAATATTCTAGAAACGGGGGAGAGGGGTCATACTCATTGAAAGACTCCATCAATCACGTGTGGCAAGAGATCCCACAAAGAAAACCCCAAGGAACATTGTTGTGAAACTCCAAAACTATAATCTTAAGGAAAACATACTGCAAGTTGCCAGACAAAAACGATTCATATAATCAGGGAACAATTGTCAGGATTACCCAGGATTGATCAGCTTCTAAAGGATAGGAGGGCCAAATACCATATTCCAGAAGGCAAAGGACATAGGGTTACAACCAAGAATTAACTGCCCAGGGAGACTCAGCACCATCTTTAAGGGAAGGAGATGAAGCTTCAATGAAGTAAGAGACTTTTAATCATTTCTGTTGATAAAACCAGAACTAAGCATAAAATTTAACCTACAAACACAAGATTCAAGAGAACCATAAAAAGGTAAACAAGGGTATATATATATATATATATATATATATATATATATATATATATATATATATATGTAAAGTTGTTTACATCCCTAGATGGGAAAACAATATATATACATATATAATTCTTTAGAACTCTATCTGTCACTGGGGCAGATAGAAGGGGGCATCACATGGACTGAGGGTATGGTTGTGAATGGACTCTGATGTGATGACAACAACAAAAAAAAGACATTAAGGGGTGGGAAAAGGTCTCTACCGGAGAAAGAGGAAAGGGGAGATTTAATGGGATAATTAGTTCACATGAAGAGGAGCAGAAGACCTATTACAATTGAGGGAAAGAAGGGAGAGAGATGAACATTGTCTGAAGCTTGATTTCATTAATTTTGACTTTATGAGGGAATAATGCAACCATTCAATTGAGTACAAAAGTTTATCTAATCCTATAAAGAAATAGGAGGGGAAAGAGAAAAAGAAAAGGGAGGGACAGGATAGAAGGTAGCGTATAAACACTAGGGACAAAGGTAAGAGAAAGGGGCAAGAGGTGATAGTTCTGCCCAAATTGGCCTACTGGTTCAGTGCCATACCAAAACAACTGCCCAAACATTATTTTATACAACCAGAAAAAATAATAACAAAATTCATCTGGAAGAACCAAAGGTCAAGAATATCAATGGAATTAATAAAAAAAATACAAAGGATGGTGGCTTGGCAGTACCAAACTTAGAACTATATTATAAAGCAGCAGCCATCAAAACCATTTGGTATTGGCTAAGAAATAGAGTGGTGCATCAGGGGAATAGATTAGATACACATAACACAATAATCAAGGCCTATAGCAATCTAGTATTTGATAACCCCCAAAACTCCAACTTCTGGAATAAGAACTCACTATTTGAGAAAAATTCCCGGGAAAACTGGAAAATAATGAGTCAGAAACTTGGCATAGACCTACATCTCACACCACATAGCAAAATAAGGTCAAAATGGATACATGATTGGGGCATAAAGGATGATAAAGAAATTAGAACAAGGGATAATTTACCTATCAGATCTCTTGACAAGGGAGGAATTTATGACCAAACAAGAAATAGAAAACATTATGAAAGGCAAAAACGCTCGAGTTTTTACACAAATAAAAACCAACAGAAACAAAATTAAAAGGGAAGAATAAATCTTTGCAGCCAATATTTCTGATAAAGTTCTAATTTCTATAATATATAAAGAACTGTGTCAAATTTATAAGAATACAAGTCATTCCCCAATTTTTAAATGGCCAAAGGATATGAACAGACAATTTTCAGATGAACAAATTAAAGCCATTTATAGTTATGTAAAAACATGCTTTAAATCACTATTGATTAGAGAAATCCAAATTAAAACAACTCTGAGGTATCACTTCGCACCTCTTAGATTGGCTAAGATGACAGGAGAAAATGATGATAAATGTTAACTGGCACATAAATGCATTGTCGTGAAATGATCCAACCATTCTGGAGAGCAATCTGGAACAATGCCTAGAGGGCTATAATACTGTGCCAAGCCTTTGACCCAGCAGGGCCATTACTGGGTCTGTATCCCAAGGAAATCATAAAGAAGGAAAAAAGGATCCACATGTACAAAAATATTTGTAGCAGATCTTTTTGTGGTACAAAGAACTGGAAAAAGAGTGGATGTTCGTCAATTGGAGAATGGCTGAACAAGTCGTGGTACATGAATGTAATGGGAGGATATTATTGCTCTATAAAAATGATGAAGAAGCTGATTATATAAAGGCCTGGAAAGATTTAGAGGAACTGATGTTAAGCAAAATAAGCAGAACCAGGAATACATTGTACACAATAACAGCAAGACTGTGCGATGATCAACTATGAAAGGTTTGTTTCTTCTTAGTGTTTCAGCCACTCAGTGATCCAAAGCAATGCCAATAGATTTTGGACAGAAAATGTCATCTGCATCCAGAAAAAGAACTAGGGAGAATGCAAATGAACACATGCTATGTTCACTTCTTTTTTTATTTTTTTTAAATCTCTCCCATGATTTTTCTCTTTTGTTCTTATTTTTCTTTCCCAACATGATTCATAAAACATCAGGTATTAAAAATGAACAAACTTGCTATAATAAAAAATAAATAAAATAGACACAAGGATTTTTTTTTTGGTGTGAGAGAGGCCAGAAACCCAGAGGAACTGTAGCAAGAAACTCAAACATTCTCCTTTAATTTTTTTCTGGTCTTCAACATTTCCTTGTCTTCTGGTTCTTCTTTATTGCCTTCAAATATCCCCAAGTCTTTCCTATCTTGAAAAAACAAAATAAACTTTGCTTAGATCTAGTATTCCCTTCAAGCTATCATCTGTTAGCTTACCTCCCCCTTTTAGCCAAACTCTTTGCAAATTTAGTCTATACAAGTTGCCACAAATGTGACTCTTAAGTCACTTTCCATCTGTTTTTCTACCTTGGCAAAATGAAACTATTCTTTCAAAAGTTTCCAGTGATCACTCATTAGCAGTGGATAGAGCACCTGGCCTGGAGTCAAGAAGACATGGGTTCAGATATGGCCTCAGATTTATGATCTGTATGATCTTGGAAAAGTCATTTATTCTGCTTCAATTTCTTCCCAGGGCAGCTAGGTGGCAAAATGGATAGAACTTAGGGCCTAGAATAAAGAAATCTGGCCTCAGACATTCACTAGCTGTGTGATACTAAGCAAGAAGTTTCAACCTGTTTCCCTCTGTTTTCTCTTCTGTAAAATGAGCTGAGAAGAAATAGCAAATCCCTAGCTGTATAATGCTGGGCAAGTCTATTTATCCTGTTTGCCTCAGTTTTCTCATCTATAAAAGTATTTGGAGAAGAAAATGACAATTAGCTGTGGGACCCTAAGCAAGTCAATTCATCCTGTTTGTCTCAGTTTCCTCATCTGTAAAATGATCTGGAGAAGGAAATAACAAACTACAATATTTTAGCCAAGAAAACCATAAATAGGGTGACAAGGAGATGGCCATGACTGAAACAATGAATAATAACGATACCTTCCAAGACTGTGTGAAGATCAAAAGTTATATTATCACTAGGTGAAGTACTTAAAACATATTAAACATTATATAAATGCTTGTATCCTCTACTTTCCCCTCCAAATCCTTCTGGCTATGTGGCTTTGGAATAGTCTCTTGATTTCTCAGTGTTCCAGACAGCTGTCTATGATCATAAATTACAGAAAGGTTGCTGATCTGCAGAGGAAGTTTCCACACCAGCAATTGCCTTTACTAATGGAATCACAGATGAAAATGAGAAAAATCATTTTTAAAAGTGCAGGCTTAAAGAACTAGGTGATGGAGCAACCATGGTAAGTAGAAATAACACAATTATGGGAGTGAAGACTTTGGGATTCTAACTGCAATTAAAAAACTAATTATTTGATCCAACCACTTTAGAGAACAATCTGGAACTAAGCCCAAAGGGCTATAAAACTGTGCCTATCCTTTGACCCAGCAGGGCCATTACTGGGTCTGTAAACCAAGGCAATCATAAAGGAGGGAAAAAAATCCACATGTGTAGCAGATCTTTTGTGGTAACAAATAATTGGAAAAGGAGTGGATGCCCATCAATTGGAGAATGGCTGAATAAATTATGGTATATGAAAGTAATGGAATTACTATTGGTCTATTAAAAATGATGAGCAAGCTGATTTTAGAAAGGACTGGAAAGATTTACATGAACTGATGCTGAGAGAAACAAGTAGAACCAGGAATATATTGTACACAATAACAGCAGGACTGTGTGATCAGCTATGAAAGTTCTTCTCAATGGTTCAGTGATCCAAAGCAATCCCAATAATTTTGGATAGAAAACACCATTTGCATCCGAAAAGAGAACTATGGAAATTGAATGTAAATCAACACATGATATGTTCAATTTTTTTCTTTTGTGGTTTTTCCTTTTTATTCTGATTTTTCTCTTTCAACATGATTCATAAAGAAATGTGTATTAAAAATTAATATACCTATGTAACCAGAAAAAATAAAACAATTGATAAAAAGGAAACATTATTTGGGTGAGTTTTCTCTGGGTCTTATTTTCCTCTTTTGTAAGATATGATAGGAAACAGTTTGGGATTTGTTTGTCAATTGTTTCTGATTGAGGTCAACAGGATTAATTTAAGTGACTTGCTTAGGGTCACCCTGCCACCAAATGTCTGAGACCAGATTTGAACTCAGGAAGATAATTCTTCTTGACTTCCATCTTAGTGCTCTATATATCTCTCCATTTAGCTGTCCTAGTTTGGATTAGATGACATCTCTTTGATACTTCTCACACATGACCCTTCATCTCCACTTCCTTGTCTTTGTACTGTCTGTTCCCTATACTTAGGATTCTTGCTCTCTTCACTTTTACAACTTGGCTTCCTTTACTTTCTTCAAGACTCACTCAAATACACCCTTCTGCATGGGGCTTTTCTCCATTATTTCAGATGCTAGAGACTTTCTTTCTCAATAGAAATTGTGTCTATTTATCTGCATATAAGGAATTCAGGGGCCACTGAGTTTTAAACTGTAATATTATTTATGGATTATTATATTTGTTTTATATTGTTGCATATTTTCCAATTACATTTTCATTTACTTTGAACCACACTCAGAAGTATTACAGGTTCATATGACTTGTGGGCTATGTGTTTGATGTTTCTATTATAACATTACTTTGTATCTAATTTCATTATATTTTGTATATATGAATGTATCTAATATGTGCATTATATTTTGTATATATGTATCTAAATACTTATGTATCATCTCCTTTATTAGAACTGGAGCTCCTTAAATGCAAGGATTATTTTTATGTTTTTTATTTGGCATAAGGATAGGATTAAAATCACTATACTCCATGATAGATGAACATGTTGGGGAATGGCACAGATATTCTGGGGAGTGATCCCTTTCTGAAAGCAACTGAATACAGCTGATTCTCAACTGATAATTTTCAGGAGAAACACATACAGGTGGGGGTTAGAGCCTAATGGCATTAGAGAATAACCTTAAGGATTCCCTGGAGGATGAAATATTGCCTTTCTTTGATTCCCAAGAGAGTAATTGGGACATAGTTCCTCAGATCTTATGTGGGCTACATTTGAATACCAAGTGCACAGCAGAGTGCATAACTAAGAACCCAGTAATATTTAGTGATTGATTGATGGATGGATATCCAGCTTGCTTCAAGCATCAAGATTCTTAAAAATTTTATGTGCTACATATCTATATCACATAAAAATAACCATCAAATTCATGAATTGTCTTTATGTTTAAATTTAATTTTATAAGCTAAAAAGTCAGTTTGTTAAAGTCCTGGATAGAGACTTGATCACAGATGAAGACTAATTTATTACTTGAGTTTCCTGGCATTTTAAAATAGGATTTTTAAATAGGGGGAGGTGGGGAAGTACACATTTTTCCTTTATTAATAGTCACTAATGGTCTAGAATGGAGTCAAAACCTGTTAGCAGAAGAAAAAAAATAGGTTGTCTGTTTGAAGGGTAAATGGAGAATGCTTCAGGGACCTACTAGTTATTCTCATTGCTTTGAGAATGAGATAGATCACTTAATATTACCCTCATAACTCATGCCTTAACTATCGGAAAGTCTATGATCATTCACAATGTCACATATTCTCAGAGATGAAAAGAACATATTGTTCGACTTATATCTGAATAAGACTAGGTGGCACAGTGAATAAAGACTGGACTGGAGTGAGTAGAACCTGAGTTCAACTCTGGCCTTTGACACTTACCAAGCTGTGTGATCCTGGGTAAGTCATAAGCCTATTTCCCCAACCATCAAATAATCTGAAGAAAGAAATCACAAACTGTTACAGTATCTTTGCTAAATAAGCCCCAAATTGGGTCATGGAGAATCGAGAATGACTGAAATTACTAAACAACAACAATAAACTTAACAGGTCACCAATCAGCTATGCTTGAGGATCTTCAGTGAGGGAAGAACTCATTTTATCATGAAATAGCTTAGCCTACTTTTAGGTAACTGAATTTTTGAGGAAATCTTATATCAAACTTAAACCTAACTATTTGCAAATTTTATCACTGGTCCTACTTTTGTCCTCTGAGAGGACAACACTCCTTTTGTCTGTTTTACATGCTGGTTTGGGAGACAACATGGCAATCCTTAAAGTACTATGTAAATATTAGCCATTATCATTATTTTGATTTTTGGCATTACTTATCCCAAAGCTGGAATAAGAATTTATTTCAGTTTGAAAGCTACATTTGGACCAAAAAAGACAGAGCTGAATCATTTCAAACTATCTTTGTGACCCTGTCCTTTCTGAATCTCTCTCTTTATCTATGAAGTAAACTCTGATGATCAGAAAGATACTAATGAAAAAGGTTATAAATGACAGTAAAATATGATGATGACTATGATGGGGTGGTGATGATGATAAAGAAAAAGATGGCAAAGTGATGATGATGAAGAGTAAGATAAGGATGATAATAATAACCCCAAACATAAATTACTTAGAAAAGAACACCTTATTTGATAAGAACTTCTGGGAAAACTGCAACCTGGCAGAAATTAGGCTCAGACAGACTAACTGCATTATATTCCACAATAAAATTGTTAAAATGGATATGCAATATGAATACTAAAGTCAGTAAATAAGTATTTACATTTCTAGAATGTGCCAAGCACTGTGCTGTGTTCTGGGGACACAAAGAAAGGCAAAAGACAGTTTCTGCTCTTGAAAAGCTTGAAATCTAATGAATTAAAGATCAAATCATAAAACAAAACAAAACAAAACAAAAAAACGGAAGAGTGTTCATTGTAGGCTTTTCACAGCTATAGGTAGGGAATAAATTCTTAGCCAAAAAAAGGAGCGGCAACTGTAAAAAATAAAATGTATGATTTAAATTATATGGAATTGAAAGGCTTTTGCCAAAAAAAAATGCATCTAGGGTAAGAAGAAAGTGGTAAAATGAGAAAAATATAAATTTCTTGCTTAAGAGTTTTGTATTCATGACATGCAGACAACAGGAAAATATGTCTCAAAGCGATTCTCTAATAGGCAAGTCATCAAAAGATAGAAACAAGTAGAGCTCAAAAAGAAAAGAACACAAACTTTTTTTATACTTTAAACAATTTTTTTCCTGAGTATTTTTACATGTATGTAATACTATTTCCAAATACATGTAAAATAGTTTTCAAGATTCATTTTTGCAAGATCATGTTCCAAAGAGTTTTCCTTCCCCCTGATGAGGTTTAGATTTGGGGAACCAAAAGGAAATTAGGGTTTCTGGTGGTCAGGGAGTTAAATGAGATCTAATGGCAGGTTTGGGGTTTAGGGTAGGTATGGCTCCCCTGCCCCCTTGGGATTTGGCACAAGGGTAGGGAGTTTTGGGGAACCCCCTTCTGGTGGCACAGAAGTTCCCTGTAAAGGAATTTACAGACCTGAAAACCTAGATTGATAAAAGAGGTTTATTATGGGGATTGGAAGCATAAAGTCTGGTTAGGGAAATAGGTGGGGATAAAGAGAGGATGGCACTGGAAAAGAATATTATTCCTGCAGGCAGATCTATGGAAAATGGAGTTTTGTACTGAGAATACAGTTCTCAATGGGCAGAAAGACCCGGTAGTAAAGGGCACTGCCAAGGTCCATCTGCAAAGTCCTTAGTTGATGGAAGCTTGTTATATTGCTTGTCTTGATGGGGGTTGGGAAACCCGAGCAGATCATCAGAATGAGGGCTGGGACAGTCCAGGTTGCCTCAGATCTTATGGGGGCTGGGACAAGCCCGGATCTCCTATTGGAATTCAAAGGGATGCTTTTGACCAGGATTTATGAATCAAAGGCCCTGGCATCCTGGATTGATAATGCGTCAGCCAGGAGGGGTTGGGAATCAAAAAGGTATCACAGATCAATCTGAAAGGAATCACAAATGCAGTTCCTTAAAGGGACCCCAACTCACTTCACCCCCATCTCTCCAGTCCCCAAGACGACTAGCAATGAAAAATCACAAACTAATAAAAACTATATGAAAGAATTCTCCAAATCACTAAGCATAAGAGAAATGTAAATTTCCACTTCAGGATTTCATCTCAGATCAAACAAATTAGCAAAAATGACAAAATGTTTGAATATTTGGTATTGTAGGGTTCTGAAAAGAATGGCCCACCAATGTATTGTTGGTGCATCTGCACCTCATTATTCCATTCCGGAAAGCAATTTAGAATTATGCAAATAATATGGCTAAAATGGTCATACCGTTGACCCAGAAATATGTACCACAAGGAGGTCATGAAAAAAAAGTCTTCCTATACCCCAAAATATTTATAGCAACTTTGTGGCATGTGCATGTATGTCTGCATGTATTTGGGTACATGTGTACATGTACATGCACATTTGCAAAAAATGGCGAAGAATTGGAAGCAAAGTAAATACCTATCAACTGTAAAATTGCCAAGCAAATTGTAACACATAAATCTGATGGAATGCTACTATGCTTTAAGAAAAGGTGAACATGATAAACACAGAAAAGTATGGAAAATTTCATATGAACTGGTGAAAAGTGAAGCAAAGTAAAGAAAACAACATGCATAATGATAAAATTGTAAATGAAAAGAATAATCACAATAAAAAATGAGTATGGGAAAACTATGAAGAACAAGCCTGGCCTTTGCAGCAGCAAAGACCTAATGAGTTTGGAACATTATATAATGTCAGATTTTTCCTATATATTTATTTGTTTTGATGATTTTTTTTGTTTTTCCTTTTTGGAAAAGAGATTTTTTGTTTTTATGTGATGAATTTTTGCTAGGGAGCAGAAAAAAGAGGTATGGGGAAATCTAGATGACATAAAACAAGATATCAATAAAAGAAATATTGAAAAGTAACAGAAAAAAAGGATTGTTGTCAGAGTGCTTTTATTCATCCTTCTTTCCCTACTTCCTTTCTTCCTTCTTTCTTTCCTTCCTTCCCTCCCTCCTTCCCTCTCTCCTTTCTTCCCTCCCTCTTTCCTTCTTTCTCTCCCCACCTTTCCCTCCTTCCCTCCTTCCTTCCTTCCTTGTCCTTGGAATGCTCTCTGACTTCTGCTCTGAGTACTAATCTCCATGGCTTTCTTTAATTTCCAACTCAAGTCCTGTGTTCTATAGGAAACTTTCCCCAACTTCTCTTAATTGTAGCACTTTCTTTCTGTCAATTATTTCCCATTTATCCTGCATATAGATTCTTGTTTTCTCTCCTGTTAGACTGCCAACTCCTTAATTAGGGATTATCTTTACTCTTTTTTTGTATCCTCTTTTTGTATGTTCAGCACGATACCTGGAACAAAGTTGTGGTTGCCGTGTCCTGTCAGACTCTTCCTGAATCCCATTTGGGGTTTTCTTGGCAAAGGTACTGTAATTATTTGGCATTTCCTTCTTCAGCTCATTTTACAGACAATGAAACTGAGGCAGATAGTATTAAATGGCTTGTTCAAGGTTAGTGTTTGAAGTAAGTTTTGAACTCAGGAAGAGGAGCTTTCTGATTCCAAGCCTAAAATTCTACCCACTGTGTCACTTAATTGCCCTGGCACATAGTAGAATAGATGCATTAAAAATCTTTATCCATTAATTCCCTCTTAGTTCTGTCTCTCTGTCTTGTCTCTCCAGCTCTGTTGCTATCTCTGTCTCTCTCTGTCTCTGTCTCTTTCTGTATCTGTCTTTCTGTTTCTATCTCTATCTGTCTCTCTGTCTATCTCTCTCATACATACTCTTTTGCTCTCACAATTTGGCTGAAAATGTGTACGTTACTTTGTCCCGGGACCAACCCCTTTTTACTTACATTATTGTAGTAATTGTTTATTTTGTTGATTTCATTCAGTATCATTTCATAGAAATCTTCCCATTTTTCTTAGAATTCCTCATGTTCCTTTTTTCCTAGCAGGATACCACTCCATTACTGTAGTTTTTTTTTTTTTCAGTTATTCCCCACTCAATGGACACCCACTTTATTTTGAATGTTTTGTTACCACAGAGAATGTTGCTATGGAAATTTTGGCCTATATCAGGCCTTTGAATCTGTCTCTGACTTTCTTTCTCCCCTGCCCCCAGCTCTCCTCTTTTTCTCCCATTTCTCCTTTACCTCTTTTCCCTTGCTCCTCTGTCTCTCTTGAATCCTGTAGAAGTCCCTGTGGATGCTCAACAAGAAGAGTACCATTGACAAATACTTGGTGATTTGAATTACATTGTTTGGTAGAGAATTCTTATAGTTTTGTAATCTCAGGCTGAAAGTTCTAACTTTTCCCTATCTCAATGCTTCCTGCCTGTTCCTGCTTTTTCTTTACATGTCTCCCCTTTTCTCTTACCCGTTATGCAGCCAGGGTCCTCTTGACCCATGAAGAGTGGCATGGTATAGTGGATAGAATATGGGTCAGGAGTCAGGGCCTTGATTCCCAACCTGCCTTTGTCTTTTATTGCTTGGGTGACCTTGATCAAGTGCCTTGATTTGGGATATAAGGGATTTGGATTCACTGGTTTCTAATGCCCCTTCTAGCACATGAAATAGTTCTAAAAGCCCATTCTTAGCAAAGAAAGACTCGGAAACACATTCACACTGAAGCAAATATGATAATAACTTAAAACGGTGATAAATTTAACAATTAGGCATTGATTTACCACTCCAGGGATAGATAGAGGCTTCTGAGGCTTTAGGTAGTGGAGAGCTGATGGACTGGTACCTTGGCTATTTTCTCTGCCTATTTTTTTTCTCAGTTTTGTTGTTAGAATTTTATTTGGTTGCTAGAAAATTTAAAGGGACAGGTGTATCAAGTAGGGTCCCAGGCATGGGCAGGACAGTAGTCTGTGGTAGCAGGGGGCCCGTGAATAGAAGATAAAGTCCTCCTCCCCAGCAATGGTGTGGTGTGTCCAGTTCTTCTGCCTCTTTGAAAGGTTGTATGTGATGCCCACTCATTTGCAAAGTCAGGGTAGAGTTACCCAAGAAGGGAGAAAGTAGAGGAGAGGGTGGGGAGGAAAGGGGGCTGTCGGCTTTGGGAGGGGGTGAGGGGAAGAGAAGAGGATGAACCTGGGGAAGCTGGAGTGCAACTCTCTGAGCTTCCCCCTTGTCTGGGCTGAGAGCTGGAACACAGCCACCCCCAGACACTTCTATATTCAGTGTGCGTCTCTTCCTTCCTTTGCAGACCCTTTATTCTCTTCTCTCCCTCCTCCTACACTTAACTCTCTTAGACATGGCTCAGTAAGCTCCCCTGAAAACTGAGCTGATAGGTGAGTTTTTTATGGTTGTGGATTTTTTTTGTGTGTGTGCAGTGATCTCCTCTTCTGTTCCCTGATAAGTTGCTGGTTGAGGGAGGGGGTGTCACTTGGCACAGGTGACTGAAAAAGGCCATTTCATGTATCAGCTGGAAAGCTGGAAAATGACCTTCCCAAATGGGGTGATTATGCAAACACCCCCATCCACCTGGCAATCCTGAAAAGCAGGCTTCCTTCCTCTTCTTCCTCTGCCCACTCACAGCCAATCCTCTGTACCCCTCTAGGGCATCCTGTCCTATCCCACCCACCTGTCATTACTGTAGCTCCCTGTCATGGTAAGACAAGATGCCACGGCTGTTTATCCTGAATTATGTTGAGCTCCTCATGTTCCATTGTTTTATTGTGTTCTTTTTGATTTGTGTGTGAGCAAGAAGCCAAGTTTGATATTAGGCTGCAATAAGAAAGACAGACAGAGAGATAGAAAGATAGCATAAAGAAAGAAAAACAGAAAGACAGAAAGAAAAAAGACAAAAAAAATCAGAAAGATGGAAAGAAAATAGAAAGAAAGCAGGAAAGAAAAATAGGAAGAAAAAGAAAGGAAGGAAGAAAGGAAGGAAGGAAGGAAGGAAGGAAGGAAGGAAAGCAAAGAATGAAAAAGGTATAATATCTAGGATGAAGAAAGTAACAGTCTCATGACACTTTGCTGAGGTCAGTCCACCCACATCTAGAACACTGATAAGTAGAGAGCTAATAAGGACAGAGACCAGTCTTGTCCAAACCCTTCATTTTGTGGAAGAGGAAATAGGCTTAGGAAGTAAAGTGACTTGCCTAAAATGGTGGAAGTAGGATTTGAAATTCTAAAGCAGAGGTCCTTGAACTTTGTTATTATCTCAGCTTCCTTTGGCACTCTGATGAATCTTATAAATCATTTCTCAAAATAATATTTTAAATGCATCAAACAAATGTACACATATATGTATACATGTCATTACAAAGGCATCCAATTGTATTGAAAGTTACTAAAATACATGAAAAAAAAGATCAAATTCCCATTTCCCAAGTTAAGAACTCCTGCCAAGTATCTTTTGATTTTAAATTTATTGATCCTTCTTTTCTCCTATGTCCCTCTGCCTTCAGTTCTGGGTGCATCATTTTAGAAAATCAATCTTTCAGTGAAATAGATGGTCTGATGTATATACCCCTGAACTTGGAACCAGGAAATACTTAATTTGAACTAGTTGGGTGACCTTGAGTAGGTCTCTTCACTTCTGTATGCCTCAGTTTCCTCATCTGTAAAATGCAGATTATACTAGCATCTATTGCTAGAGTTGTTATGAGGTTCAAACAAGAAAATATATACAAAGTACTATATAAATGATGATAATGATGATGAAGTGATACTTTCCTAGGTATTTCAGATAAGATATTAAAAATAATGAAGTAATTTCTAACCTCAAGTCACTTACATTCTAACTGAGGAAAAATTGACTAATTAAAAAATATCCAAAAGAGTTTAGAGAAGATAGGAAGGGGGTTAAATTCTATGCCAAGTTGTTAATATGTTCCTATATACATAATTTTGTTTTATTCATGTACACATTTGTATGTGTAAATATGTTTGCACTTTGTAATTTAGTAAATATTTTATATATAATGTATCCACATATTATATATATATATATATATATATATATATATATATATATATATATATATATAGTGTGTGTGTGTGTGTATACACACATATAGAGGAAGAGTTGCTTAATTTTTTGTTCTTATCCCTAGCTCTAGCACAGTGTCTGGTACACAGTAGGAGCTTATTAAATGCTTGTTGAATGAATTAATTAGCTATAGGACCAAGAGACAGTCAGCAAGGAGAAGAGAAGATGGAGTGGGGCCAAGCCAGCTGTCTTCCAGAATTTGAAGAAGCATCATCATTGCACTGATTAGTTTCAGAGCTAACAAGGGGAAGAAATTGTAAAGTAGGCTTCCCCAAACAGACAAAACCAACCTAATAAGACAGGCAGTTTTTACCTTTATGAAAAAGGAAGCAAAAACAAGGCAAGTTAGAAGATCAGATTTAAAGCTAGAAGAAGACTCAGAGGTCATCTATTTCAGTCCTTTCATTTTATGGAAGAGGAAACTGAGGCAGAGTTAAACAACTTTCCCAGAAACACATAGTTAGAATCAGACATAGGATTTGAAGTCACCTCTTCTGATTCTGTCTTCAGGTCTCTAATTCTCTATATTCCACTTCTTTCTCAGCTTTGAACCATCCCAAGTTGTTTTCTTACTTTGTCAAATGGAACCCCCAAATAGTGTTGTGAGTGTCTATGGTGGATAGAAAGCACTGAGTGTTTCCTTTTCTTTACACAGTGGTACCAGGTCTAAGCTGTGAGCCTTGAATGATGATTCATGACAAACAATAAAGAGATATTAAAATTCCAGCTTCAGAGTTGAGAAGTTAATACCTGTGCAGCAGATGGGCCCCAGCATATTGCCAGAAGTGCACAGCTGTGGTCCTCGGGGCTCAGATCACATAGATTGTGCTTGGCAGTCAACAGTCTGGGGAAGGAGCCATGGGAAAGGCTCTTAGGGACTGTCACAGAGAGGAGCAGTTCTTTCTCTCTCCCTCTTCCCATACCATCCCATTTTCCCTCCATTCTCATTTTGTCCCAGCAGTAGACATCTCACTGTACTTAGGAGGAGTGAATTCCAATGATCAATTTGCTGGAGTGTCTCTATTCTTTAGGGAATTACAAAATTATCAAAATAAAAATAAATTTTGATTCATTTATAAGATAAGAGACTGTGGGAGATAGGGGCTAGAGAACTAACTTCAAAATTAGAAAGATCTGGATCTGCCCTTGATGTCTATCCACTGACTGTGTGACCTTCAGAATGTCATTTGATTTCTCAGTGCTTTGGACAATCCTCTAGGACTCTCAAAGACTTCCCTACACATTGGAATCACAGGTTCCTCCCTTTGCCTAACCCACTGATGAGACCTTGAAGGGTGGGAGCAAGGGGGAAAATGTGGCAGAGGCAGAGCTCACCATTAGGGCTGTAACATGGTGAAAGCCCCGGATGTCCTTGGGAGCAGGCCTTTTAATCACTAAGAATCATGAATTATCAGCAAAAGGAGCCGGCTTCTCTATAAAGGGGTGGTGTGTGTGTGTGTGTGTGTGTGTGTGTTCTTTTGAATTTAATTCATAAGATTGGAGATTTAGAGCTGGATAGAGCATCATCTGGTCTTACCCTCTCATTTTATGGTTAAGGGCGCCATTCCTGAGAGAGGTTAAATAATTTGTCCAAGATCAAACAGGAAGGAAGTATATTCAGATTCAAACTGAATTTTTCTGATTCCAAATTCAATAATTTCCCCTCTAAACTTGCGTCCATTTCATTCAATTAAATTGAATTCAGATTGTGGCTAATATGTGCTAAGCATGTGCTAGGGGCTGGGGAATTCAAATCCCAAATTGAACCAGCCCTGTCCTCAGGGAGCTTGTATCCATCCTCCAGGGGGAGAAGGAGGAGATTCAAGTTGTTTAACGAGAGTGGAAATTTAGCAGGATTAAGCCCCTTTGGGAAGTGCCCATTTCAATATGAAAAAGACAAATTTAGGGGGGGAAATACAATAGTCAATTCCCTCCCCTCCTTTTTTTGATTTGGAATATTTAAATTAGCCTTGAGAAATTGTATTACATATTGGAAACCTTTGAGCTATTTGCTTCATTAATCTTGTTACAGCAGCGGGCACGGAAAGCTTACTCAGATAAACAGATGGGGACCTGCAGTGCATATCCTTCATTACTAAATGAGAAGCAGGCTCAAAATGGTTTCATTCTTATTCTCTGCAAGAAGAGGAAGAGATGCATTTATGAAATCGGGAGCCCCAAGATCCTGACCTGCAAAGGGCTTCACCTGGAGCATCTCCCTCAGCTCACCTTACCAGCAGGCAGTCATGCGCATTTCATTGGGGATTTTCTAAGATCTTTCCTCCCCAAATTAAATCATCAAGAGGAAAAGCTGAATAGACATTTTAAAATAATAATAATGGACAATTACATAGGTGGTTTAGTGGATAGAATTCTGGACTTGGGATTCAGAAGACCTGAGTTCAAATCTTGCCTAGCTGTGTGATCCTGGGCAAGTAATTCAACCAGCTCTCAATTTCTATTTTCTATTTTGTAAAAAGAGAAAGTTATATAAGAAAGTCTTGAAGGGCCTTTTTAGAAACTTTTCTTATGAGTGCTGGACTTGGAATTAGAAAGAACTGAGTCTGAACCCTACCTCCTACACTTGCCATCTGTGTGATTGTGGGTAAGTCACAATCTTTCTTTCCCTCATTTGTGAAGTGGGAATAGTAAATAACTTCTTTACAGGTTGTTGCTAGGATAAAATAAGTTCTTATCTATAAAGTGCTTGTTAAAACATAAACTATTCCATAACATTATCTCATTTGAGCTTCACCACAACCTTGTGAAGTTGATATGAGAAGAATGATTCTGTTATTGTTGTTCATCCTTTATTCTTTTTTTATTCTTTTTATTTATTTATTTATTTTTGCTGAGGTAATTGGGATACGTCACTTAAGGGTCACACAGCCAGAAGTGTTACGTGTCTGAGGTCAAATTTGAACTCAGGTCCTTCTGTCTTCAGGGCTTGTGCTCTATCTACTCTATCCACTCTACCAACTAGCTGCCCCTCATCTTTCATTCTTAAAGAGGATTCATGACAAGAGGGTGATGTCTTAACTTGCTTGTGAATTGGATTCAAGTGAGATTGAAAAAAAAATTCCTCTAGAGTCATCAAAGTCCAGTGGAAAGACCCAAGTCAAGAAGATGGTTGATTCTATTCATTTCATAGAAATTAAGATCAGCAGAGTTAAGGCATTTCTCCAGCTATTTTCAGAAGGGAAAGGAGCAAACATTTATTAAGCACCTGCTTTGT